>NC_079194.1:250010476-251210476 GCF_029499605.1 Hyla sarda | reverse complement strand
AGTGTGAACACAGCCTAAAATAATTGATAATTGATGGTATCCGCTACAGGGGACGGCAGTATTTCTTGACCACATGACTTGAGTGGATTGGGCATAATTCCAACAGAACCACAGGATACGCTCGTGCCAGATTTAATCAACTTTTTTTGTGATGGGGTTAAAATATACCCTGTACAGCCATATCCAGTAACATCTAATATTATGAAATAAGATTCTTAGTGCTATGAGATAGGTGCTGTAAGAGTAACAGGAATGGTTGTTGAGAATCGCTATATTTCCCCAGGCTACCAGATTGCAGGAAGCACAGGGAAAACTGGGTGATGTATAGGAAATCCATAAATAGTTAAAGGGGTACTCCGGTGGAATTTATTTTTTTTTAAATCAACTGGTGCAAGAAAGTTAAACAGATTTGTAAATTACTTCTATTAAAAAAATCTTAATCCTTTTAGTACTTTTTAGTAGCTGTATGCTACAGAGGAAATTCTTTACTTTTTGAATTTCTTTTTTGTGTTGTCCACAGTGCTCTCTGCTGACACCTCTGTCCGTGTCAGGAACTGTTCAGAGCAGCATAGGTTTGCTATGTGGATTTTCTCTTGCTCTGGACAGTTCCTGATACGGACATCAGGTGTCAGCAGAAAGCACTGTGGACAAGACAAAAAAAGACATTAAAACAGCTGCTAAAAAGTACTAAAAGGATTAACATTTTTTAATAGACGTAATTTACAAATCTGTTTAACTTTCTGGCACCAGTTCATTAAAAAAAAAAAAAAAAAAGGTTTCCACCAGAGTACCCCTTTAACTTAGCTTGCTAGGAACTTTGGTAAGTTCTGTTATTGGGCCTGGATTCTTATGGAATGAAAGGCAGGTATATTAGTGGGGCCTTTCATCCCATTCAAGATAACTCTTCACAGGGCTTTAAAATTAGGTGAAAGTTGGTCTGCAATGAGGCAGTGAGGAACCTGCACCAATGATGAGCCATTGAATCTAGAGGTTTGCAGCCTCAAAAGAGGAGGAGACAGTAGACAGTGTAAATAACACAATTTTATACTCCCTTTCTAAAATGTAACTTTTCTTAAATCAGTTAAAAGACTAAAAATAAACCAAATAAACAAGAATAATGCAAAACTTTATTTTAAGGGTTACACATATACCCTATATCAGGTTATTATAATCTTTATTCTTATAACATATTTAAGGTCAATAGCTATATATATATATATATATATATATATATATATATATATATATATATAAACCACTGATGCTGAATAATGATATCATTGTTTATGAAAGTAGTAAGTGCTCTCTCATTAGCTGTGCAGTATAGTAAAACCTATGTTACTTACATATATTGTCTTCTTGTATATTGTGGTTTGGGAAGCAGAGAAGAAAACTTATTTCTACAGCATATAGTTCGGCAACATTTAATGCTGTATATGTACCAATAATGTACACACGTTTACCAAACAAAGACCTAACCTCTAGTACATATAGATGATTACTTTCAAACAAATGTAATCATTTCCAATACAGAAGACTCATAATTAAGATTATGACAACCTGAGTTTTAATGTGTGAAAAGGCCCACACTGGCCATAGGGCACATCGGGCATTTGCCCAGTGGGCCGGGCCAGGCCATCCACCTAAACAAATAGGGCCATTTAACTGTCAGTACGTTTTAATGATGCACTTTCAGTTAAATGCTCTGCTTTTTGATAGAACATAGCACCATTGGCTCCTTTCCCTGTCAATCACACATGTGGCTGCCCGAACTACGAATTGCACTGCAACATATGTGGGATGTCATTGTAGACCAGAGCACAGAGCAAAGAAGAGAAGAAGCCATGGCGAAAGGAAACTGGCTCCAGCAAGTTAAACAGATTTGTAAATTACTTCTATTAAAAACTCTTTATCCTTTCAGTACTTATGAGCTGCTGATGTTGAGTTGTTCTTTTCTGTCTAAGTGCTCTCTGATGACACCTGTCTCGGGAACCACCCAGTTTAGAAGCAAATCCCCATAGCAAACCTCTTCTACTCTGTGCAGTTTCCGAGACAAGCAGAGATGTCAGCAGAGAGCACTGTTGCCAGACAGAAAACAACAACTCAACTTCAGCAGCTGATAATTATTGAAAGGATTAAGATTTTTTAATAGAAATAATTTACAAATCTGTTTATTTTTAGATCAACTGGCTCCAGAAAGTAACTAAGTGAGCTGATACTATTAATTAAAGGGGAGCTGCTAATATTATCTAAAAGAGGGCTGCTACTGTCTACAGATGGACCTCAACAGGGGAATCTACCTACAGGGGACAACTATCTACTACTTATAGGGTCAACCATCTACATAGAGACCCACCTACAGGTGGCACCTACTTACACAGGGCACCTGTGTTATGGGGGAAACTGTGTGAAGGGACCTTTTTACCTACTAGAATGACATGACCTACCTACCTACTCTTCCCCAACTCACTTGTCTACCCACTCTACTGTGTGGGACACCAAGGTGGGCAATATTAATTTTGGGGCACTATAGGTACTGGAAAAGTGTAGAAATGGTGTAAAAAGAGTAAAAAAGGAGGAAGGGGGGGGAGGTATAAAAAAAGGGGTGGGGGAAAGGAAATTGAACAGGAACAATAGAAGAGAGAGAAAAAAAAGACAGCAGTATCACAAATACGTACTATGATCAGACTGTATTGTGGTAAAAATTGGCAATATATATTTAACATATACAATGGGGAACCAAGTGAAGGGGATGCGCTGGGCCCTTTCTTACCTCCCCCCCCCCCCTTCCTCCTTTTCTCCACTCACCCAGCTTTTCATTTATCACATAGTAAAACGCCTGAGGACTGCACTCCCTTCCTTTTTAACCAGTTTTACACTTTAAGACAGGCACTTGGGGTATAAGTGTCTAGCAGTTAACCTCGGTTCACTCTACCTCATAGTGTGAGTCGTCGAGCTACACGATATATTTTTTGCATGAAAAAAAAAAAGAGACATAAAATCACCTTTTTATTTTTTAGCCAAGGGTAAAGAAGGAGAAAGCTGAGCTGTTTAACCCCTTAAGGACTGAGAGTTTTTCCACTTTCCTTTTTTCCTCCTTACCTTTTAAAAATCATAACTCCTTCAATTTTGCACCTAAAAATCCATATGGTGGCTTATTTTTTGCGCCACCAAGACTACTTTGCGGCAAAACGGGGAAAAAAATTATTGTGCGACAAAATTTAAGAAAAAAATTCATTTTGTAACTTTTGGGGGCTCCCGTTTCTACGCAGTATATTTTTCTGTAAAAATGACACCTTCTCTTCATTCTGTAGGTCCATACGATTAACCCCTTAAGGACTCAGGGTTTTTCAGTTTTTGCACTTTCGTTTTTTCCTCCTTACCTTTTAAAAAATCATAACCCTTTCAATTTTCCACCTAAAAAGCCATATTATGGCTTATTTTTTGCGTCGCCAATTCTACTTTGCAGTGACAGTCATTTTACCCAAAAATGCACGGCGAAACGGTAAAAAAAATTATTGTGCGACAAAATCGAAGAAAAAACACCATTTTGTAACTTTGCGCTTACCTGGATCTCAGGCACGGAGCAGTCATTCGCCGATTTCACCGCGGCGGTCCCGAACAGCCCGACTGAGCAGCCAGGTCACTTTCACTTTAGAAGCGGCGGTCAGCTTTGACCGCCACTTCTAAAGGGTTAATACCGCACATCGCCGCGATCGGCGATGTGTGGTATTAGCCGCAGGTCCTGGCCGTTGATGAGCGCCGGGACCGACGCGATATGATGCGGGATTTGAATTGAAGATTTATGCTAGCTAGTGCTACCATAAAATGTTTAGGTAATGTCCCAGCAGCATGAGGAGACCATAGGGCTTCATAATCCCTAAGCTTAAAATATTAATTTTCAAATTTAAATTGAAGGTTTATGGTATAACTATCATAAAAACTTTTAGGTAATGTCCCAGCAGCATGAGGAGACCATAGGGCTTCACAATCTCTACGATTAAAAGATGAATTTTCACATTTAAATTGAACATTTATGGTAGCTAGTGCTACCATAAAAATGTTTAGGTAATGTCCCAGCAGCATGAGGAGATCATAGGGCTTCACAATCCCTAAGATTAAAAGATGAATTTTCAAATTTAAATTGAAGATTTATGGTAGCTAGTGCTACCATAAAATTTTTTAGGTAATTTTCCAGCAGCATGAGTAGACCATATAGTGGCTGAATGACACAGCCTGGAGCTGACGGCAGCATGAGGAGACAATAGGGCTTCACAATCCTTATAATGTCCCAGCAGCATAAGGAGACCATATGGTGGCTGAATGATACAGCCTGGAGGTGGTGGAAGCATGAGGAGACCATATAGTGGCTAAATGACACAGCCTGGAGGTGGTGGAAGCATGAGGAGACCATATAGTGGCTAAATGACACAGCCTGGAGGTGGCAGAAGCATGAGGAGACCATATAGTGGCTGAATGTCAGAGCCTGGAGTTGGTGGCAGCATGAGTGTTACACCCGGCACTCCGGCCGCACATGTCTGCCGCGAGCGCATTGTCCCTGCTCCTGGCGGCGCCGGGATTCGCATCGTGGGACGTGCTCGCATGCGAATCCCGGCCCGTCACTTACCTCGCTCCTCTGCCACCTCCTCCACTGTGTTTCAGCTCCGGCACGCGTGTCCCTTTCTGCTACGGCGCGCGCACGCTCTGAAATTTAAAGGGCCAGTATGCCCATAATTATGTGTAACACCTGACACTACTCTTTAAGTCCCTGCACCTCCCAAACTTCTCTGCTGGCTCTTCAGTGCCATTTGCCTGATAGAAAGTATTCCCATTGCCTGTTTTGCCATTCCAGACCTTCCCGTTACGTTTTTTGACTACAAACCTTTGCCGCCTGCCTTGACCTTCTGATACATTTGACTACGCTACTGCCTCATCCTACGGTACCTCATCTTGCCCAGTTACCTGTGTGGTCGAGCTGTGTCGGGGGTAGCGGCCTGTGTGTCGAGTGCCGTAGCAAGCCCATCCTGCCTTACGGTGGGCTCTGGTGAAAACCAGCAGCACCTTAGACTTCCCTCCCCGATACGGTCCGAGTCATCAGTCACACAGGTGGAGGATCCACTTCCAGCTCTGTGACAGCCTCCATCCAGGTGCGTGACAATGAGGAGAACATATAGTGGCTGAATGGCACAGCCTGGAGTTGGTGGCAGCATGAGGAGAACATATGGTGGCAGAATGAGACAGCCAGGAGGTGGAAGCAGCAGCATCAGGAGTCCTAAATGTGACCCGGTGACAGAGTGGTGCGGTGGGTGGCAATACCAGTCCCCGGTGACGAAGGTGGGTGAAAAAAGGTCTGATGCAGAGGAATGTTTGTAACTGGGGAACAGCTCCTTAAATCTGTTTTTCACTATCCATATTTGTGAAGTGTTGGTGTCAATCTATGGTCAATCTACTTTGATGCATTAGGCATTGGTGGGTGGAAATCCATTTTTCGTGGACAGACGATTTCTCCTTGGGGTGACTATGGCCCCCACTGCACTAAACACCCGCTCTGATGGCACACTACTGACCGGGCAGGACAGCTTTTCCAAGGCAAACTCTGCTAGTTGTGGCCACAAATCAAGTTTGGCTGCCCAGAAGTCCAGCGGATCTTCAAGGTGTGTTGGCATGGGCATGTCAAGGTAAGCCACCACCTGCTGGTTCAGGTCCTGCTCCAGGTCTACCTGCTGCTGATGAGTTGCTTCACCATGCGGGTGAAGAAAGGTACTCATCAGCGACTGTAGACTGATGGAGCTGGTACTGCTCCTGCCACCTCACCCCTCCCCAGCAGCCATGGCAGTAGAAGGTGAGCGCAGAGGGCCTCCCGAGTCAGACCTGCAAGAGGATAGACGATGGCGCCGATAGGCATCGTCCAACTGACTACGTAGGATGTCTCTGTAGTAGGTCAGTTTGTCGTCCCCCCCCCCCTCTCAGTGGGTGTAAAAAAGGCCCACATTTTGTGCCAGAAGAGTGGGTCCAATAAGGTGGAGAGCCAGAAGTCATCCCACTGCCGAATGGTGACAATTCGGTGCTCACTATGCAAGCAACTGAGCATGCATCATGCCTCCATCTCCACTGCATACTGCTACAGTGTGTCTGGGTCATCTGTCTCGCCTTCCTCATAACCCTCTAGCTACTCTGACTTCTCCTGCTCCTCCTTTCCTGTCAGATGACTAGAAAAACCACCCATTTCGCAAAGCCTAAACTGTGCTCCACTGTGCCCCTCCTCCTCCTACAGTTCAGCCCCCAGAGGGCTCATGTAGCCATGAGATGTAACTGGTTGACATTGAAGTTACACAGGGGAGTACCCCCATCCGCTTGGATCATCAAGAAATCGATGATGGCTTTTCTCTGTTCATATAGTCGGTCCAACATATGGAGGTGGAATTCCAACATGTGGCAACGTCGCAAATCAGACTATGTTGGGGGATACCATTTTGACGCTGCAGCTCAAGGAGGGTGTGCTTTGCGGTGTATGATTGGTTGAATTGCATGCAAAGTTTCCTTCCCATTGTTAGGATGTCTTGCAAATGGGGGGAACACTTCAGGAACCTCTTGACAACCAGATTGAACACGTGTGCCATGCAGGGCGCATGGCTCAGCCTTCCTTGTCGCAGCGCAGACAAGATGTTCTTCTCGTTGTCAGTCACCATGGTTCCCATTTCCAGTTTTCATGGAGTAAGCCATGCTCCGAATTCTTTAATAATTACTTTTAGCAGTTCCTCCCCTGTGTGACTCCGTTCACCAAGGCAAACCATGTGAAGAACAGCGTGACACCGCCTTGCTCTGCACATATGGTATTCTGAAGGGGCACTGAGACTTGTCTGTGCAGTGGAGGCCACGGTAGAGGATGAGGAGGCAGAGTCACACACTGCCACAGGACCCACGGCCTGAGAGCGTGGAGGAGGAAGTGGTGTGACCTGTCCAAGTTGGTGTTGTGGCTGTGTAGGAACCATATTCACCCGTTGGGCCATAAAGGACATGTATTGTCCATGACCATAGTTACAGCACCAGACGTCGGCACTGCCGTGCACACCAACAGGCTCAAGGACTGGCCCACCTTCTCTTTCACAAAATTGTGCAGGGCTGGTACTGCCTTCTTCGCAAAGAAATGATGGCTTGGGACTCTCCACCTCGGCTCAGCAAAAGCCATCAGTTCTCTGAAAGGTGCAGAGTCCACCACTTGAAAAGGGAGGGACTGCAGCACCAGCAACTTGGACAGGAGCACATTTAGCATCTGCGCGCATACTGTTGTCTCTTGGACATGGATTCGCCAATGGATTGCTGGCGGAATGACTGACTCAAAGTAGGAGGAATGGGAGCATCTGGAGCGACAGAAGGAGGGTATGACACACAGCTCCCTTCGGCTGAGGTGGTGGAGCCTTGGCTAGCTGAAAGAAGGAGCGGCATCCCACTGGGTGATGCAGCAGGCTGGACTACTACATCGGAGCCACTGTTCTCCCACGCCGCTTTATGGTGGCGCAGCATATGTTGACGCAGAGCCATGGTGCCATCATTAGGATACAATACTACAAAAACCAAAGCCTTTGTCGAGGGGTCACCTCTGCCTGCGCCTGATGAATTTAGGCCTCTGCCACTCCTCTGTGCATGTCCTGGCACTTCTCTGCCTGACATACTTAGTGCGTATATGAGGGGAGTACAATACGCTTCACTTCACTATAGACTTTATCAGGAACAAAATGGTACAACACTTAGATGTACGTATGTGGTATGCACTTATGAGGGAAGAAAAATGTGCTAAAGTACGCTTAAAAAAGTATGTGTACACCACCAGCAGTGGACACCAGTGCTGCAGCACACAGTCGCTGTGTACTACAGCCAAAATTGCTCTCACTCCCTTCCCTATCATTGCTTCTAGGCAGGATTTGTGCATGAGCTGAATCGCTGCTGTTCTTCTGTGCAACACAATGCTCTCTGATGCTCTCTATAACAGAACACTGTAGACAGTCACTGGGGGGTGGATCGCTGCAGTAAGATTGCTTTTCTGTGAGAGACAAACTGCTCTCTGTCAACAGAATGCTGACTTGAATAGGAGGTAAATCGCTGCTGGAAAAAGCTTTTCTATGTTACACACAGGGCTGTCCCTATCTATCTCTGCTGATTATATAGGGCTGTGACATCACAGGGTAACTGGCTGCTGTTAGGCTGCACCCTGAATGTGATTCAGGGTCAACTCGCTCACCCTTGTTCCTACCTTCCCAGGATTCCTTGCCCCATGTCCTCACATTTTAGTTGCCCTGGAGCCTGGACTGCACTAAATGGAGTTTAATGAAGTGATTCCCGATATTTGCATTTGTTGCAAATCAAATTTTTCCTGAAATTCGTAACAAATTTGGATTGGTCAGATTCAATTAATCAAGATGGCGGCTGAACACAGAAGTATATAATAATGAATATAACCATTTTTTGCACTTTTCACTTATTTTAAAGAATTTTATTAAAAGCGAAATTTTAGAGGCTCAACCTTGTAGTCAGTGCCACATCATACAAGAATACGCACATCATACATACACACATTATACATACATATACTGCTCAAAAAAAAATTAAAGGGAACACTTAAACAACACAATGTAACTCCAAGGCAATCACACTTCTGTGAAATCACACTGTCCACTCCAGAAGCAACACTGATTGACAATCAATTTCACATGCTGTTGTGCAAATGGAACAGACAACAGGTGGAAATAATATGCAATTAGCAAGACACCCCCAATAAAGGAGTGGTTCTGCAGGTGGTGACCACAGGCCACTTCTCAGTTCCTATGCTTTCTGGCTGATGTTTAGATCACTTTTTAATGCTGGCAGTGATTTCACTCTTGTGGTAGCGTAAGTCTGGAGAGGAAAAAATGGCAGAGCTCCTCATGGAACAAGTATCGTTTGATACACAGTGTGTTGTCAAGCAAGTTATGTGCAGTGGGTGTTAGTAGACCACTCACCTTGCTTAGTTGTGTATATAGACACAACTACAAATGCGCTCGGATGATCATGTAGGTGGTGCAGCCTCCTGGTCCCGGATCAAGGAGTGCTCCTGGACAGTAGGTACAGTGGTAAATATGAGAGTAAAAATTTACCAGGTTTTCGGCGCAATCCACCAAGGATGGGTCAGAGTTTCTTCAAAAGAATTTTTATTTGCCAAAGAAACAACGCGTTTCAGAGCTTTGGAGCTCCTTCGTCAGGTAAACATGGCAGTATGGTCATACTGCCATGTTTACCTGACGAAGGAGCCCCAAAGCTCTGAAACGCGTTGTTTCTTTGGCAAATAAAAATTATTTTGAAGAAACTCTGACCCATCCTTGGTGGATTGCGCCGAAAACCTGGTAAATTTTTACTCTCATATTTACCACTCTTGTGGTAGTTTGAGACTGAGTCTACAATCCACACAAGTGGCTCAGGTAGTGCAGCTCATCCAGGATGGCACATCAATGCGAGCTGTAGCAAGGTTTGCAGTGTCTGTCAGCGTAGTGTCCAGAGCATGGAGGCCCTACCAGGAGATAGGCCAATACATCAGGAGATGTGGAGGAGGCCGTAGGAGGGCAACAACCCAGCAGCAGGACCGCTACCTTCGCCTTACAGCCCAACACTGTGCAGGATGTTTGGCATTTGCCAGAGAACACCAAGATTGACAAATTCGCCACTGGCGCCCTGTGCTCTTCACAGATGAAAGCAGGTTCCCACTGAGCACATGTGACAGATGTAACAGAGTCTGGAAATGCCGTGGAGAACCTTCTGCAACATCCTCCAGCATGACCGGTTTGGCAGTGGGTCAGTAATGGTGTGGGGTGGCATTTCTTTGGGGGGCCGCACAGCCCTACATGTGCTTGCCAGAGGTAGCCTGACTGCCATTAGGTACCAAGATGAGATCCTCAGACCCCTTGTGAGACCATATGCTGGTGTGGTTGGCCCTGGGTTTCTAAGAATGCAAGACAATGCTAGACCTCATATGGCTGGAGTGTCAGCAGTTCCAGCAAGAGGAAGGTATTGATGCTATGGAGTGGCCCGCCCGTTCCCCATACCTGAATCCGAATGAGCACATTTGGGACATCATGTCTCGCTGCATCCACCAACGCCACGTTGCACCACAGACTGTCCAGGAGTTGGCTGATGCTTTAGTCCAGGTCTGTGAGGACATCCCTCAGGAGACCATCCGCCACCTCATCAAGAGCATTCCCAGGCATCGTAGGGAGGTCATACGGGCAAGTGGAGGCCACACACACTACTAAGTCTCATTTTGACTTTTTTTAAGGTCATTACATCAAAGTTGGATCAGCCTGTAGTGTGGTTTTCCACTTTGGTTTTGAGTGTGACTCCATATCCAGACCTCCATGGGTTGATAAATTTGATTTCCATTTATCATTTTTGTGTGATTTTGTTGTCAGCACATTCAACTATGTAAAGACGAAAGTATTTCATATGATTAGTTAATTCATTCAGATCTAGGATGTGTTATCTTAGTGTTCCCTTTATTTTTTTGAGCAGTGTACATCATACATACACTATACACACATCATTCCGCACATCATACATTCATACTTCATACATACATACATCATTCAAACATACACACATCATGCCTACATACACAGACATTATACATACACACATTATACATACATCCATTTAAAATACATACACCCCCCCCCCCCCATCCTTGATCTCCTCACCCTCCTTGCATGCAGCCACCATCAGCGTTGAATCCAAATAAGTGTTGCGGCCTGCTGATGATGAGGTGCTGGGGATGCACAGAAACAGCACTCACAAAGCGCCGACTCCTCTCCAGCCTCCATGTCTTCACCCACCCAGCGAGATATGGCCACTCGGCAGGTACAGTTGTAAGCAAGGACATCTCAGGGCCGTGCAGGCAGTGCTCCTCTAGAATGATGATGGGGGTTTACTGTTAGTGGAGTGCTGCCTACCACCGTGCTCCTCCAGTATGAAGATGGCTGGGAGGAGGGTGAGGGTCATCAGAGCAAAGGCAGCTCTCCTCCAGAGTGATGAGGGGGGAAAGACTCGCTGGGGGGGGCAGAGGTTACCGTTGGTGGAGCGCTGCCTGCTGCGCTCCTCCAGTATGATAAGGAGGGGGGGGGGAAGAGTGGTGTTTGCTTTGGGGATGCTGTCAGTGGAGCGCTGCATGAGATGGGGGGTTGTGCTGATGCGAATCACACGTTGACTTCAATAGGAATCCACTGTCCCATTCACACAGCAAAATTTCTGTAGCAGCAATTTTGCATTCAATAAAGGACCTGTCTTTAATTTTGCAGAATTCCACAGCTGAATTTTCATTGTGTTTTAAGAACACAAAAATTCTGCATTTCTGTTCATAGAGCTTTGCTGAACAGAATCTGTGTAGAATTGCGGACATTCTGCCTTGTGAACATAGCCTAAGTGTCACTGCCTCACCTCCTTGCCTCTCCTTGATTGTAAGCCATGCTCTATATGCCAAACTCTGTACATCATTTAAGGTGGGCATGGAGGTAAACGTGAGTGACGAGGCATGACAGGTTGTGGCAGTTGAGCAGCTCGGCTCCACCTCCATGACACTTGGATGAGAATTAAAAAGGCAATTGTAAAAGTGTAGCAACCACTGTCAGCTCCAGGAAGTATAGTGTTTATAACAGCTTTTTTTTGCTAGTTTGGTATAGTTTGCTTTTAAAACAGATATCCAACAGTGTTTGACAGGTTCCCTTTAAGCAGTCTATTGATATGATGAATTTTGACAATTTCATAAATTTTACAATCACCAGAATAAACAGTATCTCTATGGTTACATAGGTTTATATACTGATGTGGACAAAATTGTTGGCACCCTTCTGTTAAAGACAGCCAGCCCCACAATGCTTCTTGAAATAACAAAACTAATAAAGTATAAAAATTAAATGAAAATTAACCAATACAAATCAGACATTGCTTTTGAATTGTGGTTCAATAAACTAATTAAAAATAAATAAATAAATAAAACAAGAATGATGGTCCCCTGAACCTAATATTTTGTTACACAATCCTTTGAGGCAGTCACTGCTATCAAGTGATTTCTACAGAGTAGGTGAGGATGAGGGTTTACCGACAGGGATGCCATTGTCCAAAAAATCCAACTTCTGTCTTGAAACGCTAACCGGGGGATGACAGGATGCAGGCTTTTTTCATTTAAGTGGTTTTTATTTCACACAAACGAGAAAAGCAAATGGCTGCAGCGGACAACGCGTTTCAAAGCGAACCCACTTCTTTATCAGGTCCTGTTCCCAGCAATTGGATTAAAATCCAACAAGTGATTGAGCAACACTATAAGGTGAGCAGTTCCCATACCCCACTGTTCCCTGCCTCCTTATAACACCCTGGATATTAGCGCCATCTCTGTCCCCACTTTTTTCTCTCCCCAATATATCAAGTGATTTCTGTAACTCTCAATGAGACTTCTGCACTTGTCCCCAGGTATCTTGGTCCATTCATCATAAGATACTGCTCCAGCTGTCTCAGGTATGAAGGTGTCTTCTCCAGACTGCAGGTTTCATCTCCTTCCAAAGATGTTCAATAGAATTCAGATCAGGGCTCATAGGAGACCAAGCTTTCTGGCACTGGCCAACACTTTTTGCTCCAGAATGTCGTGATAGTCCTGAGATTTCATTGTACCCTGTAGAGATTTGAGACACCATGTGCAAGATCTAGCAAAGAAACCCCAAAACACTGTCAGCCCTCCTCCAGGCTTCACCGTAGGTACAGTATTTTTTTTTTATTTTTTTTTAGTGTTTGTTTTTGCATCTGTAAACACAGAGCTAGGCGACTTGCCAAAAAAGCTTCACTTGTGTGCTTTCTTCCCAAGGAACAAGACACAAAACCTCTCAGAGAATGTCCTTTGGACAGATGAAACAAAACTGGAGCTTTTTGACAGGTCATATCAGCTCCATGTTTGCAGATGCAAAAATGAAGCAAACAAAGAAAAGAACACTATACCAAGTATAAAGCATGGAGGAGGCTTAGTTGTGTTTTGAGGCTGCTTTAAGGCATCTGACACATGGTGTTTTAAATCTGCACAGGGTACAATTAATTCTTAAGACTATCAAGACATTCTGGAGCGAAATGTGCTGCCCTGTGTCAGGAAGCTGGGTCTCAGTCACAGGTCCTGTGTACTTCAACAGGATAATGACCAAAAACACACAGCTAAAAACACAAAAAAAAACATCTAAGAGCTAAACATTGAACTATTCTGAGGTGGCCTTCTATGAGCCCTGATCTGAATCCTATTGAACATTTGTGTAAAGAGATGAAACATGTAGTCTGGAGAAGACACCTTCACACCTGAGACAGCTGGAGCAGGATCTTATGAGGAGTGGTCCAAGATACCTGCAGTCTGGAGAAGACACCTTCATACCAGAGACAGCTGGAGCAGGATCTTATGAGGAGTGAGACAAGATACCTGGAGTCTGGAGAAGAGACACCTGAGACAGCTGGAGCAGAATCTTATGAGGAGTGGGCCAAGATACCTGCAATCTGGGGAAGACGCCATCACACCTGAGACAGCTGGAGCAGTATCTTATGAGGAGTGGCCAAGATGCCTGCAGTCTGGAGAAGACACCTTCACACCTGAGACAGCTGGAGCAGGATATTATGGGGAGTGGGCCAAGATACCTGCAGTCTGGAGAAGACACCTGAGAAAGCTGGAGCAGGATCTTATGAGGAGTGGCCCAAGATACCAGGAGTCTGGAGAAGACACCTGAGACAGCTGGAGCAAGATCTTATGAGGAGTGGGCCAATATACCTGCAATCTGGGGAAGACACCTTCACATCTGAGACAGCTGGAGCAGGATCTTATGAGGAGTGGGCCAAGATACCTGCAAACTGGGGAAGACGCCATCACACCTGAGACAGCTGGAGCAGTATCTTATGAGGAGTGGCCAAGATACCTGCAGTCTGGAGAAGACACCTTCACACCTGAGACAGCTGGAGCAGGATCTTATGAGGAGTGGGCCAAGATACCTGGAGTCTGGAGAAGACACCTGAGAAAGCTGGAGCAGGATCTTATGAGGAGTGGCCAAGATACCTGCAGTCTGGAGAAAACACCTTCACACCTGAGACAGCTGGAATAATATCTTATGAGGAGTGGGCTAAGATACCTGTAGAACAGTGCAGAAGTCTCATTGTGAGTTAAAGAAATCCCTTGATAGCAGTGACTGCTGAAAATATTCAGGGTACCATTATTTTTGTACAGGCCACTTTTATTATTTTGTTGTTTTTTTAGTTTTACTGATTTTGTTGAATCACAAATCAAAAGTAACGTCTAATTTTGTCAGCTTAAAGTTATTTTAGAGAGCATTGTGAGTTTTCCTGTCTTGAACAGAAAGGTGACAACTATTTTGTTCAAGTCGGTAAGTTCTAAAAATAAAATGGTCATATCATCTCTCATTGGTGACCAGCAGGTTCCAGAATGTTATAGGAAGCCATAAAATAATGAATCATAGGATAGGAGATAAGATGTCTGATTGCAGGGGTCCGGCCTATGTGCACTTCGGCACGTGACCTTCGTCCAGGAGTCACTGAAGGTCACGTGGAAAAATGCGCGTAGGAGTAGCGCCATCCCGATCCCTGCATCATATAAATTTTTGTGTCTAAGTGGGTATAGTATATGCTTTTATGTAATGCACTTTATTGGTTTATACTATCCTTATAACGGGCACTTTATGCATACAGCGCTTTACCTTAGTTATTTAAAGGGGTACTCCGGTGGAAAACTTTTTTTTTTTTTCATCAATCAACTGGTGCCTGAAAGTTAAACAGATTTGCAAATTACTTCTATTAAAAAATATTCCAGTACTTATTAGCTGCTGAATACTACAGAGGAAATTATTTTCTTTTTGGAACACAGCGCTCTCTGCTGACATCTCTGTCCATTTTAAGAACTGTCCAGAGCAGGAGAAAATCCCCATAGCAAACATATGCTGCTCTGGTCAGTTCCTACAATGGACAGAGATGTCTGTAGAGAGCACTGCGCTCGTGATGTCAGCAGAGAGCTCTGTGTTCCAAAAAGAAAAAAATTTCCTCTTTAGTATTAAGTAGCTAATAAGTACTGGAAGGACTAAGATATTTTAATAGACGTAATTTACAAATCTGTTTAAAGGGGTTGTGCGCTGCCCTGACTTTCGGAGCTCCGCTCACAGCGTCCGGAAGTTCATTACTCCGAACGCTGTGTGCCCGGCCCCTTGTGACGTCTCGCCCGCCCCCTCAACGAAAGTCTATGGGAAGGGGGCGCGACCGCTGTCACGAGGGGGCGGGCGTGACTTCACGAGGGGGGGGCGAGACGTCACGAGGGGCCGCGAACACGGAAGCCCGCACACAGCGTTCGGAGTAATGAACTTCCGGACGCTGTGAGCGGAGCTCCGAAAGTCAGGGCAGCACACAACCTTTTTAACTTTCTGGCACCTGTTGATTTAAAAAAAAATAAGAGTTTTTCACCGGAGTACCCCTTTAATTGTCACCACTGAGCTGTGTGCTTCCTTTAATTTATCTTGCTATATTATGTACATTATATTTACTACCCATATAATGTGATCATTTTCTGATACAGAGGTTCCGGTGATGTCGCCTATATGTTATTTCTGCTCCTTCTTTTCCAAATGATATGTTGTTTTTAATGTATATTATTTGCAATAAAATTGTGTTTTCATTCATTCATTAAAGTGACTCCATAAGTGGTTCTTTTTGGGTTATATGTTGGATTTGGAGGTGGCAAATTACTATACAGGGGTTACGCTTGTTGTATTACTGATAAATGTAATGTATTTCCCAGCATATAAGACGACTTTTTAACCCCTTAAAATGTTCTCAAAAGTCAGGGGGTCGTCTTATAAGCCGGGTGCTACAGTTGGCCGAGACGCAGGGTATATGGATTATCCATAGCCCGGGCGTCCCGGACGAGATTAATTTCCCCCCTCACATTTGGGACATCCCTGTCCCCCGAAAAATCTTTTCGGGACACAAGGATGTCCCGGTTACATTTCTGCAGCCCCGCGTTCACCATCAGGGGCCGACGGGAGGTAGCGCACGCAGGGATGTCACTGACGTCCCGTGCATGTGCCCATAGCAACGGGAGAGCAGAGCGGACCAGCGAGGATGCGCGGGCATGGTAATTTACCAGCATGTCATCTTTGGTGCTCTGACCACCGCTCCTCCAGTCCCGGGACCTAGCAGTAGATTGTGACCCTGGACCGGAGGAGCGGTGATCGGTCACTGAAGTGGGGCAGTACGCAGACATACAGCCTTCAGCCATACGCTGTATATGGCTGAAGGCTGTATGTCTGTGGGGGCCACTGCCTACCAAATATGGGGGGTACTATACTGCCAACCTAATGTGGGGGGGAATTATACTGCCAAACTAATGTGGAGGAACTACAACCTAATGTGGTGGAACTATACTGCCAACCCAATGTGGGGGGAATTATACTGCCAACCTAATGTGGGGGGAACTATACTGCCAACCTAATGTGGGGGGAACTATACTGCCAACCTAATGTGGGGGGAACTATAATGCCAACCTAATGTGGGGGGAACTATACTGCTAACCTAATGTGGGGGGAATTATACTGCCAACCTAATGTGGGGGGAACTATACTGCCAACCTAATGTGGGGGGAACTATACTGCCAACCTAATGTGGGGGGAACTATACTGCCAACCTAATGTGGGGGAACTATACTGCCAACCTAATGTGGGGGAACTATACTGCCAACCTAATGTGGGGGAACTATACTGTCAACCTAATGTGGGGGAACTATACTGTCAACCTAATGTGGGGGAAATATACTGCCAACCAAATGTGGGGGAACTATACTGCCAACCTAATGTGGGGGGAATTATACTGCCAACCTAATGTGGGGGGAACTATACTGCCAACCTAATGTGGGGGGAACTATAATGCCAACCTAATGTGGGGGGAACTATACTGCCAACCTAATGTGGGGGGAATTATACTGCCAACCTAATGTGGGGGGAACTATACTGCCAACCTAATGTGGGGGGAACTATACTGCCAACCTAATGTGGGGGAACTATACTGCCAACCTAATGTGGGGGAACTACAACATAATGTAGGGGAACTATACGGCCAACCTAATGTGGGGGGGGGGGGGACTATACTGCCAACCTAATGTGGGGGGAACTATACTGCCAACCTAATGTGGGGGGAACTATACTGCCAACCTAATGTGGGGGGAACTATACTGCCAACCTAATGTGGGGGGAACTATACTGCCAACCTAATGTGGGGGGAACTATACTGCCAACCTAATGTGGGGGGAACTATACTGCCAACCTAATGTGGGGGGAACTATACTGCCAACCTAATGTGGGGGAACTATACTGCCAACCTAATGTGGGGGAACTATACTGCCAACCTAATGTGGGGGAACTATACTGCCAACCTAATGTGGGGGAACCATGCTGACAACCTAATGTGGGGGAACTATGCTGACTACCTAATGTGGGGGAACTATGCTGCCTACCTAGTGTGGGGGGAACTATGCTGACCACCTAGTGTGGGGGAACAATGGTAAGGTGCAGTAGAGGGGTAGTCTTATATGGCAAGTATATCCCAAACTCAATATTTTAAAAGTTGGGCGTCGTCTTATACGCCGGGAAATATGGTAGGTGTTTTCCACCTTATGGTGTCCCTGGTTTTTGGCTAGTCTGGATAACATATAAAACATAAAGCATTTCCTCCTTATTTTATTTTAATTGTGCAGATGATGTTCCAGATTAAACAAAAAAGTATATTCACAATACAGATCATTGTTCCCCATACATGTTTATTTATAAAAAATTACCCAAAAGTTGCAGCATCCATTATTATTATTATTTTTCTCTTTTAGTTTCATGTTTGCTGGTTTGTGCCTTGTTAATGGTTTATTTCTTTAAAACTAATATTGTCTCACTGTGTGTCTCTTCATGTTTGACAGAAAAGAGGCCATTGTGAGAATAAGGCAGAGCTGAATATAGCTTGTACAGCATAGTAATACTAGAATAGAGATATTGAGTGTCTCATAGCATCAACTTACCAGTCCAGTCCGTAGCCAGATTTGTGCTGGAGTATAATACTCCATATGTTATCAGTAGTCTACATGTTACGAGATGTCTGTTACATAGATTTATAGACTGGACAAAAGGTCAACTGCATTCAGACTAATATATATATATATATATATATATATATATATATATATATATATATACTGTATAATTCCATAATTTTGACATTTTTTAACTGTTTAAAATTCTACCAGAGAAAAGTACAGTCATTTTTAGAAAGGTTTACAAATTTTGGGGACATCCAACCTACAATGTTATGTGAATGGCACAAGGTATGAACTTCCAGCTTCTGTGTTATATTTTTCTTTTATCAATACATCAGTTCCTAATAGAATTACAAGCTAGTTATCCAATTCTTATAAAAATCATAAAAGGTCATAGAAATAGTCCAAGCCTTGTCCCAGCTCCCAGATAGATATCCCTGTTCCCAGCTCCTTTGCAAGGTCCAGTCGTACCTGTATGGACTGATGGATTTAAACAGAAGATAAATATTAACTTTTGTTTTAACTATTGTTTACTATCTTTGGAGAAAAAAATTTGTTTTGAGAGCATGCTTTTAAGCAAAAATTATTGAAACAATTGGGGTATAATATATAAGATGTACTCCAATAGGGACTGAAAAGTTTGATGGATTTAAAGACATCTTTGAGAAACATATGAACGGGCAATATATATTATATCAAAGATACAGCGTGAAAAGACAATTTTTTTCTACTTCCTATCAGATCTCAAACAGTACCGTTTACCCATAAAATCATTTGCATGACGACTTACAACTAATGTCCTTTTATTCTCTTGTATGCAGTTTTACAGAGTCTCTTCTGTAAAGTACTATGCTAAATGATTAGTATACTTAAAGGGGTATTCCGGGCAAAAACATTTTATCCCTTATCCAAAGCATAGATGCGGGTGCTGAATCCCCAGTTTCGGAAACCTCCGGGTTTCCGGGACAGGGGACGTGACGTCACGCCACGCCCCCTCCATTCATGTCTATGGGAGGGGACGTACGGCCGCCACGCCCCCTCCCATAGACATGAATGGAGGGGGCGTGGCATGATGTCCCATCCCCGGGTCTCAGCAGCGGGCCCCCCCCCCGTGATCAGACATCTTATCCCCTATCCTTTGGATATGGGCTAAAATGTTTTTGCGCGGAATACCTCTTTAATCTGTCCTCAAACCAAAGAGTTATTGCATTGTCTGATATATTATTGTTTATAACTGTACTTTGTTCTTTATTACTGTATTTGTAATATTCTCTTACCCATGTTGAGGTATTGTTTGTATGATCCTTTTTTCATGGAAAATATTTCAATAAAAAGATTTAAAAAAAATAAATAAAATTTGACAGTTTGAAGACCTGTTAACATTATATAGAAAGTGAACAAACATGGCTGTTAAACCTCCGATACCTCTCATACAGATAATAGGCAGACATTGTACTTCCATGTAACTCACTTTCAGCGTTGGATAGAATACCGCATGTTTTCCTCCCTTATTCCTGTAAAAAACACAAGATGTCTTAAGAATAATTCAGAGATTGCTGTCTATAAACAGAAAGCATTTACTCGAGCTGGGTTTAGTTAAACCTTACCAGGGGGCCCAGACCCCAACTCTTCAACAATAAGTCTGGATAATCTAATGATGGATAAAAGTCAATTGTTCTACTTTGTCTGTCAATTTTCCTGGCATGAAATACAATCAGTCTCTAAGCAGAGAAAATAACTATAAATTATTATTGAGTACTGGATCGTTCAGCATGACTTTGTTGGCTTTCTATAGATTTTGTATCTTGACTCAATCCAGCATTCTTTCCTTCTATGTCTTGATCTGATGAAAAGACTCATCCATCACCTACAGGGAAACCTCATGCAGTGCTCACTTTTTATATTCCAGGTAATGTTCCGCAATGTGCTGGTCCCACAGAATCTTCGGCTTATGCTCCTTTAGTATCTCAATGTACCTATAGATCAAACAAGAAATTGTGTTAATGTTAAGTAACCTTAAAAGGGTTGTGTGACAATGAAACCCATTTCAAACTGTCTAATAAATCAACATATATTGGTAAATATAGTTATTTTACTACCTTTCTGTAGTCTTTTATGCTTTCCTTCTGCTTTTAATGCAAACCAGCTGCCCAACTTTCTGCCTGGTATACATCCTGTAATGAACTTCCTGTTACTGTGTACACTCTAGCCAGGAATTAAGCCAAATCTATCTCCATCCTACTACACCTTCTTGAGCATAACCCCTCCCACATTGAGGGAAGGAGATGTAGTGGCCTGAATGCTTTAGCAATAAAGTATACACAAGAATAGGAAGTCTGTTAAAAGATGTACAATAGACAACAGAGCAGACAGTACGCCTCAAAATCAGAAGGAAAGAATGAAAGACAACAGAAAGGTAGTAAAATAACTCTATTTACCAATATATGCTAATTTATTAAACAGCTGAAAATAGGTTTCATCATTCTAAAACCTCTATAAATAGGCAGACAGAATTTTTTTCCTCATATATTCAGCATAAAATATAAATAATGGTCTTTGCGGTTCAGTGCTTGCTATTAGCTGTACATTTCAAGAGAAATTAGTTGAGCATTGAAAGGATGGCATTAAACTTTACCTCAAATACCACCCAATAATTTTCTGCCGCTATGCTTGATTAATGAATGTTTCCTTTTCTAATAGATGAAGGCTTAAGGGCTCATTGAGATGAGCATGGTACCTGCCTAGATTCAATGAACAGCAAGGCATGGCTTTCAATTAGCCCCTATCACTCCAGTATGAGACATGCCTGATTATCAGGGCCTCACAGTTACAGTTGTGCTCAAAAGTGTGCATGCCCTTGGAGAATTGGTAATATCTGTACTATTTTTAAAATAAAACATGAGTGAGCAGGCAAAGTACAACACATTTCTTATGAGAATCATATTCAATTGCAGGTTATAACAGAATGACACAACCATAAAACTAAACATGGCAATAAATGAAAAATGACCCTTGTTCAAAAGTCTGCATACCCATAGTTTTGTGTATTGCCCCTTTAGCATCAATTAAAGCATCAATACAGCCTTTTGTAATAGTTGTCTAGGCGAATATTTGAATATTTGCAGGTAGTAAAGCTGCCCATTTGAGTTGACTGTGACTGTAATAGCCACTCCAAAACCTTTACCATTTTCCGCTGTAACCATTGGTGGGTCTACTTTGCATTGTGCTTAGGGTGACTGTTCTACTGAAAAGTCCATGCTTTTAAGAATGAAAATTGCCAATATTTTCTGATAACATGCTGCATTCATTTTCCTATTATTTTGTAAAAAAATTTCCAGTGTATTTAGAGCTCACACCCCACCAAAACATCAGTGATCACCACCATGCTTCACAATGTGGATGGTATTCTTTTACCTATAGGCCTTGTTGAACCCTCTTCAAACATAGCATTAAAAGGTACGTTTACACCGGGGCGTAACCGCAGCATATTTTACGTTGCAGATGCGATGCCGGTACACACAGAATTACACAGAATTACACAGAATTACACTGAGGAAAAATACCTGTCAGGTATCAAAACCCAGAAACATAAACTATACTCCACTCTTAGTAAATGATGACCATTGACTATTTATATACAATACTACATGCAATTTAAAAGCCACAGGTACAGGTAAATAAACCTTTAATTGCCATTTTAACCTATGTGTGTCACCTTGTGTGTCTGTAATAAAAGCCAACATTAAAGGGTATGTTAACTTTCAATAAGGCAATTTGGGTGATTTCTGTTATCATTATGATTAAAAAGCAGGAAAACTACTATGTGATAATAAAGGACTTAATATAATCAGTAACCCTATACAGGGGTGTGGGAATTTAATTAAAAACGGCTTGTCCACTTGACTAAAATGGAGCAAAAACTACTTGTCTCTCATGATGATCCACTTGTCCGGGCCAATTTTCACTTTTACACTCTTGTTTTTTCCTCCTCTACCTATAATAGCCATAACTACCTATTATAATGATACATTTTAATTATTCCATAACATATGCCCTGAAACAAAAATATATATATATAGTGGTGAAGTAAAATTGAAATAGTAATAGATAATTTAGCAAATTTGGTGGATTTCTTTTCTACACCATTTACCTTGTGGTTGAGCTAACATGTTTATTTTTATACTTTAGGTCAGCCTGATTACAGCAATACCAGATTTGTATTTTCCAATTTTTTTTAATTGCCGTTTTTCTGACCCCTGTAGCTTTAAATTTTTTTCGCATACCAGGCTGTTTATGAGGGCTATTTTTTGCACCATAATCTGTTTTTTGTATCGGTACCATTTTGGAATTGTTCTGACTTTTTAATCGCTTTTAACTTTTTTTCTGGGATATTATAAAAATTGCAATTCTGTGGGTTTTTTTTTGTTATTTTTTTTTACATTTATGTAATTTACCGTACGGGATACATAATGTTATATTTTAATAGTTTGTACAATTACGCACACAGCGATACCAAATGTTTGTTTTTATTATGTGTATATGTTTTTATATAGGAAAAAGGGGTGATTTGAACTTAACATGAAAGGGGTTAATGTGTGTCTTTTAAACTTTTACTAAAACATTATTTTTTTAACACTTTATTAGTCCCTTGGGGGACTTTAAGGAGGAATCATTAGATTCCTCATACAGATGAATGGAGGTCCATAGAACTCCATTGATCTGTGTCCTCTGCGATCCATTGATAGACCCTAGTCCAGCCAGGCTCTATCAATAACAGATCCACAGACACCAGGGAAGCAGAGGTAAGCCCTTCGGCTACCTCTATAATGGAATCTCACTGTGATCACTCTGGGGGGAGGGGCGATCCACCCACTGGCCCACCAAGGAGCATTCACATGTCCCTTTAGACACCGCTGTCAGCTTTGACAGCGGCGATCTTAAGGGTTAATAACCAGCCGCAACGACAGCATGCTAGCTATTAGCGGCGGCCCCCGGCTACTGAAAACAGTCGGGGGGCTGCAGAGTAGGGAGCGGTCAGGAGACGCTCCATACTCCCCTGTGAGCGCCGCCATGCTTGTCGGGGGATTTCAGGTCTGGCCCTGCTTGCCTGAAGCAAGGCTGAAAGGGGCTGAAAAATTCACCTGCCCGGCGCCCGGAACTGTATGTCCCAGGCGTCGGGCGATAGGAATTCCACATCCCTGCTATATAAATTGAAGGTAATTTTTTTTTTTTGCATGATCAGCCATATTTTCTAAATCGATGCCAAAATTAATAAAGCACAACTACAACATGGGTGCGGCAGCAGGATATACTTTTAAAACTCTCAGTAAATCTGTAACCAGCTGCGGAGTTGCAGATAGGTCCCATAAGCTTGCAGGGGCTGTCTGCTGAGTTACCAGAAGTTTTAATTGAGTATCCATGTTACTTTGTAATTGTGCTTTAAAGTTTACCAATATTTTTTTCTTCAACTATATTTGTGCATTTTATGCCTTGGGGTGATAGTTGCATTTAAATACAGTTTTCTGATACCGGAATACCACTCTTAATAATGGGGCGGTAACTATAGGAGGAAGTGTGAAGGGGAGGAGTCAAACTAGTGATGTTCTCTATGCTGTTTCCTCCCCTTGTTAAATTATGCTGCAAAGAAGCAGGAGTGGACAGTGAGGTACTATATGCAAAGCTACACTTTCAGGGCACTGTTTAGCCCAGGTTTAGTGAACCAACTGTGGTTTTAACAACACCCAAACCCTAAATAAGCACTGTAATTTCTACAAACATTGCATAGATCAAAAGAACAGTTGAATTTTAGAAACTTTGTAATATATCTTAACACCTGTATTTACTTGTAATATATCTTATTGGACAAAAATGTTTTTTCTCCCGTTATCAAGCTTCATTGGTTTCTCTTGTAGCTCAATCAGGGATCAAATTACAAGCAATAAAAGTCTATAGAGTGGGCAGTGCCTTTGAACATGCACAGGTTGCAGAGAAACAGCAGAGAAAAGTCTGTAAGTACCCTGTTTCCCTGAAAATAAAATAGTGTCTTATATGAATTTTTGCTCCCAAAGATGCTCTATGTCTTATTTTCAGGAGATGTCTTATTTTTCCATGAATAATTATTCACATTTATTGTTGAACAAAAAATAAAGAACATTTATATAAGGGCTGTAAAGTAACTGGGCATGGCGGCAGGTGAAGGTGATGCCTTGCCTGCACACTTACAAGTGACGTCCGCAGAAGGGAACACAGGGGTTGGTAGCAAGTGACTGTCTTCATGTCTTGCATGCAGCTGCTCTGCAATCGATGGTGAAGGTAGGGGACAACGGCGGCAGGCTAAAAAGTATCACAGCTGCATGCTCTGGCATTCTGTTCGGCAGGCATGCTTCCAAACAAACACTTTGCTAGGTCTTACTTTCTGGGGAGGCCTTTAGCAAAACCTCTACTAGGTCTTTTTCAGGGCATGTCTTATTTTCGGGTAAACACGGAAAGAGATTTCACCCAGGACTTTATAAGCAGTTTAGACTGCTGATTTCATTATGCCTCCCCTGCTGCACTTTATGCTGTTCCCAAAGATATAGAAGTGCAGGCTCCCTTCCCCTGTGTGTGTCTGCAGTGTATGAGAGACATTAGACTTCACCCACCAGCTCTGAGAGAACTGAAAATTAAAGATGAAGCCTGCAGAGCTTACACATGCTTTATATAAGTTAAATGGGTTATCCAATGAACGGAATAAACAATAAATAAATAAAAAAACTCAGATTAGCATAGGACATTAACCTTGCATCGATTATTCCACTGTGATCTTTTTATCTTCTGTATGTGGCTCTGATATGCCCTGCACGCTGTCTCTAAACTACAGGTCCCAGCATTCTTTGCTGCCGCTCTTTGCTCACTTCCTCATAACTGGTGTTTACTGCCCCAATCCCTTGGCTAGCCAAACACCTGGAATGTTACTAAGCAACCATTCCCATCCTGCTTTCATCTGCTGTACTAAATAATTATTCACAAAATGGGGGCCTCCATCTGTTGAAAAACCACAACTCCCAGCATTCCCAAAAAGTCAAAGTCCATCTGTGCATGCGGGAAGTTGAAGTTTTAAAGTTTATAAACAGCTGAATGCACCCTTTTTGGGAAACACTGCTACATAGTATAAATATATATGTAACCAGTAGTCCCATTAGACCTCTACCTAATATTGTATTTTGTATTTGCATCATAGCAGGTCTAGACTATACAACTTCCTCCTATGCTTTGGAGGGCTCTATATAATACATAGAAAAAGAGAGGGGAAAACAAATGCAGCTCACCACTATGCAGTACCGAATGAACAGAAGTCCCATATGGAACAGATGTCCTGCTGATTTCACCACGGCGATCCCAAAGACAGCTCCCTGAGCTAACCGCATGGTTTTACTTTCACTTTAAACGCGGCGTTCAACTTTGAACGCTGCGTCTAAAGGGTTAATAGCGTGCCGCAATGCGATCAGTGCCGCGCTATTAGCCACGGGTCCCAGCCATTGTTAGCTAACAACGGCCGGGCCTGACCCGCTTTGATGCGGGGCCACGCCGTGGCCCCGCGTTATAGATCGGGAGTGGACTCATGACGTACATGTACCTTATGGGTCCTTAAGGGGTTTCAGCTATCTAAAACTTTTTTTGTGTAAGACCATGATTATATATATTATTATAACACATTACAGAATTACAGACAGGAATTCATATTTGTTATCTTTGACAAGTGAAATATATTGCACATATACCCTATAAAAACCCTGTGGCTATCTTTACCCTAAATATCTCTTTGTTATTAGCAAATGCCCTAAAATG
Source organism: Hyla sarda (assembly GCF_029499605.1). Lineage (NCBI taxonomy): Eukaryota > Metazoa > Chordata > Amphibia > Anura > Hylidae > Hyla > Hyla sarda. Next base: position 251,184,537 of record NC_079194.1, on the reverse strand, counting down.
TAATTATATCTTCTCATTTTTAACATCCATTATAGACCAAATACTTTGTGATTGCGTGGTAAAGAAAAAAAGGGTAGAAAAATAAAAATAGAGAAAAGTGAGCACCACATGAAAAATAATACCAAAAAAGTAATTAGTGCCAAAACCAATAATGACAGGTAAGTGACAAGAACATGGTTAGCATTTTTCTCTACCTATTATACATTATTAACCGTATATTTATGTATCATGATTCACAATGCCTATGCTAATATTTTTATAGTATAAATATATATATATTTAAATAAATATATATACATATATATATGTGCGAAGGTTAATTGACTGAGTCACTTAACCTGTGTTTGTGGGAGGGGCGGTACTTGCGCTTAAAAGCCTCTCGCGTTGTTTGGAGTCCGTGACGTCAGACGCCGTGGGGAGTCTCTCCAGCCTCGTGTTCGTTCCTGTGCTCTGCTGTGCACGTCATTTCAGGTTAGTTCAGGTCCGGGGAGTGACTGCAGGAGTCTGGGGGCTCGTGTCTTGTATGAGTCCCCCGTGCCCTGCCTTTCGCATGTTGATGTTGTTGTTCAGCAGCCGTAGCGGGCTGCTGAGCAACGTTGTGCGCTTCCGGCTCATGTCGGGTGGTTTCTTTTCAGATGTTTGGTGCTGGCTGGGGGAGGTGACAGCGGGAGTTACCTTTCAGAGCATATGTCCTTCGGAGCTCCGCGGTATTCTCCCGTCCCGTTCCGCTGCCTTACGCATGCCGGCTTTCTTATTCGGTCACCAGTCTCAGCCGGCAGCCAGTTCGTTACACACCTCCTGCGGCTCAGCTCTGCATGTTGGGTGCTTGTTTGCATACTGTAGGTATTATAGTCTTGTAGTTCCAGGTGTTAGTCTTAGTGTCAGTACACGTTGTCTACTGGTCACGCTTCGTTAATGTGTCACTGATGTCCCTGCTGTGTATTTCACTGGTTGACGCGTTTGTTCCGCAGTTGCTTCTCATATACCTAATCTGTTTCATATTCCATGTATTTTACACTGTTGCTTCTCGTATCTACACTTCGGCCGCATACATTGGTCCGTATTAGTCATGTTTTAACTCATGAGTCTGTTGCATACGCTGCTGATACACTACCATTATATGCTCCGCTATTGTCTGGTACTATAATTCTGTTCTCACATGGTCAATTTGCCTTCCGCTGTTTCGCCTCTGTCTTCATGGTATTTATTGCTTCATGATATTTATTGCTAGTCGTAGTTATTTACTTTGCTCGTTGTTTGGTACCGTTTTACTCTAACTTGTTGTGGTAGTGAATAAGGCGGTTGTTCCTAAATTAGTTTGCCTGGCTTGTAGCATGGTCTTCAATGTGCGCTGCTGTTCTGTTGTTCCTGTGCTCCTATGGTTACTCTTTTACCTGGTTAAGTGTTTTTTGTCATGTTACTAGCTAAATCCTTCGTCATAGACTCACCAAGCGCCTTGTAGGTGTTGATCCACACCTGTACCTGTTCAGTTATGTGGTGGGTTTACCTTTGCCCTTGTTCTTGTCTTCACTTTCTACCTCCTTCATTAGACTATCGTCTTACTAGCTCAGTAATGCTGTGTGGCTGTCTAGGCTCAAAGTTCATCTTTACGCTACTTCGCTGTCCTTGGCCCGGTCGTTTTTTTTTAGGTAAAAGAAATAAAAGAGTATATTTGGAATTTTGCATATATGTATATAGGTGTTAATTTTTTAAATTTTATGTTTATGCAAGTTGTTTTCTCTTCCCCCAACTCGCCCTTTGGGGCTCGGTTCGTGTCCTTTCCACCGACTCAACTCGTCTTTGGGTCCTCGTGTGGATCTGCCTTAGCCTGTGTGTTGTTAAGTTATATGCCTGTGTGTTTTATTCAGCAGTTGTCCACGCACGCTCTTGTGGCTTATACGTCTGCTGTCGTGAACTTCGTGTTGGCTTATCACCCTCAGTACAGGTATGTGCAGTCCATTTTTTGGGTTAGTTACAGTAAACATTCTCTTCATACGGTTCTCCTTTAACTCGCAGTGTTCATTCTGGTGGTCTCGCCTCGCTTCAGCTTCTACGTTATTCCAGCCTTTCCACCGACTCAACTCGTCTTTGGGTCCTCGTGTGGATCTGCCTTAGCCTGTGTGTTGTTAAGTTATATGCCTGTGTGTTTATTCAGCAGTTGTCCACGCACGCTCTTGTGGCTTAAACGTCTGCTGTCGTGAACTTCGTGTTGGCTTACCACCCTCGGTACAGGTATGTGCAGTCCATTTTTTGGGTTAGTTATAGTAAACATTCTCTTCATACGGTTCTCCTTTGGCTCGCAGTGTTCATCCTGGTGGTCTCGCCTCGCTTCAGCTTCTACGTTGTTCCAGCGCCTGTTCGTGTCGAGATTGACCGTCATAACCCAGTTGTCAAGGTGCGGTCTGTTTTAGGCTTCAGGAAGCCCAGGTATTCATGTCTTAGTTCGTTACCCATCACGTCCTTGGGTGTACTCTTTATCCCCTGCTCATCACGTCTTTGGGCCAAGGGGTTCGTTAGTCACGAGTAACTTTACGTGTCACGCTGTTAGCATGTGTCTAGTCACCACTCGGTACTCTTCACTTTCTAGTCTGATTCTGTGGTGGCAGTGGTTTTGATTTCCGGGTTAGTCTTGCTCTGACAGGTGTATTTCGTTTTTTGGTTGTTCCTTGGGTCAGGATTTGATTGTTGTATATCTAATTTTCAGAAATGTCTCACGCATCAGACATTGAAGATGCAGCTTCTGTTCTGGACAATGTCGCTAGAACATCGGATCTGGGTAGCGTCCCATCTCTTCGTAACTGGACCATTCCTAAACTGACGGCTGAACTCGTCCGCAAAGGCATCCCGTTCCCGGCTACTGCCCGCAAGGCGGAACTTTATCGCTTATTGGTCTCTGAGCACTCGGGACCCTGCGATCAAGCAGGCACTAGCAGTGAAGAAGTGTCCATGCAGACACTCAATACGTCCATCTTGCAGTTTCATACGTTAATTAACTCGCTGTGCTCTAGAGTTGATACCTTGGAGTGTAAGAGTTCGGAGGCTCCCGCTCCGGCCCCAGTGGTGGGTTTGACTTCGGCCATTCCACACACTTCCATTCCCCCTCAGGTTTCTGCTACCCCGCAGGCTTCAGTATTACCGGTTGGACTTAATATGCTCGTGCCAAATGTCGCGCCAGCTCATTTTATCCCGACAAATCTGAAGAAGGACATTCTTGATGGTAAGGATGTTAATCTCGCTTCCTTGCTTATTGCGTCTCATGATGTTTCCGAGAACAAGACTATTGCTTGCGGTGAGGTGTCGGTCATTCTGAAAGCAAAAGATGTAAGGTTAAGTCGCAAGCTTACATTAGCTGAATTCAGTATGGCGTTCGCCATTTATCGTGACGTTTTATGCTCAGTCAAGCCAGAAAGACGTGAAGAGCTTGACATGTATCTGTACAAAGTCACAGAGTTAGCTCATAAATATGGTGGGTTCACGTTTTATGATTATCATAAGTCATTTTCAGCTAAGGCGGCGGCAGCTCTAGTGCAGTACAACTATACAGTTAATTGGGCGTTGGTTGACACCGAGATTTTCTGCAATCATTTTGCAGGTCTTAAAGCCCCCGTTTGCTCTCGGTGTCAGTCCATCGCCCATACCACAGAATGGTGCAATACTGTTAATTCCCCATCCGAGGTAAATCCCGGCACGTCTTCACCCACATTTCAGCCTAGGAATCAGAAACACTCGGGCTTGATTGACAAGTTAGGTAGGCCCATCAAGTATCTTGGTAAATCTCAAATTTGCAATAATTTCAATTTTGGGTCTTGCAATTATAACCAGTGTAGACTTTTACATGTCTGTGCATTCTGTTTCAGGGCCCATCCTAAGGCCAGTTGTCCACAGAAGTCGAAAGCATGACTAGCAGTGATAGACGTGTTGTGTTTAGAACATTTTCTTGCTGATCATCCAGATAGGTGTTTTGTTCAGTTTTTGATTAATGGATTCCGGTCAGGTTTCCACACAGGTTTCATTACTTTACCCTCTGCTACGTATGAGTGTGACAATTTACGTTCTGCTCTAAGGGACCCTAGGGCTGTAGATACCCTGATACAAGCTGAAATAGACAAGGGTTTTGTTATTGGTCCGTTTGATGAGCCCCCCTTTGACGTTTGGAGAGTTAGTCCATTGGGGTTGGTGGCTGGGAAATTCAGTAATAAACTTCGTTTAATTTATGATTTGTCCGCCCCTTACTCTGCACACACACCTAGTTTAAACTCTCTTATTCCCGCTGAAGAGTTCTCCCTGAAATATGCTTCCATAGATGAGGCAATAGCGGTCATCCTGAGCATGGGCGGTAACACGTGGCTGTCCAAGATCGATATTCCCGATGCCTTTAAGCTCCTGCCCATTATGCCTCAGCTATGGAAGTGGCACGGTATTAAATGGCGCGACAAGTATTATTTTACTGTTAAGTTAACTTTTGGTTCCAGGAGTAGTCCTTGGTTATTTGATAAATTTGCGCAATCCCTACACTGGCTCCTGGAAAACAGGTTTGACTGTTCCCATGTCATCCACTACTTGGACGATTTTTTGTTTATTGAGCCAGGTAACGTGTGCCCCAGGGACTTGACAACCTCGTTAGCAGTATTCCAGCAACTGGCGGTTCCAGTGTCAGACAAAAAAGTTGAGGGCCCTTGCAAGTCACTGACTTTCTTAGGTATTGTTCTAGACACACAGGTCATGGAAGCCCGATTACCGCTCGACAAGCTCTCACGTATTAGACAGGCCATGCATGATCTTGTCAATTTACCCCGGGTGACCAAGGTACAGCTGCAATCCATTCTCGGCATGCTGAACTTTGCCATGCGTGTAATTCCACAGGGTAGGAGTTTTGTTTCCAGGTTGTTATGAATTCTGTGCCTGGCCAAAGCGACGTAGTCATATTTGATAAACAAGCGATTGCCGATTTTGCTATGTGGCATACGTTTTTGACTAACTGGAATGGGGTATCCTTTTTCACCCCTGGTATCGATAATGCTTCTCCTTTAGTTTTTTCTGATGCTTCCTCCTCAGTGGGTTTTGCAGCCATTTGGGAGAATCATTGGTTGGCCAGTGCTTGGCCAATTGAGGTATTTCAGTCTCCGGGTTTTAGCAGGTCCTCAGCATTGTTTGAGTTGTACCCTATAGTTGCAGCTGCCAGTGTGTGGGGTCACCTATGGTTCAGGAAGTCAGTACTGTTTGTTTCTGATAATGAAGCTACGGTGTATATTCTGCTTAAAGGTAGATCCTCGTCCCCACAGGTCATGTCTTTGATGCGTAAACTGGTATGGTTATCTTTGTTACATAATTTTCACTTTTCTAGTGCTCATATAGATGGTGTTAGGAACACGGCTGCTGATGCACTGTCTAGGCTCAATTTTGCACTTTTCTTCCAGGTAATGCCAGAGGCCGATCCATCAGGATGCATGGTTCCAGCGTTCCACGATTTGATTTTGAATTAAATGCCTTTTTGTCTGTAGGTCAGGACTTGATTAATAGTTCACTTTCCCGTAACACTCAGAAAGTTTACCGTACGGCCTTTAATCTGTTTACTAAGTTCTGTCAGTCTCACCCGCATAACGATGTCCTTTCAGTATCTTTTATTTTAGCCTTTATAGGGTTTTGCCACTCCTCCTTACGGCTAGCATATAACACCATAAAGATTTATTTAGCAGGCATACAACACTTTGTTACTTTGAAGTTCCCGGATCGGGCATCATTGTTTACCATGCATGCAGTTAAGGCTGCCCTTAAGGGGGTTGCCAAAAGTAGAGTACCAAAGCCGCCAGGCCGGCAGCCCATCTCGGGGTCGCTGTTTAGGGAGCTGGCAGATTCCCTGGATCACTCCCCGTTTGGTCTAGGTAATAGTTTTACGCTAAAAGCAGCCCTCTTCTTAGGTTTCTATGGCTTTCTGAGGCCGGGCGAGTTCACGAGTAGAACTAGTACCGCTCCATTTCTCAAGTTGGGGCAATTGCAGCGAGCCACGGATCATTTCACTCTCGTTCTGAACGACACTAAGACATCGCTTCCTGGTCAGAAGGTGCTCGTCAAATATTTTAAAACCTCTCACAAATGGTGTCCGGTCTTGGTCTTTAACTCGTTACTTGCTCTTCGTGTTCATGACAGTCCAGAATGTCCTTTGTTGTTGTTTAATAACATTGCTCTTACTTCCTCAGTTTTTGTTCGTTATTTACGTGTTTTAGTTAAGTCCTTAGGCCATGATGCTTCGGTCATATCCGGTCATTCTCTACGCATAGGGGCAGCCGCGTCTGCCTCTCGTCATGGTGTTCCTGCTCATGTTATCAGGAAGTTAGGTCGCTGGAAGTCCAGTGCGTACATACGTTATGTTCCAAACCCGAAATTGGAGATGCAGTGTGCTTTTGAATCGCTTGTGTTGTAATTACTAATAAAGCTTGTTCTGATTTCTGAGTTGCCTGTTTGGTGTGAGTTTTGCCCTCTTATTTTACAAGGTGTACCCTTACGCGGCAGTATATGGCACAGTTCAGACTGCCTAGCCATAGTTGAGTTAGTATTAAGTAGGTAGGCTCGCTATTTGTAGCCCCGAGCACAAGTGCGAAGGTTAATTGACTGAGTCACTTAACCTGTGTTTGTGGGAGGGGCGGTACTTGCGCTTAAAAGCCGCGGCTCCCTGTGTTCAGTGCGCCGCGGCTCTCGTGTTGTCCCACCCTGCCCTCCCTTCTTTTCTTTTACTTCTTCCAAGGTATGCCCTCTTATTTTACAAGGTGTACCCTTACGCGGCAGTATATGGCACAGTTCAGACTGCCTAGCCATAGTTGAGTTAGTATTAAGTAGGTAGGCTCGCTATTTGTAGCCCCGAGCACAAATATATATATATATATATATATATATATATATATCTCATGTATATAGTGTGCATATATATATATAGACAGAGATATATCTCCCCAATAAAGCTTTACTAAAATATAATATATATTACATGTACACACATATATTTGAATAAAAATACATATACACATATGTATTTTTTCATATAAGTAATTGTGCGTATTAGATAGATATCTTTTCATATATATATATATATATATATATATATATATATATATATATATATGTATACATATATATATATATATATATATATATATATATATATTCAGTGTTTCTCAACCAAGGTGCTGTTGCAAAACTAAAACTCCCAACATGCCCAGGTAACCAGAACTGGGAGTCGTAGTTTTGCAACAGCTAGAGGCACACTGGTTGGGAGTCATGTCGTAAGGGAGGCCTGGCTTACCAGAGAGATGATGCTGTAAGCCAGGTCCCAGAGCAAGTTGAAGGCTCCGAGGTCCCAGCCTCGGAGGTAGTATGGTCCAGGTCTCGGTGGTAACGTAGCTGACTATAGCTCTGCTTCATAAGAAACACAAACACACAGCTCTGCTTAGTAAGAGACACACACACACACAGCTTTGCTTCATGAGACACACACTGCTCTGCTTCATAACACACACTGCTCTGCTTCATAAGACACACACTGCTCTGCTTCATAAGAGACACACATAGAGCTCTTCTTCATAAGAAACACACACACAGTTTTACTTCATGAGACACACACAGCTCTACAAACACTAACACACACAACTCTGCTTGTTAAGACAGACAGACACACACTGCTCTGCTTCATAAGAGACACAGTTTGTCTCATCACACATCAAGATCTCTCCTGCTTCCCCTTCCTCCAAACAAAGTGTCCTCTTCTGTCTCTTACCCCCCGCTCAGCTAAAGATTTCTGCAGCCAAGTCCCCGGCCTCTAAATTCTCTCAGAGTTGTCAGCTCTTTCTTCTGTGCAGATGCTTCTAGGGGGCGTGGCTTACATGGACTCAGAGACAGAACTGCAAGCCATGTCCCATAGACAGCATAAAAGTCACATGGTCTGTCTCCAAGGGTGGGGGCCAGAGGCAGTTAGGGGGAAAAAAGCTGAGACAGAGTGGATGCAGGATAGATCATTTTGCTGCAATTCACCAGATTAGTGCTTTATAAAGCTCTGCAATGGTGCATTACTTACATGAGAAGATATATTTATCATTATATGAGGGAATTAAATTAATTATATTTTACTTAACCAGACTACCACTTTAACAACAATGGACGTAAATGTACGTCATGGTGCAGTAGTACTTAGCACACATGACGTACATTTATGATCCGCCATGACCGCAAGCACCGGACTATTGATCGCGTCATGCGTGTTAGGTCCCGTCTGCTATCCACAGCCAGTGACCTGCTGATAATGGCAGACATCCACGATCGTGCAGATGTCTGCAATTAACAACTCAGATGTCGTTATCAATACAGTTCACAGCATCTGCGGCAGTGAGGTTCTTTAAATGGATGATCAGATTGCCCACATCGCTGCTGCAGGGATCCGATCATCCAGCATGGCGGCCGGAGGTCTCCTCACCTGCCTCCGGCCATCTTTGGGGTCTTCTGCTCTGGTCTGAGATCGAGCAGACCAGAGCAGAAGATGACCGACAACACTGATCAGTGCTATGCCCTATGCATGTAAAGCAAAGAGAAAAACAGGCGCTCCCTTGTGAAGAACCAACGGATCACAGGTGTGTGGGAGGGGGAGGGAAAAGTAAGGCTCACCCTGCCAGGTTGTGCGTAATCCCACACAACCAAGATGTGCGTTTGGTATGATGATCTCAGTCTGCAGCCTTCCCAGAGATGGCGTAAAGATGTGAGGTGAACTTCAGAAACGATGGGAATATCGGCGCTGACCAAGGAGAGGACAATAGAGCCAGGTGTGTAGCGAACAGATTTAATCCAATGCGACGTGTTTCACCGCGCTTGCGCGGTTTCATCAGGCATAACAAACACTTCTCAGGGAGGGATTTATATACACGCAGGTATTAACCCCTACCTGACAAAGTAGATTTTCACAAAAAATGTATATATATACTCATAAACTACATTTAAATACTTAAAATAATTAAAATAAGCATATATATTCATAAAATGCATCAAGGAAATATAATAATGAATAAACAATTAATAAGACAAAACCATAATAAAACCAAGAATTATGTGTATGGTTTATGTCCCACGCATTATGTGGGCCTGGTCCTTTCCCTATTTTCCATTATCCCCTCTTCTTTATTATAATTCTTGGTTTTATTATGGTTTTATCTTATTAATTGTTTATTCATTATTATATTTCCTTGATGCATTTTATGAATATATATGCTTATTTTAATTATTTTAAGTATTTAAATGTAGTTTATGAGTATATATATACATTTTTTGTGAAAATCTACTTTGTCAGGTAGGGGTTAATACCTGCGTGTATATAAATCCCTCCCTGAGAAGTGTTTGTTATGCCTGATGAAACCGCGCAAGCGCGGTGAAACGCGTCGCATTGGATTAAATCTGTTCGCTACACACCTGGCTCTATTGTCCTCTCCTTGGTCAGCGCCGATATTCCCATAGTTTCTGAAGTTCACCTCACATCTTTATGCCCTATGCATAGCACTGAACAGTATTAGCAATCAAATCAAAAAGTCCTATGGGGACTATTAAAGTGTAAAAAGAAAAGTAAAAAAAAAGTAAAAAAGTTAAAAAATAAGTTAAAAAAAATTTGAAAAATCCACTCCACCAATAAAAATGTAAATCATCAATTTTCTCATTTTAACCCCCCAAAAAGCGTAAAAAAATATTAATAAACATATTTGGTATCGCCGCATTCATAAAAGTCTGAACTATCAAAATGTATTGTTAATTATCCCTACCGGTGAACAGCATAAATGTAAAAAAAAAAAAGTCCCAAATTTCTGCTTTTTGTCACATTTTATTCCCCAAAAAATTTATAAAAAGTAAAATATAAGCAAAAATGGTACAGATAAAAGCCCTCATACCGCCCCGTATACAGAAAAATTTGAAAGTTATAGGTGGTCAAAATAGGGCAATTTCAAACATAAATTTAAAGTGGTACAATTATAAAAAGGCATATAACCTGGGTATCATTTAAATCGTATTGACTCAATGAATAAAGAAAACATGTAATCCACAAATCTTTTGCATTTGGTCTTATATCACACGACACTGATGATGAAGGCAGGGTCTCACATTTACGACTTGACCACAATGGAGAGATCTTTAGCATTTATAACATATACGGTCCCAATGGGGAAAATAAGTCCTTTTTTCACGCTCTAGCGGATAGAATTCACGACAATAGCACGACGAACAAAATAGTGGGGGGCGACTTTAACACAGTCCTCGACCCCCTAGTGGACAGAAAGGGCCCGACATCTCAAGCAATCCCCATACGTAGCAGGGACTGTGTATTGCCCCCTTTCTTAGACCAATTGGGACTGCTAGATGTGTGGAGAATGTCCCACCCGGACGATGGGGAATTCACCCATTTCTCCAATGCCCACTCTTCCTGGTCTCGTATAGACTATCTACTGACATCTCCGGAACTTTACCATAAAGTTAGCTCAGTAGACATTGGAGAACTGGCGTTGTCAGACCATGCCCCTCTCTGTCTACGGCTCTTGCCCTCCTACCCCAAAGGGACAGATATTCTTTGGCGTTACCCCTCACTGCTGGCCAAGGATGATACCTTCCTCGAATTACTTAGGGGTTGGTGGTTAGAATATGACGTATATAATGGGGAACACCGCTCAGACCCAACTCTGTTCTGGGAATCGGGGAAGGCAGTATTAAGGGGAAAATTGATGGCACACGTGGCCCACCTTAAACGCACCTCTCTGAAAAATCTAAATGAAGCCAGTGCTCGACTAAGGGATGTCTATGCCACCTTCGTAGCCCACCCTACTATTCAGAACCGGGAGGAATGGAAATCGGCTAGAGCCAATTTTGAATTATGGTGGGATAGAAGGGAACGCCTAGGGAGGTCCCACTTTGAGGTAGATCTCTTTAGACACGACAACAAATCGGGACGTCTACTGGCCCGTATAGCTAGGGGAAAGATACCCACCCCTCACATAACAGCACTTAAAGACTCCTCGGGAGTCACACACAAAAACCCTCACTCCATTAACAAATTGCTATCCTCCTATTATAGCTCGCTTTATGAAAACTCTCCCTCTGACCTTTCGGCGGGTGAGGCCTTCTTGAAACGGGCCCAACTTCCCACACTGACGGAAGAACAGAAGGAGATTCTTAATGCACCGGTGTCGGTGGAGGAAATACAGGGAGTTATCGGTCATCTCCATAACGGGAAGGCCCCGGGCCCTGACAGGTATTCAGGCGAATTTTATAAAGCCCTATCAGAGCAGATTGCCCCAGTCTTAAGGGATATGTTTCAGGTATTCATGTCTACGGGATCGTTACCCACAGAAGCCTCTCTTGCACACATAAAGGTTTTGCCTAAACCGGGTAAGGACCTAACTGACCCAGGCTCCTATCGTCCGATATCTCTAATTAACCAATACATCAAGATTCTATCAAAAATTTTAGCTGACCGTCTTTCTCGATTCATGCCAGCTTTAATCGGTTCCCATCAAGTGGGCTTTATTAGGAACAGATCAGCTACCATGAATTTGAGAACGGTTATGGCGGTTCTAGATCGCCTACAGCATCAGCCCCAGAGGGGTGAAGCTCCTGCCTTGCTCACTTTGGATGCTGAAAAAGCATTCGATAATGTAAAATGGGATTGGCTGGGACTGGTGCTGGATGCGATTGGTATTCAAGGGTCATTTAGGAATTACATTTCTGGGATTTATGCAACCCCCATGGCTAGAATACACACACCTGGTATCCTATCCACACCCTTCCCTCTCTTTAAGGGCACCAGACAGGGTTGCCCACTCTCTCCCCTACTCTTTAATTTAGCGTTAGAACCCCTGGCGCTCTCCCTACTGTCTGAAAATATTTATCCTGGCATTAAGGTGGGGAAGAATGAAGTTAAATTGACAATGTTCGCAGATTATATTTTATTGTTCCTTGATGGCCCGACTGCTTCCCTAGGACGCATTCTTGAACATCTGAGAACATTTGGGGCGTTCTCGGGTTACAAAATAAATGTGTCTAAATCGGAACTTTTACCCCTAGGTCCTTTCCGTCACCAGTGGCTTCCAGAAATATCAGGTATGGGAGTCCGCATTGATCCTAGGTATCAAAATAGGGAGAACGCCCGACACCATATATAGTTTAAACTATACTCCCCTCTTCTCCAAGATTAAAGCTGAATTACGTAAATGGGAAAAACTCCCCCTGAACTTTATGGGGAGATGTGCACTCATTAAAATGGTTAGCTTTGCGCATCTCCTATACCCCCTGCAAACCCTACCACTTCTGTTAAAACATACTGACGTGAAAGGCTTAAACTCAGCATTCACCAAATTTATCTGGGCGGGGAAGAGGCCCAGAATCGCACTAAACAAACTGATGCTCAATAGGTCTGATGGGGGACTGAATTTTCCCAATGTAAGATGATACAATCTATCATGTCTTTTTCGATTTGTTAATGACTGGCTACATGGATCCTCTTACCATGCTCTTTACGATCTAGAGAGTGAATTGGCGGCCCCATGGAACCTAGCAGTCCTCTTACATACTACATACTCTAAACTCCCCTCCATAGTGAAACGCTCTGTACTGCTGAGGGATACGGTGGCATCTTGGAAGGAGGTCAGGAAGTTATATGGACTGCCTTACCTCTTATCCAAACATCTACCACTGGCGAAACATCCAGAGTTTCCCCCAAGACTTCCTCCTGGGGTGCTTGGCCTTTGGTCGGACAAAGGCCTCACGAAGGCCAAGCACTTTATGGACGTTACTCAGAAACGATGGCTCCGACCAACCACACTGCTCTCCCTACACAACCTTCCCCCGTCTCATGCATTCCCTATACAACAGATATGCTCCTTCTTCTTTAGTCGATTGCGTAACCTGTCCAAAGAGGCCACAAAGAACGAACTAGACTATCTTATTGGTTCGGAACCCCGTAAATTGTCCATCTCCATGATATACACATCCCTTAGGAAAGTACTACTGAAATTTACACCCTCTTCTATTTTTTCAGCGTGGACCTCATGGGTACCAGGAGATGATATTTCGGAATGTATCTTGAATGGGTGGAATATCATCTGTAAATGTATTATCAATGAGAGATGGCGTGAAACCTACTACAAAATGGCTCACAAAGCCTTATATGGGTTTAACATATTGCCTTCCCCGGATTTCCCCGATCGTATCACGGCCTGCCCTAAATGTGCTACCCCTTTGACGAATATGTGGCATGGAGTTTGGACGTGCCCCCATACAGAAAGATATTGGCAAATGATTATATCATATATCAGAGAGAAATGGGAAATGTCACTACCACATACACCAAGAGCCCTATTGTTTCATCAGTTTAGACCACCTGACTTGACCGACCAAGGCCCCACCAAAACACCCCAACTAGTTCACATTGTCCTCTTAGTGGCACTTAGGTGTATCTTCGCAGCCTGGCTCTCCCCTTCTGTTCCCACCATCTCCATGGTCATATCGCAACTTAAACTGTTATGTGGGATAGATAGGCTTGATACTGAACGACACATGAGCACAAACACAGCAAAATATTTCGCCAAATGGCAAGATTTTATTGTTGCACACTACACATCAGCTGAAATCGAGGACATAGTTAAGCCCTTTAGCTCGACAGACTTGTACTGTCTTGGGGTTTTGAGTGATTCACTGGGGCCATTACGACTTACCTCTTGACCTTGACTTCTAGCATACTACGAGCATGGCACGCCTAATTTGAGCGAGGCGAATGAATATTGTGATACTGCCGCGCATTTCCACTTGGGTTCTCTATTAGCTGTGTGGAGTTTACAGTTTCTGGTTTGTAATTTATTGAATGTTCTTATGGCTCTTATTCGACGATATTCCGCACTTAACCATCAATGTGTGATGTCTGTTTATAACAATGAAAATTCAATAAAATTTGTTTAAAAAAAAAAAAAGAAAACATGTAATTTTTACTGTAAAGTGTACAGCATGAAAACAAAACCTTCCAAAATTTGCTAAATTGCAGCTTCCTTTTCAATTTTCCCACATAAATAATTTTTTTGTTGTTGCGCCAAACATTTTATGGTAAAATAAGTGATGTTCTTACAAAGTGAATTTGGTGAAGCAAAAAAGAAGCCCTCGTATGGGTCTGTGGATGGAAATATAAAAGAGTTATGATTTTTAGAAGGCGAGGCAGGGGAAAAACCAAAAATGCAAAACTAAAGTTGGCCTGATCCTTAAGGGGTTAAGTCAAAGCCAGAAATAGTGTTTTTCTACTCATGTACAAGGCAGTTTATCCTAAAAAGGCAGCTGAAATTAGAGCTATGCTGTAAGCCCTTATTATTGCTTTTCAGTGTGTCCCAGGACTTAGATCACAACCTATTGCAACTCTTAATATGTCTCCATGACAGAAACTTATGGCATTGATAGTTACACTTTAAAGAGTTATTCCTATCTTAAGCATTTAGAGCATAGCCAAGAGATATGCTATTAACATCTAATAGGTAGGGGTCCCAGAGATTGGATCATCAGCCATTAGGAGATACTGATTTTTAGTCGCTATAGAGTTCAAAAGAGATTTAGCCATGCCTGCCTGTTGCGCCCAACACTGAAGTCAATTGGAAAGAACTAAGCTCTGCTTGGTAGTACTGCAGTATACTTTAAATATTTGATTTTGTTCTTTCTTCTTCGAGGTCCATAACCAATACATGTACATTTTATATGCTCTAGTCATATTTGCGTTTCTGGTAATATTAAGAGATGTAGTGTAGTAGTCTTTAACCGGTCGCAACTGTTGGGGAGCCACAGGTTGGAGGCCACTGAATTGTGGCATCTGTTCATTCCTGTAGTCTAATACTGTGTATGGAGATGCAGAGATGTACTACACCAATAACACTGGCAAATTGTGAAATGTTACAAATGAGGACTTGACTTATACATGTAATAAAAGAGCCATTTCTCAGATTTTGTCTGCAGATTTTTTATCTAACCTTTCCCTCAGGACATATTTGATTTCTTTTTCACTTTGAAAAAGCCTCTCAAATTGTCTTTGCAAAAGTAATTGAACATTCCTAAATGTCATTGTAAATCTCAAGTTTTCTAATGCAATATCTCACAATACAAATTCTGACTTGCATCCGAGATCTGCTCGGGCTGTGGTATCGTCCCAGAAATACATGACTTTACTAGATAAATCTAAATAATTGTCTGTGTTAACTTTTCCATTAAAACTTCATCTGCCCCAGAAATGTCAGCAGAGTACGACCTTAAACAACACAAGATACACTATAAATATAACCCCCTGGGTTATCTTGGTCTAACATATGTTTAATTTCCACAGGTTATAGAGGTATCTATAGGAAGTAATTATAGAAAGTATCACTCATCTTTTCCAAAATTCTGAAAACGATCCAACAAGGGTCCAACAATAAATGGAGGGCTTTTCTAGCAGCTGTTAGGACTGAAATATTTTTTAATATCTATTCAAGAAAATGATCTTCACAAGTTGATTAAGAGCTCAGTGTCCAGATAAACCCAGCTTTACTTATAAGCATACAAGCATTAAAAAGCTACAGAGAAAAATGTTAAATATGTAAAAAACAGATAAAAGCCGCAAAAATAAAGACAGAAAAAGGACACCTTATCGGTAAAAATGACACCTTATCTTTATTCTGTAGGCCCATACGATTAAAATGATACCCTACTTATATAGGTTTGATTTTGTCGTACTTCTGGAAAAAATCATAACTACATGCAGGAAAATTTATACGTTTAAAATTGTCATCTTCTGACCCCTATAACTTTTTTATTTTTCCGCGTATGGGGCGGTACCATTTTTGCATTGATAGGACTTATTGCACTATTTTGGACTTTGGAATTTTTTTGCGCGTACGCCATTGACCGTGCGGTTTAATTAACAATATATTTTTATACTTCGGACATTTCCGCATGCAACGATACCATATATGTTTATTTTTATTTTTTATTTTTTTATGGGAAAAGGGGGGTGATTCAAACTTTTAATAGGGGAGGTGTTAAATGATCTTTATTCACTTTTTTTTTTCACTTTATTTTTGCAGTGTTATAGCTCCCATAGGGACCTATAACACTGCACACACTGATCTTTTACATTGATCACTGGTTTCTCATAGGAAACCAGTGATCAATGATTCTGCCGCTTGACTGCTCATGCCTGGATCTTAGGCACTGAGCAGTCATTCGGCGATCGGACAGCGAGGAGGCAGGTAGGGATCCTCGCTGCGGCTATCCCGAACAGCTCCCTGAGCTAACCGGCATGCTTTCACTTTAGACACGGCGTTCAACTTTGAACGAAAGGGTTAATAGCACGTGGCAATCAATGCCGCGCGCTATTAGCCACGTGTCCCGGGCCTGACGCACTATGACGCAGGGCCACGGCGTGGCCCCGCATTATAGGTCGGGAGCGGAATCAAGACGTAACGTTTCGTCATGGGTCCTGAACAGGTTTAAAAATGATGATGAAGAAATTATAAACGGGGAGCAGGAAAAAGCAAATAAGTTAAACAAATTCTTCTCCACTGTGTTCACCGAGGAAAATGAAATGCCAGGTGAAATACAGTGTGATAAGGTAAACTCCCCAGTACAGGTCACCTGTCTAACCCAGGAAGAAGTACAGTGCCGCCTACAAAAAATCAAAACAGACAAATCACCAGGTTAAGATGGTATTCATCCCCGTGTTCTAAAGGAATTAAGTAATGTTATAGACAGACCCCTATTTTTAACCCCTTAAGGACAATGGACGTACTCCTACGCCCCCGTTTCCGAGTCCTTAAGGACCGAGGACGTAGGAGTACACGTCCTGTCCATTCCCGGCCCCCCGCCGCTAGCCGGAGAGGAGCCGGTGCCCGATGCCTGCTGAAATCGTTCAGCAGGCATCGCGGCATATCGCCCAGGGGGGTCATTATGCCCCCCCATGTCGGCGATGGCCGCAGATCGCTGGACAATTCAGTCCAGCGATCTGCGACGATTCCGGGTCAATCGGGTCTCCAGTGACCCGGAATTACTGGCTGATCGGGGCCGTCAGAGACGGCCCCGAACAGCCAGAGCCTGCAGGGGTGAGGTGGCACTGGTGCCACCTCACGATCGCCCTGATTCGTCGGCCGGATTCCCGGCCGACCAATCAGGGCGCCTGCTGCGGGTGTCACTCCCGCACCCGCCCCGCCCCTCTTCCGGAGGACGTGAGCAGGTGCGGGACGTGCACCCCGGGTGCTGGGGACCCCGATCCCCGGCGTTAATGTTGGGATCGGGGCCCCAGGAGCGACGACGGCGGCAGTGGCGGGACTGACCTGCAGCGTCGATCAGCAGCAGCAGGAGGTGAGTGACAGCCTCCTGCTGTTGCTTAGCTAAGCAACAGCTCCCAGCATGCAAAAAGGGCATGCTGGGAGCTGTAGTTATGCAACAGGAGGAGGCAGACCACCACAACTCCCAGCATTCCCTTATGGGCATGCTGGCACTTATGGTTTTGCAACAGCTGGAGGCACATTCTTTCTATGGAAAAGTGTACCTTCAGCTGTTGTGTAACTACAACTCCCAGCTTGCACAAACAGCTAAAGTGCATGCTGGGAGTTGTAGTGGTGCATCTGCTGGTTGCATAACTACAACTCCCAGCATGCCCGTTGGCTGTCGGTAACTGCTGAGAGTTGTAGTTTTGCAACAGCTGAAGGCACACTGAGTTAAGTAGCAAACCAGTGTGTCTCCAGCTGTTGCATAACTACAATCCCCAGCATCCCCAGCCAAAGTAGTATGGCTCCCGCTGTTGCATAACTACAACACCCAGCATGCCCTTCCGCTGTTCGTATATGCTGGGGGTTGTAGCTTTTGCAACAGCTGAAGGCACACTGGTTGCAAAACACTGAGTTTGTTGCCAAACTCGGTGTTTCACAACCAGTGTGCCTCCAGCTGTTGCAAAACTACAACTCCCAGCATGCACTGATATACCGTGCTGGGAGTTGTAGTTTTGCAACAGCTGGATGTTCCCCCCCCCCCCCCAATGTGAATGTACAGGGTACACTCACATGGGCGGAGGATTACAGTAAGTATCTGGCTGCAAGTTTGAGCTGCGGCAAATTTTCTGCTGCAGCTCAAACTGCCAGCGAGAAACTACTGTGAACCCCCCGCCCATGCGACTGTACCCTAAAAACACTACACTGACACAAAATAAAATAAAAAGTAAAAAACACTACATATACACATTCCCCTACACAGCCCCCCTCCCCAATAAAAATGAAAAACGTCTGGTACGCCGTTTCCAAAACGGAGCCTTCAGCTGTTGCAAAACTACAACTCCCAGCATGCACTTATAGACCCTACATGCTGGGAGTTGTAGTTTTGCAACAGCTGGATGTTCCCCCCCCCCCCCCAATGTGAACGTACAGGGTACATTCACATGGGCGGAGGATTACAGTAAGTGTCCGGCTGCAAGTTTGAGCTGCGGCAAATTTTCTGCCGCAGCTCAAACTGCCAGCGAGAAACTACTGTACCCTAAAAACACTACACTACCACAAAATAAAATAAAAAGTAAAAAAACACTACATATACACATTCCCCTACACAGCCCCCCTCCCCAATAAAAATGAAAAACGTCTGGTACGCCACTGTTTCCAAAACGGAGCCTCCAGCTGTTGCAAAACAACTACTCCCAGTATTACCAGACAGCCACTGACTGTCCAGGCATGCTGGCACTTTTACAACAGCTGGAGGCACCCTGTTTGGGAATCACTGGCGTAGAATACCCCTATGTCCACCCCTATGCAAGTCCCTAATTTAGGCCTCAAATGCGCATGGCGCTCTCACTTTGGAGCCCTGTCGTATTTCAAGGCAACAGTTAAGGGTCACATATGGGGTATCGCCGTACTCGGGAGAAATTGTGTTACAAATTATGGGGGGTATTTTCTGCTATTACCCTTTTTAAAAATGTAAAATTTTTGGGAAACCAAGCATTTTAGGTAAAAAATATTTTTTTTTCTTTTTACACATGCAAAAGTTGTGAATCACCTGTGGGGTATTAAGGTTCACATTACCCCTTGTTACGTTCCCCGAGGGGTCTAGTTTCCAAAATATTATGCCATGTGGTTTTTTTTTTTGCTGTCCTGGCACCATAGGGGCTTCCTAAAAGCGGCATGCCCCCAGAGCAAAATTTGCTTTCAAAAAGCCAAATATGACTCCTCCTATTCTGAGACCTGTAGTGCGCCAGCAGAGCACTTCTCACCCTCATATGGGGTGTTTTCTGAATCGGGAGAAATTGAGCTTCAAATTTTGGGGGGTATTTTCTGCTATTACCCTTTTAAAAAATGTTAAATTTTTGGGAAACCAAGCACTTTAGGTAAAAAAAAAATGTTTTTTTTTACATATGCAAAAGTCGTGAAACACCTGTAGGGTATTAAGGTTCACATTGCCCCTTGTTACGTTCCACGAGGGGTCTAGTTTCCAAAATGGTATGCCATGTGTTTTTTTTTTTGCTGTTCTGGCACCATAGGGGCTTCCTAAATGCTGCATGCCCCCAGAGCAAAATTTGCTTTCAAAAAGCCAAATGTGACTCCTTCTCTTCTGAGACCTGTAGTGCGCCAGCAGAGCACTTTTCACCCCCATATGGGGTGTTTTCTATATCGGGAGAAATTGGGCTTCAAATTTTGGGGGGTATTTTCTGCTATTATCCTTTTTTAAAAATGTAACATTTTTGGGAAACCAAGCATTTTAGGTAAAACATTTTTTTTTTTTTACATATGCAAAAGTCGTGAATCACCTGTGGGGTATCAAGGTTCACTTTACCCCTTGTTACGTTCCCCGAGGGGTCTAGTTTCCAAAATGGTATGCCATGTGTTTTTTTTTTGCTGTCCTGGCACCATAGGGGCTTCCTAAAGGTGACATGCCCCCCAAAAACCATTTGTCGCTCCTTCCCTTCTGAGTCCTCTATTGCGCCCGCCGAACAATTAACATAGACATATGAGGTATGTGCTTACTCGAGAGAAATTGGGTTTCAAATACAAGTAAAAATGTTCTCCTTTCTACTAATTGCAAAAATTCAAAAATTGGGTCTACAAGAACATGAGAGTGTAAAAAATGAAGATTGTGAATTTTCTCCTTCACTTTTCTGCTATTCCTGTGAAACACCTAAAGGGTTAATACATATTGAATGTAATTTTGAATACTTTGGGGGGGGTGTAGTTTTTATAATGGGGTCATTTATGGGGTATTTCTAATATGAAGACCCTTCAAATCCACTTCAAACCTGAACTGGTCCATGAAAAATAGCGAGTTTGAAAATTTGTTGAAAAATTTCCAAATTGCTGCTGAACTTTGAAGCCCTCTGGTGTCTTCCAAAAGTAAAAACTCATAAATTTTATGATGCTAACATAAAGTAGACATATTGTATATGTGAACCCAAAAATGTTTTATTTTGAATATCCATTTTCCTTACAAGCAGAGAGCTTCAAAGTTAGAAAAATGCAAAATTTTCATTTTTTTCATCAAATTTTGGAATTTTTCACCAAGAAAGGATGCAAGTTACCATAAAATTTTACCACTAAGTTAAAGTAGAATATGTCACGAAAAAACAATCTAAGAACCAGAATGATAACTAAAAGCATTCCAGAGTTATTAATGTTTAAAGTGACAGTGGTCAGAATTGCAAAAAACGCTCTGGTCCTTATGGTGTAAAATGGCCTGGTCCTTAAGGGGTTAATATTCCGGGACTCTATAGCAACAGGGACTGTTCCCCAGGACTGGCGCATAGCAAATGTGGTACCAATATTTAAAAAGGGGACAAAAGGTGACCCAGGGAATTATAGGCCTGTTAGTTTAACCTCCGTTGTATGTAAATTGTTTGAGGGTTTTCTAAGAGATGCTATTTTTGGAGTATCTTAATAAAAAAAAACGTATGACCCCATATCAGCATGGCTTTATGAGGGATCGGTCCTGTCAAACTAACCTGATCTGCTTCTATGAGGAGGTGAGCTCCAGACTGGACCAGAAGCAATCGCTGGATGTCGTATATCTGGATTTTTCCAAAGCATTTGATACGGTGCCTCATGAAAGGTTGGTGCATAAAATGAGAAGGATGGGGCTGGGGAAGAATGTGTGTAAGTGGGTAAGTAACTGGCTCAGTGATAGGAAACAGAGGGTGGTTATAAATGGTACTTATTCTGATTGGGTGACTGTTACTAGTGGGGTACCACAGGGGTCTGTCTTGGGTCCTGTTCTGTTTAATATATTTATTAATGACCTTGTAGAGGGGTTGAATAGTAAAGTAACAATCTTTGCAGATGATACTAAACTCTGTAAAGCGGTAAACACTATAGAGGATACTGCACTGTTACAAACGGATCTGGATAGGTTGGAGATTTGGGCTGGGAAGTGGCAAATTAGGTTCAACACTGATAAATGTAAGGTAATGCACATGGGGAGGAAAAATCCGTGCTGGGGTTATGTATTAAATGGGAGAACACTTGGGACGACTGACATGGAAAAGGACTTAGGAGTCTTAGTTAACAGTAAATTTAGCTGTAGTGACCAGTGTCAGGCAGCTGCTGCCAAGGCTAATAAAATCACAGGGTGCATCAATAGGGCCATAGATGCCTACGACAAGGAAATAATTCTACTGCTGTACAAATCACTAGTCAGACCACACATGGAATACTGTGTACAGTACTGGGCACCAGTGTACAAGAAAGATGTAGTGGAGCTGGAGAGAGTTCAAAGACTGGCAACCAGAGTAATACGGGGAATTGGAGGACTACAGTACCCATAAAGATGATCAGAATTAGGGTTATTTAGTTTAGAAAAAAGAAGGCTTAGGGGCGACCTAATAACTATGTATGAATATATCAGGGGACAGTACAGAGATCTCTCCCATGATCTATTTATACCCAGGACTGTATAATAAGGGGGCATCCTTTACGTTTAGAGGAAAGAATGTTTCTACACCAGCACAGACGGGGGTTCTTTACTGTAAGAGCAGTGAGACTGTGGAATTCTCTGCCTGAGGAGGTGGTCAAGGTGAACTCTGTAAAAGAGTTAAAAACGGGTCTGGATGCATTCTTGGAGAGTAATAACCGCTGGTTATGTATACTAGATTTATAGGGACAGGACGTTGATCCAGGGATTTAATCTGACTGCCATATTTGGAGTCGGGAAGGCATTTTTACTTCTAGTATGAGGGTTTTTTTCTTTCCTCTGGATCAACTCAGTAGGGACTCATTAGGGATATAGGTTGAACTTGATGGACTCTGGTCTTTTTTCAACCTCATGAACTATGTAGACAGTATAGACTTACTCTGCTCTAGGCACAGAAAGTTCCATGTTGGCTGCTATCTCACAATCTAATTCTAGTATCTTATATAGACTCTCCTATGCCCAAAGGCCTATCAAATAAAGGAAGAAAGAATAGAGTCAGTGGTCACATTCACACCTGTGGCCCCATACATTTTTAACCGTCTCAACATAGTTACAGTAGTAAGAAGTTGTGGCTCTTGTATTTTCCATATCAACATACTTAACAGGTATAATCTGAAATTGTTCATTTCTGTTCAGAATTTATTGCAGATCTCCCCACTGACAAAATAGTCAAAATCTGCAAAATAATTTATGAACAATCCTATTGCTGCAGATGTTGCTACCACCCAGACATCCATGGCACAGTTTCACAACTGCAGATTTTGGGACAGTATTTTTGGCCTTATTTTCCGCAGTTATTGTGTTTACACAGTATTTTTTTAAATATTTTTTTCAGTTGTTTATGGCTCATAAAATAACCAAAAATAGTGTGCGAACATATCCTTATTTTTTGTTCATTGCAAAATGTTTAATTAAAAAAATATATATATATATTATTATATATAAAAAGATAATACAATACAAAATGGCAAGATCCGTGAAGACAAAAGTGCAAATTATTACCATGCAAATAGTGCAAAAGATATCTCCTCCGCAACAGTCCATGGGCACAATACTGTCACAGTAACAAACCCCCTCCCCCCTCAATAAGTAAGCAGTCACTGATCAACCACATAAGAGCAAGAGGCGGTGCTTGAAAAGTTGATGTCTGTGATCGCTTCAAAATAAGCAATCAGAGAAACCTGCACATGGTCAACGAAGAGTAGGAGATATAATAGTGTCATCTAGTGCCGAAAGCTTTCTTCCCACACAGGGAGCCGCTGTCGGTTCCACCGGCCGCTTCTCTGACTCCCAGGGGATCTAAAAGAGGAACAATCGTGTTCGACAAAGAATACGTGGGCTATATTATGTATCCAGTAAGCGCAAGACACCTAGGGAACTTTTCAGGGATTCCACACTATACCAAGTGGTGTATCTGAATGGTCGTACAATCTCAGCAATCCCCTGAGAGTCAAATTGAGTAACAATAAAGGATTTCCATTTCAGAAGGATTTGGTACCTGATTCAGAGTGTCCTTCAGCATATAATCGATTAATCTCTAAGAAGTATTATAATTGGGCTATCAGCATTGGCAAATCTGGAGTGATGGGATCCAACCATTTGGCAAAAAGGCAACGTAGTGCCACTAAAAGGATTACATGAATAAACCGCGAGAACCTCTCCTCCTCCCTCCGGTGGGCGCAATTTGGGAAATAATAAGGATTGGTGTGTAAACGGGACCCACACTCTCCAATGGTCCCATATGTACGACTGTATGAGGTGCCAGTAGTCAACTGTGTGAGGGTACTCCCAGACCCCATGATGCATGTTGGTGAGCGGTGTCATGCACTTTGGGCAGTGAATTATCCTATCCGGGAAAGAAGGAGAGGGCAATATGTTAAAACCAAATAAAGCTGTGTGGGCCACCTTCAAATAAGTTTTCCTCCACCGTTCATTGATAACATTTTTCTGAACAGCTGTCCACCCATGTACAATTATGTCAGTAATGTCAGGGTCTCCAGTCCACCGCTCCCATGTACGGAACACACGTTTGGGATCAAGTTTTAGAAAACGGTTATGGAAGACTGCATATAAGTCGGATATTAAATGTCTCTGTGGCTCACAACCTATAACATCGTCTAAAATGTGGACCGGGGCTTCACTCGACAGGTCAGAGGAGCAAATCTAGAGGAGCAAAATGTGTGGACCTGATTGGCATATAGAGCTGACTGGGGAAGATCAAATGTGTTAAGCATCTCTGCCGGTGTGAGCCACCTACGGTCATCACTATGGAACAGTCGTCCCATTGTCAGGACCCCTTTAGAAACCCACAGTCGCAGCCAAGGGGAGGATCTACCCTGTGGGAATTCAGGATGGTCGAGCAGAGGCATTATTTTGGTTAAAAGAAATGGGAGGCCAAAGAACTTCCGCACCTCCTTCCAAGCCACTACTGTATCACGTAGGAGCACTGACCCCTTGATCTCCGCTGGAAGCTTAACACATGAACTGTGTAGTAAGGTTGGCAAGGACCAAGGGGCCTCCAATGCCTTCTCCACCGCTAGGTTGGAAAAGTAATTGGAGTCATGTAGACAACCTAGAGTGTGGCGAAAAATACATGTGTAACAGAGCTGGATGTGGATCCTCTAACCTGTGTGGCAGATGACTCGGACCGTATCGGGGAGCAGAGTCTAAGTTGCCGCTGGTCTTCACCAGAGCTCGCCGCAAGGCAGGTTGGGCTTGATGCGGCAGGCGACACCCAGGTTGCTACCCCCGAAATGGCTCGATCACACAGGTAGCTGGGCAAGGCGAGGTACCGAAGGATAAGGCAGTAGCATAGTCAAATGTAGCAGAAGGTCAAGGCAGGCGGCAAAGGTGCGGAGTCTCATAACGTAGTGGAAGGTCTGGATACACGGGTAAGGCTAATAGGATATAGGGACACTTAATCTCAGGCTAGGGTCACTGAAGATCCAGCAGGGAAGTGTGGGAGGTGCATAGACTTATAGGATGGTGTCAGGTGTACACAATAATTATGGGCGTACTGGCCCTTTACATTTTTGAGCTCAGTTGCTGTGACACAGCAGAGGCAGCAGGGGAGAGAGGTGAGTGATGGGCTGGATTTCGCATGCTGGCGCGTCCCGTGATGCGAATCCCAGCCCCGCCGGCAGCTGGGGACAAGGGAACAATGCGCTCGCGGACAGTGCAGGCGGCCGGAGCACGGGGCATGACAGTACTACCCCCCCCCCTTTGGTTTCCCCCTCTTTTTTTGAGGACAAGAACTTGTGGATAAGGTCACAGTCTAGAATGTTGTCTTGTGGCTCCCAAGATCTTTCCTCTGGCCAAATCCTTCCCAATCTACAAGGAAAAAAACATTTTCCTCTGAACAACTTGGAATCTAAAATTTCTTTGATGACATAAACATCTGAGGTACCAGAGATGGGAGTAGGAGTGATAACATTTTTAGAGAAGTGGTTATGGATAACAGGTTTTAAGAGGGATACATGAAAAGAATTCGAGATCCGGAGTGAGGAAAGCAGATGGAGTGCATAAGCTACAGGGTTTAAAATTTTTTTGATTTTGTAAGGACCCAAATAGCGAGGGCCCAGCTTATAACATGGTACCTTAACCCCTAAAGGACCAAGCCCATTTTAACCTTAAGGACCAGAGCGTTTTTTGCACACCTGACCACAGTCATTTTAAGCATTAATAACTCTGGGATGCTTTTACTTTTCATTCTGATTACGCGATAGTTTTTTCATGACATTCTACTTTATGTTTGTGGTAAAGTTTTGTCGATACATCATTTCTTGGTGAAAAATTCCAAAATTTGATGAAAAAATAAAAAAATTTAGCATTTTTCTAACTTTGAAGCTCTCTGCTTGTAAGGAAAATAGACATTCCAAATAAATTATATATTGATTCACATATACAATATGCCTACTTTATGTTCGTATCATAAAGTTGACATGTTTTTACTTTTGGAAGACATTAGAGGGCTTCAAAGTTCAGCAGCAATTTTCCAATTTTTCACAAAATTTAAAAAATCAGAATTTTTGAGGGACCAGTTCAGTTTTGAAGTTGATTTGAAGGGCCTTCATATTAGAAATACCCCAAAAAGGACCCCATTATAAAAAGTGCACCCCTCAAAGTATTCAAAATAGCATTCAGTAAGTGTGTTAACCCTTTAGGTGTTTCACAGTAATAGCAGCAAAGTGAAGAGAAAATTCAAAATCTTTATTTTTTACACTTGCATGTTCTTGTAGACCCAGTTTTAGAATTTTTACAAGGGATAATAGGAGAAAAAACTGAACAAAATTTGTAACCCAATTTCTCTCGAGTAAGGAAATACCTCATATGTGCATATCAAGTGTTCGGCGGACGCAGTAGAGTGCTCAGAAGGGAAGGAGCAGCAATTGGATTTTGAAGAGTAAATTTTGATGAAATGGTTTTTGGGGGGGCATGTCGCATTTAGGGAGCCCCTATGGTGCCAGAAAAGCAGAACCCCCCCCCCACATGGCATACCTTTTTGGAAACTACACCCCTCAAGGCACGTAACAAGGGGTCCAGTGAACCTCAACACCCCACAGGTGTTTGACGACTTTTCGGTAAAGTTGGATGTGGAAATGAAAAAAAAAATTTCACTAAAGTGCATTTTTCCCCCCAAATTTACCATTTTTACAAAGGGCAATGGGAGAAAATGACCCTCAAATTGTGTAACCCCATCGCTTCTGAGTATGGAAATACCCCATGTTAGGATGTAAAATGCTCTGCAGGCAAACTACAATGCTCAGAAGAGAAGGAGTCCCATTTGGCTTTTGGAGAGCAAATTTTGCTGAAATGGTTTTTGGGAGGCATGTTGCATTTAGGAAGCCCCTATGGTGCCAGAAGAGCAAAAAAAAAAAAAAAAAATCACCAATTTAGGCCTCAAATGCACAGAGTGCGCTCTCACTTCTGAGCCTTGTTGTGCGTCCGTCGAGCATTTTACGCCCACATATGGGTTATTTCCGTACTCAGGAGAAATCACGTTACAAATTTTGGGGGTCTTTTTTTCCTTTTACCGCTTGTTACATAGTTACATAGTTACATAGTTAGTATGGTTGAAAAAAGACATACGTCCATCAAGTCCAACCAGGGGATTGAAGGGAAGGATGTAAGGGAATAAGGGAAAGGGATGTAGTTTTATAATTCTGCATAAGCATTAATGTTATTTTGTTCCAGGAATGTATCTAACCCTGCTTTAAAGCTGTTAATTGTTCCTGCCGTGACCAGTTCCTGAGGTAGACCGTTCCATAAATTCACAGTCCTCACGGTAAAGAAGGCGTGCCGCCCCTTTAGACTAAACCTTTTCTTCTCCAGACGGAGGGAGTGCCCCCTCGTCCTTTGGGGGGGTTTAACCTGGAACAGTTTTTCTCCATATTTTTTGTATGGGCCATTTATATACTTATATACGTTTATCATATCCCCCCTTAAACGTCTCTTCTCAAGACTAAACAATTGTAACTCCTTTAATCGCTCCTCATAGCTAAGATGTTCCATGCCCCATATTAGTTTAGTCGCGCGTCTCTGCACCCTTTCCAACTCCGCAGTGTCCCTTTTATGGACTGGTGACCAAAACTGAACAGCATATTCCAGGTGAGGCCGTACCAATGCTTTATAAAGGGGGAGTATTATGTCCCTGCCCCTCGAGTCCATGCCTCTTTTGATACATGACAATATCCTGCCGGCTTTGGAAGCAGCAGCCTGACATTGCATGCTATTCTGTAGTCTGTGATCTACAAGTACACCCAGATCCTTCTCTACCAGTGACTCTGCCAGTTTAATCCCCCCTAAGACATACGACGCATGCAGGTTATTAGTACCCAGATGCATAACTTTACATTTATCCACATTGAACCTCATTTGCCAAGTGGATGCCCAGACACTTAGTCTATCCAAGTCATCTTGTAACTTATGCACATCCTCTATAGACTGTACCGTGCTACAAAGCTTGGTGTCATCTGCAAAGATAGAAACAGAGCTGTTAATACCATCCTCTATATCATTGATAAATAAATTAAACAGCAGCGGGCCCAGTACTGAACCTTGGGGTACACCACTAATAACCGGGGTCCAATCAGAGTGCGAATCATTGACCACCACTCTCTGGGTACGATCCATGAGCCAGTGTTCAATCCAGTTACAAACTAAAGTTTCCAAGCCCAAGGACCTTAACTTACCTGTCAGACGTCTGTGAGGGACAGTATCAAACGCTTTGGCAAAATCCAGAAACACTATATCCACAGCCATTCCTCTGTCAAGTCTTCTACTCACCTCTTCATAAAAGCAAATTAGATTGGTTTGACAACTTCTATCCTTAGTAAACCCATGCTGGCTATCACTTATAATACTATTATCCCCTATGTATTCCTGTATGTAATCCCTTATAAGTCCTTCAAACAATTTACCCACAATGCACGTTAGACTTACCGGTCTATAATTGCCTGGCGAAGACCTAGAGCCCTTCTTGAAGATTGGTACCACATTAGCCTTGCGCCAGTCCCTTGGCACAATACCAGACACCAGAGAATCTCTAAATATCATGAACAAGGGTACAGATATTACAGAACTTACCTCTCTAAGAACTCTTGGGTGTAGTCCATCCGGCCCTGGAGATTTGCTTACATTTACTTTACTTAACTTACCTTGTACCATCTCTACATTAAGCCAGTTCAGTACATTACATGATGTGTTACCAGCACTGACCTGGCCAATGTCAGCTCCTTCTTCCATAGTATATACAGAACTAAAGAACCCATTCAATATCTCCGCCTTCTCTTGATCGCCCGTGACAACCTCCCCATTATCATTATTAAGGGGTCCTACATGCTCTGTCCTTGGTTTTTTTGTATTTATATATCTAAAAAAATATTTAGGATTAGTTTTGCTTTCTTCGGCCACCAGTCTCTCATTTAGAATTTTTGCTGTTTTTATTACATTTTTACAGATTTTATTAAGCTCCTTGTACTGTTTAAATGTTATAGCTGACCCATCAGATTTGTATTTTTTGAAGGCTATTTTTTTGTTGTTTATTGCTCTTTTAACCTCATTTGTCAGCCATGTAGGATTTAGTTTTAATCGTTTATATTTGTTCCCCTTTGGTATATATTTAGCTGTATAGTTATTTAGAGTTGATTTAAATATGTCCCATTTACCTTCTGTATCAGTATTTGAGAACACCTCCCCCCAGTCTATGTCCTGTAGTGCAGCCCTCAGCCCAGGGAAGTTTGCCTTTTTAAAGTTATATGTTTTTGCTTTCCCCGTCTGTCTTTGTTTTCTACATTTTAAGTCAAAAGTAACTATATTGTGGTCGCTATTACCAAGGTTTTCCCTCACAGTTACATTACCAACCAGCTCTGCGTTGTTGGAAATGATCAGATCCAACAAGGCATCACTTCTTGTTGGGTCCTCCACAAACTGGCCCATAAAATTATCCTGCAATAAATTTAGGAATTTTCTCCCCTTTGTAGTTTTAGCCAACCCCCGGCCCCAATCTATATCTGGATAGTTAAAATCTCCCATTATTACCACTGTACCTGCCCGGGCGGCCCTCTCTATTTGTTTATACAGCCGACCTTCTATCTCTTCAGTGATATTAGGGGGTCTGTAGATTACACCAAATATAATTTTTTCAGTATTTCCCTCCTTTTGTAATTCTACCCACAATGATTCCACATCCTCAGAATCATCACACACTATGGCATCGTTCACATTGACTTTCATACCACTTCTTACATACAGACAGACTCCACCACCTTTTCTGTTCATTCTATCCTTGCGAAACAATGTAAACCCCTGCAGATTAACAGCCCAGTCATGCGAGGAGTCCAGCCATGTCTCAGTGACCCCAACTATATCAATATGTTCCTCCAGTATCAAGGACTCAAGCTCCCCCATTTTATTTGCTAGGCTTCTGGCATTTGTGAACATACACTTTACATTTCCATTAAGTTTTACACATATAGTCTCACTAATGGGATTTTCAGAGTTATTGGGGTTGATGTCATTTTTTGAGTTATAAGGGCTAATTGTACTATTTAAGTTATTGGGGCTAATGGGATTTTTTGAGTTATTGGGTCTAACGTTATTATTTAAGTTATTGGGGCTAATGGGATTTTTTGCGTTATTGCGTCTAATGTTGTTATTTAAGTTATTGGAGCTAACGGTATTTTTTGAGTTAATGGGGCTTATTGTAGTTATCGAGTTATTGGGGCTAATGGAATTTTTTGAATTATTGGGATTACAATTTTTCTGGCTACATTTATTTTTACAGCTGGTTTGTAACGCATGAATCTCTTTATCCACTGCTCTTAACCTCCCCCCACAGGACTCCTCTCCACCCGCCATTATGTCCTGACCCCTCTCTAACCTATCCATCCCACTGTCTGCTTTATTTGCTTTATTATCCTCCCCCCACTCACCTAGTTTAAATACTCAGCCACCCCTTCCAGGATTCTCTCCCCCAGCACAGCAGACCCCCTTCCATTCAGGTGCAAATTATCCGTAGAATAGAGTTTGTACCCCAATGAAAAGTCAGCCCAGTGCTCTAAAAACCCAAACCCTTCCCCCTTACACCACGACTTAAGCCATGCATTTAACTCCCTAAGCTCCCGCTGTCTTTCCTGCGATGCGCATGGCACAGGAAGTATTCCAGAGAACACAACCTTAGAGGTCCTTCCCTTCAGCTTGGCACCTAGTTCCTTGTAATTATTCTTCAAGGACCTCCACCTACCATGTATTCTGTCGTTGGTTCCCACATGGACCACGACAGCTGGGTCATCCCCAGCCCCCCCTAGTAATTTGTCCACCCTTTCCACCACATGCCGAACCCTGGCACCAGGGAGACAGCAAACCATTCGGTTGAGGTAGTCTTGGCGACAAATTATTCTATCCGTCTTCCTGATTATAGAGTCCCCTACCACAACTAACTGTCTTGGCCTACCTGCGTTACCATCCCCCACACTACTAGTTGAGCTGTTCCCCCGGCTGTTAGGGAGAACAGTATCCACTAGGGTTGCCATCTCTGATACTGAGGCCCTTGCATAATCGCCCAACTTGGCAATTTTACTTGGGAGATCAGAAGCAGAAGTGACCTTCCTTTTCCTTGCCCCCTTTCCAGTCCCTCTAACTACATTAACCCAGCTCCCTACTTGGGCCTCCTGGCTAGGTTCTCCAACCTCAATTTCTACCCCACTAACTGCTGGCTCTGTAAGATTGTCAATCGCCCTCAATGTTGCATTTTGCTCCTCTAGATCTCTAATACGAGCTTCCAGGTGGGCAACATGCTCACATTTGTCACAGCGGTATTCACCCTGAAGCTGCTGCTCCAGAGATGTATACATGTGGCACAATGTGCACTGAAGAAAACCTCCAATCCTGCTGTCCATATCCTTGGTGACAAACAGCTGTTATTAACTATTAAGAAAAACTACTTTTATCAAGGGAGTGTAATACTTACAGTTACAGTGGGTCCTGCTTACAACTCCTGCTTTTTAAACTTCTGCTTATAAAACTTCTCAAATGTAACACTTAATAATACAACACTTTAGAATACAGACCCAGCTTCAGCTAGACTCAGTCAGAGCAGGGCTCACAGAGTTTCCCAGTTAGTTTTATACACCTGAGAGCAGTTAATCAATTAACCCCTCCCCCAGGTGTGCTACAGACAGGAGGGGAAAAAAAATGCAAGGGCTATGCAACCGCTGGAGACACCCTGTTTGGAAAACAATGATCCACAGTATACTTAGCACATGAACTTCTGCTTATAAAACTTCTCAAATGTAACACTTAATAATACAACACTTTAGAATACAGACCCAGCTTCAGCTAGACTCAGTCAGAGCAGGGCTCACAGAGTTTCCCAGTTAGTTTTATACACCTGAGAGCAGTTAATCAATTAACCCCTCCCCCAGGTGTGCTACAGACAGGAGGGGAAAAAAAATGCAAGGGCTATGCAACCGCTGGAGACACCCTGTTTGGAAAACAATGATCCACAGTATACTTAGCACATGAACTTCTGCTTATAAAACTTCTCAAATGTAACACTTAATAATACAACACTTTAGAATACAGACCCAGCTTCAGCTAGACTCAGTCAGAGCAGGGCTCACAGAGTTTCCCAGTTAGTTTTATACACCTGAGAGCAGTTAATCAATTAACCCCTCCCCCAGGTGTGCTACAGACAGGAGGGGAAAAAAAAATGCAAGGGCTATGCAACCGCTGGAGACACCCTGTTTGGAAAACAATGATCCACAGTATACTTAGCACATGAACTTCTGCTTATAAAACTTCTCAAATGTAACACTTAATAATACAACACTTTAGAATACAGACCCAGCTTCAGCTAGACTCAGTCAGAGCAGGGCTCACAGAGTTTCCCAGTTAGTTTTATACACCTGAGAGCAGTTAATCAATTAACCCCTCCCCCAGGTGTGCTACAGACAGGAGGGAAAAAAAAAATGCAAGGGCTATGCAACCGCTGGAGACACCCTGTTTGGAAAACAATGATCCACAGTATACTTAGCACATGAACTTCTGCTTATAAAACTTCTCAAATGTAACACTTAATAATACAACACTTTAGAATACAGACCCAGCTTCAGCTAGACTCAGTCAGAGCAGGGCTCACAGAGTTTCCCAGTTAGTTTTATACACCTGAGAGCAGTTAATCAATTAACCCCTCCCCCAGGTGTGCTACAGACAGGAGGGGAAAAAAAAATGCAAGGGCTATGCAACCGCTGGAGACACCCTGTTTGGAAAACAATGATCCACAGTATACTTAGCACATGAACTTCTGCTTATAAAACTTCTCAAATGTAACACTTAATAATACAACACTTTAGAATACAGACCCAGCTTCAGCTAGACTCAGTCAGAGCAGGGCTCACAGAGTTTCCCAGTTAGTTTTATACACCTGAGAGCAGTTAATCAATTAACCCCTCCCCCAGGTGTGCTACAGACAGGAGGGGAAAAAAAAATGCAAGGGCTATGCAACCGCTGGAGACACCCTGTTTGGAAAACAATGATCCACAGTATACTTAGCACATGAACTTCTGCTTATAAAACTTCTCAAATGTAACACTTAATAATACAACACTTTAGAATACAGACCCAGCTTCAGCTAGACTCAGTCAGAGCAGGGCTCACAGAGTTTCCCAGTTAGTTTTATACACCTGAGAGCAGTTAATCAATTAACCCCTCCCCCAGGTGTGCTACAGACAGGAGGGGAAAAAAAAATGCAAGGGCTATGCAACCGCTGGAGACACCCTGTTTGGAAAACAATGATCCACAGTATACTTAGCACATGAACTTCTGCTTATAAAACTTCTCAAATGTAACACTTAATAATACAACACTTTAGAATACAGACCCAGCTTCAGCTAGACTCAGTCAGAGCAGGGCTCACAGAGTTTCCCAGTTAGTTTTATACACCTGAGAGCAGTTAATCAATTAACCCCTCCCCCAGGTGTGCTACAGACAGGAGGGGAAAAAAAAATGCAAGGGCTATGCAACCGCTGGAGACACCCTGTTTGGAAAACAATGATCCACAGTATACTTAGCACATGAACTTCTGCTTATAAAACTTCTCAAATGTAACACTTAATAATACAACACTTTAGAATACAGACCCAGCTTCAGCTAGACTCAGTCAGAGCAGGGCTCACAGAGTTTCCCAGTTAGTTTTATACACCTGAGAGCAGTTAATCAATTAACCCCTCCCCCAGGTGTGCTACAGACAGGAGGGAAAAAAAAATGCAAGGGCTATGCAACCGCTGGAGACACCCTGTTTGGAAAACAATGATCCACAGTATACTTAGCACATGAACTTCTGCTTATAAAACTTCTCAAATGTAACACTTGTGAAAATAAAATGTATGGGTCAACACCAGCATAGTGTACATTTTTTTTCACACTAACAGGCTGGTGTAGCCCCCAACTTTTCCTTTTCATAAGGGGTAAAAGGAGAAAAATCACCCCAAAATTTGTAGTGCAATTTCTCCCGAGTACGGAAATACCCCATATGTGGCCCTAAACTGTTTCCTTGAAATACGACAGGGCTCCGAAGTGAGAGAGCGCCATGCGCATTTGAGGACTAAAGTAGGGATGACATAGGGGTATTGTACGCCAGTGATTCCCAAACAGGGTGCCCCCAGCTGTTGCTAAACTCCCAGCATGCCTGGACAGTCAGTGGCTGTCTAGAAATGCTGGGAGTTGTTGTTTTGCAACAGCTGGAGGCTCCGTTTTGGAAACACTGCCGTATGATGCGTTTTTCATTTTTAATGGTGGGGGGGGGACAGTGTAAGGGGTGTATATGTAGTGTTTTACACTTTATTACATGTTAGTGTAGTTTTGTGTTTTTAGGGTACATTTGCACTGGCGGGGGCTTACGGTGAGTTTCCTGCTAGGAGTTTGCGCTGCACTGCCTGCCGCAGCCCAAACTTGAAGCGGGGAACTCACTGTAAACCCGCACGTGTGAATTTACCCTGTACATTCACATGGGGGGGGGGGCAAACCTCCAACTGTTTCAAAACTACAACTCCCAGCATGTACTAACAGACCATGCATGCTGGGAGTTGTACTTTTGCAATAGCTGAGGCACACTGGTTGGAAAACCTTCAGTTAGGTTCTGTTACCTAACTCAGTATTTTCCAACCAGTGAGTCTCCAGCTGTTGCAAAACTACAATTCCCAGCATGTACTGATCGCCGAAGGGCATGCTGGGAGATGTAGTTATGCAACAGGTGGAGGAACACAACTACAACTCCCAGCATGCCGAGACAGCTGTTTGCTGTTTGTGCATGCTGGGATTTGCAGTTTTGCTAAATCAGGAGGGCTACAGTTTAGAGACCACTGCACAGTGATCTCCAAACTGCAGCCCTCCAGCTGTTGCAAAACTGCAAATCCCAGTATGCCCACACAGCAAACAGCTGTCTGGGCATGCTGGGAGTTGTAGTTTTGCGACATCTGGAGGGCTGCAGTTCAGAGACCACTGTATAGTGCTCTCCAAACTCTAGCCCTACAGATGTTGCTAAGCAACTCCCCGGCTTCCATAGGATCCAGGGAGCCGCATCGCCGTCCTCTGCTGCTACTGATAGCCGCCCGCTGCGTGATTGGACCTTAGGCGCCGGTCACCGTCGGTTCCCCCGCAGGAGCCGAAGTGAAGGCAGACTTTAACTGTTTGAAAGCTTCTTCAGCTTCGGGAGTTCAAACTCTTGGATTACCTGTCTTCTTGGTAAGCAAGACAATGGGGGCTATCAGAGTGGAGTAGTGAGGAATAAATTGCCGATAGTAATTGGCAAAGCAGAGGAAGCGCTGAATTACTTTCAAGCTCAAATGTTGAGGCCAGTCCAGTATTGCGGACAGCTTGTTGGGATCCATTTGAAGGCATTGACTGGTAATAATATACCCCAGAAATGGAAGGCTAGTTTTTTCAAAAAGTAAACTTCTCTAGTTTAGCGTAGAGATGATTTTCATATAGATGCTGTAACACTTGGCGGAGGTGAGAGCGATGAGACTGGATATTGGGCGGGTAGATGAGTATGTCATTCAAATAAACAACAACACAGGAGTATAGGAGGTCACAAAAAATGTCATAGACAAACTTCTGGAAGACTGCTGGAGCATTGCAGAGTCCAAATGGCATCACTAGACACTCAAAATGACCGTCACGAGTATTAAATTGCGGTCTTCCATTTGTCCCCTTCTCGTATACGAATCAAATTATAGGCCCCACGAAGATCCAATTTAGAGAAGATTTTGGCACCTCATAGACGATCAGATGTCTCCGAGATTAATAGAAGTGGGTAACAGTTCTTTACTGTAATTTCATTCAGGCCTCGGTAGTCGATGCAAGGTCGCCATCTTTTTTTTTCCCACGAAGAAGAAACCAGCTCCGGCAGGGAAGAGGACTACCTGATAAATCCCTTCTGAAGGTTATCCTGGATGTAATTAGACATGGCCTGCGTTTCAGGAACAGACAAACGGTAGATTCTGCATCTGGGAGGTGTGGTGTGAGGCAACAAGTCATTTGGACAATCGTAGGGACGATGTGGTGATAACACTTCGGCTTGTTTTTCACTGAAGACATTAGCATAGTCCTGAATAAAGGAAGGCAAACTGGGCAGTGGACAAGAAGATGGTTCCAATTTTAAGATATAAGGATTCAGTCATTATTGCAATGCGGACCCTAGCAAAGAACTTCTCCAGCTTTCCAATAAAGCTGCGGAGCATGGAGTTGCAACCACGGTAAGCCATGCAAGAGAGGAGAAGTACAATGAGGGAGAACATAGAAGGACAAGTTCTCCCTATGTGAGACTCTGACCTGCATAGACAATGGTTCTGAGCGATATAGCACAGTACAGTCCAGTCTTTCCCCATTCACTGTAGAGATGTACAGAGGCTCTAACAGGCAGGACACCGGCAGACGATGCCTATGTACTAGGGAAGCATCAATAAAATTTCCCGCGGAGCCAGAGTCCAAAAAGGCAAGGACGGAGATGATCTCTTTGGAAGGTGGGAAAAGCTGGACCGTCATATTTAAGCGTGGAAAGGTGATATTCACACCTAGGGAGGCCTCTCCCACAAACCATAGGTGCGAGCGTTTTCCTTTGACTGAGGACACAGAGGACAATCTTTTAGGAAGTGATCCGCACTGGCATAGATTCTCGGTTCGTCGGCGAGTCCTTTCCTGCGGGGTCAGGCGAGACCGATCCACCTGCATAGCCTCCACTTCGGGAGGCAACGTAGAAGGTTGTAGTGGCTGCTGGAAGACAGGTGCTAGATGGGGAAAATGCTGAGGTCGTGCAGACTCCCTTCCTTCAATAATTACGAAAGCCCGGGGCAAAAGAAAGCCCAGGGCACAAGATCCCTTTACAGGGAGACTTCCCTAAAACTTAACTTTTAATAGTACTCTTATAAAATAAATTGTGACCAAAAATTTAGTTAAAAGCTTTTGTCAAGGCTTTTGTGAAGGATCACTAAACAATGGGCACGGTTTGCCCATTGTTCCTCCTGAGGACGGCGCAGTAGCAACGGAACTAGTAGAGGGGGGCAAATGTCAGTGTTTTAAACTTGTCAAGGTTCACTCAGATAAAGGGAAACTGCAGTTCCCTACACAGATACTTTAGTGATCTTGTTCACAGTTACCAATTTACAGTGAGCCTTGACAAAAGCTTTTAACAACATTTTTGGTCACAATTTATTTTATAAGAGTACTATTAAAAGTTTAGTTTTAGAGAAGTCTCCCTGTTAAGGGATCTTGTTCCCTGGGCTTTCTTTTGCCCTGGGCTTTAGTAATTATTGTAGAAAGTGATCCCTGACTTCCTTTAGGGACCAGTTGCGTTTCTTGGCGTCGTTCCTCACGTTGCTCTGACAAATGGATATCAATCTGGGATGCCAACTGTATAAGCTCATTCAGATTAGCTGGAAATTCCCGGGCAGCAAGGACATCCTTGATTTGACTTATGGCATACTCACCCACAGAGCAGTTGCCCTGAGTAAGACTCAGCAATGCTGTCTCAGCGGAGAAAGCTCGAACAGGTTCTTTGAAGACACCCTGAAATTCCGCCAGGAACACCTGTAGATTGGTAGTGAGAGCATTACTGCGATCCCAAAGCGGAGTTGCCCGTGCCAAAGCCCTTCCAGTTAAAAGACTGAGGATGAAGGACACTTTTGCATGATTTCAAATTCAGAAACGTCCATGGCAACCTGTTTGGGCTGTGTGCCCTCGGAGGTCCCTGGGTCAGATACAGTAGAAGGCATTTGAGCAGTTATAGAGGGAGGTGCCACTGTTGGGGACCCCACATGTGTGGCCCCTTTACTAAGGTAGCGGTCTATGCAAGAGAAGGCAGGAGAGGCAGAGGGCACTCTTTAGCCAGAGGGAGGTATAGTGGAGGGACCCTGGGTCTTCACTACTTATATAGGCTACAGTAATCCCCCTGCACTGCACTAGAGCAGTTATGGCACTGTGTGAAGGCGGGGCACGTGACCCAGGTTGGGGAAGAAACTGCCTGGTCTTCTCTGTAGTGTGGCTGTAGCAGGTCAAGGCAGGGTGGTAGCCCTTATAGGTCCTGGGGCTGCTTTAGTCCTGAGTGCTGGTGCAGTACCCGGCAGCTGCGCTGCTATATACCTTAATGGTGCGGACGGGCACACAGGAACTTTCTCCGCCTCACTCTGCTGGCCAGGAGAAGATGGAGGCCCCATCCTGCGGGCTAAGCTGGAGATCGCAGTCTCCACAGCTGCTGGCAAAGGAAAGTCCGGATCTCCGCTCCTCCCGTGTGTTCCAGAGCCTCCGTCAGCTGGGTGGGCAGGTAAGAAACCCTCCGTGAGCTTGGTATGGCTGTGAGGTACGGGAACTCCGGCTCAGTGCTCCTCATTTGCCTGCGCAGGAATCGTAAGTCTGAACATATCCTTTAAGTGATTATTTTCCCCAGAAATCCACAGTTGTGCATTACTTTGTGTGGTAATGATTTTGGATAGAATAAAAGTGCTGTGGATTGTCTGCCCAGATTGGTGTACTCCGTTTACAGTATACTCTCATTCCCAGTCTTCTGCTTCTTTCCTGAACTCTGGGCATTCTTGGTTTCCAGGTTGGATTCAATCCCAGTCTTCAGTTTATGTATCGATCACTGGAGCCAGAAGAACAGTGACTGACCAGGGAACTGGGGAAGTCTTAGCTGAATAATCAGTTGTCAAAATCCACAGCAAAAAATCTGATACAAAACCCACAAAAAATCAACACGGTTTGGTGCATAGAATTGGATTTACGAAAGAATTTTCCGCTGCAAATCCAACCATATTAAAAAACCTAAAGCTTGGTTATTCATGCTGCAGGCCTCTTCTTTTTTTTAAGTCTTTAAAACATTTTTTTTAATTATAAACCTCCCTATGAATTCTACCATCAGAAGTCTGAGGTGTAATTTTATGGTTTTGTTGGTGTGCCCAGATATACCCATTTTTTATGGTATTGTGACATTGCCAGACATATTTCAGAATTTCTGATACAGTTGAGCTGCAGTCTGGTTATGGTATATACTGAAAAAATGTGTAATTTATAGGTATAGCCTATGGAAACATTCAGCAAATATATTGGGAAACCGGGCATAAACTTTTACCATTTACCACAAACATACTCTTCTGCTCAATTATATCTATAGTCATTCTCATCTTAGTGGCATATAAGATAAGACAACAGAACCATTGCCACTTACTCCCATCCATACTCAAATGGAGCTGCAGTATGAAGGATTAATCTGGATTATGCATCTCAAGGCTGTGATGACAGCAGCTTGGAGAACAATCTGATAACTCCTAGCAATATACAGTCCTCTGACGTTACTGTGCGAATGGAGCTGCCACATGATGCCACTTGGCAATTGTGAACATATTTAAAAAATGCTTTGCAATTTCTAAGCTTTTTAGGAGTCTGCACACAAAAAATAATTTTTCACTCTTCCCACTGTTTGGAGGGGTTTTAGAGTTGGCCTTTTGAATTTGCGAGCAATAAAATGTTATTAATGGCTACGGTGAGAGGATTGCAAGTCTTGTAATGAATCAGGATTTTGCAGTTACAATGAAAACAAGCTTTTTTTTTTTTTTTTTTTAAAGAAAGATTTTTCTCAATATCAAAGTGAGACAGATATAAATGCTGCAAATGAAAAGTAAAATTGGCTTTACAGAGATCTAGCAGGAGTGGGGGCTTCATACCATTTCTTTTCTATTCTGTCCTATACAAAACTGCCAACAAATAAAATGCTCTGTGCCAAGAGATTATCAACCCTGCCACACAGGTCTATCCAAGATCACATGCTATGGTGCGAGAAAAGGAGCTGGGTGTAAGCACTGTTTGTATACATGGTCATCCGTGTCACAGCTTGAACAGATTATCCTGGCATCCAACAACGCCCTCTATCTTGAATCCAATGGCTTTGCTACGCAATTGTACTCCAACTTCTTGTATAGTGATGGCATGAAAAGACATCATAATCATAAAGCATGTAAACAATAAAAGCAGTCACTATGAGCATACTTTCTGACAGACCTTTGATCTTATATCTCACAGATAACAAATAGCGGGCATAAGTAGAATTTGTGGTGGCCACCAGAAGTACATAAAAAGCCTGCAGCGTACTGAAAGGCTGGCACAGATGAAATCCTGAACGTTCTGGCACACGGTCATGATTGACAGCATATATCACCCGATCAGACTTTCTGACTTAATGACCTTATGGAAGCTGGCAGCACTTTAGTCATCAGGCACAGAAGCCTTAACAAATTTATTTATTGATTGTTATCCTAAACCCTCACACTGTGTTGAAATAAGGACAAGCGCAGGATAATATAGTTGAAATAATGAGCAGAAGTTCTTGTAACAACTCCCAGATCGCCCCTGCTGTCAGCCCCTAAGTGTTCGCTTCAGGTTTGGCACTGACAGAGGCAAAAGAGTCCCGGAATCTCCCACTGTTACACGAACGATGAATGTTTACAAGGAGAGTGATATCGTTTTTGGACACCAAGTATAAAAGCCTGATCCCCCTGTTACCAGCCCAGGAATACGGACACAGCTGTTATTAGGATCCAGTGCATTATGCAAATGTCCATAATATAGAACCAGCTCTGTCTCAACAGAAGAAATGTGCTGTGACTATACAATATATAATCCAATTTCTAGTATTTGCCTTAGAACAACACATCAGAGCAACCCGGCATATCGCCCAGGAGGGTCTTGAGTTCCCGCCATATCGGCGATCGCCGCAAATAGCTTACAAATTCAGATTGACGATTTGTGGCGATTCCAGGCTGATCGGGTCTCTGATGACCCAATAGGCCGGAAAATAGGGATGATCGGAGATGTCAGAGACATCCCCGATCATCCTGAAAGATAGGAGCGAGGTGGCAGTGATGCCACCTCCTCCTAGTCCCTGCCATTGGTCGGTTAGGACTAACCCGACCAATGGCAGTTGGGGACGGGGGGTTAAGGTTGAAATCCCCACTCTGCCCGCCCCTGGATGTCAGGCAGAGCGGGGGGAAAGATGGCGGCGGTTACCGGAGCAGTTTAGGATGGCGGTGGGATCTACGGCAAAGAGGAGGAGGCGGCGGCGGAGGCAGCAGTGAAGATCAGTGGTAAATGACCTTCACTGCTGCCTTCTAGGAATTGCCAAACTACAACTCCTAGCATGGGCATGCTGGGAGTTGTAGTGTTGCAACATCTGGAGGGCCTCAGTTTAAAGACCACTAAACAGTGGTGCCCAAGCTGCAGCCCTCCAGATGTTGCAAAACTCCAACTCCAAGCATTCTCAGACTGTCCAGGCATGCTGAGAGTTGTAGTTCTGTAACATCTGGCCCTTCAGATGTTGCAGGACTTCAACTCCCAGCATGCCTGGACAGTCTCAGCATGCTGGGAGATGTAGTTATTCAACATCTAGAAGAGCACAGTTTGGAGACCACTATACAGTGGTGTCCAAGCTGTAGCACACCAGATGTTGCAAAACTACAACCCCAACCATGCTCAGACATGCTAGGAATTGTAGTTCGGCAACATGTGGCCCTTCAGATGTTGCCAAACTACAACTCCCAGTATGCATGGGCAGTGTGAGCATGCTTGTAGTTGTAG
Source organism: Hyla sarda (assembly GCF_029499605.1). NCBI lineage: Eukaryota > Metazoa > Chordata > Amphibia > Anura > Hylidae > Hyla > Hyla sarda. The sequence goes on along the minus strand of NC_079194.1, from coordinate 251,142,963 downwards.
TTTTGCAACATCTGGAGGGCTACAGTTTGGACACCACTACACAGTGGTCTCCAAACTGTTCTCCTCCAGTTGTTGCATAACTACAACTCCCAACATGCCCTTCAACTGTCTAGGCATGCTGGTAGTTGTAGTTTTGCAACAATTGGAGGCACACTGGTTGGGAAACATTGTCTGTTTCCTAATTCAGTGTTTCCCAACTCGTGTGCCTCCAGCTATTGCAAAACTGTAACTCCCAGCATGCATTGACAGACCATGCATGTTGAGAGTTGTAGTTTTGCAACAGCTGGATGCACACAGGTTGGGAAACACTGAGTTAAGTAACAAACAGCCTCCAGCTGTTGCAGAACTACAACCCCCAGCATGCACGGACAGCCAAAGGGCATGCTGTAAGTTCCAGCAGTATGCGTCCAGCTTTTGCGTAACTACAAGTCCCAGCGCATGCTGGGGGTTGTAGTTATTGCAACAGCTGAAGGCACACTGGTTGAGTAACAGAGTTTGTTACCTAACTCAGTGTTTTTCAACCAGTGTGCCTCCAGCATGCATGGACAGCCAAAGGGCATGCTGGGAGTTTTAGTTTTGCAACAGCTGGAGTTTTACAGAGTACAGGGTACATTCACACGTGCAGCTCCAACTCCCAGCGGGAAACTCGCTGTGAACCCGCCCGTGTGATTGTACCCTAAAAATACTACACTACACCTACACAAAATAAAGGGTAAAGCACTACATATACACATACACCTACACAGTTACCCCCCCCCCCCCCCCCCCTCCCCTCCAATAAAAATGAGAAATGTCTGGTTCGGCACGATTTCTAAAACGGAGCATCCAGCTGTTGCAAAACAACAACTCCCAGTGTTGCCAAGCAGCCATTGACTGTCCAAGCATGCTGGGAGTTTTGCAACAGCTGGAGGCACCCTGTTTGGAAACCACTGCTGTAGGGTAATTTTGGTATCGGAGGCAGGTGTAATTCTTGCATCCGGGTCCTTCACTATGCAAATCCCTAATTTAGGCCTCAAATGCGCATGACGCTCTCTCACTTCAGAGCCCTGTCGTATTTCAAGGCTACAGGCTTTTTCTCCTTTTACCCCTTATGAAAAGGTAAAGTTGGGGTCTACTCCAGCATGTTATTGAAAAAACGCAATTTCTTGCGTATGGAAATACCCTGTATGTGGACGTAAAATGCTCTCCAGATGCACAACAAGGCTCAGGAGTAAGAGCACCATGTACATTTGAGGCGATTTGCACAGGGGTGGCTGATTGTTCCAGCGGTTCTGACTTAAACGGGAAAAACATTTTGGAAACTACACCCCTCACGGAATGTAACAAGGGGTATAGTGAGCCTGAACATCGCACAGGTGTTAAAAAATTTGGGATAACATCAGCATTTTAGTGAAAATAATTTTTTTTTTTCATTTTCAGATCCAATTTTAACAAAAATTCTTTAATTTTTCACAAGGGGTAATAGGAAAAAAGCCCCCCAAAATGTGTAACCCCATTTCATCTGAATATGGAAATGCCCCATATGTGGATGTAAAGTGCTCTGCGGGCGAACTACAATGCTCAGAAGAGAAGGAGCACCATTGGGCTTTTGGAGAGAGAATGTGTCTGGAATTGAAGGCCATGTGTGTTTACAAAGCCCCCTGTGGTGCCAGAACAGTGGACCCCCACATATGACATGTGACCCCATTTTGGAAACTACACCCCTCACAGAATGTAATTAGGGATACAGTGAGCATTTACACCCCACAGGTGTCTGACAGATTTTTGAACAGTGATCCATGAAAATGAAAAATGTAATTTTTCATTTTCAAAAGTAGAATATGTCACAAAAAAACTATCTCGGGATCAGAATAAACAGTAAAAGCATCTCAGAGTTATTAATGCATAAAGTGACAGTGGTCGGAATTGCAAAAAAGGGTTCTTAAGGGTCCTTAAGGTGAAAAAGGGCAGAGTCCTTAAGGGGTTAAAATATATTCCCTGTTCAGTAGGGCTCCCTTGATAATAATCATTCAAAATAATATCTAGGCCTGTGGGGTGGAAATATTTAGTGAGAACAGGGATACCCATAGCTTATGTATGTTATGTATAGTAGAGTCTGCTAAAGTTTTCTTGATCAGCCCCATGTACTGACTGGCTGGATCTTAATAAATTTTTTCGTGTATTCATATGGTCCATTTGGATATTTATATGAAAAAAATCTCATGTATGGCCTGCCTGTCAAATACATGAACATTTGCTGGAAGGGATGAAGACAAACACAGAAAACAGAAACATGAATTATTGGTTACATGACAATATTCTTGTTATTTTACCCCTCCATGACCTTATTACCATCTGAAAGCTAAACTGCAATATTTCCATCCAAGTACATTTACAGTGGGGCAAAAAAGTATTTAGTCAGCCACCAATTGTGCACGTTCTCCCACTTTAAAAGATGAGACAGGCCTGTCATTTTGTAGGATTTCTAATGAATTAATTGGTAAATTCCTCAGTAACATAAGTATTTGGCCACCTACAAACAAGCAAGATTTCTGCCTCTCACAGACCTGTAACTTCTTCTTTAAGAGTCCCCTCTGTCCTCCACTCATTACCTGTATTAATGGCACCTGTTTGAACTTGTTATCAGTATAAAAGACACCTGTCCACAACCTCAAACAGTCACACTCTAAACTCCACTATGACCAACACCAAAGAGCTGTCGAAGGACACCAGAAACAAAATTGTAGACCTGCACCAGGCTGGGAAGACTGAATCTGCAATAGCACCAACTTACAGGGCATCCATTTAAATCAAATATCTTCTTATGGGGTTAATAGGTCTAATAATTTTAGCCCCTATTGTCATATTACACCTTATGCATAATCGGGTCCTGTGATACCGCTGTTTTGAACCATCCAATGTATGACTGAGTCATTTTATATCTTTATTTTTTCTAGAAAGTTGTTCTGCAGATAATATATTGTATAGTGAACACACATGGTCATGACTATTCATTTGCATGTTACATGAATTACACAAGCATATATATGTATGTCTTTATATATATGTATGTATGTATATATGTGCATCTAAACATATATACACACAGTTATCATTTATTGTTTATTTACTGTGTTTATACACATTTGTGTCATCAGTGTTATGCGTTCAAGCAGTATATATATATATATGTATATATATATATATATATATATATATATATATGTGTGTGTTTATTCTGTAATTATTGTCTTATGGTTTAATAATTTATCATCTACATTGTACTTCTAAGTCTGCACAATCAGCATACTTATGTTCACATTCACCATCCTATTTAGATTTTTTACTTAATATGTTGGGGTCACTAATCCTATGAGTGATCCATGCGCACCCTTCAATCCAACAGCACTACATCTGGCAGCTGGAACGCTTCGTGACATGTATTCCCCCCAATGCGCATAAGTCCCGGCGAATGCACAAAAATATGAGCTGCAATTCGCGCACGCGCATTCTGGTATATTCGCGCCGTATCCAGCGTGTATGTCTGGACCGGAAGCTCTATACACGCAGTTGGATTTTTAAACAGCCGGGTGAGTGCAGATAGGTGTAGCTGCGGGCTCCCACACATAGGCGTCCATCTAGCATCTGTGATCTATCTTTGCCGGGAGGGTGAATGATTACGGCGACAAGATGAGTAGCAGGAGGGAGTGTGCCATTACAACCCCCCCCCCCCCACCCCACCAGCACCTTTTACCATTAATTTCAACTGCTGTAGACCCCCTATTATGGCCCACACTGGGATGATTTTTTGCCACTCATTTGTTTTTTGACTATTTATTTACCAACGCTAAGGTTACATTATCATTGTGCATGCCTTGTTAAGTTCATGTTAGTGTGCATTTAACTGTACCACGCTATCTGTGGACATATTAGATCTCTATCTAAATTATGCTGAACAGACTATCATTATATTGCTAGGGGTACTACCAAGGTGGTATGGTCTATACTGTTATATCTGTGTATTTATTAATATCCTGCTACTCCAGATATAACATCCTAGACCAGAGGAATTTTTGTCGCGGCTATTAATATCATCAGTTTATTTATCATCATTGTAGTGCAGTCTAACTATGGGATTTATTTATCCTGTCTGTCAATACCCTGTTACGCCGAGCGCTCCGGGTCCCCGCTCCTCCCCGGAGCGCTCGCGGCGTTCTCCTGTTCGCAGCGCCCCGGTCAGACCCACTGACCGGGAGCGATGCGATAATGTCCCTAGCCGGGATGCGATTCGCGATGCGGGACGCGCCCGCTCACGGTTCGCATCCCGGCCCGCTTACCAGACTCGTTCCCCTTCTGTTCTGTCCCGGCGCGCGCGGCCCCGCTCCCTAGGACGCGCGCGCGCCGGCTCTCTGCGATTTAAAGGGCCGGTGCACCACTGATTGGCGCCTGGTTCTAATTAGTGTGTTCACCTGTGCACTTCCCTACATAACCTCACTTCCCCTTCCCTTCCTTGCCGGATCTTGTTGCCACTGTGCCAGTGAAAGCGTTCCTTGTGTGTCCCAAGCCAGTGTTCCAGACCTCTTGCCATTGCCCCTGACTACGATCCTTGCTGCCTACCCTGACCTTCTGCTAAGTCCTACCTTGCCTCTGTCTAATCCCTTGTACCGCGCCTATCTCAGCAGTCAGAGAGGTTGAGCCGTTGCCGGTGGATACGACCTGGTTGCTACCGCCGCTGCAAGACCATCCCGCTTTGCAGCGGGCTCTGTTGAATACCAGTAGCAACTTAGAACCGGTCCGCCGGCACGGTCCACGCCAATCCCTCTCTGGCACAGAGGATCCACCTCCAGCCTGCCGAATCCTGACAGTAGTTCCGGCCATGGATCCCGCTGAGGTCCTGCTGTCAGTTGTCGCTGACCTTACCACGGTGGTCGCCCAGCAGTCGCAACAGATAGCGCAACAAGGCCATCAGCTGTCTCAACTGACTGTTATGCTACAGCAGCTTCTACCACAGCTTCAGCAACAATCTCCTCCGCCAGCTCCTGCACCTCCTCCGCAGCGAGTGGCCGCATCCAGCCTCCGTTTATCGTTGCCGGACAAGTTCGATGGGGACTCTAGACTTTGCCGTGGTTTTCTCTCGCAATGTTCCCTGCATTTGGAGATGATGTCGGACCAATTTCCAACTGAACGGTCAAAGGTGGCTTTCGTGGTTAGTCTCCTGTCTGGGAAGGCCCTGTCATGGGCCACACCGCTCTGGGACCGCAATGATCCTGTCACTGCCTCCGTACAGTCTTTCTTCGCTGAGATTCGAAGTGTCTTCGAGGAACCAGCCCGAGCTTCTTCTGCCGAGACTGCCCTGCTGAACCTGGTCCAGGGTAATTCTTCAGTAGGCGAGTACGCCATCCAATTTCGTACTCTCGCCTCCGAATTATCTTGGAATAACGAGGCTCTCTGCGCGACCTTCAAAAAAGGCCTATCCAGTAACATCAAAGATGTGCTGGCCGCACGAGAAATCCCTGCCAACCTTCATGAACTTATTCATTTGGCCACCCGCATTGACATGCGTTTTTCCGAAAGACGCCAGGAGCTCCGTCAGGATATGGACTTTGTTCGCACTAGGCGGTTTCTCTCCCCGGCTCCTCTCTTCTCTGGTCCACTGCAATCTGTTCCTGTGCCTTCCGCCGGGGAGGCTATGCAAGTAGACCGGTCTCGCCTGACACCACAAGAGAGGACACGCCGCCGCAATGAGAACCTATGCCTGTACTGTGCCAGTACCGAACACTTCTTGAAGGATTGTCCTATCCGACCTCCACGTCAGGAAAGACGCACTCCGATCCCGCACAAAGGTGAGACAGCTCTAGGTGTGAACTCTGCTTCTCCACGTCTTACTGTGCCTGTGCGGATTTCTTCTTCTAACTCCTCCTTCTCAGCTGTGGCCTTCTTGGATTCTGGATCTGCAGGAAATTTTATTTTGGCCTCTTTCGTTAACAGGTTCAACATCTCAGTGACCAGTCTCGCCAGACCTCTCTACATCGCCTCAGTTAATGGTGAAAGATTGGACTGTACTGTGCGTTACCGCACAGAAACCCTCTTAATGTGCATTGGACCTCATCACGAAAAAAATAGAATTTCTGGTCCTCTCTAACTGCACTTCTGAAATTCTTCTCGGACTGCCTTGGCTTCAACGCCATTCCCCTACCCTTGACTGGACCACCGGGGAGATCAAGAACTGGGGTACTTCTTTCTACAAAAAATGCCTAACGTCTGCTCCCACTCCTGCCAGTCAAACCCCTATGGCTCCTCCTATACCAGGTCTCCCCAAGGCCTATCTGGACTATGTCGATGTTTTTTGCAAAAAACAAGCATAGACTTTGCCTCCTCACAGGCCTTATGACTGCCCTATTGATCTCCTTCCTGGTACTACTCCACCCCGGGGCAGAATCTACCCTCTGTCAGCTCCTGAAACACAAGCCATGACGGAGTACATCCAAGAAAATTTAAAAAGGGGATTTATCCGCAAGTCTTCCTCCCCTGCCGGAGCAGGGTTCTTCTTTGTCTCCAAAAAAGACAGTTCCTTACGGCCATGCATTGATTACCGCGGTCTTAATAAGATCACTATAAAGAACCAATATCCCCTGCCTCTTATCTCGGAACTCTTTGACCGCCTACGTGGCGCTAACATCTTCACCAAATTGGATTTAAGAGGTGCATATAATCTCATCCGCATCAGGGAAGGAGATGAGTGGAAGACCGCATTTAACACCAGAGACGGACACTTTGAATATCTGGTTATGCCCTTTGGGCTCTGCAACGCCCCTGCTGTCTTCCAGGACTTTGTAAATGAAATTTTTCGTGATTTATTATATGCCTGTGTTGTGGTTTACTTGGACGACATTTTGATTTTCTCTTCTAACCTCGAAGAACACCGCCGTCATGTCCGCCTGGTTCTTCAGAGACTCCGTGACAATCAATTATATGCCAAGATGGAGAAATGTCTCTTTGAATGCCTCCTAGGATATTTAGTCTCTGGCCAGGGACTTCAAATGGACCCAGACAAACTGTCAGCCGTGTTAAATTGGCCACGCCCCTCCGGAATCCGAGCTATCCAACGTTTCTTGGGGTTTGCCAATTACTACCGACAATTTATTCCACATTTCTCCACCATTGTGGCCCCAATTGTGGCCCTAACCAAGAAAAACGCCAACCCTAAGTCCTGGCCTCCTCAAGCGGACGAGGCATTCAACCGTCTCAAAACTGCCTTTTCTTCTGCTCCCGTACTCTCCAGACCTGATCCATCTAAACCCTTCTCACTGGAGGTAGACGCCTCCTCGGTGGGAGCCGGAGCTGTACTCCTACAAAAAAACTCTTCTGGACATAACGTTACTTGTGGTTTCTTTTCTAGGACCTTCTCTCCGGCGGAGAAAATTACTCCATTGGTGATCGAGAACTGCTGGCCATAAAACTAGCCCTCGAGGAATGGAGGCACCTGCTGGAGGGGTCCAAATACCCAATTATCATATACACAGATCACAAGAATCTCTCTTATCTTCAGTCTGCCCAACGGCTGAACCCACGCCAGGCTAGGTGGTCGTTGTTTTTTGCCCGTTTTAACTTTGAGATTCATTTTCGCCCTGCTGACAAGAACATCAGGGCTGACGCCCTCTCTCGTTCCTCGGATGCCTCTGAAATGGAAGCCTCCCTGCAACACATTATTCCTCTTGAGTGTCTGATCTCCGCTTCCCCAGCCTCCATCAGACAAACTCCTCCTGGAAAGACCTTCGTCCCTCCACGCCAGCGCCTCAGGATCCTCAGGTGGGGACACTCCTCACACCTAGCCGGCCATGCTGGCGTCAAAAAGTCCATCCAGCTCATCTCTCGATTTTATTGGTGGCCTACCCTGGAAGCAGATGTTGCAGATTTTGTTCAGGCTTGTACAGTCTGTGCCCGGGACAAGACTCCTCGTCAGAAGCCTGCCGGTCTCCTTCATCCTCTGCCTGTTCCTGAGCTACCATGGTCTCAGATTGCTATGGACTTTATAACAGACCTGCCTTTATTCCATGGCAACACAGTCATTTGGGTGGTCGTTGATCGTTTCTCCAAGATGGCACATTTTATTCCACTTCCAAGTCTTCCTTCTGCGCCACAGTTGGCGAAACAATTTTTTGTGCACATTTTTCGCCTTCACGGGCTTCCCACGCATATCGTCTCGGATAGAGGCGTTCAATTTGTGTCGAAATTCTGGAGGGCCCTCTGTAATCAGCTTAAAATCATATAAAATTTCTTCCTATCATCCCCAATCCAATGGACAAGTGGAGAGAGTTAACCAGGTTCTTGGTGACTATTTGCGACATTTTGTTTCCTCCCGCCAGGATGATTGGGCTGATCTTCTACCCTGGGCCGAATTCTCGTACAATTTCAAAATCTCTGAGTCCTCCACTAAATCCCCGTTCTTTGTGGTGTACGGCAGTCACCCTTTTCCCCCCCTCCCCACTCCCACGCCTTCTGGTTTGCCCGCTGTTGATGAGGTTACCCGGGACTTCTCCACCATCTGGAAAGAGACTCAAAAATCCCTCATACAGGCCTCATCCCGGATGAAGAAGCATGCCGACAAAAAAAGAAGAACTCCTCCTGTCTTTGTTCCTGGAGACAAAGTGTGGCTCTCCGCCAAGTATATCCGCTTCCGTGTCCCCAGTTATAAACTGGGACCACGTTATCTTGGACCCTTTAAAATCAAGTGCCAAATCAATCCTGTCTCCTACAAACTCCTTCTTCCCCCTTCTCTCCGTATTCCCAACGCCTTTCATGTCTCTCTCCTTAAACCGCTTATCCTTAACCGCTTCTCTCCCAAGGTTGTTGCTCCTACTCCTGTCTCCGGGTCCTCAGATGTCTTCTCGGTTAAAGAAATTCTCGCATCTAAGACGGTCAGAGGTAAAAAAAAATTTCTTGTAGATTGGGAGAATTGCGGTCCTGAGGTAAGGTCATGGGAACCCGAGGATAACATTCTCGACAAGGACCTAATTCACAAATTTTTAGGTTCTAAAAAGAGGGGGAGACCCAAGGGGGGGGTACTGTAACGCCGAGCGCTCCGGGTCCCCGCTCCTCCCCGGAGCGCTCGCGGCGTTCTCCTGTTCGCAGCGCCCCGGTCAGACCCGCTGACCGGGAGCGCTGCGATAATGTCCCTAGCCGGGATGCGATCCGCGATGCGGTTCGCATCCCGGCCCGCTTACCAGACTCGTTCCCCTTCTGTTCTGTCCCGGCGCGCGCGGCCCCGCTCCCTAGGGGGCGCGCGCCGGCTCTCTGCGATTTAAAGGGCCGGTGCGCCACTGATTGGCCTGGTTCTAATTAGTTTGTTCACCTGTGCACTTCCCTACATAACCTCACTTCCCCTTCCCTTCCTTGCCAGATCTTGTTGCCATTGTGCCAGTGAAAGCGTTCCTTGTGTGTCCCAAGCCAGCATTCCAGACCTCTTGCCGTTGCCCCTGACTACGATCCTTGCTGCCTGCCCTGACCTTCTGCTACGTCCGACCTTGCTCTTGCCTAATCCCTTGTACCGCGCCTATCTCAGCAGTCAGAGAGGTTGAGCCGTTGCCGGTGGATACGACCTGGTTTCTACCGCCGCTGCAAGACCATCCCGCTTTGCGGCGGGCTCTGGTGAATACCAGTAGCAACTTAGAGCTGGTCCACTGGCACGGTCCACACCAATCCCTCTCTGACACAGAGGATCCACCTCCAGCCTGCCGAATCCTGACATACCCGCTCTATATCTCATATCTGATTACCTTACCCGCTTCTTGCCTTGAGTGGTAATAGATTTGATTGGTTCCCTGTTGAAACTGTAGAGATCAGAAGGTTGAAAAGCGTTGGACAAATGTTCTTTTGGAACCTATTTTAGTCAGGCACTGGGCTGCTGGTCATACACAAGTGCCTTTCACCAATTTTGTTATTCACCTGTAGTGTCTGGGCGGTCGCGGACCACTGAGCATGTGCTCTTTACTTACCTCTTGTTTGTTATTTTTCTCCCTCACTTATATAAGTCAGAGAACGGCACCGTGGTTGAGGCCACCCTGTTAAGGAGGTGGGTCCCTCAAAAGGCAGGGACAGAGGGAGGGGTTAATTAGTTTAGTATGCACTTACCCCTTGCTTTTCCATCTCTAAAAGCTCAAGATATTTCTTCAAATGGAGTTTATCTAACATCAGTTATTGCATATATGGGTTACCCACTCTAAATATACCCTCCATACTCTATACATACTCCATCTGTCTATATACTGCTCCGAGGTCTGCATCCCTCCCCAGACATTTACATTTCTTGTTGGTATTGCACAGGTCACTATTTGTGTTGTTAGTTTATTAGTTTGATTACGATTTCTCTTTTAACCATGAGATAATAAAGGTTATATTTTATCTATTTGAAAAGTAAAAAAGAGGCTTTGTCATTCGGTGATACTACTTTATTTACTCTTTAACGATACTGTATGGAATTGGCATTCCGAAACCATAACTAGCCCTGGTCGGTGATTCATGAATCTGCAATAGGCAAGCAGCTTGGTGTGAAGAAATCAACTATGGGAGCAATTATTAGAAAATGGAAGACAAACAAGTCCACTGATAATCTCCCTCGATCTGGGGCTCCATGCAAGATCTCACCCTGTGGTATCAAAATGATCACAAGAACAGTGGGCAAAAATCCAAGAGCCACAAGGGGGGACCTAGCAAATGACCTGCAGAGAGCTGGGACCAAAGTAACAAAGTCATCAGTAACACTACACCGCCAGGAACTCAAATCATGCAGTGGCGTCGTAAGAAGCATTCCAAGGTCCTGGAGTGGCCTAGCCAGCCTCCAGATCTCAACCCCATACAAAACCTTTGGAGGGAGTTGTAAGTCCCTGTTGCCCAGCAACAGCCCCAAAACATCATGAGATCTGCATGGAAGAATGGGTCAAAATACCAGCAACAGTTTGTGGACACCTTGTGAAGACTTACAGAAAACGTTTGACCTCTGTCATTTCCAACAAAGGTGTCACGATCACACCCTATCGGTCCAGCCAAGACAGAGAGAGTGTGATGGTGCAAGGGTTAAAGCCGCCAGACCTCTGGGTATCCACTACTAGTCCCAGCAAGTCACCAAATTAACCCTTAGATAAACGTGTTTCCACCAGAGCTGCCTTCAGAAAGGTGAGCTCATATATTTAGAGATCAAAGACCAGAGCTGATTAATTAAACATTTAATATGATAAAAGGTATCACAGTGCTATATATATAAAAATACAGGAACAAATGACATACAGGTACAAAAATATATAAAATAGTTTTGCAAGGCAAGTTCAGAAAACAAAAGATGAAGTTCTTACAGCATGATGATATAGCAGTCCATGAGAGTGAGTTCCAGCTGTTCTTAGGATGGTCTTGTCAGCTTGTTGCACAGCATCGAACACCCTGAGTCTAGCATTGTTAAATATTATATATATGCCTTTTTTGAGGGAGACTCCATTCCCCCCCTCCCCTCTGATCCCACCAGGGGGGCATCTCTGTCCCTGGCCCTCTTATCTGGTTGATTATATGATGGGACCAGAGTGCATGACTTCCTGCTGCTTCAAAAGAGCCTTTGACAAACAGCCAGACCCCCAATAAAATGCAATACACAAACCCACAGTCTGAATGACCTCCACCCCCAGGTCTTGGATAATACCTCACACACAGTTATAATTTATAATACACATATAGGATTTTAATAATCAGGCCTTGAGCCTGACACCTCCCCCTAAAGATGGGGACAGAGAGATCTTGCTTTTCAAGGCGGATAGATCTGTCTCCATTACTCATCTATTTCTCCCTGACGCGATCGTACCAGTACTTCTGCCTGCACTGGGCTGCTGTGAGGTTGTCATGTACCAGCCCAGTCAATGTCTGTATCCTGTCCCTGAATCTCAGAACATACTCCACCACAGGGGCATGTAGCCCCCCTTCCCATTCTCCCCTAACTAAATCTAGGGGTCCCCGCACTTTGCGACCATACAATAACTCAAAGGGCGAGAAACCTGTAGACTCTTGGGGTACCTTCCTGTAAGCAAATAACAGATGGGGTAAATACTTCTCCCAGTCTCTGCCCTCCAATTCTACATATGTTTTTAGCATTTGTTTCAAGGTGCCATTGAACCTCTCGCAGAGACCATTTGTTTGGGGGTGGTATGGGCTTGCTACCAAGTGCTGTACATTCACCTTTTTACAGAGACTTTGCATGAGATTGGACATGAACTGTGTGCCCTGATCAGTGAGCATTTCTTTGGGGAACCCCACCCTGCAGAATATACTGATCAGTGCATCTGCCACCTTATCTGCCTGGACAGAGGATAAGGCAACAGCTTCAGGGTGCCTAGTTGCATAATCCACCAGAGTGAGAATAAAATGTTTCCCTGTGCTGCTGGGTATAGCTAGAGGTCCCACAATATCCACTGCCACTCGTTCAAAGGGTACAGATATGACTGGTAGGGGAACTAGGGGAACACGAGTAACATCCCCAGACTTACCCACCCTCTGTCAGACACGACAAGATCTACAATAATTGGCAACAGCAGTACCCAAACCCGGCCAGTAGAAATTGTGTGCCAACCTGGACTTTGTCTTGGCCACTGCATTATGTCCTGCCAGGGGGGTCTCATGGGCCAACCTCAGCAGCTCTTTCCTGTACTGCCTAGGAACCACTAAGTGCCTTTCTCTCTCCTGGGCCCCTAGCATGCCTTTGGAAAGGGACTCCCAGTACAAGATATTATTTTCCCAATATACCCAATGCCCATCTGTGTCAACACCTGTATGTTCAGAATGTTGTCTCAGCCCTTCAAGGGAAGGGTCACTGCGCAGAGCTTCCCGGAAATGCTCATTTCCCTCCCCCCATCTCGTGGTATCAGGGAGCACATTTCCCCCAGGTGAACTATCATCTCCACCTTCCTCTGCTGGAGCTTGCAAGTCACACAGCTTGCCCCTTGCATCACCATCCTCCCTTCCTGTTAAAGCTGCAGCCCTGGCATGCTGCTGACGCGTTACCACTGCCACCATTGGTATGCCTCCATGGGGTTTACCTTCCTCCCCCTCAGTTCCAGGCATAACAATACAGGCATCATACACAGGGATATCACTCCTTCCCTCCTCCTGCTTAGGCTCACAGGATTGGGACATATCACTCACTGCTGGTCCCTCATCCTTACATGTCACCAGGGGCACACCAACCCCTCCCCCTAGCCCATCTCCACTAGGTTTTGGCATTGGCAATGCATTGTCACCACATTTTACAATACACACCATTCCACTTTTGGAAAACATTACTGGTTCAGTCACAGGTAAACAATTATCAATCCCCTGCACTCCCTCCCAGTTACCACGTTTCACAATGTCTCCCAAAGTCTTGCACAGTACCTCAGAATGAACAGGGCTCTCTCCTAGCCCATCCGGTAAGCAGGTAGTGTCCTCTGGAGCATAATGACAGAGCATCCGACCCAAATCATTCCCCAGCAGAACATTAACAGGGATGTCCTCAGAGACCCCCACCTCCTGCAAACCTTGGCCTGTACCCCAATCCAGGTACATACGGGCCATGAGCACCGCAGGCCACACACCTCCAATTCCTTTTAAAGCCATGGTTCTTCCAGGGATGATGTCCTCTGTATCCACCACTTCAGGCCGCACCAAGGTAAAGGACGCTCCAGAATCTTGCAAACCCACTGTCACCCGGTCACCTACAGTTACACTCTGCAAGTTATCCACTCTTTTCTCCACTGCTCCGGACACCAGAAGAACGGCTGTGTGTCCTCCAGCTACTGGTGGAGAATTCTTTTTGTTGGGGCAAGTGGCACTCAGGTGCCGAATATTGTTGCATCTGTAACATCAGCGGGTGTCCCCCTGACCCAATGTGGCTACTGTTGCTTTTGGGAATAATGGCAATAATTTCCCGGATGACCTGGTGGTGCTTTGTGGTTGTGTAGCTCCCCTCCAGGTACGTGCTCCAGCTTGTGCAGATCCACACTTTGCTGCTGGTGCCCGGTTGTTGGCAAAGTCATCTCCTAGTTCTGCTGCTTCCATGGCTGTCTTGGGTCCAAAATCCACTCTCTGGCTTCAAAGCTCTGGTTTGGAGAAACTGATCCAGGACCATCAAGTTCTCCAGGGCCTCATATGTAGTGACTTGCAGGCCCCAGTCCATTGCCTGAATGCAGTCCTTAGCTGACCTGCATGTTCAGTGCAGCTTTCTGTGGTGCTTTGTTGCAAAGTCCTAAATCTTTTCCGTAAAGCCTCTGGAGTCAGATAAATTTTTTTTTAGCATGGCAGATTTTATTGCCTCATAGTCCTGGTCACTTTCAGAGGGAAGCAAAGCAAACACATCCAGAGCTTTCCCTCGCAGCTGTGGGGTTAGATATCGTCCCCACTGTTCCTTAGGTAGATGGAACTGCCGGCAAACCTTTTCAAATCCCCTCAGGAACACATTCAGATCACCATCTTTCTCCAACATGGGGAAATGTTCCAAGCGGGGTTTGTGGTCTCCTTGATCCTGCACATCACTGCGTGCAGATAAAGCATCCCCTCTCAACCTCAGAACCTCCAGTTCATGCCTCCGCTGGGCCTCTCTCTCTGCCGCCTCTCTCTCTGCTGCTCGTGCCTGGGCCTCTCTCTCTGCTGTTCGTGCCTGGGCCTCTCTCTCTGCTGCTCGTGCCTGGGCCTCTCTCTCTGTGGCTCGTGCCTGGGCCTCTGTCTCTGCAATTTGGTACTGGAGAAACAGTTGGAGTTTCATATTGGCATCCACATTCCCAAGGTGTTGTAAGGCAGTCCGCATATAATAGTCCAAGGCCTCATGTGGAGTAATGTCCTGATGGGGAGTAATGTTGTATTCCCCAGAGATATCAGTCCTTGGATGGCAGTTCCAGCTGTAGGACTTTGTCTCATGTCACTCAGCTCTTCTGCACGGGCATCATACTCCACAAGATCAGCAATAAGTTGTTCCTTGTTCTTTCCTGCAGTAGGGATCTCCTTTTCTTGGCACATTAGCTCCAGTGCAGGCTTGGACTGTTTGCGATATGCCTCCATATTTCCGAGATGAGACAGAGGAGGTAAAACAGGAGATGGGGAGGACAGAACTGTCTTGCACTCTTTTTGTATGTCTTTTAAACCAGCACTGCGCTCTGTCTTTGGAATTTACACACAAGAATATGTATGCCATTTCTTTTTAGTGCTAAGATTTCCTTACAGGTAAAATCCAGCAAGCACTAAAAATCTCTAAATATATCCCGACGCTGCCACCAGTGTCACGATCACACCCTATCGGTCCAGCCAAGACATTAGAGAGAGTGTGATGGTGCAAGGGTTAAAGCTGCCAGACCTCTGGGTATCCACTACTAGTCCCAGCAAGTCACCAAATTAACCCTTAGTTAAACGTGTTTCCACCAGAGCGGCCTTCAGAAAGGTGAGCTCATATATTTAGAGATCAAAGACCAGAGCTGAATAATTAAACATTTAATCTGATAAAAGGTATCACAGTGCTATATATATATATAAAAATACAGGAACAAATGACATACAGGTACAAAAATATATAAAATAGTTTTGCAAGGCAAGTTCAGAAAACAAAAGATGAAGTTCTTACAGCATGATGATATAGCAGTCCATGAGAGTGAGTTCCAGCTGTTCTTAGGATGGTCTTGTCAGCTTGTTGCACAGCATTGAACACCCTGAGTCTAGCATTGTTAAATATTATATATCTGCCTTTTTGGAGGGAGACTCCATTCCCTCCTCCCTTCTGATCCCACCAGGGGGGCATCTCTGTCCCTGGCCCTCTTATATGGTTGATTATATGATGGGACCAGAGTGCATGACTTCCTGCTGCTTCAAAAGAGCCTTTGACTTCAAAGGAGATGTAAACAAACAGCCAGACGCCCAATAAAATGCAATACACAAACCCACAGTCTGAATGACCTCCACTCCCAGGTCTTGGATAATACCTCACACACAGTTATAATTTATAATACACATATAGGAATTTAATAATCAGGCCTTGGGCCTGACAAAAGGGTATATAACAAAGTATTGAAATGAACTTTTGTTAATGACCAAATACTTATTTTCCACCATAAGTTGCAACTAAATTCTTTAAAAATCAGGCAATGTGATTTTATGTTTTTCTTTTCCTCATTATGTCTCTCATAGTTGAGGTATACCTATGATGAAAATTACAGGCCTCTATTATCTTTTTAAGTGGGAATACTTGCACAATTGTACAAGGGGTAAAGGAGAAAATGTATACTTGTCTTTGTAGCCCAATTTCTCTCAAGCACATACCTCATATGTCTATGTAAAGTGTTCGGCGGGCACAGTAGAGGGCTCAGAAGCGAAGGAGCGACAAGGGGATTTTGGAGAGCACGTTTTTCTGAAATGGTTTTTGGGGGGCATGTTGCATTTAGGAAGCCCCTATGGTGCCAGAACAGCAAAAACATCCCACATGGCATACCATTTTGGAAAAAGACCCCTTGAGGAATGTAACAAGGAATAAAGTGAGCCTTAATACCCCACAGGTGTTTCACGACTTTTTTTTTCACTAAAATGTGTGTTTCCACCCAAATTTCACATTTTTGCAAGGGTTAATAACAGAAAATACCCCCCAAAATTTGTAACCCAATCTCTTCTGAGTATGGAGGTACCCCATAAGTTGACCTGAAGTGCACTACAGGCAAACTACAATGCTCAGAAGAGAAGGAGTCTTATTTGGCTTTTTGAGAGCAAATTTTGGTCGGGGGGCATGTCACATTTAGGAAGCCCCTATGGTGCCAGAAGAGCAAAAAAAACACACATAGCATACCATTTTGGAAACTAGACCCCTTGAGGAACGTAACAAGGAATAAAGTGAGCCTTAATACCCCACAGGGATTTCACGACTTTTGCATATGTAAAAAAAAAATTTTTTTTCACTAAAATGTGTTTCCCCCAAAATGTCACATTTTTGTAACCCCATCTCTTCTGAGTATGAAGGTACCCCATAAGTGGACCTGGCCCTCTTATATGGTTGATTATATGATGGGACCAGAGTGCATGACTTCCTGCTGCTTCAAAAGAGCCTTTGACTTCAAAGGAGATGTAAACAAACAGCCAGACGCCCAATAAAATGCAATACACAAACCCACAGTCTGAATGACCTCCACTCCCAGGTCTTGGATAATACCTCACACACAGTTATAATTTATAATACACATATAGGAATTTAATAATCAGGCCTTGGGCCTGACAAAAGGGTATATAACAAAGTATTGAAATGAACTTTTGTTAATGACCAAATACTTATTTTCCACCATAAGTTGCAACTAAATTCTTTAAAAATCAGGCAATGTGATTTTATGTTTTTCTTTTCCTCATTATGTCTCTCATAGTTGAGGTATACCTATGATGAAAATTACAGGCCTCTATTATCTTTTTAAGTGGGAATACTTGCACAATTGTACAAGGGGTAAAGGAGAAAATGTATACTTGTCTTTGTAGCCCAATTTCTCTCAAGCACATACCTCATATGTCTATGTAAAGTGTTCGGCGGGCACAGTAGAGGGCTCAGAAGCGAAGGAGCGACAAGGGGATTTTGGAGAGCACGTTTTTCTGAAATGGTTTTTGGGGGGCATGTTGCATTTAGGAAGCCCCTATGGTGCCAGAACAGCAAAAACATCCCACATGGCATACCATTTTGGAAAAAGACCCCTTGAGGAATGTAACAAGGAATAAAGTGAGCCTTAATACCCCACAGGTGTTTCACGACTTTTTTTTTCACTAAAATGTGTGTTTCCACCCAAATTTCACATTTTTGCAAGGGTTAATAACAGAAAATACCCCCCAAAATTTGTAACCCAATCTCTTCTGAGTATGGAGGTACCCCATAAGTTGACCTGAAGTGCACTACAGGCAAACTACAATGCTCAGAAGAGAAGGAGTCTTATTTGGCTTTTTGAGAGCAAATTTTGGTCGGGGGGCATGTCACATTTAGGAAGCCCCTATGGTGCCAGAAGAGCAAAAAAAACACACATAGCATACCATTTTGGAAACTAGACCCCTTGAGGAACGTAACAAGGAATAAAGTGAGCCTTAATACCCCACAGGGATTTCACGACTTTTGCATATGTAAAAAAAAATTTTTTTTTCACTAAAATGTGTTTCCCCCAAAATGTCACATTTTTGTAACCCCATCTCTTCTGAGTATGAAGGTACCCCATAAGTGGACCTGAAGTGCACTACGGGCGAACTACAATGCTCAGAAGAGAAGGAGTCACGTTTAGCTTTTGGAGCTTTTGGAGTGCAAATTTTGCTCGGGGGGCATGTCGCATTTAGGAAACCCCTATGGTGCCAGGACAGCAAAATAACCCCCACATGGCATACCATTTTGAAAACTAGACTCCTTGAGGAACGTAACAAGGGGTACAGTGAGCATTTACCCCCCCCCCCCCCCCCACTGGTGTCTGTCAGATCTTTGGAACAGTGGGCTGTACAAAAATTTTTATTTGCACAGCCCTGCACAGCCCACTGTTCCAAAGATCTGTCAGACACCAGTGGCGGGTAAATTCTCACTGCACCCCTCATTACATTCCGTGAGGGGTGTAGTTTCCGAAATGGGGTCACATGTGTTTTTTTTTTTTTTTTTGCGTTTGTCAAAACCGCTGTAACAATCAGCCACCCCTGTGCAAATCACCTCAAATTTACATGGTGCACTCTCCTTTCTGGGTCCTGTTGTGCACCCCTAGAGCACTTTTCGCCCACATATGGGGTATCTCCGTAGTCGGGAGAAATTGCATTACAAATTTTGGGGGGCTTTTTCCCCTTTTTTTACACTAACATGCTGGTATAGACCCCAACTTCACCTTTTCATAAGGGGTGAAAGGAGAAAAAGCCCCACAAAATTTGTTAGGCAATTTCTCCCGAGTACGGCGATACCCCATATGTGGCCCTAAACTGTTCCCTTGAAATACGACAGGGCTCCAAAGTGAGAGCGCCATGCGCATTTGAGGCCTGAATTAGGGATTTGCATAGGGGTGGACATAGGGGTATTCTACGCCAGTGATTCCCAAACAAGGTGCCTCCAAATGTTGCAAAACTCCCAGCATGCCTGGACAGTCAACGGCTATCCGGCAATACTGGGAGTTTTTGTTTTGCAACAGCTGGAGGCCCCATTTTGGAAACAGTGGCGTACCAGACGTTTTTCATTTTTATTGGGGAGGGGAGGGGGGGCTGTGTAGGGGTATGTGTATATGTAGTGTTTTTTACTTTCTATTTTATTTTATGTTAGTGTAGTGTTTTTAGGGTACAGTCACATGGGTGGGGGATTATGGCGAGTTTCCCGCTGCGAGTTTGAGCTGCCGCGCAAAATTTGCTGCATCGCAAACTTGCAGCCTGATACTCACTGTAAGCCCCCTGCCCATGTGAATGTACCCTGTACATTCACAGGGGGGGGGGGGGGGGGGGGCGACCTCCAGCTGTTGCAAAACTACAACTCCCAGCATGCACAGTCTGGTAGTTATAGTTTTGCAACAGCTGGAGGCACACGGGTTGGGAAACACTGAGTTTGGAAACAGACAATGTTTCCCAACCAGTGTGCCTCCAGTTCTTGCAAAACCACAAATCCCAGCATTCTCAGGCATGCTGGAAGTAGTAGTTCGGCAACATATTTAGAGCCAGATGTTGCCGAACTACAACTCCCAGCATGCTAGTTTGCAGACTACTAATACAGTGGTTCCCAATCTGTGCCCTTCCAGATGTTGCAAAACTACAACTCCCAGTATGCCAAAACTGTCCAGGCATGCTGGGAGATGTAGTTCTGCAACATCTGAAGGGCCAGATGTTACAGAACTACAACTTCTAGCATGCCTGGACAGTAAGGGCATGCTGAGGATGTGTAGTTTTGCAACATCGGGAAGGGTACAGTGGTCTCCAAACTGCGGACCTCTAGATGTTGCAAAACTGCAACTCCCAGCATGCCCAGACGCCAAGGGCTGTCTGGGCATGCTGGGAGTTGTAGTGTAAGGGGACCAGATGGAGCAGTCCAGATCGCTTTACGACGGTCTGGACTGCTGCAAAGGTCCCGAAACGCCACCGAAGATCCACTCACCTGTCGCCACCACCGCCGTCTCCGCCGCCGGGATCCGGGTCTTCAGGGACGAGGTAAGTACCGGGGCCGGGCCCCAGCACTCCCCCATCCCCCGTTGCGTCCTCCGGTAACCCCCCCCCTGCGATTGGTCGGTTAGCTCTAACAGAGGAATCGCAGGGGATAGGAGGAGGTGGCAGGCTTGCCACCTCGCTCCTATACTTCAGCATGGTCATGGCTGTCTGTGACAACTGGGATCATGCAAAATTGCCGGTCGGTTGGGTCCCAGAGACCCGATCAGCCCGGTAACACCGCAGATGGCAGGGGTGATTTCCCTCATGATTTGCGACGATCGCCGACATGGGGGTCCTACATGGCTCCCCTCGGCGTTTGCCCTGGATGCCTGCTGAAGCATTTCAGCAGTCATCAACTTCCGATCTCTGCCCGGCAGGCAGCAGGGACCGGAAATCGCCAGGACGTATGAGTACGTGCCTGGTCCTTAAGACCCAGGGCGCAGGGAAGTACTCATACGTGCCTGGTCCTTAAGGGGTTAGAGGGCTCTTTGGTAATAGTGGGCCAAACGCAATTGAATGGGAGAGGTTAGTGCAAAAAATTCGGAAATATGAAGAATGGAGGGCCGGTAGGTTCAGGAGAAGATTGAATAATTTTAGATCGATCCGGGCACATTCGGAAGAGTGAGAATAATTTACATTTTTTTTTTACTCTCTTCTGGCAGGGGTGGGGGGGGGGGGGTGACGGAAATGTTATGTTCTTTGAGATTTTGTGGCTTACGATAAGTGAATTTATATGTTTAATGGAAAATTCATAAAAACTTTGTTTAAAAAAAAAAAAGGTGGTGGTGCACTGCATAGTAGCCAGGAGGTGACCTGGTTAAACTATCTACTTTCCTACTGGGGGCACCTGGCCAACTAATTGGGTAAACTACCAACCTAGTGTGGGAACCTACCTTCTTAATGAAAGCAACTACCTACCTACTCGGAGCACCTGTCTACCTAATGAATGGACCCATTCAAAGCATTTGTCTACCGCTGAGGAAATCTAGCAAACTTATAGAGGAAACTACTTACTGGGGGCATCTGTCTACCTAATGCTCCTTTACACTGCCATTGTCACACAGCAGTGCAGCACGTCAGAAGATCAGGGGAGAATACCTAAAAAACAATGGTGCCCGACAGACTCCTTTGACTATAATGGGATCTATTGGGACCCGTTGTGCCCTGTCCAGATAACGCCCATTAAAGGCAAAAAGAAAGAAAAAAGAGCTTAACGGACGTTCTCGACAGGGCGCAACGGCAGTGTGAAAGTAGCCTCATGTGTAGAACTACCAACTTACATAGTGGGAGTACCTGTCTACCATATTAGGGAAAATATTTACTACCTACTAGGGGGCTTACATAATGGGAGCCCAAGTTATTCTAGTGGGAGACTTATCTACCTACCAAGGAAAATAAATTAATAAGTAATGGGGAATTACACCATTTGAAAGCCATGATGTTCTTTACTAAGAAACCCTTTGACATATAGATGCCATAAAAGCTCTGTGCATGCACAATATTTATTTATATAAAGATTTGATATTGCACAGATACCTAAGCTTTCCAATAAGCCTAGTCACAAACTATAAGTAACAAATAACTTGATAACTGTGTCAATCCTATAAAGAACAAATCTTACTCAATATTAAAGCATACTGCACAGAGGCAAGAATGTAGGAGCCTACAGAATATGGACCAGCAGATGACAGCTCCTATTAAGAGACAGCAAACTCAATAATTCCACCTCAGCACCTTGTGAACTCCCTTAATTGGTTGCCGCAGTTTTGCTGCCATCGAAAATGTATTTCCCTGTAATTATGTAATCAGCGGATGTAACAGGAACTAATAACTTCCATGACTTAAGAATCTCAAGTTATTAAAGCAGCTAATGAACCTTTAAGGTCTTATTTATTGCTGTATTGAGCAGGGCTGGGCAATCGAAGGGGTTAACAGTTCAACCAGAGATGTAGGAGGTGTGAATGAGTCACATGGCATCACAAAGGGGCTGCCATTAATGCTCTAACATCACACATACAGTCACATAAAAGCAAGCCATTTAGACATCATATACATTAGCGGATGTACATGACACTGAATTGTTTTAAAGGGGTGCTCTGCCCCTAGACATCTTATCCCCTATCCAAAGGATAGGGGATAAGATGTCAGATCACCAGGGTCCCGCTGCTGGAGACCCCCGGGATCGCCGCTGAGGCAACGCGCTATCATTACTGCACAGAGCGAGTCCGCTCTGTGCGTAATGAGGGGTGATACAGGGGACGGAGCAGCGTGACATCATGGCTCCGCCCATTTCTAAATGCAACAGAAACAGCGCCTAAAAATTAATGGTTTCCTGTCCTGACCTTTCCAGATTCACAACTGAACCGGACAAGGCTGCCCTCTATCTCCCCTTCTATATGTCCTGATTATGGAGCACCTCCTGGCATCAAGATTGGGGAACATGAATACAAGTGCTCATCTTTTGCTGATGACCTTTTGGTATATATCACCAACCCCCATGTCTCTCTCCTCTCCTTGATGACTTGAGTTGTCTGGCTTCAGTGTTTGGTCGAACTTTAAGGTCAATGGGGGAGATTTATCATGACCTGTCGAGAGGAAAAGTTGCCCAGTTGCTCTTAGCAACCAATCTGATTGGTTGCTAAGGGCAAATTTTCCTCTGCACAGGTTTTGATAAATGTCCCCCATTGACCTTAAAGGACAACTGTATTGCAAGAACTTATATATTCCTGTGCCCAGGCCTCAAAAATAAACAAAATATACTTTAACTCACCTTCCTACATTCCCCCGTTGGTCCAGTACAGGCCTCAAGGTGCTAGCCTCATTCAACTTCCTGGTGACGGGGACGCCCCAGAGCCGTCGGCGTATCACCGGCCGCAGCAATGTCCCGCCCCGGCCGGTGATAGGCTGAGAGCACTGTCATGTAAGAAGCCGGCCAGAGGTCCTGTCTCCATGTCGCTAATGGGGATCCATGATGCAAGTTCTGTGCTCAGAGCAGCGGTCACAGATCAAAGGTTGACACTTCTCTGGCGCTCGAAGGATCCGTCTTGGTGGTCAATCAGGTGAAGGATTCAGATTTGATAAAGAATGCAGTCTTTATTTCTTCATATAAAACTGACAACGCATTTCGAGGGGTCACCCCTCTTCCTCAGGTCATGGATACAGTGACAGATAACATGATGCTTTTTATATACAAAAAAAAACACGAAAAAAGCCCGGTATGTGGGCAGGTCGGGTGACGTCACTGACATATGTGCATGTCAGGGAGGAACAGAAAGAAAAGATAAACAAAGGAACCATATGCTTTGTGATGTTAGAAACAGTATTATAAGTGATCATAAATTCTGTAAGTACATGAAAGAGAGGAACATGATTACTAGGCGATTTTGAGTTTTGTAATGTTTCTATGGAGGTGGATTCACCAGGTATCGGGTAGTCAAATGCTGACACCTAGTGTCCTCCGATCACAGGCGCGTGCTGGGTCTACGTGTCTATGGTGTTGATGGGGTCCCTGGTGGCTGCCGCCGTGCACCGCTGCAGTTGGCAAGTCGGAGGGTCGGCGTACAGGGAGCTGTGGAGGTGCCTGGAAGCCGCTGTAGCCTCCCTGCCTGCGGACCACCGCTGTCCTGCGCATGCGCGGACGGCCGTCTGTCAGCGAGGCTGAGTATAGGTAAGTGGATCGCAAATTCAAGAAGATTGCGCTGACGGCAGATCAAAGCTGGAACACATTGTAACAGAAGTTTACTGCAACTTTAGCATAGTGTGAGTTTGTATAGGGAGTGTAATCATGAAGCATATAGGACAATGTATCGCTGGTGTTGGAGTTCCACATATTATCATTGGTGCTGGGGTCAGCGTTGCACATATTATCAGTGGCATAATAGACGGGGGTGAAAAGGCATCTGTATACTATGTGCTGATATAATGCACATCTGGGTAGCATGCTGGCAAGATGACAGCAAGATGTGGGTACCCATAAATACTGCACAGAGGGCGCCCATGCTGTGGACGTTCACTGTTCAGAAGCATGGAACAGTGGGTGAAAGATTAATTTGTAACGTCAAAGGTTAATATGTCAAAGTGGGTGGTATTAATAGGTGGATATCAAGATGGGAATATTCACCGATACATAGTGGTCAGTAGACGTGGACATGTATGATTTGATGTAGTGCATACAAGTCTAAGGTGCCCAAGTGGGGACGCTCGGGAGTCGAAGTGTCCCGGATAGGATGCATTGCTCAGTCCAGATATGCATGCCTGTCTATGGGAAGAATAAAATGGTGTGAAGCTTAGGATGGTGTAGGGGCCGAGGAGCTGGGGGTTTAGCTCCTGGCAGAGACTCTTTGTTTTGGGATATTTATGGGGATGCTTAATTTATAGGACGGGGAGGAGGATATTAATGTAGAGGTCAGTGTATTAATTCTGTTATTTCATTCAGGCCCTGAGGCTGTAAGGAATTCAGGCTGAAGATCCAAAACATCTCTTTTCTGACTAGTGCTTCAAATCTGTTGCTAAGGTGTCCAGGCACTTGGTCAATTGGTATAATTGTTATGGGGTTGGTGCTTCCAGGATGATGTTGGCTGCAGTGGCACGATAATCCATGCAATTGGTAGCCTTTCCTTATGCTGGCCCGGTGTTGGTTCAATCTGTTATGTAGGGGTTGTGTAGTCCTACCTACATATTGCTTCACACATTCACATTGGATGAGATACACAATGTAGTTGGATTGACATGTGAGGTGTTTCTTTATGGGGAAAGATTGTCCAGTGTTGGTACTGGAGAAGTGTGATTAGTCATGACGGATGGTTTGGCAATATAGGCATCTTGGTTTGTTGCACCGGAATGATCCTTTTTCCCTTGATGTCCCTGTTCCTGTTTTAAGGTATGTCTTTTTAATGTGCTTGGGGCAATCATGCCTTTCAGGGTGGGTGCTCAACGGAATGTAATCCTGGGTTTGGTTGGGACGATTTCTTTCAGGTAGGGATCAGACTATAAAATATGCCAATGTTTCTGTAGAATGTTTTTTATGGCTTGTTGGCCGGCAGAGTATGTTGTGATAAAGTTGCAGTTGTAGGGGTTCTTTTTTGCATCGCTCCTTTCTTTTTGCTGGGTCGGTAGGTCTGGTTTTTATCTGTTTTTTTATCCATGCACTCCTCTTGGCTTAGTGCCTTGGTCCTGGAATAAGCATTTTGGATCAGTGTTTTCGGGTATCCTTTGGCCAGAAAACGTTTTTCCAGGGTCTTAGCCTGGGTCGCAAAGGTCGTGTCCTCGGTACAATTATTTCTGAACCATTTGTATTGTCCGAAGGGTGTGTTTTCCCTCCATTTTTTGTAATGGCCACTGTGGAAAGAGATGTAACTGTTTGAGTCCACAGTTTTGAAGAACGTGGATGTTATAATGGCTCCCTCTTTATGGGTGATCTCCAAATCCAAAAACTCCACTTTTTCTGCGGAGAAATTTGGGGTGAGGGTAATCCCCCAGACATTGTTGTTAATCTCTGCCACCAACTGATTTATTTTGTCCATCGGACCTTGCCATAGGATAAAGAGGTCGTCTATGTACCTCTTCTATAGCCTGGAATATTTGTTGAACAGGAGGTTGCTGGTAATAAACGTATCTTCGAAGCGCCCCATGAATAGGTTGGCAAATGCAGGGGCCACCCTTGTGCCCATGGCGATGCCCCATATTTGATGGAACGTTTGTCCATTATATTGGAAGAAATTATTTTTAAGGACTGTTTCCAGACAAGTTGTTAGAAATGTGATCTGTTCCGTGGGGACATCAGGATCCTCTTCTAGGAAATATCTGGTACACTGAACTCCAAGGTCATGGCGTATATTGGTGTATAACGCCGTCACGTCCATTGTTACCAGGATCATGTTGTCTACCCATGGTATGGGTTTCATTAGTGAAATAAGTTGATCGTAGTTCTTCAAATAACTATCGAGATTTTGGACATACTCCTGTAATATAAGATCCAGGTACTGTGACATGTTGCTAGTATTACTGTCTATCCCGGAGATGATGGGTCTCCCAGGGGGGCATGTGGAGTTCTTGTGAATTTTGGGAAGGTGATAAAAATAGGGAACAGAGGTATTTTGTATGAACACAAACTTTTTCTCTCGTTTTGAAATTATTTTTTTGCTAAGACCGTCGTTGAGTAGGGACAAGATCTCCTTTTTTAATGCGGGGAAAGGATCCCCTTTGACTCTTCTATAGTAGTTTGTATCTTCCAGAATATGGCAGGCCTCCTGGTGGTAGTCTTTATAGTCCTGGATAACCAGGCTCCCACCCTTGTCGGCTGGTCTGATGACGATATCCTTATTATCTTTTAGAGTTTTTAGGGCTTGTTTTTCTCCCCATGTAAGGTGACCCTCTCGGGATTTCTGTGGGAATCGATCTGGCAGTTTCCTTAGATCTTCTACTACCAATTCATGGAAGGTTTTCAGTCTAAACCCCTGACTTCCTACCGGATAGAATTTGGATTTGATATGAATATCAGGGTGTTTTCCCGTGGTTCCATGATCCTAATCCTTCTTATAGTTTTTTTGGGTGTTGGGAAGTGTGAAATGACGCTGCAATGTCAGATGGCGGGTGAAATTATGAAGGTCTAGAAACACATCAAATTTGTTCGGATTGTTGTGGGGGCAGAAAGATAAGCCCTTCTGCAGAAGTGATGTTTCGTCAGAGTTTAAGATATGAGTAGCTAGATTGAATATTTTAATGGTAGAGTCCATGTCTTCATTTTTATTTCTGTTTTCATTCATGTTTCCAATGGTGTTGTCTTGTTTCTTATTTCTTTGCATGTTGTATTGTGCTAATTTCTTTTTCCCTTTTTCTGGGTTTTCCCCACTTTTTCCTCTTATAGTTTTCTTTTTAATTGTTGGCGTTTTGGTGTAAAGTAGTCCGTAATCGTTTTCCCCTTCTGATGCGTCCCTTTGTCTAAAAAAGGGCCACTAGTGTGTGGGTGGTTGCTCTCAGGGGCTACTTCTAGGATGATTTAGTTTTTTCCCCCCTATGTGTAGAGGCTTCAAGAAGGGCACAGATGCTGCAGTGCCCGATGCAGAATTGTCAAAGACAATTAGATCTGCTGCTTCTATACCATCGTTATTGTGATCATCTTGTGTGTTTCATCTATGGCGCTATGTACTGTAAGGATTGATTCGTTTATGGCACTATGTGACAGATGGTTGATGTGTTCCATCCCTTCTTTTTTATATGGTGATGGAGAGAGTCGTAAGCTGGCAGGTAACAGGGTTTCGATATCCGAAAGGGTGTTCTCCTTGAACCTATAATTATTCTTGATGCGGTCTATTGTCTTGCGTATATCCTTCAGTCTGGAGCTAATATCTCCTTCTTATTCTTCTTTGGAGTTTGGTCTCCTTCTTCTTCCATATTGGATCCATTCCTCTTTGTCTTAGGTGTCGTGGGCATAGCATCCCGAGTTTTGTCCACATCTCTTTTTGTTTGTTTTGGTGTAGTTAACCTTTTTTGGGGTGTCTTTGTGGTTTCCCTGGGGGTACCCGGATGTTTTTGCTCATGGGTTTTGGATGCGTGGTTCCTGGAGTTTCTCCATGTTCTTGTTCCTGAACTATTGTGGGACGGTTTGCGGGGTCGATTAAGATTTCTGGAGGGAATCTGATATGATGGAGTTCTGGTGTTAATGGGTTTGGAGGACATGGGGGCGGGGTTTTGTGTGTCACTAGATGTGTTTTCTATATGTGATGGTTTTTTATTCCAGCATCTATAGATACCGCCCTTTCTGTCCTCTCTGTCTCGGTTTAATTTCCCAGCTTTCTTGATAATGGTGTCCTTTTGGACTTTGGCTACTCTAGCTGAGATATTTTGATTGAGATTATGGTAGTGTTTGGATGCATTGTATTGTTCAAGTTCGAACATTGTACATTGTATCTTTTCTAGTAATGGGGATCCATGACACTTGCCCTGGATCCCCAGGCGAGCAAGCGCTGCTTTCAGCTGTATGGGCGGCTGACTCTCATTCAACTAAAAGCCTCCTCTCAGTGTGAGCCTAGTTCATCTGCGGCCTACACTGAGAGGATATGTGACCCCTGCCCCGGCTGCGCAGTGCAGGCGCCGATGACAACACTTATCGGCATCTGCACTGTAATGGCAGGGAGTCGCAGACAGCCTGTGGAGGAAATCTCTGTGTGGGACATAGTAAGGTAAGCAAAAGGTTTCTTATTTTTCTTTATTTTGCGATTGTGGGGGAGGGGAGGGAAGGTCATGGAGAGGAGGAGGGCGGGGTGATTGGTGCGGCTACTTACCTATACCTAACCCTGAATACTACTTACCTGGCTACTTTTACCTAACCATGAATACTACCTACCTGGCTCTACCTATGCCTTACCCTGAATACTACCTGGTTACTTTTACCTTACCATGAATACTACCTACCTGGCTCTACCTATGCCTTACCCTGAATACTACCTACCTGGCAACCTATACCTAACCCTGAATACTACCTACCTGGCAACCTATATCTTACCGTGAATACTACCTACCTAGCTACTTATACCAAACCCTGAATACTACCTACCTATCTATACCTAACCCTAAACCCCCCAAGTACAACTTCTTTAAAAATGTTTGCACTTTCGTTTTTTTTTCCTCCTCCCCTTCTAAAAATCAGAACCCTTTCAATTTTCCACTTACAGACCCATATGAGGGCTTTTTGTTGCTCCACCGATTGTACTATGTAATGACATCACTCATTTTACCACAAAATCTATGTTGAAACAAAAATAAATTATTAATGGGGCAAAATAGAAAAAAAAAACGAAAAAAATTATTTAACTTTTGGTTGCTTCCGTTTCTACTTAGTGCAAATTTTGGTAAATGACACTAAATAAAAAAAAAAATTCACTCAATGCCCCCCCAGCAGCCTCACACATGCACACAATGCACCCAGCAGCCTCACACAATGTACCCAGCAGCCTCACACAATGCCCCCAGCAGCCTCACACATGCACACAATGCCCCCAGTAGTCTCACACATGCACACAATACCCCCACAGCAGCCTCACACAAAATGCCTCCAGTACCCCAGCACACACAATGCCTTCAGCAGACTTGTACACAATACCTTCCACACAACCTCTCTTCCACACACACACACACACACAGTGCCTCGAGTTCCCCCCCAAATGCCTCTAACCGCTCTGCCCCACTAACACACACACACAGAATACCTCTAACCTCTCTCCCACACACACAATGCCTCCATCCTCTCACACACACAAATACCCCCAACCTCTCACACACACAAATACCCCCAACCTCTCAAATGCCTCCAGCCTTTCACCCACCTCTATTGCCTCCAGCATCTCACCAACCCCTACTGCCTCCAGACACCCATCCACCTATTGCCTTCATACTCCCCTATTGCCACCGCTCCTGCCACTACTTCCGTTCACCCCACCGCTCCTGCTTCCATTCACCCCACCGCTCCTGCTTCCATTCACCCCACCGCTCCTGCTTCCATTCACCCACCACTCATGCCCCTGCTTCCATCCACCCCACCACTCCTTCCTCTGCTTTCATTCACCCCACTGCTCCTGCTTCCATTCACCCCCCTGCTCCTGCCCCTGCTTCCATTCACCCCCTGCTCCTGCTTCCATTCACCCCACCTGCTACTGCTTCCATTCACCCCACCGCTACTGTCCCTGCTTCCATTCACTCCACCGCTCCTGCCCTTGCTTCCATTCAAACCCCTTCCCCCTTCCCTTGCACCAGTTTTCATAAAAAATCCTGCTTCCATTCAACCCCCTTGCCCTTGCTTCCATTCACCCACCCCTCCTGCCCCTGCTTCCATTCAAATCCCCCCTGCTTCCATTCAAACCCCCCCGCCCGCAACTCTTTTCATTCAAACCCCCTGCTTCTGCCCCTGCTTTCATTCAACCACCTGCTTTCATTCAACCCCTACCACCTGCTTCTGCCCCTGCTTTCATTCAACCCCCACCACCTGCTTCTGCCCCTGCTTTCATTCAACCCCCCTCGTTCTGCCCCTGCTTTCATTCAACCTGCCCCTGCTTTCATTCAACCCCCTGCTTCTCCCCTGCTTTCATTCAACCTCCCTGCTTCTGCCCCTGCTTTCATTCAAACTCCCCCTGCTTTCATTCAACCGCCCCCTGCTTCTTCCCCTGCCCCCCTGCTTCTTCCCCTGCTTTCATTCAACCCCCCTGCTTCTTTCCCTGCTCTCATTCAACCCCACTGCTTCTTCCCCTGCTTTCATTCAACCCCCCCTTTTTCCCCTGCTTTCATTCAACCCCCCCTTTTTCCCCTGCTTTCATTCAACCCCCCTTGCTTCTGCCCCTGCTTTCATTCAACCTGCCCCTGCTTTCATTCAAACCCCCCCTGCTTCTGCCCCTGGTTTCATTCAAACACCCCCCCCCCTTTTGCCCCTGCTTTCAAACTCCCCCCCCTTCTGCCCCTGCTTTCAAACCCCTCCTTTTGTCCCTGCTTTAAAACCCCCCCTTCTACCCCTTCTTTCAACCCCCCCCCTTCTGCCCCTACTTTCAAACAACCCCCCTTCTGCCCCTACTTTCAAACAACCCCCCTTCTGCCCCTGTTTTCAAACAACCCCCCTTCTGCCCCTGTTTTCAAACAACCCCCCTTCTGCCCCTGTTTTCAAACAACCCCCCCTTCTGCCCCTGCTTTCAAACAACCCCCTTTCTGCCCCTGCTTTCAAACAACCCCCCTTCTGCCCATGCTTTCAAACACCCCACCCCTTCTGCCCCTGCTTTCAAACACCCCACCCCTTCTGCCCCTGCTTTCAAACACCCCACCCCTTCTGCCCCTGCTTTTAAACACCCCACCCCTTCTGCCCCTGCTTTTAAACACCCCACCCCTTCTGCCTCTGCTTTTAAACACCCCACCCCTTCTGCCCCTGCTTTCAAACACCCCCCTTCTGCCCCTGCTTTCAAACACCCCCCTTCTGCCCCTGATTTCAAACACCCCCCCCTTCTGCCCCTGTTTTCAAACACCCCCCCCTTCTGCCCCTGTTTTCAAACACCCCCCCTTCTGCCCCTGTTTTCAAACACCCCCCCCTTCTGCCCGTTTTCAACCCCCCCTCTGCCCCTGTTTTCAACCCCCCCTTCTGCCCCTGTTTTCAACCCCCCCTTCTGCCCCTGTTTTCAAACACCCCCCCTACTGCCCCTGTTTTCAACCCCCCCCCTTCTGCCCCTGTTTTCAAACACCCCCCTTCTGCCCCTGCTTTCAAACACGCCCCCCCTTCTACCCCTGCTTTCAAACACACTCCCTTCTCCCCCTGCTTTCAAACACTCCCCTCCCGATGCTGCCCCTGCTTACTTTCAACCCCCTTCCCTTGTGCTCGTTTTCATAAAAAATCTCCGCTCCCCAACCCCTTACCTGTGCGCTGGACTGTACACTGTAAGGAACGCGGGATGCCAGGGAAGCGCTGAACGCTTCCCCGCCCAGCATCCCAACGCAGGATCCTCTCTGGCGCCAGGCTTCCTACTTCTTCCCCTGTTTTCATTCAACCGCCCATCTGCTTCTTTCCCTGCTTTCATTCAACCCCCCTGCTTCTTCCCCTGCTTTCATTCAACCCCCCTGCTTCTTCCCCTGCTTTCATTCAACCCCCCTGCTTCTTCCCCTGCTTTCATTCAACCCCCCTGCTTCTTCCCCTGCTTTCATTCAACCCCCCCCCCTTTTTCCCCTGCTTTCATTCAACCCCCCTTGCTTCTGCCCCTGGTTTCATTCAACCTACCCATGCTTTCATTCAAACTCCCCTGCTTCTGCCCCTGCTTTCATTCAAACACCCCCCCTTCTGACCCTGCTTTCATTCAAACACCCCCCTTCTGCCCCTGCTTTCATTTAAACAACATCCCTTCTGCCCCTGCTGTCAAACACCCCCTCTCTGCCCCTGCCTTCAAACACCCCCCTTCTGCCCTGCCTTCATTCAACCCCTCCCCTGCTTCCCCCCCTGCTTTCATTCAACCTGCCCCTGCTTTCATTCAACCCCCACTGCTTTGGCCCCTGCTTTCATTCACAACCCCCCCCCTGCTTCTGCACCTGCTTTCATTCAAACACCCCCCCCTTCTGCCCCTGCTTTCAACACCCCCCCCTTCTGCCCCTGCTTTAAAAACAACCCCCCTTCTGCCCCTGCTTTAAAAACAACCCCCCTTCTGCCCCTGCTTTCAAACAACCCCCCTTCTGCCCCTGCTTTCAAACAACCCCCCCTTCTGCCCATGCTTTCAAACACCCCACCCCTTCTGCCCATGCTTTCAAACACCCCACCCCTTCTGCCCATGCTTTCAAACACCCCCCCTTCTGCCCATGCTTTCAAACACCCCCCTTCTGCTCGTTTTCAAACACCCCCCCTTCTGCCCCTGTTTTCAAACACCTCCCCTTCTGCCCCTGTTTTCAAACACCCCCTTCTGCCCGTTTTCAAACACCCCCCTTCTGCCCCTGTTTTCAAACACCCCCCCCCCTTCTGCCCCTGTTTTCAAACACCCTCCTTCTGCCCCTGTTTTCAAACACCCCCCCTTCTGCCCCTGTTTTCAAACACCCCCCCTTCTACCCCTCTTTTCAAACACCACCCCCCTTCTGCCCGTTTTCAAACACCCCACCTTCTGCCCCTGTTTTCAAACACCCCCCTTCTGCCCGTTTTCAAACCCCCCCCCCTTCTGCCCCTGTTTTCAACCCCCCCACTTCTGCCCCTGTTTTCAAACCCCCCCCCCCTTCTGCCCGTTTTAAAACACCCCCCCCCCTTCTGCCCCTGTTTTCAAACACCCCCCCTTCTGCCCCTGTTTTCAAACACCCCCCCTTCTGCCCCTGTTTTCAAACACCCCCCTTCTGCCCGTTTTCAAACACCCACCCTTCTGCCCCTGTTTTCAAACACCCCCCTTCTGCCCCTGTTTTCAAACACCCCCCCCCCTTCTGCCCCTGTTTTCAAACACCCCCTTCTGCCCCTGTTTTCAAACACCCCCCTTCTGCTCCTGTTTTCAAACACCCCCCTTCTGCCCCTGCTTTCAACCCCCCCCCTTTCTACCCCTGCTTTCAAACACACCCCCTTCTCCCCCGGATTTCAAACACTCCCCTCCCAATGCTGCCCCTGCTTACATTCAACCCCCTTCCCTTGTGCTCGTTTTCATAAAAAATCCCCGCTCCCCAACCCCTCACCTGAGCGCTGGACTGTGCACTGTAAGGAACGCGGGATGCCAGGGAAGCGCTGTCGCTGCAGTGACGTGAACGCTTCCCCGCCCAGCATCCCAACGCAGGATCCTCTCTGGCGCCAGGAGGGAAATTCAAATAAAAAATAAAA
Organism: Hyla sarda; assembly: GCF_029499605.1. Classification (NCBI taxonomy): domain Eukaryota; kingdom Metazoa; phylum Chordata; class Amphibia; order Anura; family Hylidae; genus Hyla; species Hyla sarda. The sequence goes on along the minus strand of NC_079194.1, from coordinate 251,109,524 downwards.
AAAAAGGTTTCTCCTCCGGAGCTTGCGGCACCCCAGTATGCCATAGCACCCTGGTTGGAAATCACTGGTCTATACTGTTTGGCAAAAATGCTTAAAAGAGTTGTCCAAGGATAGAAAAACTGACTTAATTTCTTTCAAAAAAGCACTACCCCTGTCCTTTAGTTTGTTTTAGATCAACCTATATTGTGTCCCTACTGAGTTGATTCAGAGGGAAAAAAAACCTTATGCGGCTGATGCCAATTGCCTGATTCCTGACTCCAAATATGGCAGAATAAATCCTTGGATCAACGTCCTTATTGGGTGCATCTTTGCCTCTTTTGATGCACCCCATGATTTTATTTGCCTTGGCAGCAACTGCCTAACACTGGTCACTACAGGTTAAATTACTGTTAACTAAGACTCCTAATTCCTGTTCCAGGTCAGTCGTTCCCAGTATTTGCCCATTTAGTACATATTCCTAGCTCGGATTTTTCCTCGCCATGTGCATAACCTTACATTTATCTGTGTTGAACCTCATCTGCTACTTCTCTACCCTAGCCTCCAACCTTTTATATCGGACCATTACATAAAATCAATTAAATACATTTGAATGTGATCAAAGAAATTTTAATTTAAATTAATTTCAATATATCTGTCATTATACCATGACAAAATGTAGAAAAGTCCAGAGTGGGGGGTGAATACTTATGCAAGGCACTATCACGCCCATTTATAGATTTATTCATTTTTCAGCCCAGAAAGATGGCAATTTCCAAAGCACATTGCTGCAGAATGTAAAATATAAATATTTATAAAAAAAACAGACAAGTTAATGTATTCCAAAAAGCAGAATAAAACATCATGGTGCCAGCACAATATATGACTGGACAGTAAATGCTTGTTGACCCTCTAAACAGTTACACTTAAAATAATGTTGCAAAAATGTCACTCTTTTGCCTTTCTTCATAGATGTTGAATTTTAAAATGGTTAAAAATGAAAGTGTAGGACCATTAAAAAATGATGAGGAAGAAATTATAAACGGGGATCAGGAAAAAGCAAATATATTAATCAAATTCTTCTCCACTGTATTCACTGAGGAAAATGAATCGGCAAGTAAAATACAGCAAGATAAGGTAAACTCCCCAGTACAGGTCACCTGTCTAACCCAGGAAGAAGTACAGTGCCGCCTACAAAAAATCTAAATAGACAAATCTCCAGGTCCAGATGGCATTCACCCCTGTGTTTTAAAGGAATGAAGTAATGTAATAGACAGATCCCTATTTTTAATATTTCGGGACTCTATGCTAACAGGGACTGTTCCCCAGGACTGGCGCATTGCAAATGTGCCAATATAAAAAATAAAATAAAAGAATTATAGACCTGTTAGTTTAACCTCCGTTGTATGTAAATTGTTTGAGGATTTTCTAATAGATGTTATTTTGGAGTATCTTGATAAAAAATAAATGTATGACTCCATATCAGCATGGCTTTATGAGGGATCGGTCCTGTCAAACTAACCTGATCAGCTTTTATGAGGATGTGAGCTCCAGACTGGACCAGGGGCAATCGCTGGATGTCGTATATCTGGATTTTTCCAAAGCATTTGATATGGTGCCACATAAAAGGTAGGTGCATAAAATGAGAAGGATTGGGCTGGGGAAGAATGTGTGCAAGTGGGTAAGTAACTGGCTCAGTGTAGGAAACAGAGGGTGGTTATTAATGGTACTTATTCTGATATTTATTAAACCCCTTGTAGAGGGGTTGAATAGTAAAGTAGCAATCTTTGCAGATGATACTAAACTCTGTAAAGCGGTAAACACTATAGAGGGCAGTGCACTGTTACAAATGAATCTGGATAGGTTGGGCTGGGAAGTGGCAGATGAGGTTCAACACTTATAAATGTAAGGTTATGCACATGGGGAAGAAAAATCCGGGCTGGAATTATGTATTAAATGGGAGAACACTTGGGATGACTGCTGTGGAAAAGGACTTGGGATTCTTAGTTAATAGTAAATTTAGCTGTAGTGACTCGTGTCGGGCAGCTGCTGCAAAGGCAAATAAAATCATGGGGTGCATCAATAGGGGCATAGATGCCCACGACAAGGAAATAATTCTACCGCTGTACAAATCACTAGTCAGACCACACATAGAATACTGTGTACAGTACTGGGCACCAGTGTACAAGAAAGATATAGTGAAGCTGGAGAGGGTTCAAAGACGGGCAACCAGAGTAATATGGGAAATGGGAGGAATACAGTACACAGAAAGATTATCAGAATTAGGGTTATTTAGTTTAGAAAAAAGAAGGCTTAGGGGAGACCTAATAACTATGTTTAAATATTTCAGGGGACCTTACAGAGATCTCTCCCATGATCTACACTTATCAAAAAAATAAAGGGAACACTAATATAGATCTGAATGAATGAACTAATAGTATGAAATACTTTTGTCTTTACATAGTTGAATGTGTTGACAACAAAATCACACAAAAATGATCAATGGAAATCAAATTTATCAACCCATGGAGGTCTCTAGTCACACTCAAAATCAAAGTGAAACACCACACTACAGGCTGATCCAACTTTTATGTAATGTCCTTAGAACAAGTCAAAATGAGGCTCAGTGGTCTGTGTGGCCTCCACGTGCCCAAATGACCTCCCTACAATGCCTGGGCATGCTCCTGATGAGGTGGCGATGTCCTCCTAGACCTGGACTAAAGCATCCATCAACTCCTGGACAGTCTGTGGTGCAACGTAATGTTGGTGGATGGAGCGAGACATGATGTCCCAGATGTGCTCAATCGGATTCAGGTCTGGGGAACAGGCAGGCCAGTTGATAGCATCAATGCTTTCCTCTTGCAGGAACTGCTGACACACTCCAGCCACACGAGGTCTAGCATTGTCTTGCATTAGGAGGAAACCCGGGCCAACTGCACCAGCATATGGTCTCACAAGGGGTCTGAGGATCTCATCTCGGTACCTAATGACAGTCAGGCTACCTCTGGCAAGCACATGGAGGGATGTGCGGCCCCCCAAAGAAATGCCACCCCACACCATTAATGACCGCCAAATTGGTCATTTAGGAGGATGTTGCAGACAGCAGAACATTTTCCACAGCTTCTCCAGACTTTGTCAGGTCTGTCACATGTGCTCAGTGTGAACCTGGTTTCATCTGTAAAGAGCACAGGGCGCCAGTGGCGAATTTGCCAATCTTGGTGTTATCTGGCAAATGCCAAATGTCCTGCACGGTGTTGGGCTATAAGCACCACCCCCACCTGTGGACGTCAGGCCCTCATACCACCCTCATGGAGTCTGTTTCTGATTGTTTGAATAGACACATGCACATTTGTGGCCTGCTGAAGGTCATTTTTCAGGGCTTTGGCAGTGCTCCTTCTCCTTGCACAAAGGCGGAGGTAGCAGTCCTGTTGCTGGGTTGTTGCCCTCCTACGGCCTCCTCCACATCTCCTGATGTACTGGCCTGTTTCCTGGTCGCACCTTCATTCTCTGGACACATCAAACCTTCTTACCACAGCTCGCATTGATGTGCCATCCTGCATGAACTGCACTACCTGAGCCACTTGTGTGGGTTGTATACTCAGTCTCATGCTACCACTAGAGTGAAAGCACCGCCAGCATTCAAAAGTGACCAAAACATCAGCCAGGAAGCATAGGAACTGAGAAGTGGTTTGTGGTCACCACCTGCAGAACCACTTGTTTATTGGGGGTGTCTTGCTAATTGCCTATAATTTCCACCCATTGTCTGTTCCATTTGCACAACAGCATGTGAAATTGACTGTCAATCAGTGTTGCCACAGAAGTGTGACTGACTTGGAGTTACATTATGTTGTTTGAGTGTTCCCTTTATTTTTTTGAGCAGTGTATTTATACCCAGGACTGTATCTATAACAAGGGGCATCCTCTACGTTTAGAGGAAAGAAGGTTTCTACACCAGCACAGACAGGAGTTCTTTACTGTAAGAGCGGTGAGACTGGAATTCTCTGCCTAAGGAGGTGGTCATGGTTAACTTGGTAAAATAATTTAAAAGGGGTCTGGATGTATTTTGGAGAGTAATAACATCACTGTATACTAGATTTATAGGGACAGAAGGTTGATCCAGGGAAGGAATTTTTACCACGAGTATGAGGGTTTTTTGCCTTCCTCTGGATCAACTCAGTAGGGACTCATTAGGGTTATAGGTTGAACTTGATGAACTCTGGTCTTTTTTCAACCTTATGAACTATGTTACTATTTACAATGTAAATATAGTTTCTGCATAATGTGGGTCCCTCCTCAAAGTGGTTGCCCCATGAATAAATATTAGTTTGCTCTCTATGATCACACATTACGTAAGACGTTTTCAACTGGATTATTAAGAAAATGCCTGTTTCTACAACTGTGCTGTTATATACTCGTTGTACTGCCTGGTGTTCCTCTGTCTTATAATGTCTATTTAATGTTTGTAATGCTGGTGGTAAAAAATCCATAGGCAGGCAGAAATAGTGGTTAGCTGAAACAACGTCACGATTCGGCTAGCTGGATGTGGATCCTCTGTGTCAGCGAGGGATTGGCGTGGACCGTGTCGGTGGACCGGTTCTAAGATGCTACTGGTATTCACCAGAGCCCGCCGCAAAGCGGGATGGCCTTGCTGCGGCGGTAGCAACCAGGTCGTATCCACCGGCACCTACTCAACCTCGCTGACTGCTGAGAAGGCGTGGGACAGAAGGACTAGGCAGAGGCAAGGTCAGACGTAGCAGAAGGTCGGGGCAGGCGGCAAGGTTCGTAGTCAATATGGATAGCAGGAGATCTGGAAACACAGTAATGGTACACACAGTAGAAGCTTTCTCAAGGCACTAAGGCAACAAGATCCGGCAAGGAAGTGCAGGGGAAGTGAGGTAATATAGCCAGGGAGCAGGTGGAAGCTAATTAGGCTGATTGGGCCAGGCACCAATCATTGGTGCACTGGCCCTTTAAATGTCAGAGAGCTGGCGCGCGCGCGCCCTAGAGAACGGAGCCACGGGCGCCAGAACATGATAGCCGGGGACCGGGACGGGTAAGTGGCTTGGGATGCGATTCACGAGCGGGCGCTTCCCGCTATGCGAATCGCATCCCCATCATGAATGTCAGTGCAGCGCTCCCGGTCAGCGGGCCCGACCGGGGCGCTGCATAGAGGAGAACGCCGCGAGCGCTCCGGGGAGGAGCAGGGACCCGGAGCGCTCGGCGTAACAGTACCCTTAGGTCTCCCCCTCTTTTTGTCTCCTTGTCCCTTCAAAAGAGACGAGAAAATAAGGGGCGCCTCTTGAGTCTCCTTCTGGAAAAATAAGTCCTGGGTAGCTACACCAGCGGCAGGCAGTTCAGAAGGAATGGGGAGGGGGGGCAGAGGGAGAAGCATGTCACAGGGCAGAGTGTCACCAGGACGGGGGCTAAGAGGAGGCACGGCACAGTCCTGATAGGCCTTGGGAAGACCAGGCACAGGAGGAAACACAGAGGCCCGACAGACGGGGCTGGGAGCAGACGTGAGGCATTCCTTGCGGCAAGCAGGACCCCAATTCTTGATCTCCCCGGTGGTCCAGTCAAGGGTGGGAGAATGATGCTGGAGCCATGGCAGACCGAGGAGGACTTCAGAGGTGCAGTTGGGCAGGACGAAAAATTAAATTTTCTCATGATGCAGTCCAATGTTCATAAGCAGGGGCTCTGTGCGGTAACGCACAGTGCAGTGCAACTTCACTCCGTTGATCGAAGAAATGTAGAGCGGCTTGACGAGACGGGTCACCGGGATGCAGTACCTATCAAGCAAAGAGGCCAGAATAAAATTTCCAGAAGAACCAGAGTCCAAGACGGCCACGGCTGAGAAGGAGGAGTTGGCAGAATGAGAAATCCGCACGGGCACAGTGAGACATGGAGAAGCAGACTTCGTATCAAGAGACGCCTCACCCACGTGAGCAGGGTGCGTGCGTTATCCAGACGTGGAGGACGAATAGGGCAATCCACCAAGAAATGTTCGGTACTAGCGCAGTACAGACATAGATTTTTATCCCTACTGCGAGACCTCTCTTCAAGAGTCAGGCGAGACCGATCCACTTGCATAGCCTCCTCGGCGGGAGGCACAGGGGTAGATTGCAAAGGATAGCGTGAGAGAGGTGCCCAGGGATTAAGGTCTTTTTCCTGGCGGAGTTCTTGGTGTCTTTCAGAAAAACGCATGTCAATGCGGGTGGCCAAATGGATAAGTTCATGCAGGTTGGCAGGAATCTCTCGTGCGGCCAGCACATCTTTGATGTTACTGGATAGGCCTTTTTTAAAGGTCGCGCAGAGAGCCTCGTTGTTCCAAGATAATTCGGAAGCGAGAGTACGAAATCGGATGGCGTACTCGCCTACTGAAGAATTACCCTGGACCAGGTTCAGCAGGGCAGTCTCGGCAGAAGAAGCTCGGGCTGGTTCCTCGAAGACACTGCGAACCTCAGAGAAGAAGGAGTGTACAGTGGCGGTGACAGGGTCATCGCAGTCCCAGAGCGGTGTGGCCCAAGACAAAGCCTTCCCAGACAGGAGACTAACCACGAAAGACACCTTCGACCGTTCTGTAGGAAATTGGTCCGACAACATCTCCAAATGTAGGGAACATTGTGACAGGAAACCACGGCAGAGTCTAGAGTCCCCATCAAATTTGTCCGGCAGGGACAAGCGGAGGTTAGGAGTGGCCACTCGCTGCGGAGGAGGTGCAGGAGCTGGCAGAGGAGATGGTAGCTGCTGTTGCAGCTGCTGTAGCTGCGACTGAATTTGCTGTAACATGGTGGACATGTGCGACAGCTGGTGAGCTTGTTGGGCGATCTGTCGGGATTGCTGGGCGACCACCGTGGATATGTCAGCGATACTTGGCAGCGGCACGTCAGCGGGATCCATGGCCGGATCTACTGTCACGATTCGGCTAGCTGGATGTGGATCCTCTGTGTCAGCGAGGGATTGGCGTGGACCGTGTCGGTGGACCGGTTCTAAGATGCTACTGGTATTCACCAGAGCCCGCCGCAAAGCGGGATGGTCTTGCTGCGGCGGTAGCAACCAGGTCGTATCCACCGGCAACGGCTCAACCTCGCTGACTGCTGAGAAGGCGTGGGACAGAAGGACTAGGCAGAGGCAAGGTCAGACGTAGCAGAAGGTCGGGGCAGGCGGCAAGGTTCGTAGTCAATATGGACAGCAGGAGATCTGGAAACACAGTAATGGTACACACAGTAGAAGCTTTCTCAAGGCACTAAGGCAACAAGATCCGGCAAGGAAGTGCAGGGGAAGTGAGGTAATATAGCCAGGGAGCAGGTGGAAGCTAATTAGGCTGATTGGGCCAGACACCAATCATTGGTGCACTGGCCCTTTAAATCTCAGAGAGCTGGCGCGCGCGCCCTAGAGAGCGGAGCCGCGCGCGCCAGAACATGATAGCCGGGGACCGGGACGGGTAAGTGGCTTGGGATGCGATTCACGAGCGGGCGCTTCCCTCTATGCGAATCGCATCCCCATCATGAATGTCAGTGCAGCGCTCCCGGTCAGCGGGCCCGACTGGGGCGCTGCATAGAGGAGAACGCCGCGAGCGCTCCGGGGAGGAGCAGGGACCCGGAGCGCTCGGCGTAACAAACAACACTGAAATACAATAGTATTAAGGGGACAATGGTATTGTAGTCTACTAAGCAATCAATAGATTTCTTGTACAAGTCCCTTAGAAAGCCTAAAAAGTGTTAAAGATGAAAACACATGCTTTTTTGTCACCTCACATCTTAGAAGACATGGAGTAAAAAGAGGAGAGAAGCCCCACCTACCCTTAAATGACACCAATAAAAACTACAGATTACTGTTTAAATATAAAAAATAACCAAAAATATAAAACATTATATGGGTGAAATACATACATTTCTTACACTATATATATATATATATATATATATATATATATATATATATATATATATATATATAAAATTCAATGTGTGTGTCTATGTGTGTGTATGTTCCAGAATCACGTCCAAACAGCTAAAGATATTAACATGAAACGTGGCACACGTTACTTATATTTCAACAACAAGCATAGGATAGGTAATTTAACCCTTACTCACCCCCATTTGCCAGGGTCGGGGTTTTGTTTAAAGTCCCATACAAGTCTATGGGAAATATATGTTACTGCATAACTTCCAAACGGCTGGAGATATTTCAAAAATACTTGATCACATGTTACTTATATGTCCACTTAAAATATAGGATAGTTAATTTAACCCTTAACTACCCCCATTTGTGAGGGTCAGGGTTTTTGTTCAAAGTCCCATGCAAATCAATGGGAAATGTATGTTTCCACATAACTTCCGTACGGCTGGAGATATTTCAATAATACCTGGTACACATATTACCGTATATACTCGAGTATAAGCCGACCCGAGTATAAGCCGAGACCCCTAATTTCAACCCAAAATCCCAGGAAAAGTTATTGACTCGAGTATAAGCCTAGGGTGGGAAATACCTCATCCCCCCCTGTCATCATCCAGACCCGTCATTAACATCCTCATCATCATCCCCTTGTCATCATCCCACACATCCCCCCTTCATCATCCTCTTATCATCCCACACATCCCCCCTTCATCATCCCCTTGTCATCATCCCACACATCCCCCCTTCATCATCCCCTTATCATCCCGCACATCCCCCCTTCATCATCCCCTTATCATCCCGCACATCCCCCCTTCATCATCCCCTTATCATCCCACACCCCCCCCTTCATCATCCCCACACCCCCCCTTCATCATCCTCTTCTCATCATTCGCCCTCAGTGGTCTTCAACCTGCGGACCTCCAGAGGTTTCAAAACTACAACTCCCAGCAAGCCCGGGCAGCCATCGGCTGTCCGGGCTTGCTGGGAGTTGTAGTTTTGAAACCTCCGGAGGTCCGCAGGTTGAAGACCACTGCGGCCTTCAACATCATCCAGCCCCCTCTCACCCCCTTTAGTTCTGAGTACTCACCTCCGCTCGGCGCTGGTCCGGTCCTGCAGGGCTGTCCGGTGAGGAGGTGGTCCGGGCTGCTATCTTCACCGGGGGCGCCTCTTCTCCGCGCTTCCGGCCCGGAATAGAGGCGTTGCCTTGACAATGACGCAGAATTACGTTGGCAATGAACGCACCTCTGCGTCGTTGTCACGGCAACGTGACTATTCTGAGGCCGGGCCCGAAGCGCTTAGAAGAGGCCTCCCCGGTGAAGATAGCAGCCCGGAACACTATGCCACCGGACCACCTCCTCACCGGACAGTCCTGCAGGACCGGACCAGCGCCGAGCGGAGGTGAGTACTCAGAACTAAAGGGGGTGAGAGGGGGCTGGATGATGTTGAAGGCCGCAGTGGTCTTCAACCTGCGGACCTCCGGAGGTTTCAAAACTACAACTCCCAGCAAGCCCGGACAGCCGATGGCTGCCCGGGCTTGCTGGGAGTTGTAGTTTTGAAACCTCTGGAGGTCCGCAGGTTGAAGACCACTGCGGGTGGGGGAGTTCACTCGAGTATAAGCCGAGGGGGGTGTTTTCAGCACAAAAAATCGTGCTGAAAAACTCGGCCTATACTCGAGTATATACGGTACTTATATGTCAAATAAAAATATATGATAGTTAAATAAACCCTTACCCACACCCTTATAAAAAAAGATTGTTTTTTGTTTCAAGTCCCATGCAAGTATATGGGACTTCCAGTACCTTACTCCACAAGCTCCACTCTGCATCTCCTGGGGAATGTTTCAATCTGGCTTGCATGCCACACCCACCTCACAAAAACACGCCCACTGTTTAAGCCCCACGCCTTTTATTATCTACCCTTTTTGTGCATTGGTCTGGCTTGCAAAGTCCTACAAAGCCACACCCCCTTCTATTTTCAGCTTACAATATCTTCATCACAAATTAGTCCCACCTGAGGACAGGATATGAGGACGGGATATGAGGATGGTGTTACGCCGAGCGCTCCGGGTCCCCGCTCCTCCCCGGAGCGCTCGCTTCACTCTCCCCGCGGCAGCGCTCCGGTCACGTCCTCTGTCCCGGGGCGCTGCGATTCCGCTGCCAGCCGGGATGCGATTCGCGATGCGGGTAGCGCCCGCTCGCGATGCGCACCCCGGCTCCCCTACCTGACTCGCTCTCCGTCTGTTCTGTCCCGGCGCGCGCGGCCCCGCTCCCTAGGGCGCGCGCGCGCCGGGTCTCTGCGATTTAAAGGGCCACTGCGCCGCTGATTGGCGCAGTGGTTCCAATTAGTGTGTTCACCTGTGCACTTCCCTATATCACCTCACTTCCCCTGCACTCCCTTGCCGGATCTTGTTGCCTTAGTGCCAGTGAAAGCGTTCCTTGTGTGTTCCTTGCCTGTGTTTCCAGACCTTCTGCCGTTGCCCCTGACTACGATCCTTGCTGCCTGCCCCGACCTTCTGCTACGTCCGACCTTGCTTTTGCCTACTCCCTTGTACCGCGCCTATCTTCAGCAGCCAGAGAGGTGAGCCGTTGCTAGTGGATACGACCTGGTCACTACCGCCGCAGCAAGACCATCCCGCTTTGCGGCGGGCTCTGGTGAAAACCAGTAGTGGCTTAGAACCGGTCCACTAGCACGGTCCACGCCAATCCCTCTCTGGCACAGAGGATCCACTACCTGCCAGCCGGCATCGTGACAGTAGATCCGGCCATGGATCCCGCTGAAGTTCCTCTGCCAGTTGTCGCTGACCTCACCACGGTGGTCGCCCAGCAGTCACAACAGATAGCGCAACAAGGCCAACAGCTGTCTCAACTGACCGTTATGCTACAACAGTTACTACCACAGCTTCAGCAATCATCTCCTCCGCCAGCTCCTGCACCTCCTCCGCAGCGAGTGGCCGCTCCTGGGATACGCTTATCCTTGCCGGATAAATTTGATGGGGACTCTAAGTTTTGCCGTGGTTTTCTTTCCCAATGTTCCCTGCATCTGGAGATGATGTCGGACCTGTTTCCCACTGAAAGGTCTAAGGTGGCTTTCGTAGTCAGCCTTCTGTCCGGAAAAGCCCTGTCATGGGCCACACCGCTCTGGGACCGCAATGACCCCGTCACTGCCTCTGTACACTCCTTCTTCTCGGAAATCCGAAGTGTCTTTGAGGAACCTGCCCGAGCCTCTTCTGCTGAGACTGCCCTGTTGAACCTGGTCCAGGGTAATTCTTCCGTTGGCGAGTATGCCGTACAATTCCGTACTCTTGCTTCAGAATTGTCCTGGAATAATGAGGCCCTCTGCGCGACCTTCAAAAAAGGCCTATCCAGCAACATTAAAGATGTTCTGGCCGCACGAGAAATTCCTGCTAATCTACATGAACTTATTCACCTAGCCACTCGCATTGACATGCGTTTTTCCGAAAGGCGTCAGGAACTCCGCCAAGATATGGACTCTGTTCGCACGAGGCGTTTCTCCTCCTCGGCTCCTCTCTCCTCTGGTCCCCTGCAATCTGTTCCTGTGCCTCCCGCCGTGGAGGCTATGCAGGTCGACCGGTCTCGCCTGACACCTCAAGAGAGGACACGACGCCGTATGGAGAACCTCTGCCTGTACTGTGCTAGTACCGAACACTTCCTGAGAGATTGTCCTATCCGTCCTCCCCGCCTGGAAAGACGTACGCTGACTCCGCACAAAGGTGAGACAGTCCTTGATGTCTACTCTGCTTCTCCACGTCTTACTGTGCCTGTGCGGATGTCTGCCTCTGCCTTCTCCTTCTCTACAGTGGCCTTCTTGGACTCTGGATCTGCAGGAAATTTTATTTTGGCCTCTCTCGTCAAAAGGTTCAACATCCCGGTGACCAGTCTCGCCAGACCCCTCTACATCAATTGTGTAAATAATGAAAGATTGGACTGTACCATACGTTTCCGCACGGAGCCCCTTCTTATGAGCATCGGATCTCATCATGAGAGGATTGAACTTTTGGTCCTCCCCAATTGCACCTCGGAAATTCTCCTTGGACTTCCCTGGCTTCAACTTCATTCCCCTACCCTGGATTGGTCCACTGGGGAGATCAAGAGTTGGGGGTCCTCTTGTTCCAAGAACTGTCTAAAACCGGTTCCCAGTAACCCTTGCCGTAACTCTGTGGTTCCTCCAGTAACCGGTCTCCCTAAGGCCTATATGGACTTCGCGGATGTTTTCTGCAAAAAACAAGCTGAGACTCTACCTCCTCACAGGCCTTATGATTGCCCTATCGACCTCCTCCCGGGCACTACTCCACCCCGGGGCAGAATTTATCCTCTCTCTGCCCCAGAGACTCTTGCCATGTCCGAATACGTCCAGGAGAATCTAAAAAAGGGCTTTATCCGTAAATCCTCCTCTCCTGCCGGAGCCGGATTTTTCTTTGTGTCCAAAAAAGATGGCTCCCTACGTCCTTGCATTGACTACCGCGGTCTTAATAAAATCACGGTTAAGAACCGCTACCCCTTACCCCTCATCTCTGAACTCTTTGATCGCCTCCAAGGTGCCCACATCTTCACTAAATTGGACTTAAGAGGCGCCTATAACCTCATCCGCATCAGAGAGGGGGACGAGTGGAAAACGGCATTTAACACCAGAGATGGACACTTTGAGTATCTGGTCATGCCCTTTGGACTGTGCAACGCCCCTGCCGTCTTCCAAGACTTTGTCAATGAAATTTTTCGTGATCTGTTATACTCCTGTGTTGTTGTATATCTGGACGATATCCTAATTTTTTCTGCCAATCTAGAAGAACACCGCCAGCATGTCCGTATGGTTCTTCAGAGACTTCGTGACAACCAACTCTATGCCAAAATTGAGAAATGTCTGTTTGAATGCCAATCTCTTCCTTTTCTAGGATATTTGGTCTCTGGCCAGGGACTACAGATGGATCCAGACAAACTCTCTGCCGTCTTAGATTGGCCACGCCCCTCCGGACTCCGTGCCATCCAACGCTTTTTGGGGTTCGCCAATTATTACAGGCAATTTATTCCACATTTTTCTACCATTGTGGCTCCTATCGTGGCTTTAACCAAAAAAAATGCTGATCCCAAGTCCTGGCCTCCTCAAGCAGAAGACGCCTTTAAACGACTCAAGTCTGCCTTTTCTTCGGCTCCCGTCCTCTCCAGACCTGACCCTTCCAAACCCTTCCTATTGGAGGTTGATGCCTCCTCAGTGGGAGCTGGAGCTGTTCTTCTACAAAAAAATTCTTCCGGGCATGCTGTCACTTGTGGTTTTTTCTCTAGGACCTTCTCTCCAGCGGAGAGGAACTTCTCCATCGGGGATCGAGAGCTTCTAGCCATTAAATTAGCACTTGAGGAATGGAGGCATCTGCTGGAGGGATCAAGTTCTCCTGTTATTATCTACACCAACCACAAGAACCTCTCCTACCTCCAGTCTGCCCAACGGCTGAATCCTCGCCAGGCCCGGTGGTCTCTGTTCTTTGCCCGATTTAATTTTGAGATTCACTTTCGTCCTGCCGATAAGAACATTAGGGCCGATGCTCTCTCTCGTTCCTCGGATGCCTCAGAAGTTGAACTCTCTCCGCAACACATCATTCCACCTGACTGCCTGATCTCCACTTCTCCTGCCTCCATCAGGCAGACTCCTCCAGGAAAGACCTTTGTTTCTCCTCGCCAACGCCTCGGAATCCTCAAATGGGGTCACTCCTCCCATCTCGCAGGTCATGCGGGTATCAAGAAATCTGTGCAACTCATCTCCCGCTTCTATTGGTGGCCGACTCTGGAGACGGATGTTGTGGACTTTGTGCGAGCCTGCACTATCTGTGCCCGGGATAAGACTCCTCGCCAGAAGCCCGCTGGTTTTCTTCATCCTCTGCCTGTCCCCGAACAGCCTTGGTCTCTGATTGGTATGGATTTTATTACTGATTTACCCCCTTCCCGTGGCAACACTGTTATTTGGGTGGTCGTTGATCGATTCTCCAAAATGGCACATTTCATCCCTCTTCCTGGTCTTCCTTCTGCGCCTCAGTTGGCTAAACAATTTTTTGTACACATTTTTCGTCTTCACGGGTTGCCTACGCAGATTGTCTCGGATAGAGGCGTCCAATTCGTGTCTAAATTCTGGAGGGCTCTCTGTAAACAACTCAAGATTAAATTAAATTTTTCTTCCGCATATCATCCCCAGTCCAATGGACAAGTAGAAAGGATTAACCAGATCTTGGGTGATTATTTGCGACATTTTGTTTCCTCCCGCCAGGATGACTGGGCAGATCTCCTCCCATGGGCCGAATTCTCGTATAACTTCAGGGTCTCTGAGTCTTCCTCCAAATCCCCATTTTTCGTGGTGTACGGCCGTCACCCTCTTCCCCCCCTCCCTACTCCCTTGCCCTCTGGTCTGCCCGCTGTGGATGAAATTTCTCGTGACCTTTCCATCATATGGAGAGAGACCCAAAATTCTCTCTTACAGGCTTCATCACGCATGAAGAAGTTCGCGGATAAGAAAAGAAGAGCTCCCCCCGTTTTTTCCCCTGGAGACAAGGTATGGCTCTCCGCTAAATATGTCCGCTTCCGTGTCCCTAGTTACAAGTTGGGACCACGCTATCTTGGTCCTTTCAAAATTTTGTGTCAAATTAATCCTGTCTCTTATAAACTTCTTCTTCCTCCCTCTCTTCGTATCCCTAATGCCTTTCACGTCTCTCTTCTCAAACCACTCATCCTCAACCGTTTTTCTCCCAAATCTGTTCCTCCCACTCCTGTTTCCGGCTCCTCGGACATCTTCTCGGTCAAAGAAATTTTAGCTGCCAAAAAGGTCAGAGGGAAAAATTTTTTTTTGGTGGACTGGGAGGGTTGTGGTCCTGAAGAGAGATCCTGGGAACCTGAGGACAACATCCTAGACAAAAGTCTGCTCCTCAGGTTCTCAGGCTCTAAGAAGAGGGGGAGACCCAAGGGGGGGGGTACTGTTACGCCGAGCGCTCCGGGTCCCCGCTCCTCCCCGGAGCGCTCGCTTCACTCTCCCCGCGGCAGCGCTCCGGTCACGTCCTCTGACCCGGGGCGCTGCGATTCCGCTGCCAGCCGGGATGCGATTCGCGATGCGGGTAGCGCCCGCTCGCGATGCGCACCCCGGCTCCCCTACCTGACTCGCTCTCCGTCTGTTCTGTCCCGGCGCGCGCGGCCCCGCTCCCTAGGGCGCGCGCGCGCCGGGTCTCTGCGATTTAAAGGGCCACTGCGCCGCTGATTGGCGCAGTGGTTCCAATTAGTGTGTTCACCTGTGCACTTCCCTATATCACCTCACTTCCCCTGCACTCCCTTGCCGGATCTTGTTGCCTTAGTGCCAGTGAAAGCGTTCCTTGTGTGTTCCTTGCCTGTGTTTCCAGACCTTCTGCCGTTGCCCCTGACTACGATCCTTGCTGCCTGCCCCGACCTTCTGCTACGTCCGACCTTGCTTTTGCCTACTCCCTTGTACCGCGCCTATCTTCAGCAGCCAGAGAGGTGAGCCGTTGCTAGTGGATACGACCTGGTCACTACCGCCGCAGCAAGACCATCCCGCTTTGCGGCGGGCTCTGGTGAAAACCAGTAGTGGCTTAGAACCGGTCCACTAGCACGGTCCACGCCAATCCCTCTCTGGCACAGAGGATCCACTACCTGCCAGCCGGCATCGTGACAGATGGGATATGAGGTTGGGATATGAAGACGAGATGTGAGGATGGGATATGAGGTCGGGATATGAGGACGGGATATGAGGTAGAGGGAAATGAGGTCGAGATAGGAGGTCGAGATGTGAGGACGGGATATGAGGTTGAGATATGAGGACGGAATATAAGAACGGGATATGAGGTTGAGATATGAGGACGGAATATAAAAACGGGATAGGAGGTCGGGATAGGAGGTCGAGACATGAGGATGGGATATGAGATCGGGATAGGACGTCAGGATATGAGGACGGGATATGAGGTTGGGATAGGAGGTTGAGATATGAGGTTGGGATATGAGGACAGGATATAAGGTTGAGATATGAGGATGGATGGATAGGAGGTCGGGATATGAGGACAGGATAGGAGGACGGGATAGGAGGACAGGATATGAGGTCGAGAAATGAGGACAGGATAGGAGGTCAGGATATGAGGTCGAGATACGATGATGGGATATGAGGTCGGGATATCAGGATGGGATATGAGGTTGAGATATGAGGACGGAATATAAGAACATGATAGGAGGTCGGGATAGGAGGTAGAGATATGAGGATGGGATATGAGATCGGGATATGAGGACGGGATAGGACGTCAGGATATGAGGACGGGATATGAGTACGGGATATGAGGTTGGGATAGGAGGTTGAGATATTAGGTCGGGATATGAGGACAGGATATGAGGTCGGGATAGGAGGTTGAGATATTAGGTCGGGATATGAGGACAGGATATGAGGTCGAGATATGAGGATGGATAGGAGGTCAGGATATGAGGACGGAATAGGAGCTCGGGATGAGGACGGAATAGGAGGACGGGATAGGAGGACGGGATAGGAGGACGGGATATGATGATGGGATATGAGGTCGGGATATCAGGACGGGATATGAGGTTGAGATATGAGGATGGGATATGGGGTTGGGATATGACAACAATATATGAGGATTGGATATGAAGTCAAAAGCTTCCTCCTTTGTTGATTTTCCTCCCCAACAAGGATTAGGAAGGAAAAACCGGGCAATGCCGGGTACTAAGCTAGTCTCACTATAAAGAAAAAAGAGATGAGAGCACTTACCTGTGCTGATTTATGTTCTTAAGGATTTATTGTTGCGATAACAAAACCAAGTACTTCAACACCTCTGAGCAGATCTATACAAAGCAAGGCTTGTGGATGCATTTCACCTATACTTTTATAGCCGTTTCACACCCTCCAGCATTCTCCTCAGGCCCCTGGGGGGGGGGTAAAACGTCTGCCTTCGTCCAGGTGAAACGCTTCTGCTAGCCCTGCTTTATCACAACAATAAAATACATACAAAATGACTTGTCTTTTTCCCAGGTTGCAATGCAGCCGAGACCTGACTCACTAGTCAGCTGATGACAGGGAGCCTGTCTGCTTCAATGGGTGGAGGGATCAATCTGCAACTAATGCAACAGCTGTAGGCACCCTGATTGAAAACCACAGGTCTTTGAGTGGATGCAGCTCATTTATGTTTCAATGGGTGAGGTGGCTGATGTGTGGGAGGGAGGAAAACGAATTGTGGGATTTGTAATAAAAAAAAAGAAAACTCAAAAAGGAAATACCAGTTAACAAAAAGCTAACCACTGTGTTATGGTAATCTCATGACATAGCCATTTAGCACCAAGACAAGCGCAGATCCTTCCTAAGCATGTCCATTACTGCCTGCCAGGTACATACTAAAATCACCTTATGGTGGAGAACCCCTTTAAGGCCTAAATGGGCTGAGTCCTTAAGGGGTTAAAATATTAACACATAAGTAATTTGGATCATCCAACAACTTTTCTTCTACCAATATATCACAGTATTTTCAGACAACCTTCATTTACCTACAGGAATGAAGAGCCCTGCTCAGTATCAGGGAGCTGTGGGCTGTGGCCGAGGTTGATTCAATTTGAAAAGCTGAGAACATTGATCTCCACTTCATTAAGTCGTCTCTTCAAACATTTCAGGTCATGGTAATAAATCTCAGCTCAGATTAAAATCAATGTTTATTGAAAGTGCCTCTTATCACTCCTAGGAGCTGAGATGATCTCAGACATGAACCTAAAATTTTCCAATGATTTCTCTTGCTTCTCATCTGTCCACTGTGACGTTCTAGCATGTGAAGACGTCACTCTTTATTATCTCACATTATTGTGGTTGTTCTTTCCATCACATAGACAATGCATAGCCTATATGTCAATTATATCATAAGAGAATATATACATAAATATATATACAAAAATATACCGTATATACTCGAGTATAAGCCGACCCGAGTATAAGCCGAGACCCCTAATTTCAACCCAAAATCCCAGGAAAAGTTATTGACTCGAGTATAAGCCTAGGGTGGGAAATACCTCATCCCCCCCTGTCATCATCCAGACCCGTCATTAACATCCTCATCATCCCCTTGTCATCATCCCACACATCCCCCCTTCATCATCCCCTTGTCATCATCCCACACATCCCCTTATCATCCCACACATCCCCCCTTCATCATCCCCTTGTCATCATCCCACACATCCCCTTATCATCCCACACATCCCCCCTTCATCATCCCCTTGTCATCATCCCACACATCCCCCCTTCATCATCCCCTTGTCATCATCCCACACATCCCCTTATCCCACACATCCCCCCTTCATCATCCCCTTGTCATCATCCCACACATCCCCTTATCCCACACATCTCCCCTTCATCATCCCCTTGTCATCATCCCACACATCCCCCATTCATCATCCCCTTGTCATCATCCCACACATCCCCTTATCATCCCACACATCCCCCCTTCATCATCCCCTTGTAATCATCCCACACCCCCCCCTTCATCATCCACACCCCCCTTCATCATCCCCACACCCCCCCCCCCCCCCTTCATCATCCTCTTCTCATCATTCGTCCTCAGTGGTCTTCAACCTGCGGACCTCCAGAGGTTTCAAAACTACAACTCCCAGCAAGCCCGGGCAGCCATCGGCTGTCCGGGCTTGCTGGGAGTTGTAGTTTTGAAACCTCCGGAGGTCCGCAGGTTGAAGACCACTGCGGCCTTCAACATGCGGACCTCCAGAGGTTTCAAAACTACAACTCCCAGCAAGCCCGGGCAGCCATCGGCTGTCCGGGCTTGCTGGGAGTTGTAGTTTTGAAACCTCCGGAGGTCCGCAGGTTGAAGACCACTGCGGCCTTCAACATCATCCAGCCCCCTCTCACCCCCTTTAGTTCTGAGTACTCACCTCCGCTCGGCGCTGGTCCGGTCCTGCAGGGCTGTCCGGTAAGGAGGTGGTCCGGTGAGGAGGTGGTCCGGGCTGCTATCTTCACCGGGGAGGCCTCTTCTAAGCGCTTCGGGCCCGGCCTCAGAATAGTCACGTTGCCTTGACAACGACGCAGATACGTCGTTGTCAAGGCAACGGCTCTATTCCGGGCCGGAAGCGCGGAGAAGAGGCGCCCCCGGTGAAGATAGCAGCCCGGACCACCTCCTCACCGGACCACCTCCTTACCGGACAGCCCTGCAGGACCGGACCAGCGCCGAGCGGAGGTGAGTACTCAGAACTAAAGGGGGTGAGAGGGGGCTGGATGATGTTGAAGGCCGCAGTGGTCTTCAACCTGCGGACCTCCGGAGGTTTCAAAACTACAACTTCCAGCAAGCCCGGACAGCCGATGGCTGCCCTGGCTTGCTGGGAGTTGTAGTTTTGAAACCTCTGGAAGTCCGCAGGTTGAAGACCACTGCGGGTGGGGGAGTTCACTCGAGTATAAGCCGAGGGGGGTGTTTTCAGCACGAAAAATCGTGCTGAAAAACTAGGCTTATACTCGAGTATATACGGTAAATATATCAAAATCAACCATCAGTAACTCTTTCTAAGGGTGTATTTACACACACACACACACACAGTATCTTAAAGGGGTATTCCGGGCAAAATGATCTTATCCCCTATCGAAAGGATTAATTTCTATGGGAGGGGGGTGTAACGGCCACAACACCCCCTCCCATAGACATGAATGGAGGGGACGTGGCGTAACGTCACGTCCCCGTCTCGGAAGCCCGGCGGTTTCCGAAACTGCAGACGCAGCTACGTATAGAATGCAAGCTGCTGCAGGGAGATCACAGGGGGTCCTAGCGGTGGGCCCCCCGCGATCAGACATCTTATCCCATATCCTTTCAATAGGGGATAAGATGTTTTTGCCCGGAATACCCCTGTAAGCATATTTGATGCACAGGGTTTGAACCAGCAGAGTTTATACTGTATTTTTCAATGTAAAGTAAATGACTCAACACAGCTACAAATAGACCCTAGTAGTAGTGTTTGATTTAGAGTAAAGAAAATTATCCACTTGTGCTGCGGTTGGCCATCTACAGTAGAAACACTATGCTTCAACACTAACATCTACAGTCTACCCCAAAATGTCCTTCTCAACGGTGTCTCTCCACCGATTTCTATCTGTAAACATAGAACAAATGTTTGGACCCAGAGACATCGACTTCTTTGCCTCTGTGACAACTATTAACCCCTTAAGGATTTTCTGTTTTTGCAGTTTCGTTTTTTCCTCCTCACCTTTTAAAAATCATAACCCTTTTAATTTTGCAGCTAAAAATCCATATGAGGGCTTATTTTTTGCACCACCAATTCTACTTTGTAATGACATCAGTCATTTTACCCAAAAATCTATGGCAAAACGGGAAAAAAAATCATTGTGTGACAAAATTGAAGAAAAAAAAATTTTTGTAAATTTTTGGGGCTTTCGTTTCTACGCAGTACATTTTTCGGTAAAAATGAAACTTTATCTTTATTCTGAAGGTCCATACGATTAAAATGATACCCTACTTATATAGGTTTGATTTTGTCGTACTTTTGGAAAAAATCTACAAATCTACAAACTACATGCATGAAAATTTATACATTTAAAATTGTCCTATACTGAGCTCTATAACTTTTTATTTTTCCGCGTACAGGTTAGTATGAGGGCAAAATGTTTGCCCTGTGATCTGAAGTTTTGATCGGTACTATTTTTGTTTTGATCAGACTTTTTGATTGCTTTTTATTCCTTTTTTTATGGTATAAAAAGTGACCAAAAATACGCTATTTTGGACTTTGGAATTTTTTTGCGCATACACCATTGACTGTGCAGTTTAATTAACAATATATTTTTATAGTTCAGACATTTACACACGTGGCGATACCACATATGTTTATTTTGATTAGGTTTATATTTTTTTAATATGGAATTTGGGAAAAGAGGGGTGACTTTTAATAAGGAAGGGGCTAATGTGTGTGTTTTTAAGCTTTAATAAAAAATTTTTTTTACACTTTTAATCCCCTTAGGGGACTTTTAGGAGGAATCATTTGATTCCTCATACAGATCAATATGGTTCCATAGAACCATATTGATCAGTGTGCTCTGCGCTCGATTGATAAAGCCTGGTCCTGCCAGGCTTTATCATTCTGAGCACCGGAGCTGCCGCAGCAGGAGAGGTAAGTCCTCAGGCTACCTCAGCAGTGGATCACCCCCCTCCCCCCCCCGCGATCCACAGCTTTGACAGCGGCAATCTAAAGGGTTAATAGCCGGCTGCCGCATGTCGACTATTAACGCCGGTCCCCAGCTACAGGAATCAGCTGGGGGCCGGCCGGTATGACGCTGGCTCGAGTCGGGAGCCCGTGCCATACCACCTTAACGGCCATTGGACGAGTATACACTTCCATGGTCGTTAAGGGGTTAAACCCAGGAATTTGTTGTGAGAACCTGGAGAGTGGATGCTTACTCTTTTCCTTGGGGTCAATCTGGAACAGCAAGGGACTTGTGCATAGTTCAGGAATCAGCGGCGCTGTGCAGGACTTCAATCACGGGAGACATTGGGTAACGTGTAAAAACTTTACTGAAACCAAGCAATGTGTTTCACTGCGCATGCACAGTGAAACGCGTTGCTTGGTTTTAGTAAAGTTTTTACACGTTACGCGGTGTCTCCCGTGAGTGAAACCCTGCACAGCGCCGCTGATTTCTGATCTATGCAGAAGTCCCTTGTTGTTCCATATCTCTACACAGGAAGGCTGCAGTCAGGCTGAACACTCATCTTCATCCACACGCTTACCATTGTTGTATATGCGGGTACACAACCAGCTCTGGTAAACCGCTTGTCTCTTCCGCCCTTGTCCTTATTTTGCAGTAATACTGCACTATGGAGCACCCATACTTTCTGTTTTGGGGTCATTCTGGAGAATCTACAAGTTTTTCCTCCACCATCTTACTGACACAGGTTTTCCAGAAACTAGTCCTTGTTTACCAGGTTTGGCACTTGAAACGGTGGTATCCCATAACTTGTGTCTGCTGACCCAGGGTCAAAAACTGACTCTGGGTCTCCAGCAGATTGCTTTACAGGCACCAGGGATCTCCTATCACAACTTCCACAATTACTGTGGATTGAGGTTGTTCTTCTGTAAACTTTTTAATGAACAACAATTCCCTCAAACTCAGGACTAGAAATAGATATGAATCTATTATCTCTGAGTTTCAACAATGGTGCATAGATAGACAATCCCAACTTGGTAATCTCCGCTTAGTCGTCTCAGCTAAGCCTTGGCCTTGTAGTACCATATGTTTATATTCCATGGTGGCATAGCTTCCAATACTCAAACGTTAGGTTCAGCTGTGGGCCTATTGATTCCTAACCTGACAGATAATAATCTGCACTTGAGTGTGTTTAACCCCTTAAGGACGCAGGACATAAATGTATGTCCTGGTGCGGTGGTACTTAACGCACCAGGACGTACATTTACGTCCTGTGCATAACCGCGGGCATCGGAGCGATGACCGTGTCATGCGCGGCTGATCCCGGCTGCTGATCGCAGCCAGGGACCCGCCGGCAATGGCCGACGCCCACGATCTCGCGGGCGTCCGCCATTAACCCCTCAGGTGCCGGGATCAATACAGATCTCGGCAGTGCGCGATTTCAATGAATGATTGGATCGCCCGCAGAGCTGCTGCAGGGATCCGATCATTCAGAACGCCGCACGGAGGTCCCCTCACCTTCCGGCTCCCGGCATCTTCTGCTCTGGTCTGAGATCGAGCAGACCAGAGCAGAAGATAACCGATAACACTAATCTGTTCTATGTCCTATACATAGAACAGATCAGTATTAGCAATCATGGTATTGCTATGAATAGTCCCCTATGGGGACTATTCAAGTGTAAAAAAAATTTTAAAAAAATGAAAAAGTTAAAGTTAAAAAAAAAGTGAAAAATCCCCTCCCCCAATAAAAAAAGTTAAACGTCCGTTTTTTCCTATTTTACCCCCAAAAAGCGTAAAAAATAAATTTAATAGACGTATTTGGTATCGCCGCGTGCGTAAATGTCCGAACTATTAAAATAAAATGGTAATGATCCCGTACGGTGAACGGCGTGAAGGTAAAAAAAAAAAGTCAAAAATTGCTACTTTTTTAATACATTTTATTAAAAAAAAATAATGAAAAATGTATTAAAAGTTTTTTATATGCAAATGTGGTATCTAAAAAAAGTACAGATCATGGCGCAAAAAATGAGCCCTCATACCGCCGCTTATACGGAAAAATAAAAAAGTTAGAGGTCATCAAAATAAAGGGATTATAAATGCACTAATTTGGTTAAAAAGTTTGTGATTTTTTTTAAGCG
This sequence comes from Hyla sarda, assembly GCF_029499605.1. NCBI lineage: Eukaryota > Metazoa > Chordata > Amphibia > Anura > Hylidae > Hyla > Hyla sarda. Next base: position 251,086,320 of record NC_079194.1, on the reverse strand, counting down.
CAACAATAATAGAAAAGTATGTAAAAATGGGTATCATTTTAATCGTATTGACCCTCAGAATAAAGAACACATCATTTTTACCGTAAATTGTACGGCGTGAAAACGAAACCTTCCAAAATTAGCAAAATTGCGTTTTTCTTTTTAGTTTCCCCACAAAAATAGTGTTTTTTGGTTGTGCCATACATTTTATGATATAATGAGTTATGTCATTACAAAGGACAACTGGTCGCACAAAAAACAAGCCCTCATACTAGTCTGTGGATGAAAATATAAAAGAGTTATGATTTTTAGAAGGCGAGGAGGAAAAAATGAAAACGTAAAAATTAAATTGTCCTTAAGGCCAAAATGGGCTGAGTCCTTAAGGGGTTAAGATAGCTATGGCAGCTCACCCTATCCTTCCTAAATATTCCACATGGAATGTAGAAGTCCTTTAACGCCACCTGAGTTCCAAAGGACAGTCTACCCTTTCAGAGAGAACTAGGTGCAAAGAAACCATGCCTATTATAACTAGCATTGGCTGCATTCCAAGCCGCTGCAAGAAGGCTTCCGCTTCTCGCCATCTTGAAATCTCTGCTAGACGGTCCTCTGAACATTTTTAAGACACTTCTGGTGTCCTTCCTAAACTGAATAATTTAAAGGGGTATTCCAGGAAAAAACTTTTTTTTTTTTTTTTTTTTTTAGATCAACTGGCTCCAGAAAGTTAAACAGATTTGTAAATTACTTCTATTAAAAAATCTTAATCCTTCCAATAATTATCAGCTGCTGAAGTTGAGTTGTTCTTTTCTGTCTAAGTTTTCTCTGATGACACGCATCTCGGGAGCTGTCCAGCATAGAAGCAAATTCCCATAGCAAACCTGTTCTGCTCTGTGCAGTTCCTATGGGAATTTGCTTCTACTCTGGACAGCTCCCGAGACACGTGTCATCAGAGAGCACTTAGACAGAAAAGAACCATTCAACTTCAGCAGCTCATAAGTACTGAAAGGATTAAGATTTTTAAATAGAAGTAATTTACAAATCTGTTTAACTTTCTGGAGCCAGTTGATATATAAAAAAGTTTTTTCTGGATAACCCCTTTAAGTTCATGAGGACTACCACATGGTGTGTGCTACTCTACCCATAACCTGTTGGGAGGTGGCTGCCTCCCTGAAGAAAAAACACGAGCTTGCAGGAATCTATGACTTGCAAACTGACTCTGTTTTAGCCTCCCTATATTGTCCTGTTAGTAATCTTGTTAACTATATTTTGTTTTTTCTTTGTCCTTGAGCATTAAAAAAATATTAAACAAGGACAGCCTACAGTTTCTTGCTATGGCTGGATGACTTCCACTACTACAAAGAAGTGTTACTACTGTTTGGGCTCATCATGACCATTTTCTTATATCGAAGTTTATGGTACTGTTTCCGACCGGTTTTCCTTACACAATGTTTGTGTTATGGTTAACTTGAGGCCAGAATACCCACGGAATAAAAAGGTTCACCACTCTTGCAATGTGTGTGCTTTCTGATTTTAGGTTGTATGGTTTTCGTTAGTTAACCATCAAACTTTCCGATAAAATTCCTGGGCAGCTAAGCGACTGATGCTTCGAGCTACATCACAGGGAAGTCATGTGATCTCTGATGCACGGCTCAGCTTTTACTCTTCCCGGTAGGACATTGAGAGGCTAGCCATCTATACCATCATGTTGCTATGTGGCTGCCATATTCCCCTAAAACAAAGACCATTTGCAGGTCACAGATCCCTGCAAACTGCTATTTACTGACTGCATTTGTTTTTCTTTTCTTCTCCACTTGTCCCAGAGCGCCATGAAAACTTCTTAAAACTACATCTTGTCAGTTTACTGACGGTGTGCTTCGCCACTCACTTTCTATAACAGGAAGGTGCTGATTTTTGAGGACTTTTAAGCTGTTGTCGCTAAGCGCAGGAGGGCCTATAGCAAGGTCTGAATGGAGCTGTTTAAGGCCAAAAAGCGCTTCCAACTCTAGTATCCTGCTACACTGAAGGTGTTTCGTCCGGATGGTACTTTTGCTTTATTTCTGACACCTGCTGCAGTGGAGACGGCCTTGCAAAATCTTCTGAGAGAACTGGCTCGTCACCTCCGTTCTCCTTCTCGTCGCTCCATATCTCCAAAGGGCAGGGGTGAACCCACTTATCATTTGTCCAGACGTCGAGGGAGCAACCCACGTTCTCAAGGTGAAGCCAGAAAGAGTTGCAAGTCAGCAGGAAGACGCAGCAGATTTGTTACCTAGCCGAGTTTCAGCCCAATACTGAGCTGTGGGTGGTTAGTAACACTAGGACAGGTTTTGCTGGTTGGGTTTCTCCCCATTGTTGGTTTATCATGTACTATTGCTGTTAGTTCTGGAGGGGTTGGAGTTTGCGTGGCTTATTTCATGTTCTGCCTAGGTTATCCTGGTCCTCCCACCTTAGTGGCCTGGGGGTATGGGTGGGGCACGAGGGTTCGCTCTCTAGTGTTATTGCTTGTCATCTAGGGCTATACCTCACTCTCTTTCCCTCCCTCTCCCTGGCCCGCTTGTTAGGGGCTCTTGTCTATGTAGCTGTGTCACGGGCCCATGTATTTGCTATCTGGCCATGTCCAGAGTCTGGGGTGGGGGTTCTGTCTTTCACAAGTGCCCGAAAAAAGAGAAGTCCTTCATCCGACTGATGGCCGCCTGTATATCACCTTGAGTGTTAGCCTTTTACGGGATTGGGTTAGATACCCTGTTGTATTCCAGGTTCGTTAGGTTGTTTTCTCTGTTCTGGTTTTCCTTCTCCCTTCTACTTTGCCCTCTTCCTCCGTATGTTGCATCTGCAGGCTCCTGGTCCCCTGGTGTGGGAGGTCTCCTTCACCTTTTCCTGTTTGTTTTCCCTCTGCCTGTTGTTGCTCGGTATGTCTCCTTCCCTCTGTTCCTCTACTGGCCTTTGGTGTGCCCTTCCCTCCCCTCTGGGTCTCTGTTTGTTTTAAATTTACTATGAATAAGATTATTACTTGGAGTGTTAAGGGGCTGCGCTCCCCTAAGAAGCGAATGAAAGCTCTGAGTTTCCTGAAACGTCTACTTCCTGATATTGTCCTTCTCAAAGACCTGTGTGAAACAGGTCTTTCAAAGGATGCAGAAGCTGTGGGTGGGGAGAGTCTTGGGCAGCCCGGTAGTTGATGGCAAATCTGGAGTGCTGACACTTATACATAAGACTTTTCCGCACCATGTACTCTCTCATGAGCGGGATGCGGAGAGGTGCTTCTCTCGTGTACAACTAGACTATAATGGTAGCGCAAATAATGGGGGAGATTTATCAAGAAATGTCTATTTTAGATCAAATTTCCACTTTTTTTTTGTCTATTCTTTGACTAGCGTGCGCCTTATTCATCAATAATGCGCAGCGTAATGATGAATAAGGTGCAGCTCTCCATTAGCGTGAAAAGTTGTCTAACGTACACCTTTTCTAAAAAAAAAAAGAGTCGGACCAACAACCAGAGGCCTGGGTTCTCAACCCGTGGTACACATACCCATAGGGATACAACACGGGTTGAGCGTTGGTATGCAAAAGTGCCGACAAATACTGGCCATGCACTGGTAAGTACTTGTCAGCGCATAGCAGGGCAAACCTCCAGCTGTTGCAAAACTACAATTCTCAGCATGCAGTGACAGAAGGGAATGCTGGGACTTGTAGTTATGCAACAGCTGGAGGCACACTACTATAACTTTCAGCATGCCCTTTGGCTGTCCGTGCATGCTGGGGGTTGTAGTTATGCAACAGCTGGAGGCACACTGGTTGCAAAACACAGAGTTTGTTACATGACTCAGTGTTTCCCAACACGTGTACCTCCAGCTGTTGCAAAACTAAAACTCCCAGCATGCCCAGACAGCCTAAGGGCATGCTGGGAGTTTCAGTTTTGCAACAACTGGAGGAGAACAGATTGGGGACCACTGTGTAGTGGTCTCCAAACTGTGGCCCTCCTGATGCTGTAAAACTTCAACTCCAAGCATGCCCAGACTGCCAAGGCATGCTGGTAGTTGTAGTTCGGCAACATCTGCAGTTCCAGATGTTACAGAACTACAACTCCCAGCATGCCTGGACTGTCTGGGCATGCTGAGAGTTCTAGTTTTGCAACATCTGGAAGAGCACAGATTGGAGACCACTGCACAGTGGTCTCCAAACTGTGGCCCTCCAGATGTTGCAAAACTACAACTACCAGCATGTCCAGACAGCCAAAGGCTGTCTGGGCATGCTTGGAGTTGTAGTTTTGAAACTCCTAGAAGCAGCAGCGAAGATTAGTGATGATCTTCACTGCTGCCTCTGATGCCGACGCTGCCACATTGCCTCTTCTATCCCCGGTTTTATTATTACCTGGCTCCTGCGGCGTCCTGCGCGCTGCGTTGCGCAGCGCAATAACGAGTGACGTCCTCAACGCAACGTCACTGTCAGTGCACACAGTGACAGCTCAGGACGCTGCCGGAGCCAGAAGTAGCGCAGACCCCGGGAACAGGTAATTATAAAACCGGAGATGGGGAGGCAATGGGGCAGCAGCGGTGGTGGTTGGACTAGGGAGGATCCCAGGGCAGGCAGGGGAAGAGAAGCCGGTGGTAAATACGCAATTTGCCGTTTATAGACGGGATTCTACGGGAAGGGGTTAAAGGTTGAATTGTGGAAGGTAGAAATTATTCTCACGCCTACTGGTAGGTGGTGTAGCTTTGCACCTAAAAATGTACCTTTGCGCACAAAATAGTGACTTTTGACAAAAGTCGCAAATGATAAATACGTGACCACTGCATGGTCAAAAAGAAAAAGTTCTACGGGTAGGCAAAGAGAGTAAAACTGTCTCTATCAAAAGGCGCATAGAAGTCTCAAAATATGCTGCTTGCGCCTGAACATAGACAAAAAAAATGCTCTAAAACCAATGATAAATCTCCCCCAATACCTTTAACATTTATGCACCGAATGGCGACAATAATTCTTTTTTTCACTCCCTGGCAGACACTGTTGACCGCATCGCAGGTCCTTTGACGATTCTAGGAGGGGATTTGAACTCCGTAGTCGACCCTCAGGTGAACCATATGGTTCTCCTTCAGCATTAGTAGCTATGCGGCAGAGTGACAAGGGCCTTCCCCCTTTCTTGATACAAACGGGCTTGCAGGATGCCCGGCGTCTCCTTCACCCAGTTGGCCGTGAGTACACGCACTTCTCAAATGTTCACAATTGATGGTCTCACATTGATTATTTCCTGGTTAGTCCCTTGCTCTGCTCCCGTTTGGGTGCGGTGGAAGTCCAGGATTTAATCCTTTCAGATCATGCGCCGATGGTTCTGGAGCTCATGACATCATGCCCCAAAGGTTCCGATTTCCTGTGGCGGTTTCTGCCTTATCTTACGAAAGAAAAATTTTTTTTTTTAGTCTTCTCAGGGGTTGGTGGCTGGAATTTCAGACTGAGAATGCAGCACATACAGACAATCCCACTCTTTATTGGGAAATGTAAACGATTAAATGTAAAACTCTGGAGGGTCATGCAATGGCGAGTGCAGCATTATCGGAAGTGTACTCTCGCTTTCTTGAGTCACCCACCCGAGATTATAAACTTGTCAGCGAAATCCTCATATGAGTTGTGGTTAGATAGAAAAGAGCAGATTTATAGGTCTCACTTTGAGGCCGACTTGTTTTGGCATGGGAAGGCGGGGCACCTTTTAGCACGGGTAGCAAAGGGTTCCTATGCACCTGCGCATGTTTTGGCATTGAGGGATCTGACGGGTCTGGTTAAAAATGAGCCACGCTCTGTGAGTGCTGTTTTGGGCTCTTACTACGCTGTTTTCTATTCTCAGAGGAGCTGAATACAGCAGTGACAGAGGAGGAAGTGGCGGCAGGGATTCGTTCTCTGGTGAATGGTAAGGTGCCGAGACTGGATGGTTACCCTGGTGAATTTTACAAGCCCTTAGTTAATGAGGTCGTGCCCACTTTAACACGATACTTTAATGAAATTCTCCATTTGTGGGTCGTGTCTTCTGCGGCCAAACTGGCTTATATTAAGGTACTTCCCAAGCAGGGAAAGGACCCCTTAGACCCTGGTTCCTATTGCCCCATCTCTCTGATAAACCAGGACATGAAATTACTCTCTAAAACCCTGGCAAACCGTTTAGCTGTGTTTTTACTCTCTCTTATAGGGGAGCATCAGGTGGGTTTTGTTAAAATTAGATCGGCGGTCACGAATATTAGGAAGGTCTTGCCGGCCATGGACAGCACTTGGAGCCAGCCCCGGCCGGACTCCCATCCGACTTTGCTTACGCTTAATGCGGAGATAGCATTTCATAAGGTCCACTGGGACTGGCTAGGGCTGGTGGTGACAAAATTTGGGATCACTGGTAGATTTAGCTCCTTTATCGAGGATTTATATAATGGTCTCACTGCTAGAGTACACACGCGGGTTTTCTCTTAGCTCCCCTTACTTTAGCGAAAGGCACACACCAGAGGTGCCCCTTGTCGCCTCTCCTGTGTGACTTAGCCATTGAGCCTCCGACATGCTTTTTGGTTTCTGCTGATATGTACCGGGGCATTAAAGTGGGAACAAAGGAAATTAAACTGTCTGTCTATGTTTGCGAACGATGTCCTTCTTTATCTTATGTAAAGAAAACACACAAAAAAAACCTTCATAGGGTAGTACATTCAGCCCAGCATGACAAAATAAATCCATGGGAAAGCCACAACACTGTGATGCCCAAATCAATCCCACTCCGGGTAAACAATACAGACTCAGGATATGCAGCGTAGGAGCAGAGTGCTAGCCTAATCTGTAAATCAGCCCGTACTAGTATGCAGGAATATTCAAAGAAAAAAATCCAATCGCGCAAGGATCCCGTCAACTCCAAGTCAAAGTATATAGAATATAGATCAAGTTGATTGGACAACTTTATTCTATATACTTTGACTTGGAGTTGATGGGATCCTTGCGCGATTGGAGTTATTTCTTTGAATATCCCTGCATGCCTTCTTAATGTTAGCAACCCGAGGGAGGCTGTACCAAAGATGCTTGATTTCCTATCCTATGCTGAGGGTTTTATAGGTTACAAAATGAATGCTTGTAAGAGTATGCTCTTGCACTTGGGATTGACCTCTGCTAGATGGCTTTCTGATGTGGGTGCACTGGGAGTTGCGGTGGCCCTATCTTTCATCACATATCTGGGTATTCGCATTGGGAATACACCTGACATGCTGTATTCCTTCAACTATGTATCCCTCTTTAGGTGCATATTGGCTGAGTTGAGGCATTGGGAATCTCTCCCGTTATCCTTTTTAGGACGTTGCCATCTGGTCAAGATGATAAGTTTCCCTCGCCTTTTATATCCCTTGCAGACGCTTCCGCTTCTGTTTCTATGTTAGGCACCTCAACTCAGCCTTTCAGCACTTTTTATGCCAGGGTATACGACCCCGTATAGCTTTGCAGAAGCTCATGTTGAGACGGGTGATGGGGGGGGTAAACTTCCCAAATGTGAGGGGTTATAATTTAGCTTGTCTGTTTTGTCATGTTTTAGATTAGCTTCATGACTCTTCTTATTTCTCCAATCTGGGTGAAAAGTCTGCACTGGCCACACCTTGGTCCCTGTGTGCATTGCTGCATACTGTCTATGTGAAATTTCCGGCTGTAATTAAGGATTTGGCACTGCTGCATGATACGATAGTCTTGTGAAAGGAGGTGCGGAAGGTGTTTGGCCTCTTGTTCCTCCTGTCCAAAACAATGCCCTTGCTTGACCAACCAGAATTTCCATAAGGTAGTTCCTCCTCTTGGCTGCAGCTGTGGGTAGATAAAGGGGTTACTGCAGTGGGGTCCCTTATGCAGAGTGAGGTTCGTAGATGGCTCACACCGGGTGAGATGTTTTACACACTAGGGCTACCTCACTCTCACTTTCTTTATGACAATCAGATGTACTCCTTTTTCTCCTCTAGACTCAGGGATCTATATCATAGGTGACGGTCCCTGACGGGCGTCGATCTCAGAGCTATATTCAGCTCTCCGCAACCTGTTCTTAAAGGTAGACGACAAAAAACTATTCCACACGTGGGAGAGGTGGACGGGGGATGTCGATATCCCTGACACTATCCTGGCAGGGTGGGAGGCAGTATGCAAGAATGTCAATAAAGAGCGGTGGAGGGAGACGTATGTTAAGGTGGCAGAACCTGAACAATACTTCCTTCTAAGACCTTATTTTCTAGTAAGGTAAATTAAAATAGTTTTTATAAACTGGTCAACCCCTTTAAAAGGGACCTGTTTTCATCCCAAAAAAATTTCAAATACAATATAATCTTTGTTTCTCTTGTTCCTTGTTTCAATGAACACTTCTTTTTTTTTTTTTTTTAAGTTGCTTTACTTCCCCCCCCCCCACTATTCGTTTTGATATTTCCAGTGCCTGATATGTAATTTGGTCTCTTGGTATGCTAATTGCCAATCCCTTTTTCTCATTTCTAAATAGGCACAATCTTACTATGTGGCAAGGGTCAAGCCACACAATGCTGGCACCCCCTAGAAACAGATATTTAACCCCACGGATAAAAGAGCCTGGCTCAGAGTCTCCTCTTTCTCTTCTTGTCATTGTTCTTCCACTGATGTCTCCTGCTAGGGATGAGCTGATGGTCCCCGGGCGTGAAGAAAGGAGGGTGAGATCATGTGGTGTATTACACATATTTTGGGGTCCTTTTCTGCAAACTGCTCTGACACAGTCTTCTCTTATTGGATACTGTCAGTGCATGACCAGCTGACCACCTAGCTTTCAAATAATCCTTTAATAGGCATATAAAAGCCTAATTTACATACCAGGCACCAGAAATAAATATAAATAGGTAAAAAAAGAAATGTGGTTTTTAAGAAGGTTGCTTCATAGATGCAAAGTAAGAAGTTCTGAAAAGAGGGTAAATGGCATAGTAGTAGCTTATGTTATTGTGCAGAATTTTTTTTACCAATATTTATGAGACAGCTTGGTTGAAGACTAATCACATAACTTAAATCTGTCACAAGTGATCTTCGCGCACGCCCTGCCCTACGCTATTATGTCTATGACACATCTTGAGATCAGCGAGACAAAGGACCCTCTGCTATAACTCACCTGACCCCTAAACAAAATGAGTTAGTCATGAATTGGCATTGGCTTCTCTCAGATTATTGCTTAATTAATCCTTCCTTTATCTGCTTGGCACTTTTTAATTACCTACACCTTGACTTAGCTCTATGGGCTTCTCGCTATTTTATGCAGAGATGACTCATCTTGCTACTGAAATATAGAGACTGTTACAATAAAAAGGATGAGATCACTGCAGCCACTTTATCATAAACCTGTCAGGGCAGATGGCCCCCTCCCTTTAGTTTTAAATGTTTTTGTTCATAAAATTCATCTCAAAGATATTTTGCAGAGATTCCCAGATGAAGTGTATTAGATACCATGCAGATCATGTGTGAGAAGGAACAGTTATGCTCAGCATGACCATCTCTGACGAGAATTAATTTCTTCTTGTGTATGACAATGCAGTCAATTATTTTGTTAATATTTATCAATAATATAGCTTTATGTCTACCGAGATCTTCTGGTGGAAACTGAGCTATAAATGTGTGGACAACAATGTAAGTTTAAGTTAAGGACGAAGCCCATTTTAGCCTTTTATTCTTATACACATAGAATAAAACCACAATTGCAAGCGAACGGCTGGGCGGATCCGGGTAAGGTAGGGCTCATTTTAATCAGCGTCTCCCGCACTATCCACCAGTACTGTGAATAGTGCGGGAGAAAATATCTGACAGTTTTCCTTTAAGGACCTAACAAATTTAGTATTTCCGTTTTTTCCTTCTCTCATTTTAAAATCCATAACTCTTATTTCACCTACAGACCCATATAAGGGCTTGTTTTTGCGTGAACAATTTTACTCTGTAAAGACATCTTTCATTTTACCATAAAATGTACGGTGTAACTAAAAAAATATTATTTGTGGGCGGAAAGAAAAAAAGATGCAATTTTGCAACTTTTGGGGAGGGGGGGGTTTGGTTTTTACACAGTGCACCTTATGGTAAAAAATGATACATTGGACCTAATTTAGTATTGTAACCCTGACGTGCACCAGAAATTCTGTCTGCGCCAGAATTGAAAAAAAGCCGACCAACTCGCCATTTTACTGAGAAATCCTGAAAAAGGGTCGTGCCTCTCGGGTAAAGGGGGTGTGGCTACCAAAAAGAGGCGTGTCCCCCACATTTCACAAAAACCCAACATATACAGAAAATGTGGTGGATTTGAGCAAAACCCCACAGATCAGAGCATGTGTAAAAAAAAGCTAAATGTAGGGAAAACGCCCCTATCCTTTGAATAGGAAACAAGATGTCTAGGGAGCAGAGTACCCTTTAAAACTATGTTCACATGGTGGAATGTCCTCCACAGACAGCGGAAGCGCCAGCAGAACATGCCGGTGATAGGACCACTCAGAAATGTGTTGTCTATTCTTTCTGTGGATGCCAGAATTTCCACAGCAGAAACATCTGGCAGGGAAATTTTGCCTTGTGCACAGTGCAGCAGAATCCCACAAAAAACAACGGGACCATGCTGCAGCAGAATGTCTATGCGGAACTCTCCTGTGGAATTCCGCACAGAAATTCTGTTGTGTAAACATGGCCTAAAGGGGTACTCACGTGTTTGAAAACATATCTCTGATCCACAGGCTAGGTGATGTATTCAATTGCACGGGGTCAGACCCCTGGGACCTCCCCCCCAGTCTCCAGAATGGCACCCGAATCTCTCTGTGCATGGAAGGGGTCAACATACCCCCTTCAGCTTCATACAAGAGTCCTGTACTGTGCTGACTCTGGCACTCATAATGTATGGAGGGAACATGTGGATCATGTACAGGGAGATTTTGGCACCATTCCGGAGAATGTGGGGGTCCCAGAAGTCGGACCTCCTAGCGATCAGACCCATCTTTTATCCTGTTGACATGGGATGCGTTTTGAAATGCTGGATAAGCCCTTTAATAGAAAATAACATTTCAAAATGAACAAAAAGCAACAACAAAAAAAAGAATTTAATGAATTCATGGGCCTTATGAGGGAAATCTAGCTGAACAACTATAAGGGTACATTAGCAGTTGTGTACAAGAAAGCAAAATCCCTATACCAGAAGAAAAAGGTGTTGAGGTTTAATAAAACCCTAATACTTATATTTTATAGGGGTCTCAGCACAAATAGTGAAGGAATTTCAGTAGGCTACACCATCAGATTCTGACGTGAGGGTCTGAACAACATAACTGCTGCAGATCAGTAAAAGAAAGTTGTTGTGTTTACTCGAAGAGAAAATAAAGGCAGAAAGCACTTCCTGTGCAGATAATTGAAGAGTATCATGAGAGATAAGCAAAGAACTGTCATTCAGAGAGAAACAAAGAAGGAAAAATACAAAGTATTCTAGAATCATACATAATAACAAAATGCCCCTGGTAAGCATCAATAAAGATATTACAGATCACTCAACATCCAAGTTTGGTGAGCGCGAGTTGGGGGCTAATTGTCTATCTGACTCTTATTTACTTGCAAATAATAAGACAACCAGCGGGGCAACAACTTCAAGAACATAATGTCTTCAAGCTGTTGAGCTGCTCAATATAGTTGTTGAACATTTTTTTCACCAACAGTGGAACATGTGTGGGGTCTGTCTCGCCACTTGAGTGGAATAAGCATATATTTTCCAGGTAGCTAAACAATTCCTTGAAGGAGTACAGATTGTCACTACATGTTTACAGACGTCTAAGTCTAAGCTCCCCAATACAATCCAAAGAAGAAGAAATGTCCTTGTACTTCATTAAATCTGCATCTTTATTTGTGCATCAAAATAGTCTTACAGAGGATGATTTTTGGCCCATCCTGACCAATTTTCAATGACAAGTTGTTGTACTGTGTGACTATTTTGATGCACATATATAAATAATGCAGATATGTGCTAGAATATTTTGTTTTGCTAAATAATTCCAAGCAGGTAATTTGTCCTGAGATGAAAATGGTGTCAGGTTGAAGGGAAAGTGCCTTGCCACATGTATTTATAGTCTTTCTGAGGAGCAATTCTCAACAGGGCAAAAAGTTAAAGCATACCTGGCAGTTACCTGAAGAAAGCACAGCTCCCGCACTGGCTTTAAACTCGCTTAAAGGGGTACTTCGATCTAAACATATTTTCCCCTATCCAAATGATAGGGCATAAGATGTTAGATTGTGGGGGTCCCTCCACTGGGGACCCCCACAATCTTTGGTCCGGCAGCGTCAGCATCTGGCACACAAAAGCTTCCAGCTTCCGTGTTCGTGACGTCACACCACGCCCCATCCGTTCCTGTCTATGGAACATAGCCACCACGCCTCTTCCCATAGACGTGAATGGAGGAGGCGTGGTGGCTGGCATCGCCAATAATCAGTCACGGAGCGGAGTTCATGCCATGCACCGAATGACAGGGGTGCCGCAGCGGAGATTGTGGGCCATAGGATAGGGAATAAGATGTTTTCAGCAGAGTAGCCCTTTAAGCCATCAGGGCTTACAGGTCCACCCTTGGTCCTAAAGAATCAGGACAAAAGGGTGTACCTGTATGACCAAAGGGTGTACCTGCATGACCAAAGTGGATTAAAAAAAATATCACATTTTTTTACACAACCATATTACAAAAGGTCTTTAATTTCCATCAGTAACAACATAAAGAAAATTTTTAGAACTGACAGTGCGCATATTAGCACAGGATGCACAGGATGACCAGATGTGGGAAATGGTACCCACTAATTCATTCCATCTCCAGCATAAATCTGAACTAAGCAATCCCACCATTTTTTTTTAAGTGGGGGCTCTATCAACATCTGTGTAATTTGAACAAATTTACCCAAAAAACTTATCATGGAAAAAAAACATGCAAATTAGCAATAGACAGCATAGTATAGTAGTCCTCTTGAGTTACAGAAATTGTAAACTAATATAATACAGGAAAGAAAACTGACATTGCTAATGAGAGACTGCGATAATTAACTTGTGGCAGAGCCACTGCTTACTTAACAAAGTTATTTATTTCCTGGCTGAAAGTAGTAAGCAGTAAGTCAATGAGAGACAGAGGAAGAATGTTTCTTTCCAGTTTTTAATTAAAGTACAAATGCACATACTCTTGCCCAAAGGCTCCTATGTTGGTGTGAAATCCGGCTTTTATTAATTACCAGACACCATTAGAGGAAGCTGATAAGTACTGCTTCACAGAATATCTCTAATTCCTGCATCCACCCACAACACTTGTAAACATATTTTGACCAGATAATACGTAAATCTACTTACTCTACTTTAACTTCTTGGCAAAAATGTTTATATTGTCAGGGTCTGATTTACTTATAGGAATAGTTTTTCTAGGCCTCGATGTGTCCAAGGGGAGAAGGAACCTCAGAAGGATGAAAAAACTCAGGCATATGTTTTGCCCTCCCACAAATAAAAAAAATATTAAATAAAGTATAGCTCTTACAAGACAGACGTAGATGCACTGCTTCCTCTCTATACTGACCCTGGATATCACTTTATCATGAAACCTGTATCTAATAATACATCAGACCGGTCCTATTTAAAAATAAGCCTCAGGCCATGTTCATATGTGCAATGTCTGCACGAAAAACACACGCGGACATTCCGCACATTTGAATAATCCTGCGGGCACTAGGACTGCTCGAAAATATGGCGCCTCATAGACTGCAATGTACGGTATTTCTGAGTGAAATCCGCAAAAAGAATGGACATATCTAGTCTTTTAGCTAACCCCGGAATCTGGATTATCGCAGTGGAATCTGCCACGGAGATAGCACTGTGTGAACAATGCAGAAGAATCCCATTGACTTCTGCATGGACATTTCGCCGAGTGAACATAGCCTTACTGTCCCATATGTTAATGGTGCGGCCACAGTATTAGTGCCCTCACTACGCCATCACTCAGTATTAATGCTGAAACTGTGCTCCCACTCAATAATAATGCCCCAACTTATCAGTAAAGAGGACCTGTAGCCCACTGGCTCTCCCTGTTTTATACACAGGCAGAGAGCTAGTGCTATTCAATACCTATGGCCAGACCGCACTTCCTGAGTTTGGTCTCCTACCAGTCCAGCAGAAAACCAAAGTCTGTGCTTTTGAGCAGACGGAATGCAGTCAGGACCAGAAGGGAGACCCCTAGTGGCCAGATTTATAATGACAGAATGTGACATAATAATTATTTTCTTTTTTACAGGGAGTAAATTACAAATCTTATTTATTTTACCTGCTGTATCATATGCAAAAAAAATATTTTAACCTCTTCAGGACATAGGGCGTATGGATACGCCCTGCATTCCGAGTCCTTAAGGACCGAGGGCGTATCCATACGCCCGTGGGAATTCCGCTCCCCACCGCTAGCCGGTTGGGGACCGGAGCCGGATGCATGCTGAAATCATTCAGCAGGCATATCGGCATATCGCCCAGGGGGGTCATTATGCCCCCCCATGTTGGCGATGGCCGCAGATCGCTGGACAAGTCCAGCGATCTGCAATGATTCCGGGTAAATCGGGTCTCCAGTGACCCGGAATTACTGTCTGATCGGGGCCGTCTCTGACGGCCCCGAACAGCCATAGCCTGCAGGGGTGAGGTGGCACTGGTGCCACCTCACGATCGCCCTGATTCGTCGGCCGGATTACCGGCCGACCAATCAGGGCGCCTGCTGCGGGTGTCACTCCCGCAACCCGCTCCGCCCCTCTTCCGGAGGACGCGAGCGGGTGCGGGACGTGGATATCGGGAGCTGGGGACCCCGATCCCCGGCGTCAATATTGGGATGGGGGCCCCAGGAGCGGCGGCGGCGGGACTGACCTGTGTGTCGGCAGCAGTAGGAGGTGAGTGACAGCCTCCTGCTGTTGCTTAGCAACAGCTCCCAGCATGCAAAAAGGGCATGCTGGGAGTTGTAGTTATGCAACAGCAGGAGGCAGACCACCACAACTCCCAGCATTCCCTTATGGGCATGCTGGGACTTATGGTTTTGCAACAGCTGGAGGCACATTTTTTCTATGGAAAAGTGTACCTTCAGCTGTTGTATAACTACAACTCCCAGCTTGCACAATCAGCTAAAGTGCATGCTGGGAGTTGTAGTGGTGCATCTGCTGGTTGCATAACTACAACTCCCAGCATGCCCGTTGGCTGTCGGTGACTGCTGAGAGTTGTAGTTTTGCAACAGCTGAAGGCACACTGGTTGTGAAACTCAGAGTTTTTTTTTTTTTACCTAACTCAGTGTTTCACGACCGGTGTGCCTCCAGCTGTTGCAAACTACAACTCTCAGCAGTCAATGTACACCATGCACCGTACATGCTGGGAGTTGTAGTTTTGCAACAGCTGGAGGCACACTGGTTGTGAAACACTGAGTTAGGTCACAAACTCAGTGATACATAACCAGTGTGCCTACAGCTGTTGCAAAACTAAAACTCCCAACATGTACAGTCTGTCAGCGCATGCTGGGAGTTGTAGTTTTGACTCAGCTGGATGCCCCCCCCCCCCAATGTGAACGTACAGGGTACACTCACATGGGCGGAGGTTTACAGTAAGTATCTGGCTGCAAGCTTGAGCTGCAGCAAATTTTCTGACGCAGCTCAAACTGCAAGCGAGAAACTACTGTGAACCCCCGCCCGTGTGAATGTACCCTAAAAACACTACACTACACTAACACAAAATAAAATAAAAAGTAAAAAACACTACATATACACATACCCCTACACAGCCCCCCTCCCCTCCCCAATAAAAATGAAAGCGTCTGGTACGCCACTGTTTCCAAAATGGAGCCTCCAGCTGTTGCAAAACAACAACTCCCAGTATTGTCGGACAACCGTTAACTGTCCAGGCATGCTGGGAGTTTTGCAACAGCTGGAGGCACCCTGTTTGGGAATCACTGACGTAGAATTCCCCTATGTCCACCCCTATGCAAGTCCCTAATTCAGGCCTCAAATGTGCATGGCGCTCTCACTTTGGAGCCCTGCCGTATTTCAAGGCAACAGTTTAAGGTCACATATGGGGTATCACCGTACTCGGGAGAAATTGTGTTACAAATTTTGGGGGGTATTTTCTGCTTTTACCCTTTTTAAAAATGTTAAATTTTTGGGAAAACAAGCATTTTAGGTAAAAAAATATATATATTTTTTTTACATATGCAAAAGTCGTGAAACACCTGTGGGGTATAAAGGTTCACTTAACCCCTTGTTACGTTCCCCGAGGGGTCTAGTTTCCAAAATGGTATGCCATGTGTTTTTTTTTTTTGCTGTCCTGGCACCATAGGGGCTTCCTAAATGCGGCATGCCCCCAGAGCAAAATTTGCTTTCAAAAAGCCAAATGTGACTCCTTCTCTTCTGAGACCTGTAGTGTGCCAGCAGAGCACTTTTCACCCCCATATGGCATGTTTTCAGAATCGGGAGAAATTGGGCTTCAAATTTTTAGGGGTATTTTCTGCTATTACCCTTTTTAAAAATGTAAAATTTTTGGGAAAACAAGCATTTTAGGTAAAAATTATTATTATTTTTTTTACCTGTGGGGTATAAAGGCTCACTTATCCCATGTTACATTCCCCGAGGGGTCTAGTTTCCAAAATGGTATGCCATGTGTTTTTTTTTTGCTGTTCTGGCACCATAAGGGCTTCCTAAATGCAACATGCCCCCCAAAAACCATTTCAGAAAAACGTACTCTCCAAAATCCCATTGTTGCTCCTTCGCTTCTGAGCCCTCTACTGCACCCGCCGAACACTTTACATAGACAAATGACATATGTGCTTACTCGAGAGAAATTGGGCTACAAAGACAAGTAAAAATTTTCTCCTTTTGCCCCTTGTAAAAATTAAAAAATTGGGTCTACAAGAACATGGGAGTGTAAAAAATGAAGATTTTGAATTTTCTCCTTCACTTTGCTGCTATTCCTGTGAAACACCTAAAGGGTTAAAACGCTGACTGAATGTCATTTTGAATACTTTGGGGGGTGTAGTTTTTATAATGGGGTCATTTATGGGGTATTTCTAATATAAAGACCCTTGAAATCCACTTCAAAACTGGTCCCTGAAAAATATCGAGTTTGAAAATGTTGTGAAAAATTGGAAAATTGCTGCTGAACTTTGAAGCCCTCTGGTGTCTTCCAAAAGTAAAAACTTGTAAATTTTATGATGCAAACATAAAGTAGACATATTGTATATGTGAATCAAAAAATTTTTCCTTACAAGCAGAAAGCTTGAAAGTTAGAAAAATGCAAAATTTTCACATTTTTCATCAAATTTACCGATTTTTCACCAAGAAAGGATGCAAGTTACCACAAAAATTTACCACTATGTTAAAGTAGAATATGTCACGAAAAAACAATCTCGGAATCAGAATGATAACTAAAAGCATCCCAGAGTTATTAATGTTTAAAGTGACAGTTTAAAGTGACAGTGGTCAAATGTGCAAAAAACGCTCCGGTCCTTAAGGCCAAAATGGGATTGGACCTGAAGGGGTTAACGACAGTGCCCATTTAGAGTGAATCTATCATTTAGATCTTTTATCAATTAACTGGAACAGACAGTGGATTCAAAAGGTGTCTTTTGCTCTGGAAAACTTGATCCTTCCTTCTTTGAGGCAAAAACACTAAAATCTACAGCAATTTCTGAAGAACCACGATGTTTGTGATACATAAATTGCAGCAACCCCATAGTGTTTTTGCCTAGAAGTTGCACAATTGTGGCAATACTCATAGAAACACCTACACTCTACCCTTTGCAACAACTGCAGCTAGACCAGCAAGATATTTTATCCATTAATGAGTAAATAAAACAATCATGACTCTTGGAATGTTGTGCTTAAAAAAAAAAAAAATTACAATGAAATCACCTAAAAATATTATCTAAAAATGTAAATAACATGCAATTGCTATTTGCAAGTAACTGTAGGATGGCCTCCAGAATCAATTCTACTGATGGGTCATAGATACCACAGTCTGTCAACACAGCTCATCTGGGGTCCAACAGGGGAAAACAACTATGGATTGTTGAATACAGAACTCCCTTTTGATGTCCATTCCTTTAGCAGAAATAGTCATGGTCTGTGCCACTATGGGCATTTCTCATTCCAGCTGATATACACGGCTCAGTACAATGCTTAAATAAAGCTGCTTTGACCAATTCCACGGATCAGTGGCTACCATTCAATTTAATTTAGAAGTATGCAGTACTTTATTCATTTTATTCATTCATTATTTCATTATTATGTAGTTAATGAGGGTGAAAAGTCCACCTCGAGGCACCTTATATAACAGTGCTTGAACTGGTGATGCAGAGAAAAGAAAATCAAAACTCCATAGTGATATATTTCCCAATTAATTATCTAAAATGAAACATTTCCCTCCTAATCCTACATGGTTAATGCAAAACTATTCCCTGAATCAATTAACCAATATTTTCTTATAAATCTTGCCTTCAGTCTTAGTAATAAATAAAATAAAAAGGTAAACGTCTTCTCATGATACTCTGAAGTTCTAGCCTATTCCGAACTGCAAGAGCTGGATAAATGCCAATACAACAAATGCTGTAGTTGAGGTTTGTTTGTTTTTTTTGGCATTACTGTCAGTTAAATAAGCCTTTGACATGTTGTCTAGACATGTCAAAAGTTTAGATTGCATTGTGTCTCACTCCTCAGCAGCACTCTTGACTTTCCAGTCGACCACTCTGTTCGACCTTTTCACTTTATAGAATTATGCAGTGAAAGTGTCGGGTTTAAAGGGGTACTCCACCCCTTGACATCTAATCCCCTATCCAAAGGTAAGATGTCTGATCGCTGGGAGCCCACTGCTGGGAACCACCGCGATCTCTCCTGCAGCACCCCCTGTCATCTGCAGCACAAAGCGAAGTTCGCTCCATGCCTGATGACGGGCGATACAGTGGACGGAGCATCGTGACATCATAGCCCCGCCCCCACATGACATCACGCGCCACCCCTCAATGCAAGTCTATGGGAGGGGGTGTGGCAGCACGATACTCCGGCCCCTTTATCGCCCATCATCAAGCACGGAGCAAACTTTGCTCCATGCAGTAGATGATAGGGGGTGCTGCAGAAGAGATTGCAGGGGTTCCCAGCGGCGGGAACCCCACAATCAGACATCTTATCCTCTATCCTTTGGATAGGGAATAAGATGTCTAGGAGTGGAGTACCCCTTTAACCTCTTCAGGACGCAGGGGGTATGGATATGCCCTGCATTCCGAGTCCTTAAGGACGCAGGGCGTATCCATATGCCCGTGGGAATTCCAGTCCCCACCGCTAGCCGGTTGGGGAGCGGAGCCGGATGCCTGCTGAAATCGTTCAGCAGGCATCCCGGCATATCGCCGAGGGGGGTCATTATGCCCCCCCCATGTCGGCGATGGCCGCAGATCGCTGGACAATTCAGTCCAGCGATCTGCGGCGCTTCCTGGTCAATCGGGTCTCCAGTGACCTGGTGACCTGGAATTACCGGCTGATCTGACGGCCCCGAGCAGCCATAGCCAGCAGGGGTGAGGTGGCACTGGTGCCACCTTACGATCGCCCTGATTCGTCAGCCGGTTTACCGGCCGACCAATCAGGGCACCTGCTGCGGGTGTCACTCCCGTAACCCGCTGCGCCCCTCTTCCGGAGGACGTGAGCGGGTGCGGGACGTGGACCCCAATCCCCGGCGTCAATGTTGGGATCGGGGCCCCAGGAGCGGCGGCGGCGAGGGACTGACCTGTAGCGTGGATCGTTGGTGTTGAGTGACAGCCTCCTGCTGTTGCTTAGCAACAGCTCCCAGCATGCAAAATGGGCATGCTGGGAGCTGTAGTTATGCAACAGCAGGAGGCAGACCACCACAACTCCCAGCATACCCTTATGGGCATGCTGGGATTTAAAGTTTTGCAACAGCTGGAGGAACATTTTTTCTATGGAAAAGTGTACCGTCAGCTGTTGTATAACTACAACTCCCAGCTTGCACAAACAGCTAAAGTGCATGCTGGGAGTTGTAGTGGTGCATCTGCTGGTTGCATAACTACAACTCCCAGCATGCCCGTTGGCTGTCGGTGACTGCTGAGAGTTGTAGTTTTGCAACAGCTGAAGGCACACTGGTTGTGAAACTCAGAGTTTTTTTTTTTTTTTTACCTAACTCAGTGTTTCACGACCGGTGTGCCTCCAGCTGTTGCAAACTACAACTCCCAGAAGTCACTGTACACCATGCACCGTACATGCTGGGAGTTGTAGTTTTGCAACAGCTGGAGGCACACTGGTTGTGAAACACTGAGTTAGGTCACAAACTCAGTGATACATAACCAGTGTGCCTACAGCTGTAGCAAAACTAAAACCCTCAGCATGTACAGTCTGTCAGCGCATGCTGGGAATTGTAGTTTTGCAACAGCTAGATGTCCCCCCCCCCCCCCCCCACCCAATGTGAATGTACAGGGTACACTCACATGGGCGGAGGTTTACAGTAAGTATCCGGCTGCAAGTTTGAGCTGCGGCAAATTTTCTGCCGCAGCTCAAACTGCCAGCGTGAAACTACTGTGAACCCCCGCCCATGTGACTGTACCCTAAAAACACTACACTACACTACCACAAAATTAAATAAAAAGTAAAAAACACTACATAAATACATACCCCTACACAGCCTCCCTCCCCAATAAAAATGAAAAACGTCTGGTACGCCACTGTTTCCAAAACGGAGCCTCCATCTGTTGCAAAACAACAACTCCCAGTATTGCCGGACAGCCGTTGACTGTCCAAGCATGCTGGGAGTTTTACAACATCTGGAGGCACCCTGTTTGGGAATCACTGGCGTAGAATACCCCTATGTCCACCCCTATGCAATCCCTAATTTAGGCCTCAAATGCGCATGGCGCTCTCACTTTGGAGCCCTGTCGTATTTCAAGGCAACAGTTTAGGGTCACACATGGGGTATCGCCGTACTTGGAAGAAATTGTGTTACAAATTTTGGGGGTATTTTCTGCTTTTACCCTTTTTAAAAATGTAAAATTTTTGGGAAAACAAGCATTTTAGGTAAAAAATTTTTTTTTTTTTACATATGCAAAAGTCGTGAAACACCTGTGGGTATAAAGGTTCACTTAACCCCTTGTTACGTTCACCGAGGGGTTTAGTTTCCAAAATGGTATGCCATGTGTTTTTTTTTTTTTGCTGTCCTGGCACCATAGGGGATTCCTAAATGCGACATGCCTCCCGAGCAAAATTTGGTCTCAAAAAGCCAAATATGACTCCTCTTCTGAGCATTGTAGTTCGCCCGTAGTGCACTTCAGGCCAACTTATGGGGTACCTCCATACTCAGAAGAGATGGGGTTACAAATTTTTTGGGGGTATTTTCTGCTATTAACCCTTGCAAAAATGTGAAATTTGGGGGAAAACAAACATTTTAGTGAAATTTTTTTTACATATGCAAAAGTCGTGAAACACCTGTGGGGTATTAAGGCTCACTTTATTCCTTGTTACATTCCTCAAGGGGTCTAGTTTCCAAAATGGTATGCCATGTGGGTATTTTTTGCTGTCCTGGCACCATAGGGGCTTCCTAAATGCGACATGCCCCCGAGCAAAATTTGCTCTCAAAAAGCCAAATATGACTCCTTCTCTTCTGAGCATTGTAGTTCGCCCATAGTGCACTTCAGGTCAACTTATGGGGTACCTCCATACTCAGAAGAGATGGGGTTACAAATTTGGGGGGTATTTTCTGCTATTAACCCTTGCATAAATGTGAAATTTGGGGGGAAACACACATTTTAGTGAAATTTGTTTTAATTTTTTTTACATATGCAAAAGTCGTGAAACACCTGTCGGGTATTAAGGCTCGCTTTATTCCTTGTTACGTTCCTCAAGGGGTCTAGTTTCCAAAATGGTATGCCATGTGTTTTTTTTTCCCTGTTCTGGCACCATAGGGGCTTCCTAAATGCAACATGCCCCCCAAAAACCATTTCAGAAAAACGTACTCTCCAAAATCCCCTTGTCGCTCCTTCGCTTCTGAGCCCTCTACTACGCCCGCCGAACACTTTACATAGACATATGAGGTATGTGCTTACTCGAGACACATTGGGCTACAAATATAAATATAAATGTTCTCCTTTTACCCCTTGTAAAAATTCAAAAATTGGGTCTACAAGAACATGCGAGTGTAAAAAAATGAAGATTGTGAATTTTCTCCTTCAATTTGCTGCTATTCCTGTGAAACACCTAAAGGGTTAAAATGCTGACTGAATGTCATTTTGAATACTTTGGGGGCTGCAGTTTTTATAATGGGGTCATTTGTGGGGTATTTCTAATATGAAGACCCTTCAAATCCACTTCAAACCTGAACTGGTCCCTGAAAAATTGTGATTTTGGAAATTTTGTGAAAAATTGGAAAATTGCTGCTGAACTTTGAAGCCCTCTGGTGTCTTCCAAAAGTAAAAACACGTACATTTTATGATGCAAACATAAAGTAGACATAATGTATATGTGAATTAAAAAAAATGATTTGGAATATCCATTTTCCTTACAAGCAGAGAGCTTCAAAGTTAGAAAAATGCTAAATTTTCAATTTTTTTCATAAAATTTTGGAATTTTTCACTAAGAAACGATGCAAGTATCGACAAAATTTTACCAATAACATAAAGTAGAATATGTCACGAAAAAACAATCTCGGAATCAGAATGATAGGTAAAAGCATCCCAGAGTTATTAATGCTTAAAGTGACAGTGGTCAGATGTTCAAAAAACGCTCTGGTCCTAAGGTGTAAAATGGCCTGGTCCTTAAGGGGCTAAATGTATACATTTTCCTGCATGTAGTTATGATTTTTTCCAGAAGTACGACGAAATCAAACCTAGGGGGGGATCATTTTAATCGTATGGACCTACAGAATAAAGATAAAGTGTCATTTTTACCGAAAAATTTACTGCCTAGAAACAGAAGCCCCCAAAATTTACAAAATGGTGTTTTTTCTTCAATTTTGTCGCACAAAATGTCGATTTTTTTTTCGTTTTGCCATAAATGTTTGTGTAAAATGACTGATGTCATTCCAAAGTAGAATTGGTGGCGCAAAAAATAAGCCCTCATATGGATTTTTAGGTGCAAAATTGAAAGGGTTATGATTTATGGTTATGAAGGTAAGGAGGAAAAAAACGAAAGTGTAAAAACAGAAAAATGCTTGGTCCTTAACCTCTTAAGGACCCAGCCATTTTACACCTTAGGACCCGGCCATTTTTTGCACATCTGACCACTGTCACTTTAAACATTAATAACTCTGGAATGCTTTTAGTTATCATTCTGATTCCGAGATAGTTTTTTCGTGACATATTCTACTTTAACATAGTGGTAAAAAAAAATTGTAACTTGCATCCTTTCTTGGTGAAAAATTTGAAAATTTTATGAAAAATTTGAAAATTTTGCATTTTTCTAATTTTGAAGCTCTCTGTTTGTAAGGAAAATGGATATTCAAAATATTTAAAAAAAAAATTCACATATACAATATGTCTACTTTATGTTTGCATCATAAAATTGACGTGTTTTTACTTTTGGAAGACTCCAGAGGGCTTCAAAGTTCAGCAGCAATTTTCCAATTTTTCACAAAATTTCCAAACTCACTATATTTCAGGGACCAGTTCAGGTTTGAAGTGGATTTGAAGGGTCTTCATCTTAGAAATACCCCACAAATGACCCCCTTATAAAAACTGCACCCCCCAAAGTATACAAAATGATATTCGGTCAGCCTTTTAACCCTTTAGGTGTTTCACAGGAATAGCAGGAAAGTGAAGGAGAAAATTCACAATCTTCATTTTTTACACTTGCATGTTCTTGTAGACCCAATTTTTGAATTTTTACGAGGGGTAAAAGGAGAAAATGTATACTTATATTTGTAGCCCAATTTCTCTTGAGTAAGCACATACCTCATATGTCTATGTAAAGTGCTCGGCGGGCGCAGTAGAGGTCTCAGAAGCGAAGGAGTGACAAGGGGATTTTAGAGAGTACAATTTTCTGAAATGGTTTTGGGGGGCATGTTGCATTTAGGAAGCCCCTATGGTGCCAGAACAGCAAAAAAAAAAAACACATGGCATACCATTTTGGAAACAAGACCCCTTGAGGAATGTAACAAGGAATTAAGTGAGCCTTAATACCCCACATGTGTTTCACGACTTTTGCATATGTAAAAAAATAAAATAAAATTTCACTAAAATGTGTGTTTCCCCCAAAATTTCACATTTTTGCAAGGGTTAATAGCAGAAAATACCCCCCAGAATTTGTAACCCCATCTCTTCTGAGTATGGAGGTACCCCATAAGTTGACCTGAAGTGCACTACGGGCGAACTACAATGCTCAGAAGAGAAGGAGTCATATTTGGCTTTTTGAGAGCAAATTTTGCTTGGGGGCATGTCCCATATAGGAAGCCCCTATGGTGCCAGGACAGCAAAAAAATACCCACATGGCATACCATTTTGGAAACAAGACCCCTTGAGGAATGTAACAAGGAATTAAGTGAGCCTTAATACCCCACATGTGTTTCACGACTTTTGCATATGTAAAAAAATAAAATAAAATTTCACTAAAATGGGTGTTTCCCCCCCAATTTCACATTTTTGCAAGGGTTAATAGCAAAAAATACCCCCCAAAATTTGAAACCCCATCTCTTCTGAGTATGGAGGTACCCCATAAGTTGACCTGAAGTGCACTACGAGCGAACTACAATGCTCAGAAGAGAAGGAGTCATATTTGGCTTTTTGAGAGCAAATTTTGCTCAGGGGGGATGTCGCATTTAGGAAGCCCCTATGGTGCCAGGACAGCAAAATAACCCCCACATGGCATACCATTTTGGAAACTAGACCCCTTGAGGAACGTAACAAGGGGTACAGTGAGCATTTACCCCCACTGGTGTCTGTCAGAACTTTGGAACAGTGGTCTGTACAACATTTTTAATTTGCACAGCCCACTGTTCCAAAGATCTGTCAGACACCTGTGGGGTGTAAATTCTCACTGCACCCCTCATTACATTCCGTGAGGGGTGTAGTTTCCGAAATGGGGTCACATGTTGGGTTTTGTTTTTTTTGCGTTTGTCAAAACCGCTGTAACAATCAGCCACCCCTGTGCAAATCACCTCAAATGTACATGGCGCACTCTCCCTTCTGGGCCTTGTTGTGCGCCCCCAGAGCACTTTGCGCCCACATATGGGGTATCTCCGTAGTCGGGAGAAATTGCATTACAAATTTTGGGGGGCTTTTTTCCCTTTTACCTCTTTTGAAATTGAAAAGTATAGGGCAACACCAGCGTGTTAGTGTAAAAAATTTATTTTTTTACACTAACATGCTGGTGTAGACCCCAACTTCACATTTTCATAAGGGGTGAAAAGAAAAAAAGCCCCCCAAAATTTGTTAGGCAATTTCTCCCGAGTACGGCGATACCCCATATGTGACCCTAAACTGTTGCCTTGAAATACGACAGGGCTCCGAAGTGAGAGCGCCATGTGCATTTGAGGCCTGAATTAGGGATTTGCATAGGGGTGGACATAGGGGTATTCTACGCCAGTGATTCCCAAACAGGGTGCCTCCAGCTGTTGCAAAACTCCCAGCATGCCGGGACAGTCAATGGCTGTCCGGTAATACTGGGAGTTGTTTTGCAACAGCTGGATGCTCCATTTTGGAAACAGTGGCGTACCAGACGTTTTTCATTTTTATTGGGGAGGGGGGCTGTGTAGGGGTATGTGTATATGTAGTGTTTTTTACTTTTTATTTTATTTTGTGGTAGTGTAGTGTAGTGTTTTTAGGGTACAGTAACACGGGCGGGGGGTTACAGCGAGTTTGAGCTGCCGCGCAAAATTTGCTGCATCGCAAACTTGCAGCCTGATACTCACTGTAAGCCCCCTGCCCATGTGAATGTACCCTGTACATTCACAGGGGGGACCTTCAGCTGTTGCAAAACTACAACTCCCAGCATGCACAGTCTATCAGTGCATGCTGGTAGTTATAGTTTTGCAACAGCTGGAGGCACACGGGTTGGGAAACACTGAGTTAGGAAACAGACAATGTTTCCCAACCAGTGTGCCTCCAGTTGTTGCAAAACCACAACTCCCAGCATTCTCAGGCATGCTGGGAGTAGTAGTTCGGCAACATCTTTAGAGCCAGATGTTGCCGAACTACAACTCCCAGTATGCTTGGAGTTGTAGTTTTGCAACATCTGGAGGACTACAGTTTGCAGACCACTAATACAGTGGTTCCCAATCTGTGCCCTTCCAGATGTTGCAAAACTACAACTCCCAGTATGCCAAAACTGTCCAGGCATGCTGGGAGTTGTAGTTCTGCAACATCTGAAGGGTCAGATGTTACAGAACTACAACTCCCAGCATGCCTGGACAGTAAGGGCATGCTGAGGATGTGTAGTTTTGCAACATCTGGAAGGGCACAGTGGTCTCCAAACTGTGGACCTCCAGATGTTGCAAAACTGCAACTCCCAGCATGCCCAGACGCCAAGGGCTGTCTGGGCATGCTGGGAGTTGTAGTTTACAGGGTCCCATTACAGCAATGCATGTCGCTTTACGGCGACGTGCATTGCTGTAAAGGGCCCGACCGCGGCTGAAGATATACTCACCTGTCGCCGCCGCCATCTTCCTCGCCAGGATCCAGGTCTTCAGGGACGAGGTAAGTACCGGGGCCGGTCCCCAGCACTCCCCCCGTCCCCCGCCGCGTCCTCCGGTCTTCCTCCCGTCCTCTCCGGACTTTCAGGGGCCGGGCAGGACGGGAGGAAGTAACCGCCCCCCCCCCCCCCTGCGATTGGTCGGTTAACTAACCGACAGATCGCAGGGTATAGGAGGAGGTGCCACCTCGCTCCTATACGTTAGCATGGTCCTGGCTGTCTGTGACAGCCGGGATCATGCGAAATTACCGGGCGGTCGGGTCCCAGAGACCCGATCAGCCCGGTTTCGCCGCAGATCGCAAGGGCAATTTCCCTTGCGATTTGCGGCGATCGCCGACATGGGGGGCCTACATGGCCCCCCTCGGCGTTTGCCCTGGATGCCTGCTGAAGCATTTCAGCAGGCATCCAGTTCCGATCTCTGCCCGGCGCGCGGCAGAGACCGGAAAACGCCAGGGCGTATGGATACGCCCTGGGTCCTTAAGGCCCAGGGTGTGAGGGCGTATCCATACGCCCTGGGTCCTTAAGAGGTTAAGGGGTTAAAGGGGTTATCCAGGAAAAAACTTTTTTTTTTATATATCAACTGGCTCCAGAAAGTTAAACAGATTTGTAAATTACTTCTATTAAAAAATATTAATCCTTTCAGTACTTATGAGCTTCTGAAGTTGTTCTTTTCTGTCTAAGTGCTCTCTGATGACACGTGTCTCGGGAACCGCCCAGTTTAGAAGAGGTTTGCTATAAGGATTTGCTTCTAAACTGGGCGGTTCCCGAGACACGTGTCATCAGAGAGCACTTAGACAGAAAAGAACATCATAACTTCAGAAGCTCATAAGTACTGAAAGGATTAAGATTTTTTAATAGAAGTAATTTACAAATCTGTTTAACTTTCTGGAGCCAGTTTATATATATTAAAAAAAGTTTTTTCCTGGATAACCCCTTTAAGAGGTTAATGCAGTTGAGTGGTTGCCCCCTTTTTTTTAACCTTTTTTTCAGCTTTTTAAGGTTTTATATATATATTTTATGCTGCTAGCCTTATTTATTATTTTTATATATATATATTTTTTTTTCTTTGCATCATTTGTACATTTATCTTACCATAACCACCCACAAGGGCCCTGTGGGTTGACAGAGTATATGCATTTGACTACTTCTTTTATTTTATACAATAAATTAATTGATTTTCAACTCATCTTTATCCATATATTTTTTAGACCTTGAGCTCCAAATTCCTTTCTCAGATTTGTAAATTACTTCTATTAAAAAATCTTAATCCTTCTAGTACTTATGAGCTGCTGTATACTACATATGAAGTTGACAAAGTAACTTGCAGAGTAATACATAATGACCTGCAAGGGGTCCAAATGCTCCCAGCTATATAAAAATAAACACAAATTTACTAGAACAGAACAAGTACAGTGGGGAGGTGCCAAAAATTTTACTTTCAATGACACCACATTGTGCTCAAATCCAAATAAAAAATAATAATAAATATTAAAACTGACCGGGCTTGTCGGGTGTTTTGTAGCCAAGTTGGTTGTTACCCTTAACAACCTATATACGATGATAACTAGGTAAGAATCAAACTAGGTAAGAATCAAACTAGGTAAGAATCAAACAGTATAAGGGTCCAATATAACACCTATAAGTAATGATTGAGATTGCTAGGATGCTGTTGCCCCCAGCAACCAGCACAGTACAAATTGATAATGGTAATGTGTTCAAATTAGGTCTATCTGAACACTTATCAACAGTAGTCGTCCCTCACCATGGCTCTTATCCATTAGCAGTGTGGCTACTCAATTGCCAGGATGTCGTTACCCCCGGCAACCAGCCAACAAACATAGAAACAAAGAATGTATCGGCAGATAAGAACCATTTGGCCCATCTAGTCTGCCCAATAATCTGAATCCTATCAATAGTCCCTGGCCCTATCTTATATGAAGGATAGCCTTATGCCTACCCCATGCATGCTTAAGCTTCTTCACAGGTATTTGCAGTGACCATCTCTGCAGGAAGACTATTCCATGTATCCACTACTCTCTCAGTAAAGTAATACTTCCTGATATTACTGCCTTAACCTTTGCACCTCTAATTTAAAACTATGTCCTCTTGTGGTAGTTTTTCTTCCTTTAAATATGCTCTACTCCTTTACCGTGTTGATTCCCTTTATGTATTTAAAAGTCTCTATCATATTCCCTCTGTCTCTTCTTTCTTCCAAGCTATACATGTTAAGGTCCTTTAACCTTTCCTGGTAGGTTTTATCCTGCAATCCATGTACTAGTTTAGTATCTTCTCTGAACTCTCTCTAGAGTATCTATATCCTTCTGGATATATGGCCTCCAGTACTGCGCACAATACTCCAAGTGAGGTCTCACCAGTGTTCTGTACAGCGGCAGTACTGCTTATACCTCTCGCTATACATCCAAGCATTCTGCTAGCGTTTCCTGCTGCTCTATTACATTGTCTTCCTACCTTTAAGTCTTCTGAAATAATTACTCCTAAATCCCTTCCTCAGATATTTTGGTCAGGACTGTGTTAAATATTCTATATTCTGCCCAAAGTTTTTTATGCCCTAGGTGCATTATCTTGCACTTATCCACATTAAATTTCAGTTGCCAGAGTTCTGACCATTCTTCTACTTTGCCTAAATCCTTTTCCATTTGGCGTATCCCTCCAGGAACATCAACCGTTACATATCTTTGCGTCATCGGCAAAAAGACATACCTTACCATCGAGACCTTTTGCAATATCGCTAATGAAGATATTAAACAATATTGGTCCCAGTACAGATCCCTGAGGTCCCCACTGGTGACAAGACCTTGCTCTGAATATACTCCATTGACTACAACCCTCTGTGTCTGTCACTCAGCCACTGCCTAATCCACTAAACAATATGGGAGTCCAAGCTCAATGACTGTAGTTTACTGATACAATCAAAGAATGATAATATGTCCTTATTAGGGTCTATTTATTCACCCATCAATAGCAGGAATCGTGTTTTTGGAATACAATACTCACAGGTCCTTGTGCATATGTTTATTTTCCCTATAGGCAAACATTATCTCGGAAACGGACCTGTGTGTAAACAGTGATTCAATATAAATCAGAATTTTATTTCAAGACTAAGTTTGCATACTGACATTAGGTATGGTATATTGTTTTTTTATTGCAGGAGAAAAGGAAAAAACAATTCCTGCCGGATTATCAGATTAAGTCTCATTGGTGCTCAGTTGCAATATATTGTGATTTGCGGAAATTAACCTCACTATCTATATTCATTCTTTGAGCCACATTGTTGGACAACTATTGATGGGTGAATAAATAGACCCTAATAAGGACATATCATCCTTTGATTGTATTGTTGGCCGGTTGCCGGGGGTAACAACATCCCGGCAATTGAGTAGTCACATAATGGATAAGAGCCACGGTGAGGGACGACAACTGTTGAGTGTTCAGATAGACCTAATTTGAACACATTACCATTATCAGTTTGTACTGTTGGCTGGTTGCTAGGGGCAACAGCATCCTAGCAATCTCAATCATTACGTATAGGTGTTATAATGGACCCTTATACTGTCTGATTCTTACCTAGTTATCATCGTATATAGGTTGTTAATGGTAACAACCAAATGACGGACAAACCAGGTCAGTTTTAATATTTATTATTTGGGGTTTGGATTTGAGTTTATTATTTGGGGTTTGGATTTGGTGTTTTTTACGTACGTTATTAAAAGTTCAGTTTTAGGCACCTCCCCACTGTACTTGCTGTGTTCTAGTACATTTTTGTTTACATAGGAAGTTGATTTGTTCTGACCACAGTGCTCTCTGTTGCCACCTCTGTCCATGTCAGGAATTGTCCGGAGCGGGAGAGGTTTGCTATGGGGATTTGCTCCTACTCTGGACAGTTCCTGACATGGACAGAGGTATCAGCAGAGAGCACTCTGGTCAGACAGAAAATAAATTCCTCTGTAGTATACAGCAGCTGATAAGTACTGGATTTTTCAATAGGAGTACCCCTCTAAATGAAAACTGTCAGCCTGTTCACCCACACTAAACCCATTACAATGGGTTATAATGTGGGTAAATAGGAGTCAAAAGAGAGGTCACTTACCAAAATATGTCCAGTAGGTCAGGAGATATGTCCACCAAAAGATCCTCTACTAAATTCAGTGAATAGTGCTCAGGGGGTGGGGTTTCGCTGGCTCACTTTACATATTCATTGTCTGTGACTCCACATGCTAGTGAAGTGGAGTCACAGACAATTAATATGTAAGTTGAGCCGGCGAAGCCCCGCCCCCTACGTGCAATTTACTGAATTCAGCAGAGGATCTTCTGGAGGACATATCTCAGGACCTACTGAACATATTTAAGTAAGTGACCCCTCCTTGGACTCCTGTTCATCCACACTATTAACCAGTGTATTGGGTTTAATATGGGTGAACAGGCTGACAGTTTTCCTTTAAGTAACAGCTGGGGAGTGAGGTGCATACTGCCGCACACTTAACTCACACTCACACTTAACAGTTGTAAATTGAGATTCCAGCAGGTCTCAGGTGAGATTTAAACTTTTGACATATCAAAACAACATGTCAAAAATGTATTCAAATGACAGTGACACTTGGAGGGGTACTCCGGCCCTAGACATCTTATTCCCTATCCAAAAGGATAGGGAATTAGATGTCTGAAAGTGGTGGGTCTGGCTGCTGGGACCCCGATGATATCTGGCATGGCACCCCAGTCATCCATTGCTTGGAGCGAACTCTGCTCCGTTCCAGATGATGGGTGACCACAGCCGTCACGACCCCTCCATTCATGTCTATGGGAGGTGGACATGAATGAAGGGGGCATGGAGTGACATGACCCCCACAATCTAACATCTTATGCCCAATCCTTTGGATAGGGGATAAGATGTCTAGGTGCTAAGTACCCCTTTAATGTAAGTCCCATGGAGCTTGAATAGAGCAGCAGCACACATGCATGACTGTCACTCCATTTAAAGGAAACTTGTCATCAATTCCATGCTGCCCAAACAACAGGTAGCATGGAACAAATTTAGCCTCCTTTACTGCAACCTCACTCTTTCTTAAATGCTTTGACCTTTAAAAATATTGTAGGTTGAAAACCTTCTAAATGGGTTCTTTAGTTCTGTATATACTAGGGAAGAAGGAGGAGCTGACATTGGACAGGTCAGTGCTGGTAACACATCATGTAATGTACTGAACTGGCTAAATGTAGAGATGGTACAAGGTAAGTTAAGTAATTTAAATGTAAGCAAATCTCCAGGGCCAGATGGATTGCACCCAAGAGTTCTTAGAGAGGTAAGTTCAGTAATATCTGTACCCCTGTTCATGATATTTAGAGATTCACTGGTGTCTGGTATTGTGCCAAGGGACTGGCGCAAGGCCAATGTGGTGCCAATCTTCAAAAAGGGCTCTAGGTCTTCCCCAGGAAACTATAGACCGGTAAGTTTAACGTGCATTGTGGGTAAATTGTTTGAAGGACTTATAAGGGATTACATACAGGAATACATAGGGGATAATTGTATTATAAGTGATAGCCAGCATGGGTTTACTAAGGATAGAAGTGTTTAGAAGGAAATGTTTAGACAACTACGTGATTCCAATTGCTATAAGCGACTCACTTTTAACCCCCTGATGTCTTATCAACAGGAATTAGCACATATTCTGGACAACGCTGTGGAGGAAAACATCTTGAATTTGAAACAGAAACAAGGACTAACTATACAGTACCCGACCATCCCTACAATATATTTACTGCCGAAGATCCATAAGAATGCGCTGATACCTCCTGGAAGACCTATTGTGTCAGGGTGTAACTCCTTGACTGAACCAATATGTAAGTGGATTGACTTTTTCTTGAAGCCTCTAGTTGAACTGTTACCTTCCTACATTAAGGATTCAAACGATGTTCTACGTAGACTTGATGGTGTTCAATTAGATGATAACTCCTATCTTGTGACATGTGATGTAGAATCACTATACACGTCAATAAGACACAATGACGGTATAGCAGCTACTAAATTTTTTCTGGAGTCCAGCAACTTGGAGGGAGATCTATGTGCTTTAATTCTGGAACTGTTGTCTTTTATTCTAACGAGAAATTTCTTCATCTTTAAAGGGGTCTTCTACCTACAACTG
The DNA here is from genome assembly GCF_029499605.1 of Hyla sarda. Taxonomy (NCBI): domain Eukaryota; kingdom Metazoa; phylum Chordata; class Amphibia; order Anura; family Hylidae; genus Hyla; species Hyla sarda. The sequence goes on along the minus strand of NC_079194.1, from coordinate 251,053,549 downwards.
CAGGGAACGGCTATGGGGGCGGCTTGTGCGCCCTCATACGCCAATCTGTTCCTTGGGTTGTGGGAGAGGACCCTCTTTACGTCGGATACCTGCCCCTTGGCTGAAAAAGTACTGTCATGGGGCAGATATATTGATGATATCCTGTTTATTTGGCAGGGTACACTAGACGAGTTGGAACAGTTTATGGATGCCCTCAACAACAACGACTTAAATATTCATCTAACGCATAAAGTGAATAAAACTAATATTGAGTTTTTGGATATCCAGATACAGGCGGATGCCAATGGATTTATCCAGACGAATCTACATCGTAAATCTACCTCAGCCAATACCGTACTACACGCTAGCTCTGCTCACCCCACACATTTGATCAGAAATATCCCCGTAGGTCAATTCCTACGTGCAAGACGCCTGTGCTCCACGGAACAGGACTTTGAAATGCAGGCCCGTGATCTAGAGAAAAGATTCCGTGAAAGGGGCTATAGCAATCGGAGCATTAAAAGGGCGTACTGGAGAGCGAAAAAAACGGATCGCGCGTCATCCCTACATAGAACAAGGACCAACAAGACAACTGACAACCAGGTGAGGTGCATTTTAGATTATAACTCTCGTAGCCATGAGATTAGGCAGATACTTGAACAGCACTGGCCTGTTTTACAAGTGGATGAGACACTAAATGGTATGATACCTTCGAGACCAGCGATTGCATATAGACGGAATAGAAACTTAAAGGACCTTCTGGTGAGGAGCCACTATGAGACTGAGGAACCATACTTATTTGGCTCCAAGGGCCCCAAAAACGGCTGCTCCCCATGTGGTAAATGCCTTGCATGCAGTAATATATTACGGACTGATGTGTTTCGCAATTCATCCTGTACTAAGTCATATGAAATCAGGCAGAAAATAAACTGTGTAACTAAAGGGGTGGTATATGTTGCACAATGCCCATGCGAATTGCTATACGTGGGCATGACCACCAGGGAACTCCGCCGACGGGTCAGAGAGCATATCTTGGATATCAATGCGGCAGCCAATGAAACAAACTTTCAGTCTTTGAAAACTCTACCAAGACACTTTAAACTTAAACATAACAGTGATGCCACTCTCCTCAAATTCATAGGTATCGACCACGTTCCGGTGGGTATCAGAGGTGGCCAATGGAAGAAATTGGTTGCACAAAGAGAAACGCGATGGATCTTCAGGCTGGATACACTTGTACCTCACGGCTTAAATGAGGTAAACAGCTATGCCCCATTTTTGTGATGAGTATTGGTTGGTTTCTGAGCTCGGATTTTTATTAGTGTGTGTAATTAATGGGTTTTAAGTGATTTTTAGCAGCTTCTATTTTGTTTTAACTGTTGTTTATTAACCCCTTAAGGACACAGCCCATTTTCACCTCTAGGACGCAGCCCTTTTTTGCACATCTGACCACTGTCACTTTAAACATTAATAACTCTGGAATGCTTTTACTTATCAATCTGATTCCGAGATTGTTTATTTGGCAGGGTACACTAGACGAGTTGGAACAGTTTATGGATGCCCTCAACAACAACGACTTAAATATTCATCTAACGCATAAAGTGAATAAAACTAATATTGAGTTTTTGGATATCCAGATACAGGCGGATGCCAATGGATTTATCCAGACGAATCTACATCGTAAATCTACCTCAGCCAATACCGTACTACACGCTAGCTCTGCTCACCCCACACATTTGATCAGAAATATCCCCGTAGGTCAATTCCTACGTGCAAGACGCCTGTGCTCCACGGAACAGGACTTTGAAATGCAGGCCCGTGATCTAGAGAAAAGATTCCGTGAAAGGGGCTATAGCAATCGGAGCATTAAAAGGGCGTACTGGAGAGCGAAAAAAACGGATCGCGCGTCATCCCTACATAGAACAAGGACCAACAAGACAACTGACAACCAGGTGAGGTGCATTTTAGATTATAACTCTCGTAGCCATGAGATTAGGCAGATACTTGAACAGCACTGGCCTGTTTTACAAGTGGATGAGACACTAAATGGTATGATACCTTCGAGACCAGCGATTGCATATAGACGGAATAGAAACTTAAAGGACCTTCTGGTGAGGAGCCACTATGAGACTGAGGAACCATACTTATTTGGCTCCAAGGGCCCCAAAAACGGCTGCTCCCCATGTGGTAAATGCCTTGCATGCAGTAATATATTACGGACTGATGTGTTTCGCAATTCATCCTGTACTAAGTCATATGAAATCAGGCAGAAAATAAACTGTGTAACTAAAGGGGTGGTATATGTTGCACAATGCCCATGCGAATTGCTATACGTGGGCATGACCACCAGGGAACTCCGCCGACGGGTCAGAGAGCATATCTTGGATATCAATGCGGCAGCCAATGAAACAAACTTTCAGTCTTTGAAAACTCTACCAAGACACTTTAAACTTAAACATAACAGTGATGCCACTCTCCTCAAATTCATAGGTATCGACCACGTTCCGGTGGGTATCAGAGGTGGCCAATGGAAGAAATTGGTTGCACAAAGAGAAACGCGATGGATCTTCAGGCTGGATACACTTGTACCTCACGGCTTAAATGAGGTAAACAGCTATGCCCCATTTTTGTGATGAGTATTGGTTGGTTTCTGAGCTCGGATTTTTATTAGTGTGTGTAATTAATGGGTTTTAAGTGATTTTTAGCAGCTTCTATTTTGTTTTAACTGTTGTTTATTAACCCCTTAAGGACACAGCCCATTTTCACCTCTAGGACGCAGCCCTTTTTTGCACATCTGACCACTGTCACTTTAAACATTAATAACTCTGGAATGCTTTTACTTATCAATCTGATTCCGAGATTGTTTTTTCGTGACATATTCTACTTTAACATAGTGGTAAATTTTTGTGGTAACTTGCATCCTTTCTTGGTGAAAAATCCCAAAATTTGATGAAAAAATTGAAAATTTTGCATTTTTCTAACTTTGAAGCTCTCTGTTTGTAAGGAAAATTGATATTCCAAATATTATTTTTTTTGGATTCACATATACAATATGTCTACTTTATATTTTAATCATAAAATTGACGTGTTTTTACTTTTGGAAGACACCAGAGGGCTTCAAAGTTCAGCAGCAATTTTACAATTTTTCACAAAATTTTCAAACTCGCTATTTTTCATGGACCAGTTCAGGTTTGAAGTGGATTTGAAGGGTCTTCATATTAGAAATACCCCATAAATGACCCCATTACAAAAACTGCACCCCCCAAAGTATTCAAAATGACATTCAGTAAGTGTTTTAACCCTTTAGGTGTTTCACGGTAAAAGCAGCAAAGTGAAGGAGAAAATTCAAAATCTTCATTTTTTACACTTGCATGTTCTTGTAGACCCAATTTTTGAATTTTTACAAGGGGTAAAAGGATAAAATTTATACTTGAATTTGTAGCCCAATTTCTCTCGAGTAAGCACATACCTCATATGTCTATGTAAATTGTTCGGCGGGCGCAGTAGAGGGCTCAGAAGCGAAGGAGCGACAAGGGGATTTTGGAGAGTACGTTTTTCTGAAATGGTTTTTTGGGGGCATGTTGCATTTAGGAAGCCCCTATGGTGCCAAAACAGCAAATAAAAAAAACATGGCATACCATTTTGGAAACTAGACCCCTTGAGGAACGTAAAAAGGAATTAAGTGAGCCTTAATACCCCACAGGTGTTTCATGACTTTTGCATATGTAAAAAAAAAAAAAAAAATTTCACTAAAATGTGTGTTTCCCCCCAAATTTCACATTTTTGCAAGGGTTAATAGCAGAAAATACCCCCCAAAATTTGTAACCCCATCTCTTCTGAGTATGGAGGTACCCCATAAGTTGACCTGAAGTGCATTACGGGCGAACTACAATGCTCAGAAGAGAAGGAGTCATATTTGGCTTTTTGAGAGCAAATTTTGCTCGGGGGGCATGTCGCATTTAGGAAGCCCCTATGGTGCCAGGACAGCAAAAAAAAATGACATGGCATACCATTTTGGAAACTAGACCCCTTGAGGAACGTAACAAGGGATAAAGTGAACCTTAATACCCCACAGGTGTTTCACGACTTTTGCATATGTAAAAAAAATAATTTTTTTTTTACCAAAAATGCTTGGTTTAGCAAAAATTTAACATTTTTAAAAAAGGTAATAGCAGAAAATACCCCCCAACATTTGAAGCCCAATTTCTCCCGATTCAGAAGACACCCAATATGGGGATGAAAAGTGCTCTGCTGGCGCACTACAGGTCTCAGAAGAGAAGGAGTCACATTTGGCTTTTTGGAAGCAAATTTTGCTCTGGGGGCATGCCGCATTTAGGAAGCACCTATGGTGCCAGGACAGAAAAAAAAAAACACATGGCATACCATTTTGGAAACTAGACCCCTTGGGGAACGTAACAAGGGGTAAAGTGAACCTTAATACCCCACAGGTGTTTCACGACTTTTGCATATGTAAAAAAAAAAATATTTTTTTTACACTAAAATGCTTGTTTTCCCCCAAATTTTACATTTTTACAAGGGATAATAGCAGAAAATACCCCCCAAAATTTGTAACCCCATCTCTTCTGAGTATGGAAATACCCAATAAGTGGACGTGAAGTGCACTGGGGGCGAACTACAATGCTCAGAAGAGAAGGAGCATCATTGAGCTTTTGGAGAGAGAATTTGGCCATGTGCATTTCCAAAGCCCCCCGTGGTGCCAGAACAGTGGACCCCCCACATGTGACCCCATTTTTAAAACTACACCCCTCACGGAAGGTAATAAGGGGTGCAGGGAGAATTTACACCCCACTGGCATTTGACGTATCTTTGGAACAGTGGGCTGTGTAAATTAAAAATTTTATTTTTCATTTTCACAGACCCCTGTTTCAAAGATCTGTCAGACACCTGTGGGGTGTAAATGCTCACTGTACCCCTTGTTACATTCCGTGAGGGGTGTAGTTTCCAAAATGGGGTCACATGTGGGTATTTATTGTTTTGCACTTATGTCAGAACCGCTGTAAAATCAGCCACCCCTGTGCAAATCACCAATTTAGACCTCAAATTTACATGGTGCACTCTCCCTTCTGAGCCTTGTTGTGCGCCCCCCAGAACACTTTGCGCCCACATATGGGGTATCTCCGTCCTCAGGAGATAATGCGTTACAAACTTTGGAGGCTTTTTTTCTTTTACCGCTTGTGAAATTTTAAAGTATGGGGCAACACCAGTATGTTAGTGTACAAAAATGTTTTTTTTTTTTTACACTAACATGCTGGTGTAGACCCCAACTTTACCTTTTCATAAGGGGTAAAAGGAGAAAAAGCCCCCCAAAATTTGTTAGGCAATTTCTCCTGAGTACGGCGATACCCCATATGTGGCCCTAAACTGTTGCCTTGAAATACGCCAGGGCTCCAAAGTGAGAGCGCCATGTGCATTTGAGGCCCAAATTAGGGATTTGCATAGGGGTGGACATAGGGGTATTCTAAGCCAGTGATTCCCAAACAGGGTGCCTCCAGCTGTTGCTAAACTCCCAGCATGCTTGGACAGTCAATGGCTGTCCAGAAATGCTGGGAGTTTTTGTTTTGCAACAGCTGGAGGTTCCGTTTTGGAAACACTGCTGTAGGATACGTTTTTCATTTTTATTGGGGGGGAAGGGGTGGTGGGGGGGGGGGGGGGGCAGTGTACGTGTGTATATGTAGTGTTTTACTCTTTATTTTACGTTAGTGTAGTGTTTTTAGGTTACATTCACACTGACGGCGGATTACACTGAGTCTCCCGCTAGGAGTTTGAGCTGCGGCTGCTGCAGCTCAAACCTGAAGCAGGGAATTCACTGTAATCCGCCGCCAGTGTGAATGTAACCTGTACATTCACATGGGAGGGGGGGGGGGGGGGGGGCAAAACTACAACTCCCAGCATGCACTGACAGAACGTGCATGCTGGGAGTTGTAGTTTTACAACAGCTGGAGGCACACTGGAAAATACTGAGTTGGGTAATAGAACCTATTACCTAACTCGGTATTTCCCAACCAGTGTGCCTCCAGCTGTTGCAGAACTACAACTCTCAGCATGTACTGATTGCCAAAGAGAATGCTGGGAGATGTAGTTATGCAACAGCTGGATGCACGCAAGTACAACTCCCAGCATTCCGAGACAGCCATTTGCTGTTCCTGAATGCTGGGAGTTGTAGTTTTGCAAGATTTAGAGGGGTTCAGGCTGGAGATCACTGACAGTGGTCTCTAAACTGTGGCCCTCCAGATGTTGCAAAACTACAAATCTCAGCATGCTAAGACAGCAAACTGCTGTCTGGGCATGCTGGGAGTTGTAGTTTTGTAATATCTAGAGGGCTACAGTTTAGAGACCACTGTCAGTGATCTCCAGCCTGAACCCCTCTAAATCTTGCAAAACTACAACTCCCAGCATGCCAACACAGCAAACAGCTGTCAAGGCATGGTGGGAGTTGTAGTTTTGCAACATCTGGAGGGCGACAGTTTAGAGACCACTCTCTAAACTGTCGCCCTGCAGATGTTGCTAGGCAACAGACTCTGCACACGCGGCGTCATACTTACCTCCACCGCCGCCGTGATCACAGCCGCCGCCGCCGCCGGGTAAGTGATCGCCGCCGCCGCCGCTACTGCACGGTTCCCCCCGCTGTGCCCGGACACCGATGGGCGGGCATAGCGCGGGGAACCGAACTTTAACCCCCCCGCCCCCAGTCTGCTATTGGTCGGCCGCTCCGCCGATCAATAGCAGGGATAGGAGGGGTGGCAACCCTGCCACCTCACTCCTATCTCTTCAAGGGGGATCGAGGGTGTCTTGGACACCCCCGATCCCCCTTATTTTATCGCGGCGCCGCGATTGATGGGCAGGGGGAGAGCGCTCCCCCTGCAAACACCATAGATGCCGTGATCAGACTGATCACGGCATCTATGGGGTTAATGCTGCCGGGACCGGCGCGATCGCGGCCCCGGCAGCTGCGGTGGGACTCCGGCTGTGATTGACAGCTGAGTCCCACCCGCGATCTCCTGCGCTGCCCGCGGCAGAGCAGGAGATCGCTTGGACGTATGCATACGTCCATTTGCGCGAACGTGTAATTCGCCTGGACGTATGCATACGTCCAATAGCGGGAAGGGGTTAATTCATTCCTTCTTTTTTATCTGATTGTCTATTTAGATGTGTTATGAGACTTATCAACCAGGGCCATCACGTGACTATTTTTAACCTCCTTCCATCGTTGGAGCGACCCCACCATCGGAATCATGTTGGGACTCTCTTTTTCTTATCAACTCTAAAAACATATTTTTCTATGTACACTTCCAGGGTCACAACTCTCTCTTTATATATTCTTTATATATTTTTAATATTTATCTATTTTTAATTACCAATTTTTAACCATATATTTCTTGATATGACATTTTTTCTCTCACTTCATGTACCCTATGTTTTTTATGCATGATCATATTCTTTTTTTCTTCACATAACCTCATCACATTTCAACAAAGGTTTTTTAATCACATACACATGTTCTCACTCACACTACTCACTTCTTTCATCCCATCATACACTCCATACACTAATCTCACACTACACTGCCACCTCCTTATTTTTAAATACCCACTTTTTTACGCCCCTCCTTGTTTATTTATATTACCCTTGGGGCTCTAATCAAATTGCTTAAACTATATTTAACACTCACTGCTACCCATTTATTTATTTATCTAATTATGAGAGTGGTATTAATTATTAAGCTATATTTCATATTTTCCCACTTTTCACTCTCTCACACATTAATTGACATTATGGTCCCCCAGTTCACTAGGTAGACATTTATATATGTTCCTTTCCCCCCCCCCCTTTCCTGCATGTCACTTTCACCTTGGCACTGTGTGTTCACCTTGCACTTGCATTTTTTTTCACTTGTTTTTGTAAATATCTGTTTCCCTTCCCCTCCCTAAACCCCCCCTTTTTTTTTTTTTTTTTTTTTTTTTTTTCCGCACGCGATGCACTTTACCTTGATTTTTCATGTTGTTGTACTGCCCTTGTGCAGTGCAGCAGCATGAATATCTATATAATAAAATATATAAATATATAAAAAAATACAAAATAATACGCACTTGCATCCACATAATATGTGACCCTAGTATTATATGTACTTACCTAAAGTGTGTACTCTTTATGTATTTACCCACAATATGTACCCATCATGATTTATTATATTTAGTCCCTGATACGTAATCTATAATATGGTGATTTGATATAGAAATGAATATACTTTATTTATGTTTGAATTGTGCCTGTATATAACTATAATTAACTATCTAGCGTCATGAACTTTCGCATTAGTAGGGATTTCCGCATCTGAGTACCCTCCAAGCCTCGCTTTGATAGCGAGGCTTGGCCCTCTACCTGATAATGATACAACCCTAGTATACGATTGGCCCGTACATCCGAGCCTCGCTCTGGAAGCGAGGCTTGGTTGTCTCGCGACGCTGTGGAGCTCTCTGGCGCGACTTCCCGATGTCAGGTGATGCGCGCTGACATGCGTATCTGCTTCCGGACCTCGCTATGAATGCGAGGCTTGGTAACAGTGACCTATGGGCGACTATGACGCTTTAACTACATCACGTGTTTTAGTCCTTGGTTTTAATTGGTTAAGTCTCTGCATATATACATACCCCACACTCTATTGACCACACCCCGGAAGAAGCCTTCATTGGTGAAACGTTGGGTGGCGGGTGGCTGTAGCATTGTACTCCTCGCTCCACTTGGTAAAGTATTTCCTTATTTTGTCTAGCTCAGGGTTTGTTCTACCTATAATGCGCTATTGATCCCCTGAGGCTCCCTCATTTGCTCTCTGATTTTCTGTACTTATTTGCGATCCGAGCATATTGCTGGATCCGATTCTAATATCTAATCCACAACCCTTGAGCCGTAGCCTCCCTCATTAATTCACGGGAGTCAATACTTATTGTGCACTATTTATTTAACTCTTTCCCTGGCAGACAAGCATAGCCCCCGTTTTTCTCTCTCAGCATCTCTTGGATTCATGTTTACTACTATATATGTATTCTTTTAAATTATTTTAAATGTCTTGTCATTTTTCATGTTAATAAAGTATACTTTGTGCTAGTTATGTCCTGTTTGACGCCTTTTTCTTTATGAATTACTCTATGTCTTGTGGCGTAGGACCTACTGTGTGGGAATTTTTTCTTTGGGTATCTCTTAAGGATAGAAGTTGTCAAACCAATCTAATTTGCTTTTATGAAGAGGTGAGTAGAAGCCTTGACAGAGGAATGGCTGTGGATATAGTGTTTCAGGATTTTGCTAAAGCGTTTGATACTGCCGCTCATAGACGACTGACAGGTAAGTTAAGGTCTTTGGCTTTGGAAATTTTAGTTTGTAACTGGATTGAACACTGGCTCATGGATCGTACCCAGAGTGGTGGTCAATGATTCGTACTCTGATTGGTCCCCGGTAATTAGTGGTGTACCCCAAGGTTCTGTACTGGGACCGCTGTTGTTTAATTTATTTATCAATGATATAGAGGATGGCATTAACAGCTCTGTTTCTATCTTTGGAGATGACACCAAGCTTTGTAGCATGGTACAGTCTATAGAGGATGTGTATAGGTTACAAGATGACTTGGATAGACTAAGTGTCTGTGCATCCACTTGGCAAATGAGGTTCAATGTGGATAAATGTAAAGTTATGCGTCTGGGTACTAATAACCTGCATGCGTCGTATGTCTTAGGGGGGATTAAACTGTCAGAGTCACTGGTAGAGAAGGATCTGGGTGTACTTGTAGATCACAGACTACAGAATAGCATGCAATGTCAGGCTGCTGCTTCCAAAGCCAGCAGGATATTGTCATGTATAAAAAGAGGCATGGACTCAAGGGACAGGGACATAATACTCCCCTTTATAAAGCATTGGTACGGCCTCACCTGGAATATGCTGTTCAGTTTTGGGCACCAGTCCATAAAAGGGACACTGTGGGGCTGGAAAGGGTGCAGAGACGGGCGACTAAACTAATATGGGGCATGGAACATCTTAGCTATGAGGAGCGATTAAAGGAGTTACAATTGTTTAGTCTTGAGAAGAGATGTTTAAGGGGGGATATGATAAATGTATATAAGTATATTAATGGCCCATACAAAAAATATGGAGAAAAACTGTTCCAGGTTAAACCCCCCCCCCAAAGAACGAGGGGGCACTCCCTCCGTCTGGAGAAGAAAAAGTTTAGTCTCAAGGGGCGACACGCCTTCTTTACCATGAGAACTGTGAACTTATGGAACAGTCTACCTCAGGAACTGGTCACAGCAGGAAAAATTAACAGCTTTAAAACAGGATTAGATACATTCCTGGAACAAAATAACATTAATGCTTATGAAGAAATATTAAATCCCATCCCTTCCCCAATATCGCGCCACACCCCACCCTTCAATTCCCTGGTTGAACTTGATGGACATATGTCTTTTTTCGACCGTACTAACTATGTAACTATGTAAATACACATCTGAGTCCACAGGGTTGTCTCAGCCAGATTCTCTTTGACTAGATCTCTCCCTATCAGTGGTTCAGGCAGCATGAAACTAATAACAAGTTACCCTTAATAATCTCCTTGTTACAGTCTTGTAGGAAAGGAAGGCCCCATTGTTTAAACATCATCTCCAATGACCATCCTGTGGATAGGTAAAATTATATTTGGACGGAAACCCATATAAAGTGGTTTTTTTGTTTAAAGTAAGAGCATATGGACATCAACTGGATGGAAAAGCCACAACAAACAGCAATTGTCTTGCATGGGCAGCTAATTATCTAAAGGTCTGGAATCTAATATTACATTTCTGTAATGGTTATCGTTGACATTTCTGATGGCAGATCCATAGAGGCCAACTTATCACTGTGCCAGCTTCACCATTAAATGGGGCTGTCTAGATGAGATAACCCATTAAAATAAAATAATGCTCCATGTACAGTAATGTGGGCACAAGGATATAACATATGTCCTGTCCTGATTTCCCCACTGTAAGCAATCACGAGCTGTAGAAAAGCACATCTTCAATGTCTTCTTCAGGAAGTGCAAACCTATTTACAGAACAACTGTGTTATAGAACAGTCACTTGTGTACACAGGAGAACACTTTTAGAACATCATCTTTCACAGGTCCATTGCTGCTTCCTCAAAAGCCCCCGGTCTACTGCTTGGAGACGGCATCAGGAGGGAATGTATTTAAAGTTTAACCTTAACCTAATAGTTGTTTTGTTGATATATAACCAGTATTAACAAGGTTATGTATAATTATATATTTGGCTAAATAACTTTCTACTTTTGCTACTTTTCAATTTCCATATATTTAAAACTCTTTAAATTATTATGGATGGTGTAGTGAAAGGTACTGCAGAACTTTGCTGGTATGTACCCCACATTGCTGTGCTTGGATAACTTCAGCAGGTCTGTAGCACGCTTATTGTCTTCATCTGCTGTACTGGCACTAGCAGGGCACATTTAGTGACTGGGCCCGATTCCACACTATATTATACAAACCCCAAAAAGACTCATTATTGAACCTGCCTCAATGACTTGGCACATTTCTTTATCATATAACAAATGTGCCTCACTGTCTGGGTATAGCAGGTACAGAATAAAATGTTTGTGTCTAAACTGTAAATTATGTTTTAGTGATGACCTAAAATGAGTCCAGAGAACCAGGCCAAACAAAAACCTATAAAATGTGGATACAATTTAACATAGTCCAACACAAAAAATTAGATGCAAAACAGCCTAAACAAAAAAAAAAGATACATATTCATGTTCCCTGTGCCAGCCAAAACATTCTTTATTTTTTACTTACATCTAGGCAAAGCGATCCCACACAGCAGCACACAGAGTCCCTATGGTACTCTATTACAAAGCCATAAGCACTCTGTGTGCTGTTGTACCATGCTTCTCAAGTTAGTTCAATGTCATGACAGCAACAAAAAAGTTCTGTGAATTCCATTGGCCTGCAAAGTCACCAGATGTCAGTCTTGTGTACAGTGGGTACGAAAGTTAAAATGAACTCAGGTTAGAATACTTTTGTAAAACAACATTTAACTTACAATGACGCAGGCAGCGCATCGGACAGACTTGAAGACCCAGCCAGTGGGCGGCAACATTTGACTGGTAAAATGTCTGTGACTGGCAATAATGACTGCAAATAGGGCCAAAATCAGCTAGCACTGTATTACCAAAAAGCATGCACTGCTTGCCTGTCTCTAGGACATATCTACAGTAATGTACTATACTAGTGTACTGAATAGTTACTGTCTTCAACACAGAATGTGATCCACCAGCTACAAACGATCTTTCTTGAAAAAGTACTCAGTACTAGAACAAATAAACAAAGTATCTAATAAAATATCTACTATAGAACAAATTCTTTGATTAAAGTCAGACATATGGGGGCGCATGCGCGCGGCTCGATGGTGAGGACGCTTCTCCCGTGAGCTCCGCGCCACCGCAGGGAATATAGCTATATAAGCGCCGTCTTACCGGCTCCACGGAGGCGAAATCTCCCACACTGCTAGCCCACATGGCCAACCAAGATCCCCAGCGATCTGGGACCTCTCAACGGTCGTTGTCCCAGACCATACCCGAAATATTCCGGAGGGGTCCGAAATCTAAAATGGCGCCGACCCCAACACAGGCTCCCTGCCAGGAGGCGCCTGAGGAGGAGAGCATAGCTGATACTCCCCAGCTGGCAGACCCTACACCGGATCCCCTCACACCAGCTGACATGTACCGTACCATACAAGGTATGTTCAAAACCGAACTTTCGAGGGCGGTGGCTGACTTTACCAAGCAAATTGGGGACCTGGGCCAAAGAATAGCGGACTTGGAGATTAAGACAGATGATATAGTTGACGCTCTGACTTCGGAGCGCCAAACCAGTGCGGACCATGCCGAACGCCTGGATCTCTTGGAGTTAAAAATTGAGGATCTGGAGAATAGGTCTTGTAGGGCCAACATAAGAATACGGGGCTTACCGGAGTCCCACACTGACCTCCAGCAAGTGGCTACTAACCTTTTTAAAACACTCTTACCTCAGGCGGACCCCGCTTTGTTTCGCATGGACCGCATACATAGAGCCCTGGCTCGCCCTAAAACGCCAGACACCCCCCGAGATATTGTTCTTTGTCTACAGTATCCAGAGGCCCGTGATCGCTTACTCCAAGCTGCACGTAATATTGAGCCCCTGCCGGGGTTACCCTCCTCGGTTCATATGTATGCTGACCTAGCACCATCAACACTGGAGAGGAGGAGGCATATGCGCCCCATCACGCTTGCTTTACAAAAAGCACAAGTGCGCTATAGGTGGGGGTTCCCCTTCAATCTACAGTTCCAGCTCCGTTCTACCTTTTACACAGTGCGTACACCGCAGGAAGCTATGGAGATTCTAAAAAAGGAAAATATACCCTGTGAGGAATCTGTGCCTCTACCACAGCGGCTGTCCAAAATCAGGAAGACGTGGCAAAGGATGGACTCTCCCTACAAAAGGCATCGACCTCTCCACCAGCCCCCAGGATGATCATCCACAACTGTTTACCTTTTTTTTTTCGATCCTATTCTCTATTGCCTAATGGCTGTTGACTTTGGGACGCTACCCTGAATGTCGTAGGACTGTTATGTCCCAAGTCTTTCTCTGGCACTTTTGGAGGCCTATTCATCCCCTTTTTGTTCCATTTTTATTCCTTAATTTTCCCCCTTTTTTTTAAATTTTTTTTGGAGATGCAGCTCATTTATGCTCATATTCTCTTGCAGGGACAGTTTTCGTCTTTTGGTCCATAGCACATGAGACTACTACAAGAACTGTTCTCTGTTATGTGTATCACCCCCTTTATTTATTTTCTTTCCCCCCCCCCCTTTTTTTTTATTTTCTATATTTTTTTTTATTATATATATTATCATTTCTTTTTATTTCTTCTTCTTGTTATGGCTCTCCGGGGTCAGGGGGCCTGGATCCCCATCTCCATGGGGATTCTGTCTGTATTGTTGTATTCCTATTGTACTGACCCACTCCCCTTGCTTGGGCTGTGGTTTAACTATCGTTTGCCTGGGAGATTTTGCCCTACTGTTTAGTTTTCCCTCTGGTGGATTACCATGTTGCCCCACCTCCAGAGGATACGGGGGCCACGGGGGACTAAGAGCCCATTGGGGTCCCCCCTGGCTCCCTCCCTCTGTCCTCTTATGATGTTACGAGTTCTAGTGGCTATTGTATGTAGCCTTCCTGGTATTGTTGTTCTCATGTTTTTCTGGTTCCCCCTTATCTTGCCTTCCCTTCTCCTCCTATACTTTTCCGTGTTTGCTTTTTTTTTCTCTTTCAATGTGACCAGTGCATCTCCCCTCCTTCTTATCTTTCTTTATTTTTCTCAGCACTGCCTATTCTTCTCCTTATGTGTAAGGTGATATCTCACAATGTCCGAGGGCTCAATTCCCCAATTAAGAGGAAAAAAGCTATGATAGATTACCTCAAATATGCTCCAGATGTGCTTTGTATACAAGAGTCACATTTCACTACTTCTTCCTATCTGAAGCACATCCATACTAATTACTCACGAGTTTATATGGCCTCTCACACTTCCAAATCCAGAGGAGTACTGGTAATGCTTCACAATGCTTTCCCTTTCAACGTACTCAAATCTCATGTAGATACTGAGGGTAGATATTTGGTTCTGGAGGGCACATATCAGGAGTCTCGGCTGTGTATAATTAATTCCCATGCACCAAATGATGACCCATTGGACTTTTTTGTTCACTTGGCAGCCAAATTACCTGATCTTACCTACGATTTTCTTATATGGTGTGGTGACTTTAATATGGTGTTCAACGGGGTGCTTGATAGGTCCCACACGACTACTTTTCGTAGAACGGGTACGCAGCAGAGACTCCTGAAGGACACTCTAGCCTTGCATGAGCTGGCGGATGCGTGGAGGGAGCATAACCTGGCGCAGAGGGGGTATACGTACTATTCTCCAGCACACTCGCTATATACCAGAATCGACTGGATTCTGACGTCAACCTCCTCTCTGCCACACCTGCTCTATGCCAGACACATACATTGCGCCTGGTCTGACCATGATATGGTGTACGCCCAGTTTGCCTTTGGTAATCGCTGTTCCACACCATATGCATGGAGGTTAAATGAGTCATTATTGTCACGCCCCCATATTCGTGCGGCTCTGGAGGAGGCTCTCACTTCTTACTTTTCTACTAACTCTATTTCCCCCTCTGATATTGGTTGGACTTGGATGGCCCATAAGGCGTTCATTAGAGGTAAACTCATATCTCTTGCAGCAAAACTTAAAAAGGAGAGACTAAATACACAATCCGCCCTGGAAAATAAGCTAGCTAGACTGGTCACTGCACACCAGCTGAACCCTCAACCGTATTTGCTACACGCTATTAAAACTACAAGGCTTCAGCTGGATGCGGTGCTTACCGATCGCACTGAGCGAGCGGTGAGGTGGACTCAGGCCACCTATTATAAATGGGCGAACAAGCCGGACAAGCTCTTGGCCTCCATGCTGAGGCAAAGACAGCGGATAAATAGGGTTCATTCAATTCAACTCAAGCCTGGAGTGCCCACCTCTGACCCTTCCCGTATATATAATGTTTTCCATTCTTTCTACTCATCCCTGTACAAGGAACGCCCCTCCCCCCCTTCCTCCACCCTTATCTCTACCTTTCTGGACTCCATCTCCTTACCTTCCCTCTCACCCTCTGATAGGGAGTGCCTTAACTCACCTGTGTCGGCCGAGGAGGTAGATCAATGTATCTCCGACTTGAAACAGGGCAAAGCCCCTGGCCCTGACGGTCTGTCGGCCCTCTATTACAAAAAGTTTAGTTCTATTCTACTACCTCACATTGTCTCTTTTTGCAACAGGATGCTCTCTGGTTCCCCTATGCCCCCAGAGTTCCTTACTGCATCGATTGTAGTCATCCCTAAGCCTAATAAAGATCCCTTGCTCCCTTCCAATTATCGCCCTATCTCCCTTATTAATTTGGACACTAAGTTGTTCACTTCCATATTAGCCCGCAGACTGAATAAATTTCTCCCTGACCTGATTCATAATGACCAAGTGGGGTTCATCCCTGGTCGTCAAGCCACAGACAATATCCGTAAGGTCCTTGATGTGATTCACTGGTCTTCTTCGACTCTAATCCCCCTGACTTTGTTGGGGCTTGACATTGAGAAGGCCTTTGACTCCGTCTCATGGTCCTATATGTTTAAGGTTCTGGAAAGAATGGGATTCTCGGGCCAGTTTATAGCTGCACTACATACATTATACTCTTCACCTCAGGCTTATCTTAAACTCCCCTCCTCTTCCCCAAGCGCCATTGCTATTGAGCGGGGTACTCGCCAGGGGTGTCCGCTATCGCCTGCCTTATTCGCTTTGGCCATGGAGCCACTGGCGAGTGCCCTAAGAAGTAACCCTGACATCTTGGGAGTAGATATAGCTGGATCGGTATATAAAGTTAATTTATTTGCGGATGATCTGTTATTGACCCTTACGAACCCCGTGGTTTCCATTCCAAATTTATTTGCGGTCCTAGATAATTTCTCAGCGGTCTCTGGACTAGTAATTAATAAAAACAAGTCGGAGGTATTGTTCTGTAACACCCCCAGGTCGACACAGGATCTCATAGGTCTTAACTTCGATCTCCATCCCACCACATCTCACCTTCCCTATCTTGGGATTTCTCTTCCCTCTAACATTGCTTCTCTTTATAGGCTTAATTACCTCCCTCTCTTTAAGTCCCTGAGGGCTGACATGGCTAAATGGAATCTTCCTCATATTTCCTGGTTAGGCAGGCTCCACTCTGTCAAGATGGTACTGCTACCTAGACTGTTATATTTATTCCGAACCCTACCTATCCCTATCCGCTCACCAGATCTCCGGACACTCCAGGCTGATATATTTCATTTCATTTGGCGAGGCCTCCGCCCCCGTATCCCCAGAGTTATTATGTCTTACCATAAGAATGTTGGGGGTCTATCTGTCCCCAACCTCGTCAAATATTATAGAGCGGCTTGTCTTGCTCAATTGTTATTATGTAACGCAGTTTCGGGTGCACCTCGCTGGCTTACTCTGGAAAATACTCTCCTCTCCCCCCATACTTTATGCTCTCTTATGTGGTCATCCAGTCCTATATTTACTTTGATTCCCCCCTCCGCTCTCCTCTCTCGCTGCTCTTGTGGAGATTGGTCCGCTTCAAGACTCCTCTTCAATCTCCTCTATCCCCAGCCTTACCTATTTTTCATAACCCCCTTTTTGCTCCAGGCCTCAACACAGGTCCATTTCACTGGTGGGTGCGCCACAAACTTACTCGCCTGCATAATTTTCTCCTTCGCACCCACCTTATGACCAAGGAGATGTTTATGGCTAGATATACTCCTCCACCTTCTGAATTGTATAGACTTAATCAGATCTTTTCCTTCCTTCTATCTCTTCCCTTCTCCTCTTCGGGGATTTCCCCTACCTCTTTTGAGACACTTGCCATCTACTCACCCTCTCGACCTGGCTCCCTATCTCACATCTACACTTAGCTTAACAAGCCTCCTCCAGACACTAAGCTACCTTTCATGACTCAATGGGAAGAGGATCTGGGGGTCTCTATGCCCTTGTCTACGTGGCACGATTGTTGTATTCAAATCAGTAAAGGGAGTTGGCAGGTTTCCCTTGTTGAAACCTCCCTAAAGGTCCTACACAGGACTTATTATGTGCCAGCTCACCTGCACATCATGCACCCTGAGGTGTCCTCAGAATGCTTTAGGGGCTGCCGAGAGACGGGTTCCATGCTCCATATATGGTGGACCTGCCCTCAGGTGGCGAGATTTTGGTCGGACATAGCAAACCTAATTTCCTCGGTCTTACACATTAGACTGTCCCCCTCTCCTGATGTCTGCTTACTGGGACGTAGGCCGCAGGGCATGTCTTTTGCTTCATTTAAGTTAACTCAATTTATTCTGCTGGCGGCCAGGATCCATGTGGCGTCTAAATGGCGCTCCAATGTTCTATCTAGCTCTATGGTAGTCTCTAGAGTAAATCAAATATTGCTATCTGCAATTAGAGCTGACACCAGAGATAACTTTGATAAGGTTTGGGAACCATGGCTGTCTTCTCCCCATGCCCCGGACTTGACATATTACCTATCTTTGTGATGCACTGTATTAATAGGTCTAAAACATTTCACAACACGGATTATTTATGCCCACTGATACTTCCTTTACCCTTCTTCTCCATCACCCACCCTCCTTGCCTTCCCCATCCTTACCTACCCCCCGTCCCTCTCCGGGTCCACTGATCCTGGCCCCAGTTGGTTGGCATTTTTGCCGATTGTTGTCTACGATGAGACTACATCAGGTTCAAAACTAGTTATATGTATTTTTATACTGTTTAACTATGATTGCAATGTACTTCTCGGTACCGTTTCCTTGCTTTCAATAAATATATCTTTTGACACTAAAGTCAGACATATGTGAGATTTATTATACAGATGGAGCTGTAGCCATCATAATTGTGGCAGTGTGACATTACAGTACCACAGAGGCATGACCAGTGTACATGAGCCTTGATCAATACACTCTACAGGTGCCATGTCATGATTATCACTAGAGATGAGCAAACTTACAGTAATTCGATTCATCACGAACTTCTCGGCTCGGCGTTTGCTGACTTTAGCCTGCATAAATGAGTTCAGCTTTTAGGTGCTCCAGTGGGCTGGAAAAGGTGGATACACTCCTAGGAGAGAGTCACCTAGGACTGTATCCACCTTTTCCAGCCCACCGGAGAACCTGAAAGCTGAACTAATTTATGCAGGCTAAAGTCAGCAACTTTCCGGCCATGTCGGAGTCCCCACGGCCTGCTCCAGCAGGCGCATCCATGGTGGCTGACTGCACTTACTATGGTAGGGTAGTCTGTGGTTTCAGGTGAAACGGTGGTTAACCTCTCATGTCTATGTGAATAATGCGGCCGCTGCTGCTGTCGGATCACTCAGGGTAAGGTAATGGGGCTTGTGTTTTGAGTGGCGGTGTCTGGATTGGGGCAAGTTCTGGTCTCCCGTGTGCATGTGTGCAGCCGAGGGGCTGCTCTGTTCCTGCCCACGTACCTATGCTTTTCAGGCGCATGGCAGATTCCTGTTCTGCGGTGGTGTCTTGCGCCCGAGTCCTCAGGCGGGCATTTGTTTTCCCTGACATGTTCAGAACCCATGCAGCTGTTCATTCCTTGTGCTTTGCTGTAGTTATGTTTGTGCCAGGTGAAGCGGTTTCGGCATCTCGCACATCTGTCGGCTTTCTCGGGGCAGAATGCCGGGCTGCAGTTATCCAGCGGGGTCACGGTAAGGCCTATCTTCAGTGATAGATGTTAGTTTTCGATCATGGAGTTTTCAGTTATACGCAGGCATAGTATACACAGAACAAGCGGTAACATTACGTTCAGGGCACACTTTCTTATATAGTCATTAGTTTGGCACGGTGCATACGGTTTTAGTGTGTAGTCGGTACATATGGTCATAGTATCTCATACAGTGAACACTCATAGTATTTAAGTGCAGTGCATACGGTGAGAGTATTTATAGTACTATGTGCAGTGCTTAATTTTATAGGGTCGTATACAGTACATGCGTTCATAGTGTCAAATGCAGTGCATATGGTTACAGTATTATATGCGGTTATCATATTTATTCAGTTGCAGTACATAAGGTTATATTATGTATATAGGTATTTCTTTATGTTGCATAGCATATATAAGGTGTAAACATTCATAGGATTTAGAATGTATATTCATCTTTATGGCATCAGGATGTTTATGTTCATAGCATTGTTAATGTTCATACGTTCATAGCATGGTTAAGGTGTATACGGTTATGGCGTTTATAATGTGTAGGTGGTTATACTGTCTTACACAGTACACATGCTCAGTGTTACATGCAGTGCGTACAGTTATAGTGTTGTATACAGTAAATACGCATAGTGTTATATGCAGTTCACACGGTTATTGTGTTATATGCAGTTTCATATTTATTTAGTTGCAGTACATACGGTTATTCATATGCCTTTAGCTATATGTTGCATAGCTCTCATAGCATTTATAAGGTGTATACATTTTCATGGTAGCAGTTACAGTGCGTAAATGTTCATTTCATATGTTACAGTGTTTATAGTGCATACACCTTTGTATACACATTATAGTATTTGCAATGCGTATACGCTCACAGCATTTGGGCGCATACTTTCTTTGCAGTAGTAGTGATACGTCTATTGAGGTCAGTGCATATGCGTTTATAGCATTTGTAGTGTGTAATCTTGATAGAGTTTTCAGTGGGTATAGGTGTTGAGTTTACAATAGGTATACATGATAGCGGTTCATAATGTGTAGGTGATAAAAATTTCTGTTTTGTAGCTTTTACTGTATCATGTCATAGCATTTATGTTCATGCCCTCATGGCATTTATACTGTTCATGCAAGCTTGACATCTATACTGTTTATACACTCATAGCAGCTATACTGTGGGTACACCCATGGCATTCATATCGTGCATACGCTCATGGCATTTTACTGTTCATAGACGATCATGGCATTCATACTGTTTATACGCTCATAGTGTTTTTCTGTTCATACGCTCACAGCATTTATATGGTTCACACACTTGTGGCGTTTTTCTTTTTATACTTTCACATGTTCATGGCACTTTTAATATTCATACGCTGAGGGCAGGTATACGGTTCATACTCTTATAGAATTTATGCTGTCCATACACTCAGTATTTATACTGTTCACACGTTTATGGCGTTTGTACTATTCATACTCTCATGGTATTTATACTATTCATACGTTCATAATATTTCTACTGTTCATACGCTGATAGTATTCATACTATTCATTCGCTCGTGGCCTCTTCATTGTTTGCACGCTTTTGGTGGTTTATACTTTTCACAGGATCATGGCATTTATACTTTCCATACGCTCATGAAATGTATTCTTCTTATACGCTAAAGGCATTTATACTGTTCAATAGCCCACAGTATTTATGCTGTTCACATGCTCAAGGCATTTGTAATCATATGCTCGTGGAAATGATACTGTTTACACGCTCATGGCATTTATATTGTTCATGCACTTATGATAGTTACACAATTCATGTGCTCATGATACTATGCGGTTTCATATGCTCATAGTATCCATACTGTTCATACATTTAGGGATTTTCCCTTCATACTGTTCTTATGATCAGGGCAATTATACTGACCATATACTCACGGCACTCATACTGTCTTTCGCTCATGGCATCTATAATGTTCACATGCTTGTGGCATCAATACTGTTCATACACTTTTAGCATTTATACTGGTCAGACACTCATGGCATTTATATTGGTCAGACGCTCATGGCATTTATACTGTTCACATTCATGGTAATCCTACTGTTTATAAAATCATGGTATTCACATTGGGGGAGATTTATCAAATCCTGTGTAGAGGAAAAGTTGCCCAGTTGCCCATAGCAACCAATCAGATCACTGCTTTCATTTTTCAGAGGCCTTGTTAGAAATGAAAGAAGCGATCAGATTGGTTGCTATGGGCAACTGGCCAACTTTTCTTTGGACAGGTTTTGATAAATCTCCCCCATTGTTCATACAATTTCGTTGTTCATACATTTATAGCATTCATGCTGCATGTGCACTCTTGGCGTTTTTGTGCTGCGCATGCACCCGTACATTTGGGTCCAGGTGTTCAGGGCATTTTTATTACGCATGGCGTTTTATTCGCTCATAGTATTGCGGTTATTTTCCCATCATACCTGCCATGTCTGCAGGGGATTGCACTGCGTAGTTGATGTTACTGACATGTTTTCAGAGCGATAATATCACAATACATAGGTGATTATATTCCCTCTATACCTGCTACGTCTGCAGGGGGATACACGGCATAGTTGTTGTTACTGACACGTCTTCAGAGCAACAGCATCACAACATGTAGGTGGTTCTATACCCTTCATACCTGCCACGACTGCAGGAGGATTCATTGCATAGTTTGTTGTTACTGACACATCTTCAGAGAAACAATATTATGACACATAGGTGGTTGTATACCCTTTGTACCTGCCACATCTGCAGGGGGATGCACTGCGCAGTTGTTGTTACTGACACTTCTTCAGAGCGACATCACGACACATAGGCGGTCGTATACCCATCATACCTGCCACGTCTGAAGGGGGATACACTGCATAGTTGTTGTTACTGACACGTCTTCAGAGCAACAACATCACGACGCATAAGCGGTTGCATACCTTTCATACCTGCCATGTCTGCAAGGGGATGCACTGCGCAGTTGTTGTTACTGACATGCCTTCAGAGCAACAGCATCATGGCAAACAGGCTGTCGTATTCCCTTCATACCTGCCACGCCTGCAGTGGGATGCACTGCATAGCTACTGTTACTGACACGCATACATAGAAATTATTTTAAGACATATAGGTGGATAAAAAAAAAAGATGGTTATGCAAGTCCTGTCACGTCTACAGGCACAATGGTTACATAAGACCTGGCACGTCTTCAGGCATGGTGGTTCTCGAAAAGACCTACAGGTACGAGGGTTACACAAGTGACGTCTAAAGGCACGAGGGCAAGGAAGGTATCAGTCACTCGTGGCGGTATGTCACCCCTGAGACCAGTTTTGAGTCGGAACCTCGGCAGTTTAAGGTGTGGTAAGTGTCCAGGAAAGGGCTAATTCGAGTGTAGTAGATGGTACATAAGACCTGTCAGGTCGATTCACACGATGTTTACTCGTAGACCTGGCCTGTCGTCAGGCAGGATGTTTACTCATAGACCAGGCCAAGCAAGGATCGGTCACCTGCAGTGGACCATTATACTCCAGAGACCAGTTGGTTTGTAGTTTAGGGTATGGCTGTCTGTACAGTTCGGGTAGTCTTCAGGTAAGTTTCTTGAGTCTAGTTCTGGTTACAGGTAACATGGAGATCAAAGTCAAGGTCTGTCATGTGGTCAGGTTAATTGTGTGTCAGTTTTGTCAACAGTCAGTGTTTTTTCACCTCTTAATCCCAGGGACTTGGATAACTTAGTGTTAGGCCTGACCGGCATCTATCCGTTTCCCTTGCCATAATGGCACAGGAGAGTATGTTTAGCTATTATGCCAGCCTGGTCCTGATTCAGTGCCAGCTCTTTCTTCAGAGTAGGTATAATGGCCATTAGCTCCTCAGTTCCAGGCACCGCCTTTATTGATAACTAGTTGGCTGATTCTACTCTGTCTCTTGGGTAGGGTCTGAATTAGTGGGTTGTGCTGGTCAGTGTACTTAGGGTGTGGTATTATTTATGAGGTTTATGCATTCTGCTACTTACTCTACCGCGTTATGTGTTTTGCCCACTTAAGGCGTGCTCTCGGACGTGGTTATGGGCACAGTTCAACCACTTTTGTTAAGGTTTAATGTTTTCCATTCAGGTGTGTGTAACGCTTGTGACACAGGCCCAAGTGTAACCCTGAGCACAAGTGTTAAGCCTATCATTCTGTATTTGTGTGAGGGGCGGAAATATTCCACCCCTAAACTACTAGGCGGAGCATATAGGTGTTGTGGGCAGGGGGTAGGTGTATATAATGCCCCCTGCTCTTACTGGCGGGGCGTTCATGACGTTTCTCAGATCCCTCCCTATCTTATTTTAATTTTATTCATTCATTACAGGATATGCCCACTTAAGGCGTGCCCTCAGACGCGGTTATGGGCACAGTTCAACCATTTTTGTTAGGGTTTAATGTTTTCCATTCCGCTGTGTGTAATGTTTGTGAAACGAGCACGAGTGTAAGCCCCGAGCACATATACATATATATATTGCCTGATGAGGATCTCATTTTAGAAGGCTTAAACATGTTACACAGTTTGAGTGGAAATAAATTAGTATTTGTTGTATGCCAATGGGTCAGGCTGCCACTATATATGAGAGATCCCTAGGATTATACCACGGCACCCATAGTGTTAAGGACAGCAACCTGGTCACAGTCCTGGCTGGGAACCTATTCAACCTATACATATGGAGCATTTCCTGATGTATACACTAATGTTAACATAAATAAACAAAATGTAAGTTAGATTAGATTAAACCAGAGACAGCCTTCTCTAGACAGTACCATTTTAAGTTGTTGCTCCTTGTCAATACAGAAATGGATTTGGGTTACATGTGTGAGAAACCTCATAGCCATCTACCATGTGGCACAAAAACAGTTTGATTATTTCTGGACAAGAGTTATTTAGCATATTATTTGGACAGGGAGAATCTCAGGATTTTCTAGGAGACTTTAAGCTATTAATAGCTTGATGGGTTTATAACAACATACAGATGTAGGCATGTAGATGTAGTAGTCAGGACATCTCAGATAAGTGCACCTTATGATTTACAGTATTAAGTCTACTAAACAAGATGGGTGTATCTTCACTGTGAAGTCATATACAGTATCTCTGCTCATTACTGCTATTGCTGTGAAATGCATCCAGTTCAGAGATAACTGCACCTCCCAGCCTGCTGTAAATTAAATGCTGGATATGCAGCGCAGTGTTCAGATGGGGCCCAGGAGAAATTCATCACACAGTAAATACCAGAGCTCATTCTGATCTTTTAGGAGATGCTAAATACATCAGAGTAAGTGCGGGCGGCTGACATTAATGTGTGCACCTGTCTCCAAGCACAAATTGGGGGGTAGACACTGAATAATGGTGCAATTGTCTACACAGTTCAAGTACAGCATTCGAAGGCTTGCAGATTCAAGCATTGAGTGGGCTTCCTCTTGGCTCGCCATTTCTTCATAATCTCTAAAAAATATCATCACATTTTTAGAAATCTGGATGTTTTATATATATTGATGTGATGTAAAAAGGACTTAAAGCGTACCCGTCAGATCCAACAAAAATGTTTTTTTTAAATATGTCACTCAGTACCTAATCTTGACCATGTACATCTGATTTTCATGTGTCTAGCATCTTTATTTTATTTTTTATTACACTTTTAATTTAGCTCACTAGTTGAATTCCTCTCAAATGGAGGGGGCGTGGTCTAACTGTGCAGGTCTCCGCCCCCTCCCTCAGTATACTGTCTGCTCACATCTCCCCTAGCATTAGCAAAACTACAACTCCCAGCTTGTCCTCCCTGACAGTAGCGGGACACAAGCTCACAGTGGGAGGATTTTTCCTCCAGCTGTGAGCCTTGCACTCACAGCTGTCAATCAAGGAAGTGTGTCCATGACATAGGTGATGATGCATGGACACAGCAGGGCTAGTATGTGTCCAAGCAGGCAGGGGGGCAGTTGTTTGTATGAAAGCAATTGCAAAACCTATTGGTTTTGCGTGCTTTACAACATATCAATAGTTTTTGTATCTGACAGTGCCCATTTAAGCATTAAGAGAACTATTCTGCCGTTTTTCATCCCCCAAAGAGTTGAAAAGACTGAAAAGTCCTGCTGACCACGATCTGAACCTTCACCATTTGTTTGCCGCTGTATGTGTATCTGATAGGAAATATTTTACTTATATTCCTTCTCCCTTCATGCTGGTGACCCAGTTGTTCCAGGAAAGTCAATTATGAGCACAAGCCGCTACAAAAATACACCCGCCTGCTACACTGACAGCACCACACAGAGAGCCAGAGATAAAATGGCATTGCCTTACTTATTTAACAGAACATTTACCATTTCCTCTCATGTAATTCTCCAACAACATCTTTATGAGGAATGGACTCAAAACATCTAAAGAAGAATGTGGACAATCATTTCATGCCTCTCTGAGAATGGAGTCATTCCGTACATTGGTTATTTAGGCTTTCACAGAAGTAATGTACATTAACTCTCAAGAATGCAGCCACTTTTTTCATTTTCTTTGCAGAACCAGAACTCTTACTTTTCCATTGACATAAAATATTTGTGATATGGAGCTAAACCCCCCACAATTCTCTAATTTTTGGTGGGGATCTTATATATAATATATATATATATATATATATATATATATATATATATACATACATACATATGCTGTTAGCAGAGCGGTACAACTGACATGTTAGCGTTATTCTGCAAGGCAGTAAAATTACATTATTACCCCAATTATAGTTTTTGTTAGATTAACCTACTTTTATAAAAAAACTAAAATCTTAAATGATTGGTGATACAGTTTAATATAGTTTATAGGCTGTACTATACACCTCTCTTTTTGCATAAAATAGGTAAAAAGAACTCGAGAAAACATTTCTATAAAATATTGTATTATTCTTTCTTTTTGTAATATGTGGTGGTAATAAAAAAAAAAGTAGTAATTAAACAATCCATTAAAAAAAAAAAAAGTACTGAAAGGATTAAGATTTTTTAATAGAAGTAATTTACAAATCTGTTTAACTTTCTGGAGCCAGTTGATACATAAAAAAATTTTTTTGTATGCCAGTGATACTTTTTAATATTTTTACATTTTAAGATCGTTTAATCTTGTACATTTATATGTGTTTTTCCTCACAAGGGCCCTGTGAGGAGTAATGCACTATACGTTTTAAATAAATAACCATTGAATTATTATTGGAGTACGACCCAGTCATCTATTGTCTATTTAATCAATCAGACTACCTTGGAAGGTCCGGGCAATATTTTTCTATACATATTTTGTTATTTTTTGCAGCTGTGGTATAGTTGCATGCCCTGTTGACCTCAGGTAGGGTTTACACATCAATTGTGAGCTGCACTTGCACCTTTTTTCACCTTTTTTCCTTTTCTTCTAATTTACAAATCTGTTTAACTTTCTGGAGCAAGTTGATACATAAAAAAAATTTTTTTCCTGGCTAACCCCTTTAAAATCTACATAAAATGTTGAATTACTGCAAATAAAAAAGAAAATAAACCTTTAAGGCCTACTTACTCTTGGCCAGTGGTCTCCAAATTGTGGATGTCCAGATGTTGCAAAACTACAATGATAACTTTTAATGATAATTTTTTTTCCAATAAGCTACAAGGAATTTCATGACAGAAATATCCATGAGATCCTCCTCCATGATTTTCTGAACCACCAATCTTTGTAAAGGGCATTTGAAAAATTTTGCTTAGTGTTCAAATATCAATTCTTTCTTTGTATAAAACAGAATCTTCCCCATTACTGAATAAAATGGTGCTCAAAACAGATGTCCAGAAGACAAAGACTACAAACTACTCAAAATCAACATCAAGACGTTGTGTAGCTCACATCCTAATGGGCACAATCTCTAGTTTTAGTGGAGTGTAAATATTAGATTATCCTGCTTAAGATCTGGCATCTGTTGGGTAATTGTTTCTGAAATATGTTTCATCTTCCCTTTAAACAAGATTAAAACACTTCCATAAAAGAGAACAGATACTTTCATACTAACAGGGACTCAGCATAATAACTAATGAACTAGGTCTCAGTAACCCAAGGGACAGACACAATAAAGGACTGCTAAACCTTAAAAAATGTGGATCTGCAAATGTGAGCCATGAAGGTAAACTGCTGGGGGTTGCTTAGTGGAGCTTGTCAACCCCCCAGCTGTGTAATAAACTTAAAGTGAACTTGACAGGTTTTCTATGAACAATGCACATATCTTTTAGAAGCTATTAAAGAGGTACTCATCTGAAATTAGTTTTTTTTTAGCGAGTTCAGATTACGATGATGGTGGAGACCATTGTACAAAAAGGAAAGTAATGTAAACTATAAAAAATTGAGTCATTTACTCAAAATACAAAAAAATATAATGTTTATTAATACATTTGTTTTATTCCACAAATTCCCCAAAATTGGGCGGGAAAACACCAATGCGGCGTTTTGGGATCAACCTTTGTCGAGGGACAAAGGTTGATCCCGAAACACTGCGTTGGGTTGGTGTCACGCTGCTCCCTGGGACCCGCTATTCCCTGTTGTTAAGTATGTACTGGCACTACTTAATGGATATCTATACTTGATTTGTATGTAGCATGATCTATATGCACAAGAAATTTGCAGTATATATATATGTTCTAGCATAACTTAAGCTTGTGAGGTGTTACACCTGGGTCCAGTGTAACACTTTCTGGTGTTTTTCCCCCCACTTTTGTGGAATTTCTTTATGTGTTTTTAAAACAAATGTATTAATAAGCATTATGTTTTTTTGTATTTTGAGTAAATGACCCAATTTTTTCTAGTCTACATTGCGATTAGTGGGAGTTCATGGTAGCAGTGCTCATTGGGGGTACATATTGTGTCACTACCTTTATATACAAGGGTTTGGTACCCAGTGCATTAGTATTATTATACTTTCATTTAACACTAGTACCCCTATATGTGTTTGAGGTTTATAAAATAAGGAAAGTAAACCTATATAAATTGTTAGATCAGTGGGCATCAATACAGCTCCCTACCCTGCCATTTGGGGATGAACTGTACACAGCACGCTGTTGTCATCAAGTTTAACACGTTTTTCAATTCAAACACATAGGTGATATATCACTAGGGCTGCAACAAATGATTAGTTGCACAATTGATTCGTTGCCGATAAATTAATTGATATTTGGGGGAAACTGAGTTTAAAAAAAAAAAAAAAAGTTTTTTTTGACCTTACTTTAAAAAGATATGTAAAATAGGCATATAAAAACCTTGTTCATTGAAAAATTAACAAGGTTTTTGTATGTTTCCCCTGTGCCTCTATTATTATTTGGCACAGTGTTCCCGAACCAGGGTGCCTCCAGCTGTTTCAAAACTAAAACTCCCAGCATGCCTGGACAGCCTTTGGCAACACCGGGAGGCACACTGGTTGAGAAACACTGACTTAGCATTTAAAGCAAAACGGAGGTGCAGGCACCATTAGTTAGGGTATAATGGGATCTAAGAGAAGGTAATTTTCCTTACTTTGTCTGCAGTGTGTGAAGTTATATTCATGCTGCCTTGTAATACCAGTGAACAGCCGGATGGGCCATTATTGTGTAGTGATTTCATGTTGCCAGCTGGGAGCTCTGATTGGTCAATCAGTGCCAACAAATCGGAGCTCTTGGCGGAGAATATGACATCAAAGCACTGTAACTTCATATTCCCACGCTGGAAGCTGGCCGGGGGACTGGACGGACTGAAGTGCCGCCCGTTAAGTGCAGTGCTGACCCAAAAAGTGAGTTACAAATGTCATAACACCGGCGTTATGCAAATAAAATTTGCAACTCATATTTTGCTTAACAACGAATCGGAGCTTGATTGATTGAACGGAGGATTTGTCAACAACGAATCCAGTTATCGATTTTTATGGCTAATATGGATTTATCATTGCAGCCCTATATATCATTATGAGCCGTTTTAAAAGGGACATCAGAAGGCAATAGTAATCACTGATCTCGCTGATCTGCACGCATTTGCTGAGCCTTAGGCTAAGTTTCTACTTGTTTTTTTGTCCTGCATTTTTTGGTTTGAAAAAAAACGCACGAAAAAACGACTGAAAAACGCCAGTGCAATTTCCTTCGTCTGCCGTTTTTTCAGGCGTTTTGTCATTTGTGTGGAAAATGCATTTTTGGCCCCTTTGGCGTTTTTTTGGGGTACCAAGAAAAAATAAAAATAAAAAAAGGATGCAGTAGTTATGGAAATTTTTTTATTTATATTTGTTTATAACAACATTTTTATTAATTTTTAATAAAATGTATGTGTGTTTCACTTTTTTTCTCTCTTTTTAAAATTTTTTTTTTTATGTAGTACTACTACTCCCGGCATGGAACTGACTGTTCCATGATGGGAGTAGTAGTACCTGTACTAATAGACATATCGCCCGATGCGATTGTCCATAATATAGCAGAGATGCGGAGCGGCTCTATACAGCGCTCACATCTCTGCACTATATTCCGGCCAGTGATGTGAATAGAACATCACTCATTAATATTTTCCACCCAGAGTGGGGATTGGCCGGATGGTTGCAGCCAATCACAGCTCTCAGAGGGAAAAATGAATAAGTGATGTTCTATTCATATCACTGGCCGGAGTATAGTGCAGAGATGTGAGCGCTGTATAGAGCCGCTCTGCATCTCTGCAATAAAAAGGACGATCACAGCGGATGTCAGGAGTGATACTCGCTGTGATCCTCCTGTATAATGTATAGATGCTCTTCTATGGTCCCCTGCACTGACGTATATATACACCTATTCATATTTCCCCCCAGAGAGTTGTTATTGGCTGGAACCCTCTGGCCAATCACAGCTCTCTGCAGGAAATATGAATAGGTGTATAAATACGGCAGTGCAGGGGACCATAGAAGAGCGGCCGCCCGCATCTATAAATTATACAGAAGGATCGCAACTGACCCGGGGCAATCTGTAAATTAGTACAGGGTACTAGTACTCCCAGCATGGAACAGTGTGTGTTCCATGATGGGAGTAGTAGTACCACCTTAAAAATAAAGAATAAAAAGTGAAAAACACACTACATTTTTATTATTGTCGGCTATATTTTTAGTGCCCTGCCCACCCACATACATTGATCCCTGTTTAAAAATTTATAAAAATGTTGTTATAAAAAAGATAAATTTAGTTAAATACAAATTTTTCCATCACTACTGTATCTTTTTTATTTTTATTTTTTTAATGGTACCCTTCAAAATTTTATTAAAAAGGTATCTCCATCACTTTTTTGGATCCAAAAGAGAATAAAAACCGCCTGACAAAACGCCAAAGTTAAAACCCACGTTTTTCTCGGCGTTTTATTACTCCCGTAGAATTCTATGGGAGAAAAATGCCACGAGTTCAGGGAAAAACAATGCCAGTGGCTCAACATACTGCGAAGGAGCTGAAAAACGCCAAAAAAGAGCAAAAAAAAAAAAACACCAAAAGGATTAAAAAAACGCCAAACTGAAAAACACCAAGTGGAAAAAGAATGTAGCGATTTCTCATTGATTTACAGCTAACATCTGGCCGCAGCGTTTCTTGGCCGGAAAAACACCATGCGGCAGAATTGGCGTTATTCTTGGTGTTCCCCCCCCCCCCCCCCCCCATGAAAAAAAACAAACAAGTAGAAACTTAGCCTTAATGTTGCTGATTTTATTTGCTGATTGCTGGCACTTTTACACAGGCTGACTATCGGGAATCAGTATTCCTAGGAATACTTATTTGCCCGATATTTAGCCTGTGTAAAAGGGCCTTTTATTGCCATCAATATCTTAGTGGACATTAGAAACAATGGCCATCGCTGTAGTCACTTGGAAAAAGCCAAGCAATGCCAATGAGGGATATAGTGGCACAATACTTTTCTAGTGTCATCTTGTACATTATAATGATGGGGAGAGGTCATAATAACTGGACTCTCATCAATCAGACATTAGCGGTATACTCTAACAGTCTGACACTGATGTCTTTGATGAGACATTTCCCTTTAGGCTCACATGCCTATTAAGATAAATATAATCTGTACCCATCAAATTTTGTGGTATAACAATATATATATTTTTTTTATAAACAACATTTTTTTTTTACCTGCATATTTAAGATGTATGGCAGCCTCCCGACTCTCCACTAGAGAGAGATGATATCGGGGGAGATTTATTAAAACCTGTCCAGAGGAAAAGTTGCTGAGTTGCCCATAGCAACCAATCAGATCGCTTCTTACATTTTTGAAATGGCCTCTGAAAAATGAAATAAGGGATCTGATTGGTTGCTATGGGTAAGGCTGCATTCACATCAAGATTTCTCCATCCGACCTGAGTACACGATTTTTATAACTTAAAATCGTATGAAATCGTATATTAAGTCGGATCCATTGAACTCCATTAAAAAATCGTATCCATTACACACATCCGATTTGATCCGCATCCGATTTCACACGATTTTTGTTCAGGTCTGAAATCGTGGTCAACCCCGATTTCAGACCCGAACAAAAATCGTGTGAAATCGGATGCGGATCAAATCGGATGTGTGTAATGGATCCGATTTTTTAATGGAGGTCAATGGATCCGACTTTATATACGATTTCATACGATTTTAAGTTATAAAAATCGTGTACTCAGGTCGGATGGAGAAATTGGAGAAATCGTGATGTGAATGCAGCCTAACTCAGCAACTTTTCTTCTGGAGAGGTTTTGATAAATCTCCCCTGATATCTTTGCCAACCTTTCACAGAGCTTCTTGGCTGTGGATTACTGTTAAGGGAGGTCAGTAGTGATACCTATTAGCTGACAGACATACAAAATGTATCGGCACATTTACAGTTCTCATTATGAAATACAACACGCCAAATCCTTACCCTAGACATAATAACTCCCAAAGGTGTCTGTCTAGTTTCCCTCCATTTAAAAGAATAGGAAACTCAGGTACCATATGGGTTAAAAGAGTATTTACCAGCTTATCTTCATGGCCAGTACTAAGCTGGTTATATATATATATATATATATATATATATATATATATATATATATGCTACCTAGCTGTAGCCAATCTCCCTATACACACGCACACACAAACTAGGCTCAAGGACACAATGATAAGTAGGCCCCCCATACACATGAAATAGTCTGCCGGTCCACCAAACATGTATGGCCAGCTATAGATATGAGAAAGCTATACAATATAACATGTACAATGAAGTAGGACATTATTTAAGAACCAGGCTACAACAGCACAGTGACAATGGCCACATGACAAAAAATGCATCAAAGTCATGTGATCAAAATATTTGTGCGATTGCCATCTTTCAATTTTTTGTTACAATTGCAATTGAACTATAAAAAAAACAATAGGTAAATTGCAGAGAAGTCTTAAGCAGGTGGATGTTCAATGCTGTCAAAGCGACGTGAAAACAAAGTCATCAAATTTGAGTGACAGTGGTGTCACTTTTGGGTTATGTCATAAATATCGCAATATCACATCTACAACAACAACACATCTATTAATCGTCTATGAGGTCGCAACTTGTGACATAACGTGACCTTTTCCAGCACTGATCTGAATACAAGTAGTGGGTGACTTTGACCTGCTTGTGACTTCTCCGCAATTTGGCTACTTATTTAAAAATCTAATTGCAACTGTTAAGTTGTGCGACATTAAGTTGCAAATTACACAAATATATTTTGTGATCAAGTTATGTAACACTCTGGTTAGGGGCAGGAGTAGGAGACACTCGTGGAAGTTGCAGGCTATGCCACATTTGCGGCATGGTCCTCAAGTTCCACAAGTATCAAAACAGTATTCTATTTCTGAGGAAGGGCCGCTATCTTAGGACAGAAATACATTGATGAAAAAAACTATATAGTCAGCCACCAATTGTGCAAATTCTCCCACTTAACCCCTTAAGGACCGGGGGTTTTTCCGTTTTTGCATTTTCGTTTTTTGCTCCTTGCCTTTAAAAAATCATAACTCTTTCAATTTTGCACCTAAAAATCCATATGATTGCTTATTTTTTGCGCCACCAATTCTACTTTGTAATGACATCAGTCATTTTGCCCAAAAATGTACGGTGAAACGGAAAAAAAAATCATTGTGAGACTAAATTTAAAAAAAAACACAGTTTTTGGGGGGCGTCCGTTTTTACGTAGTACATTTATCGGTAAAAATGACACCTTCTCTTTATTCTGTAGGTCCATACGATTAAAATGATACCCTACTTATATAGGTTTGATTTTGTCGTACTTCTGGAAAAAATCATAACTACATGCAGGAAAATTTATGCATTTAAAATTGTCATCTTCTGACGCCTATAACTTTTTTATTTTTCAGTGTATGGGGCGGTATGAGGGCTAATTTTTTGCGCCGTGATCTGAAGTTTTTAACGGTACTATTTTTGCATTGATAGGACTTATTGATCGCCTTTTATTCATTTTTAAATGATATAAAAAGTGACCAAAAATGCACTATTTTGGACTTTGGAATTTTTTTGCGTGTACGCCATTGACCGAGCGGTTTAATTAACGATATATTTTTATAATTCGGACATTTCCGCACACGGTGATACCATATATGTTTATTTTTATTCACACTGTGTTTTTTTTTATGGGAAAAGGGGGGTGATTCAAACTTTTAATAGGGGAGGGGTTAAATGATCTTTATTCACTTTTTTTGTCACTTTTTTTTTTGCAGTGTTATAGCTCCCATAGGGACCTATAACACTGCACACACTGATCTTTTACATTGATCACTGGTTTCTCATAGGAAACCAGTGATCGATGATTCTGCCGCTTGACTGCTCATGCCTGGATCTCAGGCACTGAACAGTCATTCGGCGATCGGACAGCGAGGAGGCAGGTAGGGACCCTCCCGCTGTCCTGTAAGCTGTTCGGAATGCCGCGATTTCGCCGCGGCTATCCCGAACAGCCCACTGAACTAACCGGCAGTTTTTACTTTCACTTTTAGCCGCGTGGCTCAGCTCTGGGCCCGCCGTGATATGATGCGGGGTTACCGTGTAACCCCGCGTTATATCACGGGAGCAGGACCAAGGACATATCGGTACGTCCTTGGTCCCTAAGGGGTTAAAAAGATGAGAGGTGCCTGTAATTTTCATCATAGGTATACCACAACTATGAGAGACATAATTGGGGGGGGGGGGGGGGGGGAAGAATACAGGAAATCACATTGTAGGATTTCTAATAAATTAATTAGTGAATTCCTCTGTAAAATAAGTATTTGGTCACCTAAAAACAAGCAAGATTTCTACCTCTCACAGACCTGTAACTTCTTCTTTAAGAATCTCCTGTCATCCACTTGTTACCTGTATTAATGGCACCTGTTTGAACTTGTTATCAGTATAAAAGACACATGTCCGCAACCTTAAACAGTCACACTCCAAACTCCATTATGGCCAAGACCAAAGAACTGTCAAAGGACAACAGAAACTTTTAGACCTGCACCAGGCTGGGAAGACTGAATCTGCAATAGGCAAGCAGAAATCAACTGTGCGAGCAATTATTAGAAAATGGAAGACAAAGAAGACCACTGAAGATCTCACCCGTGATGTCAAAATGAACAATGAGCAAAAATCCCAGAACCACACGGGAGGACCTAGTGAATGACCTGCAGAGAGCAGGGACCAAAGTAACACACTATGCTGCCAGGGACCAAAGTAGTATTTTTAGTTTTTTGGTAAAAACTCAACTCGTCGTGTTTGGACGAGAAAGAATGCTGAGTTGCATCCAAAGAAAGTCCATGTTGCCCAGTGACAGCCCCAAAACATCACTACTCTAGAGGAGATCTGCATGGAGGAATGGGCCAAAATACCTGCAACAGTTTGTTTGTGAAAACCTTGTGAAGACTTACAAAAAACATTTGACCTCTGTCATGGCCAACAAAGGGTATATAACAAAGTATTGAGATGAACTTTTGTTATTGAACAAATACATATTTTTAACCATAATTTGAAAACAAATACTTTAAAAATCAGACAATGTGATTTTATGATTTTTTTTTCTCATTATCTCTCTCATAGTTGAGGTATATCTATGATGAAAATTACAGGCCTCATCTTTTTAAGTGGGAGAAGTTGCACAATTGGTGGCTGATTAAATACTTTTTTTGCCCCACTGTATAAGGTCGGGATATGAGGTTGAAATATTAGAATGAGATATGAGGTTTAGATAGCTGGACGGGATATTAGGTTTGGATAAGTGGATGAAACTCAATCCCTGTAAATACTTTTTTTTCCCCACTGTATCACATCATTCTGTGGACTGCAATACTAATAAATGTAATTTCACCTGCATAAATATTGTATGGAATGGGCCTATATAAGCACTGCTTATCTTGCAGCTTTAAAATGCATCAATATATGCCTATTAGGGGAAGGTCTCTTTGGAATAGGATGGGTTAATTTATACAAGTGACCGTATGATCTCAGCATTTCCACTCTGAACTGAAGAGCTCTCATTAGCCTCAGATTTGTGCTGCGGATGAGAGCGAGCGGTAATTTTTTTCCCCCTGATTTAGAGGCTGTTTTATTGCTGTTAATTAGTGGATGCGATTGTGTACGCGGTTATGTCTGATTTTTTTAATTATCTGGCGGCTGTGGGATCTCGGAGTTAATAACAGGAACATGGAAAGAGAGCTGTAAAATTTGCAAAGAGTGTGCGGTCCATTTGTTAAATTTCCTCTACCCGCATGCACGGATCTTGTACACAGTTTATATGAGGTTATCAGTACATATATAATTCATTTCACAGAGAAAAGCTCTGGTGCAATTTATTCTTATTATTCTTATTATTATGCATGCTGCTATTTGGATGGGGATTATTGAAGGAGGACGGCTGGCCTCACATACTAGGGGAGAGTTGCATGATGGAACTTGTAGGAATTAATTACAGGGGTACTCCGGTTGAAAACATTTTTTTTTTTTAATCAACTGGTGTGAGAAAGTTAAACAGATCTTTACCTTTCCAGTACCTTTTACCAGCTGTATGGAAATTCTTTGCTTTTTGAATTTCATTTTTTGTCTTGTCCACATTGCTCTCTGCTGACACCTCTGTCCGTGTCAGGAACTGTCCAGAGCAGCATAGGTTTGCAATGGGGATTTTCTCCTGCTCTAGACAGTTCCTGAAACGGGCATCAGGTGTCAGCAGAGAGCACTGTGGAGAAGACAAAAAGAGAATTTCCTCTGTAGCATACAGCTGTTAAAAAGTACTGGAAGGGTAAAGATATTTTAATAAAAGTAATTTACAAATCTGTTTAACTTTCTGGCACCAGCTGATTTAAAAAAAAAAAAAGTTTTCCACCGGAGTACCCCTTTAACCACTTAGGGACCAAGGGTGTACAGGTATGCCTTCGCTCCCTGGTACTTAAGGACCAAGGGCGTACCTGCTGATATCTATCAGCAGGCACCCCGTGTAAATGCCCAAGGGGTTCCTGAGACCCCCCCCCCCCATGTTGGCGATTGCTGCAAATAGCCGGTGAATTTACATCGTCGATTTGCGGGGATTACGGGTCATACGGGTCTCCAATGACCTAGTAATGTGTAAAATAAGGGGGATCGGGGTTGTCCAAGACACCCACAATCCCCCTGAAGGGATAGGAGTGAGGTGGCAGGGGTGCCTACCCTCCTTTCCCTGCTATTGGTCATTCAGAAACGACGACCAATAGCAGATCAGGGGCGGGGGGGGGGGTTAATGTTCAGTTTCCACGCTCTGCCCACCCACTGTTGTCCGGGCAGAACGGGAGAACCGACGGGGACCAGCGCTGAAGGCCCACTTACCCATTGGGGGCAGCAGCGGGAGGCAATCAGTGGCGGCAGCAGAGGACGGCGATGTGGCTCCCTGGATCCTACAGATTCTAAAAGCAGAAAAGAAGGCACTCCATAGGGTAATACCACCGGAGATGAGGGGGGGGGGGGGGGGGGGAGTGAACTCTAATTGTAACTGCTAACCCTGGGTGGTTGTGTAACAGCATACACAAGAATGGAAAACGTTAGGATACAATGGTCCGTCTGCAGCCCTCCTGGTGTGGAATCCACAACATGTGTATACAAGAGAAAGCTTCAATGATAGGAGCAGGAGTACATCGGCGCTGAACGGACCCAGGACACGGCAGGGT
This sequence comes from Hyla sarda, assembly GCF_029499605.1. NCBI lineage: Eukaryota > Metazoa > Chordata > Amphibia > Anura > Hylidae > Hyla > Hyla sarda. The sequence goes on along the minus strand of NC_079194.1, from coordinate 251,016,038 downwards.
AGGAAGGTAAAATCCAATTTATTCGATGCAACGCGTTTCCCTGTGCAAGCGCAGATTCATAAGGCATCAAGGCACCTGCCTGATGAATCTGTGCTTGTGCAGGGAAACGCGTTGCATCAAATACATTGGATTTTACCTTCCTACCTTGCCATGTCCTGGGTACGTTCAGCGCCAATGTACTCCTGATCCTATCATTGAAGCTTTCTCTTGTATATACATGGATCCTACAGAAGCCAGAGAGTTGCCTAGCAACATCTGGTGGGCTACAGTTTGGAGACCACTATACAGTGGTCTCTAAACTGTAGCCCTCCAGATGTTGCAAAACTACAACTCCCAGCATGCCCAGACAGCTGTTTGGGCATGCTGGGATTTTAAGTTTTGCAACAGCTGGAGGATTACAGTTTGGAGATCACTGTGCAGTGGTCTCTAAACTGTGGCCCTCTAGATCTTGCAAAACTACAACTCCTAGCATGCCCATACAGCAGTTTTCTGTCTGGGCATGGTGGGATTTGTAGTTCTGAAACATCTAGAGGGCCACAGTTTGGAGATCACTGTGCAGTGTTCTCTAAACTGTAGCCCACCAAATGTTGCAAAACTGCAAATCCCAGCATGCCGAAACAGCAAACAGCTGTCTGGGCATGCTGGGAGTTGTAGTTATGTAACAGCTGGAGGTACGCAACTACATCTCCCAGCATGCCCTTCGGCGATCAGTACATGCTGGGAGTTGTAGTTTTGCAACAGCTGTAGGCACACTGGTTGGAAAATACTGAGTTAGGTAACAGAACTTAACCCCCACATGCCCCCCCTATGTAAGGGTATTTCCGTACTCGGGAGAAATTGCACTACAAATTTTGGGTGGCTTTTTCTCCTTTTACCTCTTATGAAAAGGAAAAGTTGGGGTCTACACCAGCCTGTTAGTGTAAAAACATTTACACTAATATGCTGGTGTTGCCCCATACTTTTTATATTCACAATCGGTAAAAGGAAAAAAAGACCCCCAAAATTTGTAACGCAATTTCTCCTGAGTACGGAATTACCCCATATGTGGGCGTAAAATGCTCTGTGGACGCACAACAGGGCTCAGGAGTGAGAGCACACTATGCACATTTGAGACCTAAATTGGTGATTTGCACAGGGGTGGCTGATTTTACAGCGGTTCTGACATAAACACAAAAAAAATAAATACCCACATGTTACCCCATTTTGGAAACTACAACCCTCACGGAATGTAACAAGGGGTAATAATGAGCCTTAACACCCCAGAGGTGTTTGACCAATTTTCATTAAAGTTGGATGGGAAAATGAAAATTATTATTTTTTTCACTAAAATGCTGGTGTTACCCTAAATTTTTCATTTTCACAAGGGAATATAGGAAAACAGCCCCCCAAAATTTGTAACCCCAATTCTTCGGAGTGAGAACATACCCCATATGTGGATGTAAAGTGCTCTGCAGGCAAACTACAATGCTCAGAAGAGAAGGAGCGACATTGGGCTTTTGAAGAGAAAATTTGTCCGGAATTGAAGGCCACGTGTGTTTACAAAGCCCCCATAGTGCCAGAACAATGGACCCCCCCCCCCCACGTGACCCCATTTTGGAAACTACACCCCTCATTTAATGTAATATGCGGTACAGTGAGCATTTACACCGCACAGGTGTCTGACAGATTATTGGAAAAGTGGTCCGTGAAAATGAAAAATGTAATTTTTCATTTGCACAGCCCACTGTTCCAAAGATCTGTCAAACGCAAGTGGGGTGTAAATACTCACTGCACCCCTTATTAAATTCTGTGAGGGGTGTAGTTTCCAAAATGGGGTCACATGTGGGGGGGGGGGGGGTCCACTGTTTTGGCACCATGGGGGGCTATGGCCCCTGACTTCCATTTCAAACAAATTCTCTCTCCAAAAGATCAATGGCGCTCCTCCTTTTCTGAGCATTGTAGTGCGCCAGCAGAGCACTTGACATCCACACATGGGGTATTTCCATACTCAGAAGAAATGGGGTTACAAATTTTGGGGGTCATTTTCTCCTATTACCCCTTGTAAAAATAAAAAATTTGGGGAAAAAACAGCATTTTTGTAAAAAGAAAATTTTTCTTTCATTTACACATCCAACTTTAACAAAAAGTCGTCAAACACCTGTGAGGTGTTAAAGGAGTGCACTTTTTTCCTTTTATCCCATCTGGGCAGCAAAATAAAAGATAACACACTTTCTCTTACCTGCCAACGAGCCCCCGGAGCTCCGGTACACTCCGGTACAGGTGTTCGGTCCCCGGGCTGTATTCTTCTTACTTCCTGTTAACCTGGCACGTCACACGGAGCTTCAGCCTATCACCGGCCAAGGCGGGACATCGCTGCGGCCGGTAATAGGCTGAAGCTCCGTGTGACGTGCCGGGCTAACAGGAAGTAAGAAGAATACAGCCTGGGGACCGAACACCTGTACCGGAGCTACGGGGGCTCCTTGGCAGGTAAGAGAAAGTGTGTTTTCTTTTATTTTGCAGCCCGGACGGGATAAAAGGAAAAAAGTGCGCGTCGGAGTACTCCTTTAAGGCTCACTGTACCCCTTGTTACGTTCCTTGTGGGGTGTAGTTTCCATAATAGTATGACATGTGTATTTTTTTTTTGCTGTTCTGGCACTATAGGGGCTTCCTAAATGCAACATTCCCCCCAAAAAAACATTTCAGCTAAATTTGCTCTCCAAAAGCCAAATGTGACTCCTCTTCTGAGCATTGTAGTTCGCCCGCAGAGCATTTTACGTCCTAACATGGGGTATATCTATATATGGGGTTACAAATTTTGGGGGGCATAATTTTTTTCATTTACATATCCGAATTTAACGAAAAGTTGTCAAACACCTGTGGGGTGTTAAGGCTCACTGGACCCCTTGTTACGTACCTTGAGGGGTGTAGTTTCCAAAATGGTATGCCATGTGGGGGGTTTTCTGCTGTTCTGGCACCATAGGGGCTTCCTTAATGCGCCATGCCCACCAAAAACCATTTCAGCAAAATTCACTCTCCAAAATCCCATTGTTGCTCCTTCCCTTCTGAGCCCTCTACTGCGCCCACCTAACACTTGACATACACATATGAGGTATTTCCTTACTCGAGAGAAATTGGGTTACACATTTTGGGGGGCTTTTTCTCCTATTGCCCCTTGTAAAAATTCAAAAACTGGGTCTACAAGAGCATGTGAGTGTAAAAAATGAAGATTTTTGAATTTTCTCCTTCACTTTGCTGCTATTCCTGTGAAACACCTAAAGTTTTAACAAACTTACTGAATGTCATTTTGGATACTTTAAGTGGTGCAGTTTTTATAATGGGGTCATTTGTGGGGTATTTCTAATATGAAGGCCCTTCAAATCCACTTCAAATCTGAACTGGTCCCTGAAAAATTCTGATTTAGAAAATTTTGTGAAAAATTGGAAAATTGCTGCTGAACTTTGAAGTTAAAAGTTAAAACATGTGAACTTTATGATGCCAACATAAAGTATACATATTGTATATGTGAATCAATATATAATTTATTTGGAATGTCTATTTTCCTTACAAGCAGAGAGCTTCAAAGTTAGAAAAATGCTAAATTTAAAAAAAATGTAAAATGTTTTTTGGAATTTTCCACAAAGAAATGATGCAAGTATCGACAAAAATTTACCACTGACATAAAGTAGAATATGTCACGAAAAAAAAATATCTCGGAATCAGAATGAAAAGTAAAAGCATCCCAGAGTTATTAATGCTTAAAGTGACAGTGGTCAGATGTGCAAAAAACCCTCTGGTCCTTAAGGTGAAAATGGTCTTGGTCCTTAAAGGGTTAATCCAGGAGGTAACATGCCTTTCCTCCAGCATTGCACCAGATTTGTTGGTATGCATAATCCCCCCCCCCCCCCCTATTTATTTGGCCATCTTCCGCTTTCTAAAGAGGTGTGGCTGGATCTTGTCTCTAATCTCTAGCCCCACCCCTCAGTGATGTCATCACCTCTGACCAGCGCCTACAGCTACTTCACCATCTCTCTCTCATATACACATTTATCTTTTATGGGACATTTAGGCAGTATTCACATGTTGTCAGGTGTTCACATGTGTTGCTTTTCTGCATAATCACAGAAAAATAGCCCAATTTTCGAACAATTTAGGAAAAATTTAAAACACAGTAAAACTGCAACATGTGAATACAGTCTTATGGAGAATGAGGTGTGTTTACAGTATGCTGCCTTTTGATAAAGTCCTGATTGCTATAAAGAAGAAATACAATTTTCTTATGAAGTTTATTAAAAAGGTTAATGTTTTGCTGGGATGTACAACATATAAAAAAAATGTTTTTATTTTTTTTTATTTGACAGTGCCTACTTAAATAGAATACGTGTGCAGCAAGCCAACGGGTTATCAGCAAAGCAGTGTGACTCCTCCTATGGCAGCTGAACACATTAACCCTTCACATGTCACTATAAAAAGGCATCACTAAAGCGTTACACATTAGTAGCATTTTTTCCTTTATTAATGTATTGTGTTTTAGCTGAATAGATAACAGAAAACAATACAGAAAAGCCAGGCTCTTCTCTTTCCTCAACACTTCTCCAGGCTCTTCTCTGTCTGCTCTTTTAACCTTACTTGATTGTATTCTGTGCTGATAAGCATCTGCTTATCTCCTCTACTCCGACCTTTATGCCTTTCTACAAAGTAATGTGATGAGGATGACCAACAGAGATGTCAATCATTCTCTAATGCACTTCTGTGCATGGCTTATTAATAGTATGCTATTAGAAGTTCCCAGCTTCAACCCATTAGCAGGGAAAGTCAGCCACTTGCAGGCTAGTGCTGCAGAATTCTTTTTAAAAGCTATCTATACGAATCCAATGTGCAACATGCGTGAACACAGTCAGTGAAGGACAGATTTTTTTGCTGTATGCTGTTTTTTTGCTTACCACTGTGGTTACAACCATGACTGACTACATAATCCATCACGAAGGTCTGAAGGGGCAAAGCTGTATACCTAGCCAAATGTCATTGCAGTGTACGTTCAGCTTTGAATATTATTTATCAGCTACATAGAATGTTGTGAAGATTCAAATAATTGGCTGTGTTCACACACTACCAACAAGAGGTGGGTAAAAACCACAGCAAGACCTAATTTTAAGTCAATGAACATGAGTGGGATCTGTCATACAATCGATCATGCAAAATCAGGACCAGACTGGCACAAGAGAGTACTAGGGGGTCATCCAGTGACAGGCTTAAACTAAATAAGGCCTAGCTGAAGACAAACTTATTTGCAGTACTTACCTCTATGGTTTATTTCTTATTGGTTTGCCTTAAAGGGTACTCCGCTGCCCCAGTGTTTGGAACATTTTGTTCCGAACACTTGGAGTGGGTGGCGGGGGTCACGACCACGCTCCTCGTGACATCACGGCCTTGCCCCCTCAATGCAAGTCACAGCCGCTATGCCACCTCTCATAGACTTGCATTGAGGGGGCGTGGCATGACATTACAAGGGGCGTGGCTGTGACATCACGACCCCCGCTGCCCGCACCCAGCATTCTAAATGAACGCCGGGTGCTGCACAGAGATCGCGGGGGTCCCAGCTGCGGGCTCCTAGCAATGAGACATCTTATCCCCTATCCTTTGAATAGGAGATAAGATGTCTAGGGGCGGAGTACCCCTTTAAAATAACCTATTAGACTTTTCTGTAGAATTTCTGAAAGAAAGTGTTGCTTTAACTAGTTCACTAGTAAACTTTGTGCTGGTCACTGTTCTCTGTACTGAAACCATTGTGTGACCTGAACATTCCTCTGTCCCTTGAGGTATTGTATGCATACAACATTTTTGGGTTGATTTTTACAGCTCAAAAACATCGCAAACATTTCTGTAAAGAAAAAAAGTTTTTGCCAACCATAAAGGACAGCCATTTTTGTGATGTTTTTCAGCAGGGTGTTTCATTTAGGATGTTTACAGTCCACAATATATTTCAAAATACGGTAATATTTTAACACATAGATGGCTGAAAAGGGACCCAACATTTCATTTTATGGCTTTAGCAATTATATCCGCAAACATTTTTAAAACTAAGGGATGATTTAACATTGAGTTCAATAGAACTCAATAGTTAAAAAATGTAAAAATAAATATTTGGGGACTGTTTTGGTGCATTAAATGGCTGTTTTATGTCCCATAAATATAGTGAAAACATTAAAGGCGTTCTTCAAACAATTACATTGTATAACATTTAGCCTTGCCAAGAGAAAAGATAATCTACCATTAGGGTAGGGTCACACGCAATGTATCCTCTACTACCCTCCTTCTTCTCTCTTCACTCCTGTAATGTCTTTATCCTTTCTTAGCCACCTGCATTATGGACTCTTAACTCCTTGGGGACAGAGCCCATTATAACCCTAAGGACGGGAGCATTGCAATTCTGACCACTGTCACTTTAAGCATTAATAACTCTGGGATGCTTTTACTTTTCATTCTGATTCTGAGAATTTTTTTTCGTGACATATTCTACTTTATGTTAGTGGTAAATTTTTGTTGATTCTTGCATCATTTCTTGGTGAAAAATTCCAAAATTTGATGAAAAAATTTAAATTTTTGCATTTTTTTACTTTGAAGCTCTCTGCCTGTAAGGAAAATAAACATTCTAAATAAATAATATTTTGATTCACATTTACAATATGTCTACTTTATGTTTGCATCATAATGTTGACATGTTTTTACTTTTGGAAGACATCAGAGGGCTTAAAAGTTCAGAAGCAATTTTCCAATTTTTCACAAAATTTTCAAAATCTGTATTTTTCAGGGGCCAGTTCAGGTTTGAAGTGGATTTGAAGGGTCTTCATATTAGAAATACCCCACATATGACCCCATTATAAAAACTGCACCCCTCAAAGTATTCAAAATAACATTCAGTAAGTTTGTTAACCCTTTAGGTGTTTCACAGGAATAGCAGCAAAGTGAAGGAGAAAATCCAAAATCTTCATTTTTTACACTCGCATGTTCTTGTAGACCCAGTTTTTGAAATTTTACAAGGGGTAATAGGAGAAAAAAAAAAAAAAATTTGTAAACATTTCGCTAGAGTATGGAAATACCTAATATGTGTATGTCAAGTGTTCGGCGGGCGCAGTAGAGGGCTCAGAAGGGAAGGAGCGACAATGGGATTTTGGAGAGTGAATTTTGCTGAAATGGTTTTTGGGGGCATGTCACATTTAGGAAGCCCCTATGGTGCCAGAACAGCAAAAAAAAAAAACACATGGCATACTATTTTGGAAACTACACCCCTCAAGGCACGTAACAGGTGTTTGACGACTTTTCGCTAAATTCGGATATGTAAATGGAAAAAAAATTTTCCCACTAAAGTGCAGTTTTTCCCCCCCAAATTTACAATTTCTACAAAGGGTAATGGGAGAAAAATCCCCCCAAAATTTGTAACGCAATTTCTCCCGAGTACGGAGATACCCCATATGTGGCCCTAAACTGTTGCCTTGAAATACGACAGGGCTCTGAAGTGTGAGAGCGCCATGCGCATTTGAGGCCTGAATAAGGAATTTGCAATAGGGGTGGACCCGGTTACAAGGATGGGGCTTGTCTCCACCAAAACCCTACAGCAGTGTTTCCCAAACAGGGTGCCTCCAGCTGTTGCAAGACTCCCAGCCTGCCAGGACAGTCTATGGCTGTCCGGCAACACTGGGAGTTGTGGTTTTGCAACAGCTGGAGGCGCCGTTTAGGAAACACTGCCGTATGAGACGTTTTTCATTTTTATTGGGGGGGGGGCGACGTGTAAGGGGGTGTATGTGTAGTGTTTTACTTTTTATTTGTTAGTGTAGTGTTTTTAGGGTACATTCACACAAACCTTCAGCTGTGGTAAAATGACAACTCCCAGAATGCACTGACGGACCGTACATGCTGGGAGTTGTAGTTTTACAACAGCTGTAGGCACACTGGTGGGGAACCACTGAGTTAGAAAACAGACTCTAGCTCAGTGATTCCAACCCATGTGCCTCCAGCTGTTGCAAGACTACAACTCCCAGCATGTACAGTCTGTGAGTGCACTCTGGGAGTTGTAGTTTTGCAACAGCTGGAGGCACATGGGTTGGAATCACTGAGTTAGGAAACAGACTCTAGCTGAGTGTTTCCCAGCCGGTGTGCCTACAGCTGTTGCAAAACTACAATTCCCAGCACGGCCAGACAGTCAGGGATGCTGGGCGTGTAGTTCTGCAATATATCTGGCCCTTCAGATGTTGCAGAACTACAACTCCCAGCATGCCTGGACAGTCTGGGCATGCTAGGAGTTGTAGTTATACAACAAATGGGGAAGAACAGTGGCCTCCAAACTGTAGCCCTCCAGATGTTGCAAAACTACAACTCCAAGCATGCCCAGACTATCCAGGCATGCTGGGAGTTGTAGTTCTGCAACATCTGAAGGGCCAGATATTGCAGAACTACATGCCTAGCATCCCTGACTGTCTAGGCATGCTGGGAGTTGTAGTTTTGCAACATCTGGAGGGCTACAGTTTGGAGACTACCATATAGTGGTCCCCAAACTGTGCCACTTCAGATGTTGCAAAACTACAACTCCCAGCATGCCCAGACAGTCAGTGCATGCTGAAAGTTGTAGTTTTGCAACATCTGGAGGACCACAGTTTAGAGACCAATATACAGTGGTCTCCAAACTGTGACTCTCCAGATGTTGCAAAACTACAACTCCCAGCATGCCCAGACAGCCTTTGGCTGTGTGGGCATGCTGGGAGTTGTAGTTTTGCAGCTTTTAGAAGGCCACAGTGAAGATCACTTATAGCGATCTTCACTGCAGCCTTCTCAGCCGCACTTTCCGGCCGCCGCTCCTCCTGCTTGCGCCGCTGCTCCGTGGATGCCACCGATGCCGCCTCCGAAGGTCCGGGTAAGCCGGGCCATGCTCCCCCCCTCTCCGCCCGTGTTCCCCCGCTCTGTACCGACTTCCGATCGGTGGCCAGAGCAGGGGAAATGAACTCTAACCCCCCACCCCCCTCCTGCCATTGGTGGTCAGATTGACCGACCAATGGCAGGGGATAGGAGGGGGTGGCAACACTGACACCTCGCTCCTATCCTTTAGGCTGGTTGGAGCTGGCTCTGACAGCTCCGATCAGTCTTATTTTCCGGGAGATCAGGTCACCAGTGACCCGATTTGCCCAGAACGCGGCAAATCGCAGGTCTAAATTGACCTGCGATTTGCTGCGATCACCGATATGGTGATGCATACGCCCTTCGTCCCCAAGGAGTTAAAGAGCCAGTACAGCCAAACTGTCTGTCATTTTTTCATGCACAGCCATTTGGTTCCTGATCAGCACAAATGTGTTGTCTGATCTCTGTCTGTTGGTATGGACCCATCTAAAAAGTCATCTAGTCTAGTCAATCTTCTAGTCAAGCTTCAAGGTGACAGCTCTGACCATCTGCTCAAATATCATTTTTTAAGAAGTGCACCTGCACTGACCTCTCACTGCCCAAGTACAGTTTTTGAACTTCTGCCATGATGCAATGAAGTAATGCCTTATGTTCATCCAGGTGTCGGCTGTTGCTAGTGGTGACTTAATCAGGGGAAGCCAGCTGGGAATTTCCTCTAGGAAAGTCTAAACTTCCTTGCAGAAATTATAGAGATTGTCTGATAGAATGAAAAATAGGGTTGACTATGAAAAAAACCTCTAAATAAATCTATAGAATAAATAAAGCAGTACTAATCTCACCATTTACTCTGCCACTGCCATTTCAATGGTGCCCGGGTGCCCAATGATCTACACTTTCTGGTCATTATCAAACATGGTAAATATCTGCTCAGGCAATCACTGGCTGTATTGGCAACCTTTCTCAGTCAAATAAATTATTTTAGGTGACATAATTATTTTTTCTGTGACACTGCTACTTGGTTTAGCCCAAAACTAAATTTGTAGCAACCCAGGGGATATACTATTTCAGTAAGTCTCATGACATAGAAACAAGAATGTGTCGGCAGATGAGAGACATTTGGCCCACCTTGTCTACCCAATATCCTGAATACTTAGATATAGTTCATGTGCCTACCTAATATAAAGGATAGCCTTATACCTATCTCTATCTCATATGAAGAATGGCCTTATGCTTATCCCAGGCATGCTTAAACTCCTTAACTGTATTTGCAGCTACCACTTCTACAGGAAGACTATTCCATGCATCCACTACTCTCTCAGTAAAGTAATATTTCCTGATACTACTGCATAAATATTTTCCCCACTAATATAAAACTATTTCTTCTTGTGGTAGTTTTTCTTTTAAATCTCCTCTCCTCCTTTATCGTCTTGATTCCCTTTATGTATATAAAAGTCTCTATCATATTCCCTTTGTCTTCTATACATGTTACGGTCCTTTAACCTTTGCTGGTAAGTTTTATCCTGCAATCCATGTACTAGTTTAGTATCTTCTCTGAACTCTCTCTAGAGTATCTATATCCTTCTAGATATATGGTCTCCAGTACTGCGCACAATACTCCAAGTTGAGGTCTCACCAGTTTTCTGTACAGCGGCATAAGCAGTTCCCTCTTTCTACTGCTAATACCTCTCCCTATACATCCAAGCATTCTGCTAGCATTTCCCACTGCTCTATGACATTGTCTGCCTACCTTTATGTCTTCCGAAATAATGATCCCCAAATCCCATTGTGACCACATCCTGTACATTATACAAGCATAAACAAACAACACTCTCTGATGTCTCTTATAAAGCTAAAACAGCTTAAAGCGCAACTATCGTGAAATCTGGGTACAATAACCTGCACACAGCCTTTGTACTGTCGGCAGGCGGTGGTGTATAGCAATGTTTTTACCTAATATTTGCAGGCATTCATCACCCCAAAAAATGCTTTTGATCAAGTGATGACCCGCCGCCACCATGCTCACCCCCTGTATGTCAGCGCTGGGACCGCAGTGGCGAAACATGTCGAGGCGTGACAGTATAATTTTTTAATTGCAACCCTGTAGCGTTCACCAATATGTAATATCACAAATCAGTATATGAAAAATAGGAAGTGTGTTCTACACACTGGTCATTCGCACCTGCGGTGCATAGCAGGCTAGCGTGATGCTGACTTACAGTCCATGTGAGAGTACAATGACAAATGAATGATTATCAGTGTCATATATATCTTAAGAGAAGTGGTGTAACTATAAACACCCTAAAATAATTGGCACTCCTGGACTCCATTGAGGCCACAAGTGGATCAGATTAAATGGATTAGAATATTTAGAGACGCATATGGGGTTGTGTTTTTAAATGTGTGTTTCTCACCAGTTTATATTATTTACCTCTATTATTATAAGTTATGTTTTAATTTGAACACATAGTAGACAGAGGTTTTTGTTAATCCGGTGGGGCTAAATTGTTGTGCAGTCTTGATACCTCTATATGTGTTCTGAGGCCATAGTTTAGTAGGTTCGCTGTTTGATTGACACACAGGTCCCAACACATGCACCCTTCAGCTCACCTTTTTTGGCTGGTTATTATACTTGTGCCCGTTATCTTCTTTCTTCACTCATGTCGAGATGCGGGCGCAAGCAGGACAGTTCCTGATACTAAGGGCAGAGAGGAAGTGCGCTCTTTGCACCTAGCACTACGCAGGCGCACTGAGGATGAAGACAGCGGCGGGAGCGAGTGCTTGCCTGGATGACACGCTGCGGCGCGCACTTTAGATGAGCTGAAGGGCGAATGTGCTGGGACCTGTGTGTCAATCACACAGCGTTCCCAGCGCTGACATACAGGGGGTGGGCGTGGCGGCAGGGCATCGCGTACCTCGCGCCACATCTATCCGACCGTCAGTGGCTTTGATCAAAAGCATTTTTTGGGGTCATGAAAGCCTGCAAATATTAGATAAAAACATTGCTATACACACCACCTGCACACAGTACAAAGGCTGTGTGCAGGTTATTGCACCCAGATTTCATGACAGTTGCGCTTTAAATGATATGGACCCAATACAGGACCAAGGGGATAATGTTTCTTTAAAGGGTACCTTTCATCCAAAAAAATGTTTCATATATTTTAGATTAATGTATGCAGAATAACTTTCCAATAGCATGTTATTAAAAAATATGCTTTTTTCTATTTAACCTCTTAAGGACTCAGGGCGTACCTGTACGCCCTTAGCCCGGTACCGGTGTGAAAAACGGGGTCACGCTGTGACCCCGCATTACACCGGGTCGGTCCCGGCTGTTTACGATAGCCGGGACCCTGGGCTAATAGCGCGCGGCATCGTGCGCTGTTAACCCTTCAGACGCGTCAATCAAAGTTGATCGCTGCATCTGAAAACGAAAGTAAACGCTTCCCGGCAGCTCAGTCGGGCTGATCGGGACATTGTGATAAAATCGCGATGTTCCGATCAGCTGGGATGCAGCCGGAGGTCTCCTTACCTCTCTCCGCGGCGTCAGATCGTCGATTGATTGCTCCAAACCTGAGCTACAGCCTTGAATCCCCTATCTGAATGATCCGTGCAAAGCTATGGCTTTGCAGGGATCAGCATCGGAGATCAATCTGTGCAGTGCTATAGCTCCCTATGGGAGCTATCGCACTACAAAAAAAAAGTGGAAAAATAAGTTAACAAAGGTCATTTAACCCCTTCCCTAATAAAAGTTTCCCCTTTTCCCATAAAAAAAAAAACTGTGTAAATAAAAATAAAAATTAACATATGTGGTATCGCCGCGTGCGTAAATGTCCGAACTTTAAAATTATATAATTAAACGGCACGGTCAATGGCGAACGCGCAAAAAAATTGCAAATTCCAAAATAGGGTATTTTTGGTCACTTATTATATCATAAAAAAATGAATAAAAAGCAATCAAAAAGTCCGATCAACACATAAATGGTACCGATAAAAACTTCAGATCACGGCACAAAAAATGTGCCCTCATACCGGCCCGTACCCAGAAAAATAAAAAAGTTACAGGGGTCAGAAGTTGACAATTTTAAACATATACATTTTCCTGCATGTAGTTATGATTTTTTTCAGAAGTGCGACAAAATCAAACCTATATAAGTAGGGTATCATTTTAACCGTATGGACCTACAGAATAAAGATAAGGTGTAATTTTGACTGCGTAGAAACGGAAGCCCCCAAAAGTTACAAAATGAAATTTTTTCTTCAATTTTGTCGCACAATGATTTTTTTTTTCTGTTTCGCTGTGGATTTTTTGGTAAAATGACTGCAAAGTAGAATTGGTTGCGCAAAAAATAAGCCATCACATGGATTTTTAGGTGCAAAATTGAAAGCGTTATGATTTTTAGAAGGTGATGAGGAAAAAATAAAAATGCAAAAACGCTGAGTCCTTAAAGGGTTAATTTTCCACTTTGAAAAAATGACCACTAGGGGTCTCTCTAATAGTCCTGGCAGCAAGCCTTTTTTTTTTATAGATTTCAGACTCATGCTGGGGTCCTAAATCTCAGACTGCAGCTGGGACATAGACAAGCTCAGCACTGCTCCCTGGCTCCCTCCAGCATGAGTCTGCAATCTATAAAAAATGCTTTCGGCCAGGGCTGGTAGGGAGAGTGGTAATTTTTTCAATGTGAAAAATTAAATAGAAAGAAGCATATTTTTTAATAACATGCTATTGGAAAGTTATTCTGCATACATTAATCTATAATATATCAAAATATTTTTTTTTAATGAAAGGTACCCTTTAATAGACTATAGTCCACCGTTATACATTATATACCATTATATATTACATGAAGCATAAATTACTTTTTTTTTTATCCCCCAAAATAACCACGTACTAGGGTAAAACAGAACAAATGTACGTTCTGTCTATTAAAGCCTATGGCCATGCCTCAGGCACACTGTGGTGCACACTTTTTTATGTTATTCCAACATACTGCATGCCTGTAGCTTACAGCCAAAACAATGTGAATACCCTTTACGGTAGTTCTATTTTTATTAAGAGACAATAGAAAAAAGGTGCAACATATAACTAAAAGTGTCGATAACAATACAGTCAAAACAACCATGCATGGTTAGCAGAATGTGCAAATATATAGACAAATCCCCCTACTAGTAAAACCCTCATGTAGGCTTTAACCCCTTAACGACGCCGGACGTAAATGTACGTCCTGGTGAGCTGGTACTTAACGCACCAGGACGTACATTTACGTCCTATGCATAACCGCGAGCATCGGAGCGATGCTCGGGTCATGCGCAGCAAGTCCCGGCTGCTGATAGCAGCCAGAGACCAGGTCACTAAAATGGATGATCGGATCGCCCGCAGCACTGCTGCGGCGATCCGATCATCCAGAGTGGCAGACAGAGGTCACCTCACCTGCTTCCGCTGCCTTCCACGGGTCAAGCAGACCAGAGCAGAAGATGACCGATAATACTGATCAGTGCTTTGTCCTATGCATAGCACTGAACAGTATTAGCAATCGAATGATTGCTATAAATAGTCCCCTATGGGGACTATTAAAGTGTAAAAAAATAAAGCAAAAAAAAAAGAAGGGTAAAATAATGTGAAAAACCCCACCCCCAATAAAAAACGTAAATTGTCCCATTTTCCCTATTTCACCCCCAAAAAGTGTAAAAAAATATTTTATTTACATATTTGGTATCGCCGCGTGCGTAAATATCTGACCTATTAAAATAAAATGTTAATGATACCGTACGGTGAATGGCGTGAACGTAAAAAAAAAATTTCCAAAATAGCTGCTTTTTTTTATAACCTTTTATTTAAAAAAAATAAAAAATGTATTACGTTTTATATACGCAAATATGGTATCAATAAAAAGTACAGATCATGGTGAAAAAATGAGCCCTCATACCGCAGCTTATACGGAAAAATGAAAATGTTGTAGGTCTTCAAAATAAGGAGATTTTAAATGTACTAATTTGGTTAAAAAGTTTGAGATTTATTTTAAGCACAACAGTAATAGAAAAGTATCTTGGCTACATTTTTGTTTTTTTTGTTTTTGCTGTGCAAATTGGGGGGAGTGGCTCCCTCTGTAGTCATGCATCCCCTCCCCTATTTCACAGGAGGTGGTTTGGATCGATAGTGGATCCAAAATGTCACCCAGTCAGAGGCTATATGCCCAGCAGAGGTGAGTGTTAGGAGTGTTAGGCTCAGTTTTTGTTTTAGGGTTCCATCCTATATGAAGCAGGGGCGGATCCAGAGTCGAGTCTCGGGAGGGGCACTATTAGTGTATTTTGTGTTGGCGGACAGAAAACAAGGTGTTGCTTACGGAACTTACATTATTATTAAATGTATCATACAGTCCTAACCTTGTTTAAGACTCTTAGGCCGTGCTCACATGTCAGAATAATAATCAAATATACCAATTGCCACAGAATGGGAAAGTGCTAAAGAAGTTTTTACCATTTAAAACTACAGCTCCCAGTATGACCTAAGCAGTGGTAAGGGGATGCTGGGAGTTGTTGTTTCACCCATCATTACTGCAGAACTTCTTCAGTGACTACAGCTCTGATGGGACACACACAGGAGGATACAGAATGATATCAGTGACTACAGGTGATGTCTTCTCTATAGCCTTTCCTTATCTAATTCAGATGTACATACCACGGGACTTGTTCCAGCTAAATGCTCTCTCTTCAGAACTTGATGCCCAGACGTCTCCTCACTATGTCAGCGGATTCTGATCCTCTATATGAAAACAATAATTATTATAATACTGCCAAACACTGTATTCTTCTAATACAATACCGCCACACACCCTCTGAATATAATTCTGACACACTGTACCTCCTGAATATACAACACACTGTACCCTCTGAATATAATACCGCCACACACCGTACCCTCTGAATATAATACTATCACACACCGTACCCTCTGAATATAATACTACCACACACTGCGCCATCTAAATATAATACTACCACACACTGTGCCCTCTGAATATAACACTACCACACACTGTGCCCTCTAAATTTAATACTAGCAAACACTGCACTCTCTGAATATAATACTACCACACACTGCACTCTCTGAATATAATACTACCACACTGTGCCCTCTAAATTTAAAACTACCACACACTGCACTCTCTGAATAGAATACTACCACACACTGCACTCTCTGAATATAATACTACCACACACTGTGCCCTCTGAATATAACACTACCACACACTGTGCCCTCTAAATTTAATACTAGCAAACACTGCACTCTCTGAATATAATACTACCACACACTGCACTCTCTGAATATAATACTACCACACTGTGCCCTCTAAATTTAATACTACCACACACTGCACTCTCTGAATAGAATACTACCACACACTGTACCCTCTGTATATAATACTAACAAACACTGCACTCTCTGAATATAATACTACCACACACTGCACTCTCTGAATATAATACTACCACACACTGCACTCTCTGAATATAATACTACCACACACTGTGCCCTCTAAATTTAATACTACCACACACTGCACTCTCTGAATAGAATACTACCACACACTGTACCCTCTGTATATAATACTACCACACACTGCACTCTCTGAATATAATACTACCACACACTGTACCCTCTAAATTTAATACTACCACACACTGCACTCTCTGAATATAACATGCTGTGCAGTGCACCCTCTGAATAAAATACCCAAATGTATTGTGGCCCATAAAAAAATGTACCACCCCAGAAATTCCTCATAATCTACAATATACTTCTGAAATGCAGAACACTCTGTGCCTTCACATATAGTAATAATGCCCCATCTTGTGCCCCTACATGTAATAATTATGACCCGTCCTGTTCCCCCCACATAATAATGCCCTGTGCCCCTAACATATATTGCCCCCTGTGCTGTGCCCTTCACATATAATTCCCCATCATGCGTCCCTCACATATAATGCCCCCTGTGCTGTGCCCCTCACATATAATGCCCCCCATGCTGTGCCCCTCACATATAATGCTCCTGTCATATGCCCCACACATATAATGCCCCCTGTGCTGTGCCCTTCACATATAATGCCCCCCACATATAATGCCCCCATCATGCACCCCTCACATATAATGCCCCGTGCTGTGCCCTTCACATATAATGCCCCCGTTCTTTGCCCCTCACATATAATGCCTCCATCATGCGCCCTCACATATAATGCCCCCTGTCCTGTCCAGTCAGGGGGCATTATATGTGAGGGGCACAGCATAGGGGGCATTATATGTTTGGGGCACATGACAGGAGCATTATATGTGAGGGGCACAGGACAGGGGGCATTATATATGAGGGGCGCATGATGGCGCATTATATATGAGGGGCACAGGATGGGGGCATTATATATGAGGGGCACATGATGAGGGCATTATTTGTAAGGAGCACAGGGGGCATTATATGTGTGGGGCACAGCACAGGGGGCATTATATGTGATGGGCACAGAACAAGGGGCATTATATGTGTGGGGCACAGCACAGGGGGCATTATATGTTTGGGGCACATGACAGGAGCATTATATGTGAGAGGCACAGGACAGGGGGCATTATATGTGAGGGGCACATGATGGCGCATTATATATGAGGGGCACAGGATGGGGGCATTATATATGAGAGGCGCATGATGAAGGCATTATTTGTGAGGAGCACAGGGGGCATTATATGTGTGGGGCACAGCACAGGGGGCATTATATGTGATGGGCACAGAACAAGGGGCATTATATGTGTGGGGCACAGCACGGGCATTATATGTGAGGGGAACAGCACAGGGGACATTATGTGTGGGGCACAGCACAGGGGGCATTATATGTGTGGGGCACAGCACAGGGGGCATTATATGTGTGGGGCGCAGCACAGGGGGAATTATGTGTGGGGCACAGCACAGGGGGCATTATATCATATAATGCCCCCTGTGCTGTGCCCCACACATATAATACCCCCTGTGCTGTGCCCCCCACACATATAATTTATATGTGTGGGCAGAGCACAGGGGGCATTATATGTGTGGGGCACAGGGGGCATTATATGTGTGGGGCACAGCACAGGGGGCATTATATGTGTGGGGCACAGCACAGGGGGCATTATATCATATAATGCCCCCTGTGCTGTGCCCCACACATATAATACCCCCTGTGCTGTGCCCCACACATATAATACCCCCTGTGCTGTGCCCCCCAAACATATAATTTATATGTGTGGGCACAGCACAGGGGGCATTATATGTGTGGGGCACAGGGGGCATTATATGTGTGGGGCACAGCACAGGGGGAATTATGTGTGGGGCACAGCACAGGGGGCATTATATCATATAATGCCCCCTGTGCTGTGCCCCACACCTATAATGCCCCCTGTGCTGTGCCCCTCACATATAATACCCCCTGTGCTGTGCCCCCCACACATATAATTTATATGTGTGGGCACAGCACAGGGGGCATTATATGTGTGGGGCACAGGGGGCATTATATGTGTGGGGCACAGCACAGGGGGCATTATATGTGTGGGGCACAGCACAGGGGGAATTATGTGTGGGGCACAGCACAGGGGGCAATGTAACATATAATGCCCCCTGTGCTGTGCCCCACATATATAATACCCCCTGTGCTGTGCCCACACATATAATGTATATGTGTGGGCACAGCACAGGGGGCATTATATGTGTGGGGCACAGGGGGCATTATATGTGTGGGGCACAGCACAGGAGGCATTATATGTGTGGGGCACAGCACAGGGGACATTATATGTGAGGGGCACAGCACAGGGGGCCCCCCTGTCATGTGCTCTTAACATATAGTGCCCCCAGTGCATTGCCCTGCAGCACCTCACATTAAGAATTCCCCTTTCTCTTCCCCACCCCCCTACAGTGCCCTTAACAGTGGCACATATTCGGTCCCCCAAATCCCCTGGGCCCTGAGCATACTCTAAGTACTTACAGTATGCCGGCCGCGGGGAGGGGATTTCCGGGCGCTGGCGCGATGATATGACGTCATCGCGCCGGCCTGCAGAGGATCGCGTCCCCGCATCTCACACGCTGTGTACTCACAGCGTGTGACAGCCAGGGTTAGTGAATGGTGGAGCGGAAGCTTACAGCTTCGGCACCACGATTCTAAGGGGCGGGGGGCAGCAATCTGGGGGGGGGGGGGGGCAATTGCCCCGTTGCCCCCCCCTGGATCCGCCGCTGAGATGAAGCCACCTCCCCGTGGTGGATGGGGGGACACGTTTTGATCAAAAAGTGTGCCAAGAGCCTCCATTTTGTTGAAAAAGTGTGCTGCTGCCATTTTCTTTTTTTATATGTTTTGTACTTGCCACAGCAGCATACACCCGTGTATTGGGAATAGGCGCTGGCTACATTTTAGTTTTTTTTGCTGTGCAAATTGGGGGGAGTGGCTCCCTCTGTAGCCGTGCATCCCCTCCCCTATTTCACAGGAGGTGGTTTGGATTGATAGTGTATCCAACATGTCACCCAGTCAGAGGCTATATGCCCAGCAGAGGTGAGTGTTATGAGTGTTAGGCTCAGTTTTTGTGTTAGGGTCCCATCCTATATGAGGCCACCTCCCCGTGGTGGATGGGGGAGACACGTTTTGATCAAAAAGTGCACTAAGAGCCTCCATTTTGTTGAACAAGTGTGCTGCTGCCATTTTCTTTTTTTACATGTTTAATAGAAAAGTATGTTATCATGGGTATCATTTTAATCCTATTGACCCAAAGAATAAAGAACACATGTCATTTTTACCGTAAATTGTACGGCATGAAAACGAAATCTTCCAAAATTAGCAAAATTGCGGTTTTCTTTTGGGTTGGTTGCGCCATACATTTTATGGTAAAGTGAGTGATGGAATCACAACGGACAACTGGTCGTGCAAAAAACGAGCCCTCATACCAGTCTGTAGATGAAAATATAATTATTATTATGATTATTATTATAATTATGATTTTTTGAAGGAGAGGAGGAAAAAACGAAAACTTAAAAATAAAATCGTCCTTAAAGGGGTACTCCGGTGAAAACCTTTTTCCTTTTAAATCAACTGGCGGCAGAAAGTTAAACATATTTGTAAATTACTTCTATTAAAAAATCTTAATCCTTACAGTACTTATTAGCTGCTGAATGCTACAGAGGAAATTCCTTTCTTTTTGGAACACTGATGACATCACAAACGCAGTTCTCTCTGCTGACATCTCTGTCCATTTTAGCAACCAAGCATAGCAGATGTATTCTAAGGGCAGCATGGTGGCTCAGGGGTTAGCACTGCTGCCTTGCAGTGCTGGGGACTTGGGTTCAAATCCCACTAAGGACAACAATAAATAAAGTGTTATTATTATTATAATAACGTCAGCAGAGAGAACTGTGTTCATGATGTCATCAGAGAGCATTCCAAAAAGAAAAGAATTTCCTCTGTAGTATTCAGCAGCTAATAAGTACAGGAAGGATTAAGATTTTTTAATAGAAGTAATTTGTAAATATGTTTAACTTTCTGCCACCAGTGGATTTAAAAGAAAAAAGGCTTTCACCGGAGTACCCCTTTAAGGCCCAAATGGGCTGAGTCCTTAACCTCTTAAGGACCCAGGACGTACGGGGACGTCCCCGCACCCTGGGCTTTAAGGACCCAGGACATCCCCGTACATCCTGGCGTTTTCCGGTCCCTGCCGCGCACCGGGCAGAGATCAGAAGCGGATGCCTGCTGAAATGCTTCAGCAGGCATCCAGGGCAAACGCCGAGGGGGGCCATGCCGCAAATCGCTAGGGAAATCGCCCTTGCGATCTGCGGCGATACTGGGCTGATCGGGTCTCTGGGACCCGACCGCCCGGTAATTTTGCATGATCCCGGCTGTCACAGACAGCCAGGACTATGCTAAAGTATAGGAGCGAGGTGGCAAGCCTGCCACCTCCTCCTATCCCCTGCGATCCGTCGGTTACCTAACCGACCAATCGCAGGGGGGGGGGGGGGGTTACTTCCTCCCGCCCTCCCCGGCCCCTGGAAGTCCGGAGAGGACGGGAGGAAGACCGAAGGACGCGGCGGGGGACGGGGGAGTGCTGGGGCCCGGCCCCGATACTTACCTCGTCCCTAAAGACCCGGATCCCGGCGATGAAGACGGCGGCGACAGGTGAGTTCCTCTTCAGCCGCAGTTGGGACCTTTACAGCAATGCACGTCGCCGTAAAGCGACATGCATTGCTGTATTGAGACCCTATATACTACAACTCCCAGCATGCCCAGACAGCCCTTGGCATTTGGGCATGCTGGGAGTTGCAGTTTCGCAACTTTTGGAGGTCCACAGTTTTGGGACCACTGTGCCCTTCCAGATGTTGCAAAACTACACATCCTCAGCATGCCCTTACTGTCCAGGCATGCTGGGAGTTGTAGTTCTGTAACATCTGGCCCTTCAGATGTTGCAGAACTACAACTCCCAGCATGCCTGGACAGTTTTT
Source organism: Hyla sarda (assembly GCF_029499605.1). Taxonomy (NCBI): domain Eukaryota; kingdom Metazoa; phylum Chordata; class Amphibia; order Anura; family Hylidae; genus Hyla; species Hyla sarda. The sequence continues at coordinate 250,994,688 of NC_079194.1, read as the reverse complement.
GGCATACTGGGAGTTGTAGTTTTGCAACATCTGGAAGGGCACAGATTGGAAACCACTGTATTAGTGGTCTGCAAACTGTAGTCCTCCAGATGTTGCAAAACTACAACTCCAAGCATGCTGGGAGTTGTAGTTCGGCAACATCTGGCTCTAAAGATGTTGCCGAACTACTACTCCCAGCATGCCTGAGAATGTTTGGGAGTTGTGGTTTTGCAACAACTGGAGGTACACTGGTTGGGAAACATTGTCTGTTTCCTAACTCAGTGTTTCCCAACCCGCGTGCCTCCAGCTGTTGCAAAACTATAACTACCAGCATGCACTGATAGACTGTGCATGCTGGGAATTGAAGTTTTGCAACAGCTGGAGGTCCCTCCCCCCCCCCTGTGAATGTACAGGGTACATTCACATGGGCAGGGGACTTACAGTGAGTATCAGGCTGCAAGTTTGCAATGCAGCAAATTTTGTGTGGCAGCTCAAACTCGCAGCGGGAAACTCGCTGTAATCCCCCGCCCGTGTGACTGTACCCTAAAAACACTACACTACACTAACACAAAATAAAAAGTAAAAAACACTACATACCCCTACAAAGCCCCCCTCCCCAATAAAAATGAAAAACGTCTGGTACGCCACTCTTTCCAAAATGGAGCCTCCAGCTGTTGCAAAACAACAACTCCCAGTATTGCCGGACAGCCGTTGACTGTCCAAGCATGCTGAGAGTTTTGCAACAGCTGGAGGCACCCTGTTTGGGAATCACTGGCGTAGAATACCCCTATGTTAACCCCTATGCAAATCCCTAATTCAGGCCTCAAATGCGCATGGCGCTCTCACTTAGGAGCCCTGTCGTATTTCAAGGCAACAGTTTAGGGTCACATGTGGGGTATCGTCGTACTCGGGAGAAATTGCCTAACAAATTTTGGGGGTCTTTTTCTCCTTTCACCCCTTATGAAAAGGTGAAGTTGGGGCCTACGCCAGCATGTTAGTGTAAAAAAATAAATTTTGTCATTTATAAATAAATTTTGTCATTTTGACAAGAGGTAAAGGGGAAAAAAGCCCCACAAAATTTGTAATGCAATTTCTCCCGACTACGGAGATACCCCATATGTGGGCGCAAAGTGCTCTGGGGGCGCACAACAAGGCCCAGAAGGGAGAGTGTGCCATGTACATTTGAGGTGATTTGCACAGGGGTGGCTGATTGTTACAGCGGTTTTGACAAACGCAAAAAAAACAAAAAAAACACATGTGACCCCATTTCGGAAACTACACCCCTCACGGAATGTAATGAGGGGTGCAGTGAGAATTTACACCCCACAGGTGTCTGACGGATCTTTGGAACAGTGGGCTGTGCAAATTAAAAATGTTGTACAGACCACTGTTCCAAAGTTCTGACAGACACCAGTGGGGGTAAATGCTCTTTTTATGCCTTGTTACGTTCCTCAAGGGGTCTAGTTTCCAAAATGGTATGCCATGTGGGGGTTATTTTGCTGTCCTGGCACCATATGGGCTTCCTAAATGTGACATGCCCCCTGAGCAAAATTTGCTCTCAAAAAGCCAAATATAACTCCTTCTCTTCTGAGCATTGTAGTTCGCCCGTAGTGCACTTCAGGTCAACTTATGGGGTACCTCCATACTCAGAAGAGATGGGGTTACAAATTTTGGGGGGTATTTTCTGCTATTAACCCTTGCAAAAATGTGAAATTTGGGGGGGAAACACACCTTTTAGTGATTTTTTTTTTACGTATGCAAAAGTCGTGAAACCCCTGTGGGGTATTAAGGCTCACTTTATTTCTTGTTATGTTCCTCAAGGGGTCTAGTTTTGCAACATCTGGAAGGGCACAGATTGGGAACCACTGTATTAGTGGTCTGCAAACTGTAGTCCTCCAGATGTTGCAAAACTACAACTCCAAGCATGCTGGGAGTTGTAGTTCGGCAACATCTGGCTCTAAAGATGTTGCCGAACTACTACTCCCAGCATGCCTGAGAATGCTGGGAGTTGTGGTTTTGCAACAACTGGAGGCACACTGGTTGGGAAACATTGTCTGTTTCCTAACTCAGTGTTTCCCAACCCGTGTGCCTCCAGCTGTTGCAAAACTATAACTACCAGCATGCACTGATAGACTGTGCATGCTGGGAGTTGTAGTTTTGCAACAGCTGAAGGTCCCCCCTGTGAATGTACAGGGTACATTCACATGGGCAGGGGGCTTACAGTGAGTATCAGGCTGCAAGTTTGCGATGCAGCAAATTTTGCGCGGCAGCTCAAACTCGCTGTAACCCCCCGCCCGTGTTACTGTACCCTAAAAACACTACACTACACTACCACAAAATAAAATAAAAAGTAAAAAACACTACATATACACATACCCCTACACAGCCCCCCTCCCCAATAAAAATGAAAAACGTCTGGTACGCCACTGTTTCCAAAATGGAGCATCCAGCTGTTGCAAAACAACTCCTAGTATTACCGGACAGCCATTGACTGTCCCGGCATGCTGGGAGTTTTGCAACAGCTGGAGGCACCCTGTTTGGGAATCACTGGCGTAGAATACCCCTATTTCCACCCCTATGCAAATCCCTAATTCAGGCCTCAAATGCACATGGCGCTCTCACTTCGGAGCCCTGTCGTATTTCAAGGCAACAGTTTAGGGTCACATATGGGGTATCGCCGTACTCGGGAGAAATTGCCTAACAAATTTTGGGGGGCTTTTTTTCTTTTCACCCCTTATGAAAATGTGAAGTTGGGGTCTACACCAGCATGTTAGTGTAAAAAAAAAAATTTTTTACACTAACACGCTGGTGTTGCCCTATACTTTTCAATTTCAAAAGAGGTAAACGGGAAAAAAGCCCCCCAAAATTTGTAATGCAATTTCTCCCGACTACGGAGATACCCCATATGTGGGCGCAAAGTGCTCTGGGGGCGCACAACAAGGCCCAGAAGGGAGAGTGTGCCATGTACATTTGAGGTGATTTGCACAGGGGTGGCTGATTGTTACAGCGGTTTTGACAAACGCAAAAAAAAAAAAAAAAAACACATGTGACCCCATTTCGGAAACTACACCCCTCACGGAATGTAATGAGGGGTGCAGTGAGAATTTACACCCCACAGGTGTCTGACAGATCTTTTGAACAGTGGGCTGTGCAAATTAAAAATTTTGTACAGCCCACTGTTCCAAAGATCTGACAGACACCAGTGGGGGGTAAATGCTCTTTTTATGCCTTGTTACGTTCCTCAAGGGGTCTAGTTTCCAAAATGGTATGCCATGTGGGGGTTATTTTGCTGTCCTGGCACCATATGGGCTTCCTAAATGTGACATGCCCCCTGAGCAAAATTTGCTCTCAAAAAGCCAAATATAACTCCTTCTCTTCTGAGCATTGTAGTTCGCCCGTAGTGCACTTCAGGTCAACTTATGGGGTACCTCCATACTCAGAAGAGATGGGGTTACAAATTTTGGGGGGTATTTTCTGCTATTAACCCTTGCAAAAATGTGAAATTTGGGGGGGAAACACACCTTTTAGTGATTTTTTTTTTACGTATGCAAAAGTCGTGAAACCCCTGTGGGGTATTAAGGCTCACTTTATTTCTTGTTATGTTCCTCAAGGGGTCTAGTTTCCAAAATGGTATGCCATGTGTTTTTTTGCTGTCCTCTCACCATAGGGGCTTCCTAAATGCGACATGCCCCCGAGCAAAATTTGCTCTCAAAAAGCCAAATATGACTCTTTCTCTTCTGAGCATTGTAGTTCGCCTGTAGTACACTTCAGGTCAACTTATGGGGTACCTTCATATTCAGAAGAGATGGGGTTACAATTTTGGGGGGTATTTTCTGCTATTAACCCTTGCAAAAATGTGAAATTTGGGGGAAACACATTTTAGTGAAATTTTATTTTTATTTTTTTACATATGCAAAAGTCGTGAAACACCTATGGGGTATTAAGGCTCACTTTATTCCTTGTTACGTACCTCAAGGGGTCTAGTTTCCAAAATGGTATTCCATGTGTTTTTTTTTTTTTGCTGTTCTGGCACCATAGGGGCTTCCTAAATGCAACATGCCCCCCAAAAACCATTTCAGAAAAACGTACCCTCCAAAATCTCCTTGTCGCTCCTTCGCTTCTGAGCCCACCGAACACTTTACATAGACATATGAGGTATGTGCTTACTACAAGAACATGCGAGTGTAAAAAATGGAGATTGTGAACTTTCTCCTTCACTTTGCTGCTATTCCTGTGAAACACCTAAAGGGTTAAAATGCTGACTGAATGTCATTTTGAATACTTTGGGGGGTGCAGTCTTTATAATGGGGTCATTTGTGGGGTATTTGTAATATGAAGACCCTTCAAATCCACTTCAAACCTGAACTGGTCCCTGAAAAATTGTGAGTTTGGAAATTTTGTGAAAAATTGGAAAATTGCTGCTGAACTTTGAAGCCCTCTGATGTCTTCCAAAAGTAAAAACACGTAAATTTTATGATGCAAACGTAAAGTGGACATATTGCATATGTGAATCAAAAAATTTTTTGGGGGAATATCCATTTTCCTTACAAGCAGAGAGCTTCAAAGTTAGAAAAATGCCAAATTTTCAAATTTTTCATCAAATTTTTGGATTTTTCACCAAGAAAGGATGCAAGATACCACAAAATTTTACCACTATGTTAAAGTAGAATATGTCACGAAAAAACAATCTCGGAATCAAAATGATAACTAAAAGCATTCCAGAGTTATTAATGTTTAAAATGACAGTGGTCAGATGTGCAAAAAATGACCGGGTCCTAAGGTATAAAATGGCTGGGTCATTAACCCCTTAAGGACCGGAGGTTTTTCCGTTTTCTCTTTCAAATTTACACCTAAAAATCCATATGATGGCTTATTTTTTGCGCCACCAATTCTACTTTGTAATGACGTCAGTCATTTTGCCCAAAAATCTATGGTGAAGCGGGAAAAAAAATCATTGTGCGACAAAATTGAAAAAAAACCGCTGTTTTGTAACTTTTGGGGGCTTCCGTTTCTACGTAGTAAATTTTTCGGTAAAAATGACACCTGATATGTATTCTGTAGGTCCATACGATTAAAATGATACCCTACTTATATAGGTTTGATTTTGTCGGACTTCTGGAAAAAATCATAACTACATGCAGGAAAATTAATACGTTTAAAATTGTCATCTTCTGACCCCTATAACTTTTTTATTTTTCCGTGTATGGGGCGCTATGAGTGCTCATTTTTTGCGCCGTGATCTGAAGTTTTTAACGGTACCATTTTTGCATTGATAGGACTTATTGATCACTTTTTATTCATTTTTAAATGATATAAAAAGTGACCAAAAATGCACTATTTTGGACTTTGGAATTTTTTTGCGCGCACGCCATTGACCGAGCGGTTTAATTAATTATATATTTTTATAATTCGGACATTTCCACACGCGGTGATACCACATATGTTTATTTTTATTTTTATTTACACTGTGGTTTTTTTTTTATTGGAAAAGGGGGGTGATTCAAACTTTTAATAGGGGAGGAGTTAAATGATCTTTATTCACTTTTTTTTTCCACTTTTTTTTTGCAGTGTTATAGGTCCCATAGGGACCTATAACACTGCACACACTGATCTTCTATGTTGATCACTGGTTTCTCATAAGAAACCAGTGATCAACGATTCTGCCGGATGACTGCTCATGCCTGGATCTCAGGCACTGAGCAGTCATTCGGCGATCGGACAGCGAGGAGGCAGGAAGGGGCCCTCCCGCTGTCCTGTCAGCTGTTCGGGATGCCGCGATTAGCCGCGGCTATCCCGAACAGCCCGACTGAGCTAGCCGGGAACTTTCACTTTCACTTTTAGCCGCGCGGCTCAGCTTTGAGCGCGCGGCTAAAGGGTTAATAGCGCGCGGCGCCGCGATCGGCGCTGCGCGCTATTAGAGGCAGGTCCCGGCTTCACTATGACGCCAGGCCCGCCATGATATGATGCGGGGTTACTGTGTAACCCCGCGTTATATCAGAAGAGCAGGACCAAGGACGTACCGGTACGTCCTTGGTCCTTAAGGGGTTAAGGGGGTACTCCTGTGGAAAACTTATTTTTTTTTTTAAATCAACTGGTGCCAGAAAGTTAAACAGATTTGTAAAATAAGTCTATAAAAAAAATCTTAATCCTTCCAGTACTTATTAGCTGCTGAATACTACAGAGGAAATTATTTTCTTTTTGGAATACAGTGCTCTCTGCTGACATCACGAGCACAGTGCTCTCTGCTGATATCTCTGTCCATTTTAGGAACTGACCAGAGCAGCATATGTTTGCTATGAGGATTTTCTCCTACTCTGATGCCATATTGGAGTCAGGAAGAAAAATTTCCCCCTGGAATGGGACAAACAAATTACAAATTTCATTGTTTGTTTGTTTTAAAAAAAAATTAAATATATAAATTACCAAATTTGATTGGTTGTTTTGGGAAATTGTTGCAGTTGTTGGCAATACAAACTAGGAATTAGTTTCCTGTTTACTGTCCCCAAACTTTCTTTTTGTTATTCCCTAAATCACATTATTCCTCGATTTTTTGTTTCTAGGTCAATTTTATCTGTCAAGTTTTTAAAGTAGTTAGAATTGTTTAGTTAAGTTCCCCTTTATCTGGTTCTGTATATTTGGAATCTTAAAGTTTTTCCCAAAATCTAGATCCACCTGGTCTCTTCTATTTTGTGATTAGATTAAAAAGACAAACACAGAGAACTAAGTCTACTCCATTTCTTATGTTTTGCCAATACAGTTAAGCTTGTTGCTTTTTATCAGAGCTAGTTTCCCCTGTTATCATTGAAACGCCTAAGTCTGTATATCTTAGTATTATATGTTTCCTAATGCCAAAAAGGGACTTTACTGCTATGATCTGGAATCATAAAAATGAGGACTTTAAGGGGGTATTCTGATAATGGGTAAAAAAGTGTAAATGCTGCTTTTTTGGGGTTTGCAATTTTCTCCCCTACCATGTCCTTCATGGTCGAGCAGTTGTTCAGTACTACAATTCCTAGAATGCATAGCTTTCCCTCAGCTCTCCTGCCAGTCCCCTGCACAGAGCTGTTGTAGAACATTTCTGTACACAGCAGACTGTTGCTCTGTAGTGAGTAAATCTGTAGAACCTGCTGTGTGTGTGTTTATGTTATGACAGGGAGATGGTAATGTAGGCTGAAGGGACTGGTCAGTGGTGGTGACAACACTCAGGGCGTGGAGCTAGAGCTCAGAGACCAGATCCAGCAATGCCTCTTAAGACAGCAGAGGATGTTGCATTGTCTTGGGAGAGAGCCGGGAAGCTGGAGACAACACTAAACTGAAAATGAAAGGTCAACACAACTTCCTGTCAGGGGTTAATCAGGCAAAAACATGATGAACCCAGTTCATTTTGTGATAACACTATATTGGTAAGTTATATATCTTGGAGTCATTAATTTAAATACAATTTTCTTATAACGGCACTATTTACATTTGGTTATCTTTCTGTGTTGGCAATATACCGTACACTCGCTGACCATTTTATTAAAGGAAACTCTGCCTCTAAGCATCTTATCCCCTATGCAAAGGATAGGGGAAAAGATATTTGATCACGATCTCCGGTACGGCACCCCAGTCACCCGTTGCACGGAGTGAATTCCACTCTGCGCCAGGCGACCACAGTCGTTGTGTCCCCACCATTCATGTCTTTGGGTGGAGGTGTGGCGGCTATGTACTAGCTGTCATGCCCTCTCCCATAGACATGAATGGAAACTTTGTCGCCCCTCATCCAGCACAGAGCAGAGTTCACTCTGCGCACTGGATGACTGGAGTGCTTCCGTGATCAGAATGCTGTGGTGTCGGCCCTGAGATAGTGGGGGGATCCCACGGGCCAAACCCCTGCCATCAGTCATCTATACCCTTTTAAGTACACCTTGCTAGTACCAGGTTGGACCCTCTTTTGGCTTAATTTTTTGTGGCAAAGTTTCTGCAGGGTGCTGGAAACATTCCTCAGAGATTTTGGCCCATATGGACATGATGGCATCGTGCAGTTGCTGCAGATTTGTTTGCTGCACATCCATGATGTAAAACTAGGTGTAATAGGGCCTTAAGAAGTATAGTGGAAGAAAAGTATTGACAACTATTTTCAAGTAGGAAGAGTGAAAGGACACTTGAATCGCTATTCTTGTAAATCCCAATACCTTACATAACTTATCTCTACCATAATGTGACTGTAATAAACAGAGGGGCATTACAAATGGTTTCCATTAATGGTGCTTCATATAGGGCAGTGCTCAGCTCACAGACTATTAGCACTTATGTAAGCTCATTACTGCTGCAGCCCAATATAACTCTGTCGGCAACAAGGAGGTTAAAATCCATTAAACAGAAAGATTTTTCACACTTGCTTCTCACTGTTGATGAACACATTAAGCCAGACTCTGTCGGTTTCTGATTAAGCCTATTGACCTAACCAAGAAAAACATTATTGCCGAGGTCTCTGCTTTCCAGGCTTTGCTCTGCAGCTCCGAGACATCCCAATACCCAGCTTCATTTCAGAAGATGACTGCAGTGAATAATAATGTCTCGCTCCTTGTGTCAGGCCCCTACCTGGCTGTTTACATTTGATTTTAGTTCTGGCCCTTTTCGTGTCAAGTTGCATGAAATCCCATCATTCTGTCCTCTACCTACAAACATCTTTCTAGGGTGATCAGAGACATCATAATTAATCTGTGATAGAAATCAGAGATTAAAAAGTGATCATATACAGAATCTCCAGCAATAGCTACATTTAAAAAAGTTTTCCTAAATATTGTCTGATGCTATAGTCCGATGCTTGACAAGAGAGAAAACTATATATATTCCACCAAGTAACCAGTACATTGCTTACCACAGCTGCAGTCTATAACTAGCGTATGCCCCATGGTCTGTAATACATCTATACACCAGCTGAGTGAGAGACGTGGCTTGTTAGTGCAGCATTAATTGACTGTTAGCTGGAAACAAGTAACATTCAATAAGTTGCTTGGAGGATAGAAAAGCCATAGCTGTCTTGATTTTAGTTACCATACAATTACTCTAAAATGACCTCAGAAAAGTAGGGCAGTACTGTAGTTTTAAGCCGCTAAATGACTTTGGCTTTTAACGTTAAGTGAAAGAACAAAATGGCTGAATAGAAATAATCAAGAAAAAAAGGGCACTGTAATAAATGGAGAGAGAAAAAACCCACTCTGATGATAAAGGGCATTTCTAAAATCTCCCCAAGTCATTGAGTTGTCCTCTTTAGTTGGGATGTAAAAAGTGCTATTCAGTTTGTCATTGGTTTTATCTGTTGCTTTTTTCGCTGTTGACTATGCAAAGTATCTCTATCTGAAAAGGAAATAAGCCTGGTTCTGGTGCTGCCCATCAGAGAAAAAATCCCTATAAAACTAAAGATATGGTTAAAAGAAAATGAACATCCTGTTCACCAGCATTAACCCAATACACTGGGTTATAGTGCAGGTGAATCGCATAAAAAAAAAAAAGGGGATACTTACATAATTCTGTCCAGCAGATTCAAAGTTGCAGCATTGCTATAGCGCTGCTGTGCACAATGGAGGCGAGAAGCCAGCTTGCCAAGCTCCCCTGTCTCCTCTATATGCAGCGCTATGCCCGCCTCTGATATGAATATTCTAATTTCTTCACTCTCACTTCACTAGGATGCAAGATTGAAGAAATTACAATATTTATCAGATGAGTGGGCAGGCATAGCGCTGTGTATAGAGGAGACAAGGGAGCTTGGCAAGCTGGCTCCCCGCCTCCATTGCACACAGTAATGCTGCTACCGAAAGGAATAACTTTAAAACAGTGTATTGGGTTTAGTGCGGGTGAACAGGATGTCAGTTGTCCTTTAAAGTTATACCTCTATCATCAATCTGCAGGGTCTGCAGCTCTGCACATGGTATGGAGCTGAAAGATTTCCGTTGAAAGACTTACCACATGACTGGTGTTTGAAAAGCTGAGCCAGAATCTCTCCCAAAAGGGAAAGTTACGCAACTTTGCTTATATCCCAAGTCATGTTCTAATGCTTTTAAAGAAGGCAAACATTAACTCGCATAGATGCTTTCTCCAATAGTTGGCACCAGAGAGCAAGCTTTTTTTCCTTCTGGGACAGTGCTTCCTTGCATACAGTCATGGCCGTAAATGTTGTCACCCCTGAAATTTTTCTAGAAAATGAAGTATTGCTCCCAGAAAAGGATTGCAGTAACACATGTTTTGCTATAAACATGTTTATTCCCTTTGTGTATATTGGAACTAAGCCAAAAAAGGGAGGAACAGAAAGAGGGGAAGAGAACTGTCTGAGGACTTGAGAACCAAAATTTTGGAAAAATATCAACAATCTCAAGGTTACAAGTCCATCTCCAGATCTCTAGATTTGCTTTTGTCCACAGTGCGCAACATTATGAAGAAGTTTGCAACCCATGGCACTGTAGCTAATCTCCCTGGGCATGGACGGAAGAGAAAAATTGATGAAAGGTGTCAACGCAGGATAGTCCGGATGGTGGATAAGCAGCCCCAAACAAGTTCCAAAGATATAACAAATGTACCGTAACTAGTGCTCAAGATCTGAATACATGGCAAATATTTTATAAAGATAATTAAAAGGATGTATTTGTCAACATTACACAATGCTTCCCCCAGCAGGGCCCTTGCTAGTAGGAGGCAATCAATATATACAAATAGATAAGATAAATGGCATAAAATGCTGAATAATAAAAATGCTGAATGATAAAAAATTGTGAACCAGTTTAAATATCCATCCCAATATTGCCTGCAATGTTCCCTGATTGAGGTAGTAGTATAAGAATAGCAAGTCTGTATAATAAGTCTATAAAGAACGTTGGTGGTACAGCGTGAAGCTCACCCAATTGTCGTTCTTCCTGGTTCTTGCAGCCGGGTATGCCATGTGCAGACCTAGTTGTATCAGCGTGGATCTCCTGGTTCTTGCAGCTGGACAAGCAATGTTACAGTCACCTAGTGTCAGAAGCGTGGAGCTGCGCACAGAGCGACAATGATGATAATAATCTGGTGATGTTGCTTCTCGCCTGTTATTGTACGCGCCATCTGGTTCTTGCACTCACTAGTAGCGTGCAGACCTGAATGTATGCAGAGATGCCCGTAGTGATATTGGAGATGCCAGTTACCTTGTTAGAGATCACACTAGTTTGTGGTAGCATGGCCGTAAATGTTGGCACCCCTGAAATTTTTCTAGAAAATGAAGTATTTCTCACAGAAAAGGATTGCAGTAACACATGTTTTCTATACACATGTTTATTCCCTTTGTGTGTATTGGAACTAAACCAAAATAGGGAGGAAAAAAGCAAATTGGACATAATGTCACACCAAACTCCAAAAATGGGGGCTGGACAAAATTATTGGCACCCTTTCAAAATTGTGGAAAAATAATATTGTTTCAAGCATCCTTTAAAGGGGTACTCTCTGCACATAATGACAGGCGATACAGGGGCCGGAGCAGCATGACGTCATGGCTCCGCCCCTCATGACATCACGGCCCGTCCCCTTAATGCAAGTCTATGGCGGGGGCGCCACGCCCCCTCCCATAGACTTGTATTGATAGGGCGGGCCGTGACGTCACGAGGGGCGGAGCCGTGACGTAACGATGCTCCGACCCCTGTATTGCCCGTCATTACGTGCAGAGCGAACTCACTCTGCGCAGTAATGATAGCGGGGTGCTGCAGCAGCGATCCCCGGGGTCCCCAGCAGCGGGACCCCGGCGATCTGACGTCTTATCCCCTATTCTTTGGATAGGGGATAAGATGTCTAGGAGCAGAGTACCCCTTTAAACTCACATAGGGCAAGTAACAGGTGTGGTCAATATAAAAATCACACCTGAAAGCAGATAAAAAGGAGAGAATTTAACTTAGTCTTTGCATTGTGTGTCTGTGTGTGCCACACTAAGCATGGACAACAGAAAGAGAAGAAAACTGTCTGAGGACTTGAGAACCAAAATTGTGGGAAAATATCAATAATCTCCAGGTTACAAGTCCATCTCCAGAGATCTAGATTTGCCTTTGTCCACAGTGCACAACATTATCAAGAGGTTTGCAACCCATGGCATTGTAGCTAATCTCCCTGGCCGTGGATTGAAGAGAAAAATTTATGAAAGGAGTCATCGCAGGATAGTCCGGATGGTGGAAAATTAGCCCCAAACAAGTTCCAAAGATATTTAAGCTGTCCTCCAGGCTCAGGGAGCATCAGTGCCAGCACGAACTATCCGTTGACATTTAAATGAAATGAAACGCTATAGCAGGAGACCCAGGAGAACCCTGCTGCTGACATAAAAAAGCAAGACTACATTTTGCCAAAATGAACTTGAGTAAGCCAAAATCCTCCTGGGAAAATGTCTTGTGGACAGATGAGACCAAGATAGAGCTTTTTGGCAAAGCACATTATTCTACTGTTTACTGAAAATGGAATGAAAAGAACACAGTACCTACAGTGAAATATGGTGGAGGTTCAATTATGTTTTGGGGTTGTTTTGCTGCCTCTGGCACTGGGTGCCTTGAATGTGTGCAAGGCATCATGAAATCTGAGGATCATCAACGGATTTTGGGTCACACTGTACAGCCCAGTGTCAGAAAGCTGGGTTTGCATCTGAGATCTTGGGACTTCCAGCAGGACAATGACCCCAAACATACGTCAAAAAGCAGAAATGGATGGCAACAAAGTGCTGGAGAGTTCTGAAGTGGCCAGCAATGAGTCCAGAACTAAATCCCATTGAACACGTGAGGAGAGAACTTAAAATTGCTGTTGGGAAAAGAGAGACATGGAGCAGTTTGCAAAGGAAGAGTGGTCCAACATACCAACTGAGAGGTGTAAGAAGCTTATTGATGGTTATAGGAATCAACTGATTTCAGTTATTTTTTCCAAAGGGTGTGCAACCAAATATTCACTTAAGGGTGCCAATAATTTTGTCCAGACCATTTTTGGAGTTTAGTGTGACATTATGTCCAATTAGATTTTTTTACTCCTTTTTGGTTTAGTTTCAATACACACAAAGGGAATAAACATGTGTAAAGCAAAACATGTGTTACTGCAATCCTTTTCTTTGAGAATTACTTCATTTTCTTGAAAAATTTCAGGGGTGCCAACATTTATGGCCATGACTGTATCTATTTTCACAGTGAAGCATGACCGGCCTATCAGCCTCCACTTGCCGTTTGACATTCTCCTCAAGAAGAAACATAACTTCCTCTCTCGCTCTGTTGTCTGAAAATGACAACCACTAATGTAGAGGGCACTATTATAGCACTTACAGTGGTTCTCAACTCAACTTTCAGAAAAGCAGTATTGTTATGCAGTAATATCTATTGCAGGGAGTGCACTGCAATAGATCTTACTATGCAGATATGCCATGTAGGGGGTCTTTAAAAGCTTGAAGAGAATGATGAATATGTAATGGCAGCCATATTGGTTGTATACTAGCATCCCGGAAACAGATTTGACTAAAATGGCTAGAAAGCCGTTACAATGACTTGACAATTCAAGGACTCAAGGCATGTCTAGAATTATGTACGTGTCCCATTCATCTAAAGGGAGGTTGTAAAAAGCCACACAGGTGCTACAAAATTAACCTCATAAAAGGTGTAAGCAACAAATGTCCTCCCTCACGATTAACAGCTAAATAGAGATAAGAGATCTGTATTCAATTTAATTATTACTAATTGACTGTCAACATCTAATCCACAACCAGTCATTACAACTGTTCCTTGAAGCCAATACCCATCCATCACTGATTTATTGATCTGAGTATACGTAAATGTCAGAAAGAGACTGCAGCGCGCCTTGTTGTTATATAGTAAAATAAGGTTTTAGTTGTATACTTTCATAGCATGGCAAGTACAAACATTATATATGTGTGACTAATGTGGCTTTCCAGCTAAAGCCTGACTAAGCCTAATAGCAAAGGGGTATCAGTGCCCATTTGTACTCGAGATGTTGTGATTCTTCTGAGAGGAGATTCCGTCTAGCAGTCGTCACTGAAAATACGTCGGCAGTAGGACCAAGCGGCACTGCGCCGTCACCATTGATGGCTATACAGTTTATGTGGACTTCCGCGCAAAGAATGAACATGTTCTTTCTTTGCGCAGAACAGTTTCCTCAGTGTGAACGGGTCTGCAGAAGACCCATTTACACTGATGGTAATGCTCACTGAGTGGAATTCCGCAGTGTGAACATACCCTTACTTTGAAAATTTGGCTGCTAAGGCTGCTTTCACACTATGAATTTCTCCGTTTAGGAACTTCCATCAGAAGTTCCGTCAGTACAGCTGCGAAACCCAGCATGCAGTAATTTTTCCACCACGATGTCCTGTCACTGTATAGCGCCCGTAATGAATTACGGGCATATATGGGTGCAAACGGGCAGTTACAAAACCCCATAGGCTGCAATGCAATTTAGTCACAGGCGTCAGGGGTTTTGTAACGGCCGGGTTTCGCAGCTGTAGTGACGGAACTTCTGACGGAAGTTCCTAAACGGAGAAATTCATAGTGTGAAAGCAGCCTAAGAGCAATTTTGTTATATGTCCTGTAAAAGTGTACAGCTATAACTCGAGTGACATCTTATAGGCAAATCTATAAGAGAGATAATGCCATAGTGAAGATATACTCCATAGCAATACGGAGCCAGTTAGGCTGTGTTCCCATGTTCAGGTTCTTAACAGCAATTATTAAATATAAAGCCAGGAATGGATTTGAAATTATTATTTATAATTTTTTTTGTTCTTTTTGCGATTTTGGTGCATTAGAACATACTATGCACAATCTTAGGGCACATAACAATTCTGCTATAGCAGGGGTAAGTTTTACAAACATGTAAGAAAGGAACTCACATTTCTCTGAAGTTCATGACCATCACGATAAGATATTTTTGTTGCAGATTTACAAAAAATGCGGAGGATACAATGTTGAAGTGATTAAACATGGGGACACTTTTCAAACTGTGATTTACACTAAAAGAACAGATAAAAATAATATGCTCCACCGGGGGGCTCCCGTTAAGTCAGTTGATCTGGGCGAAAAGAATATCTAGTACAGACAGTGAGTATGAAAAATCAGAAGATATTTATGGATAGAGTTTATGATTAGAAACAGCTACTGGAGGCAGGCAAGGAAGTAAGGATAATGGACAGAAAAGAATTGATGAAAATTAAACCTAAAGAAAAGAAGGTATGTAATCATGCCATGCATACAGGCACATTTGGTAGACATGTCCCTATGATTCGACAGGTAGCGCAGAAATAATGGGGTTTATTGAGGTCCAACCCTAAATATGGCACCTTGTTTCAGGAACCTCCTCTCATTGTTCATGCTAAGGGGAAGACAATTGGGGATAGACTGGTCAGAGGAGACATGGTTGTCAAAAAGATGAATAAACAGAGGTTCTTGGCTAGTGTCATGCAATGCAACAGAATAATAAAAGGGGAAAATATCCATCACCCCAAAAAAGGTCACAAAATTCCAGTGAAAAGCTATTTTAGGTGTACCAATGAAAATGTGATGTACCTACTGAAGTGGCCCTGCGGGATGCGGTACATAGGGCAGGCAAGCAGAATGGTGAAAATTAGAATTTCAGGACATAAAAGTTCCATACGTAAAGCCCTAGAAACAAAATGCTGTCCAGTGCAAGAAAACAGGTTTGGGGAAACATCTGTAGTTTGGCATTTTTTTTAGAAAAAGGTCATCGTGTGAATGAGCTAAGATGGCAGGTGATTGAACACAAGTAACACAAAGCGTGAACAGGGAGAGTAATAGGAAGCTGCTCCTACAAAGGGAGTATTCTGGATTACTGAACTTGAGGCATTGCAACCGTCAGCATTAAATGAAATGTGTAGTTTTAGAGCATTTTTGTAATACAAGTGAAATCTGTGAATATTTATGTGGTTTTAAATCTGAAAACTTGTATTTGGAATGTGTCTAATTTAGTTAATTCAATGAAGGTGTGTCAGGACATACAAAGGAAGATCGGTGTGAGGGATCTAGTACACATGAGTAAGGGGGTGGACCCCGAAACATTGCACGTCAGATCCTGACTCTTTCTGATGCTTGAGGTGGTTCGGCTCTGTGAAAAATATTTAAATAGTTTACGCTTTTTTTTTTTTTTTTAACTCTGCAACAAAAATATCTTATCATGATGATCGTGAACTTCAGAGAAAAGAGAGTTCCTTTCTTACGTGTTTGCAAAACTTAGCCCTGCTATAGAAGAATTACGTGCCCTAGGATTGTGCATAGTATGTTCTAAGGGAGCATTTGGTGGAGCTCCACACTTGGGATGTGATTAAAACTGTGCATTACAAGACTGTATATTATAAGTACGGTATATATTTGGTGCATTAGAGGCACAACTTTCTCAAATTGCTACTTTTGCTGCTTTTAGTGATCTGCAACATTCTAAAATACTCTGCAAAGCCTGTCTGTGTTTCTCTTCCTTTTTTTTTGTCCTGCCTTCTGGCTTTCTGATGTTGTTTACAAGCTTTGGGGACCCCCTGTGTTGCTATATTGTGTAAATTTTGCTCCTTATTACTAGTATATTGTCATCTTTCTCCCTTCTGGTTGCCCTTTGTTTAATGGAAGTGTATTGCACAACTGTTATCCCTTGTTCCTGGCGTTATTTGTGACATACTCATCAATTCTTGATTGTTATTGTTTATCTTTCTTTGTTTAAAAATCAATAAAACAAGTAATAAAAAAATTTAAAAAAGTTTTTGAAAAGTTACCAACAAAATACATTTTTGCGCAAGCTCATTCCAGTAAGGAAGAATCATCCTCACTCCTCTAGGAGTGAAAAATTGGGTTTTCTCTCTGGGCACTCACTGGTAATGCTGTAGGATTGATGATCACGACCGACAGAATCATAAATAAAAGGTCTACTTGTTTATTGAGACAATGCGTCACTGCACTGCACTGATGAAGGGAGATGGACATCTCCTGAAACGCGTTGACTTAATAAGCAAGTAGAGCTTTTATTTATGAGTCTGTCGGTCATGGTCATCAATACTACTTCATTACCAGTGAGCGCCAATCCTACATGGAGGGGCTAGGGTATCGGGGGGGGGGCTGCTGGATCCTATTAAGGTCTTTCTCCAAATGTGCATACAGGTGTTGAGCTCTTAGGCTAACACCCAAAGGTAAGCAAAAAATGTTTTCCTTCACCAAGCATCACCTTGGGTAACGGTATCAGGTAGCGTCATCTGTCCGGCTTTTTTCTTTTTCATAATCCAGTAAGGACCATGGTTACAAAATCATCTATGTGGTACCACATTGGTTTTCTTCATCCTCAAGAAAGGTTATTAAACCCAGAGATATGGTTGCTCAATAGAAAAGTGTGCTGTATCATACTGATTTATTTATGTTATGTATCCCTTTATTGGCGCTGTCTGTTTGGCATTAATGACCAAGCCTCATTTTTCAAACCTGGCATGTGTCTCTTTAATCCCTTAAGGACTCAGCCTATTTTCACCTTAAGGACCCAAGCACTTTCTGCACATCTGACCACTGTCACTTTAAAGGGGGCTGTAAAGTTAGTGTAGTTCATAATATAGTGTCTGTACCTGTGTGTGATGGTTTTCTACAATTCTTCTGTGATTTTCACCCCAATATTTATTTTTAACAGCATACAAAATGACTGTTGTCTCAGATTTTTCCCAGCTTGCAATGCAGCTGATGACAAGGAGCCTGTCTGCTTCAATGGGTGGAGGGATCGCTTGGTGGGAGAGAGATCAATCTGCAACAGCTGTAGGCACCCTGATTGAAAACCACAGGTCTTTTGATGGATGCAGCTAATTTATGTTTCAATGGGTGGGGTGGCTGATGTGTGGGAGGGAGGAAAATGGAATTATGGGATTTGTAGTCAAAAAAAGAAAAGTCAAACAGGAAATACAAGTTCACAAAAAGCTAGACACAGTATTATGGTAATCTCATGACATCGCGATTTAGCCCCAAAACAAGTGCAGATCCTTCCTAAGCATGTCCATTACTGTCTGCCAAGTACCGTATATACTTGAGTGTAAGCAGAGCTTTTCAGCACGATTTTTCGTGCTGAAAACGCCCCCCCTAGGTTTATATTGAAGTGAACTCTCCGCCTGTCAATCCCTTCTCAGTTTTCTTCAACCTGCAGACCTACAGATGTTGCAAAACTACAACTCCCAGCATGCCTGGACAGCCATCGGCTGTCCGAGCATGCTGGGAGTTGTAGTTTTGAAACATCTGGAGGTCCGCAGGTTGAAGATCACTGTGGCCTTCGTCATCATCCAGACCCCCCCTTTAGTTTTCTACTCACCTCCCCTCGGTGGGAAGGAAGAGTGAGCTGGTCCGGGCCATCTATGCTGAAGGGACCGTCCGGTGGGGAGGGTTAGTCGTTCCGGGCTGTCCATTTTCACCGGGAGGCCCTCTTCTCCGGGCCGGCCCTGGCCTAGTGACGTTGCCTTGACGACGACACACAGGGACATCCGTGAGCTGCAGACGTCCCTGCGCATGAACGTCCCTGTGCGTTGTTGTCAAGGCAACGTCACTAGTCCAGGGCCGGCCCGGAGCAGAGAAGAAGGCCTCCCAGTGAAGATGGACACCCTGGAACGACTAATCCTCCCCACTGGACGGTCCCTTCAGCATAGATGGCCCGGACCAGCTAACCCTTCCTTCCCGCCGAGGGGAGGAGAGTAGAAAACTAAAGGGGGGTCTGGATGATGACGAAGGCTGCAGTGGTTTTCAACCAGCAGACCTCCAGATGTTTCAAAACTAGCCGATGGCTGTCCGGGCATGCTGGGAGTTGTAGTTTTGCAACATCTGGAGGTCCGCAGGTTGAAGACTACTGATTGACAGGTGGTGATGATGAAGGGATGGGGGGATGATGACAGGGTGATTATGATGGGGGTGAAAATGTCAGGGTGATGATGACGGGGGTGTTAATGACGGGGGTCTGGATAATGACAGGGGGATGATGACATGGGGGGGATGATGTATTTCCCACCCTAGGCTTATAGTCGAGTCAATACCTTTTCCTGGGTTTTTGGGGTGAAATTAGGGGCCTCAGCTTATATTCGGGTCGGCTTATACTCGAGTATATACGGTATGTACTAAAATCCCCTTATGGTGGATGACCCCTTTCAGCATTAATAACTCTGGGATGCTTTTACTTTTTATTCTGATTCCAAGACAGTTTTTTTCGTGACATATTCTCTTTATGTTAGTGGTAAATTTCTGACCATACTTGCATAATTTCTTGGTAAAAAATTCCAAAATGTGATGAAAAATTCAAAAATTTTGCATTTTTTTCAACTTTGAAACTCTTTGCTTATAAGGAAAGTGGACATCCAAAATAAATTATATATTGATTCACATATCAATATATGTGAATTAATATACAAGCTATTTGGTATGTCCATTTTCCTTATAAGCAGAGAGTTTCAAAGTAACAAAAAAATTCTAAATTTTAAATTTTTTCATAGAATTTGGGAATTTTTTACCAAGAAATGATGCAAGTATTGACGCAAATTTACCACTTACATGAACATGTTTGCATCATAAAGTTAACATGTTTTTACTTTTGGACATCAGAGGGCTTCAAAGTTCAGCAGCAATTTTCCAATTTTTCTCAAAATTTTCTAAATCTGAATTTTCAGGGACCAGTTCAGTTTTGAAGTGGATTTGAAGGGCCTTCATATAAGAAATACCCCATAAATGACCCCATTATAAAAGTACACCCCTCAAAGTATTCAAAATGACATTCAGAAAGTTATGTGTTTCACAGGAATAGCAGCCAAGTGAAGAAGAAAATTCAAAATCTTAATTTTTTACACTCGCATGTTCTTGTAGACCCAGTTTTTTTTATTTTTACAAGGGGTAAAAGGAGAGAAATCACCCTAAAATTTGTAACCCAATTTCTCTCGAGTAAGGAAATACCTAATATGTGTATGTTAAGTGGTCTGTGGGTTCACTAGAGGGCTCAGAAGGGAAGGAGCGACAATGGGATTTTGGAGAGTGAGTTATCTGAAATGGCTTTTGGGGGGCATGTCACATTTAGGAATCCCCTATGGTGCCAGAATAGCAAAAAAAAAAAACACATGGCATGCTAGTTTGGAAACCACACCCCTCATGGAACGTAACAAGGGGTCCATTGAGCCTTAACACCCCACAGGTGTTTGATGGGGATGTGTAAATAAAAAAATTTTTTTCACAAAAATGCATTTTTCCCCCCAAATTTTACATTTTTACAAGGGGTAATAGGAGAAAATGCCCCCCCCCCCAATTTCTAACCCCATCTCTTCTGAGTATGGAAATACCCCATGTGTGGACATCAAGCGCACTGCGGGCGCACTACAATGCTCAGAAGAGAAGGAGTCACATTTGGCTTTTGGAAAGCAAATTTTGCTGAAATGGTTTTTGGGGGCCATGTTGCATTCAGGAAGCCCCTATGGTGCCAGAACATAAAAAAAAACCCACGTGACTATTTTGGAAACTACACCTCTAAAGGATTGTAACAAGGGGTACAGTGAGCCTTAACACCCCACAGGTGTTTGACCACTATTTGTTAAATTTGGATGTGTAAATAGATTTTTTTTTCACTATAATGCAGTTTTTTCCCCAAATTTTACATTCTTACAAGGGGTAATAGGAGAAAATTACCCCCCAAATTTGTAACCCCATCTTTTCTGAGTATGGTAACACCACACATGTGGACGTAAAGTGCTCTGGGGGTGCCCTACAATGCTCAGAAAAGAAGGAGCCACATTTGGCTTTTTGAAAGCAAATTTTGATAAAATTGTTTTTGGGGGGGTGGGGGGGGCATGTCGCATTTAGGAAGCCTGTATGGTGCCAGAACAGCAAAAAAAAGTCCCACATGGCATACTATTTGGGAAACAACACCCCTCAAGGAAAGTAACAAGGGGTACAGTGAGCCTTTACACAGGTGTCTGACAAATTTCCACTAAAGTTGGACGTGAAAATGAAATATTTGATTTTTTTTTCACTAAAATGCTGGTGTTACCCCAATTTTTTTTTTCACAAGGGGTAATAGGAGAAAAAGCCTCCCAAAATTTTTAACCCTGTTTCTTCTGAGTATGGAAATACCCCATATTTGGATGTAAAGTGCTCTGCGGGTGCACTGCAATGCTCAGAAGAGAAGGAGCACCATTGAGCTTTTGGAGAGAGAATTTGATTTGGAATGAAATTCAGGGGCCATGTACGTTTACAAAGCCCCCCTGGTGCCAGAACAGTGGACCCCCCACATGTGACCCCATTTTCATTTTCATGTCCAACTTTAACGAAAATTTATTTATGTCAGAACCGCTATAACAATCAGCCACCCTTGTGCAAATCCCCTTCTGAACCCTGCTGTGCGCCAGCAGAGCATTTTACGTCCACATATGGGGTATTTTCGTACTCAGAAATTGTGTTACAAATTTTGGGGGTCGTTTTTTCCTTTTACTTCTTGTGAAAATGAAAAGTATGGGGCAACACCAGCATGTTAGTGTAAAAAATGTAATTTTTTTTTTTACAATAACATGCTGAAGTAGACCCCAACTTTACCTTTTCATAAGGGGTAAAAGGAGAAAAAGAACCCCAAAATTTGTTAGGCAATTTCTCCCGAGTACGGAAATAACACATATGTGGCCCTAAACTGCTGCCTTTAAATATGACAGGGCTCTGAAGTGAGAGTGCGTCATGCGCATTTAAAGCCTAAATTAGGGATTTGCATAGGGACAGACCCGGATGCAAGAATTACACTTGCCTCCGATACCAAAATTACCCTATAGCAGTGTTTCCCAAACAGGGAGCCTCCAGCTGTTGCAAAACTCCCAGCATGCCTGGACAGTCAATGGCTGTTCGGCAGGGACGTGCACACATAGGAGTGAAAGGGGGCTGGATGTCATTATCTGCCATTTCTATGCTTCTCTCCACACGGAGGAGACAGGAGCAGGAGAGGCAGAGAGAAGCCCCACCCACAGCATGTCCTGCCACAAACTTCAGTCTATGCAGCCCTTACTGTAAGTAACTGTAAATATATGTGAGTGATTGTATGTCAGTGTGTGTGTATGTATATATGTGAGTGATTGTATGTCAGTGTGTGTGTATGTATATATGTGAGTGATTGTATGTCAGTGTGTGTGTATGTATATATGTGAGTGATTGTATGTCAGTGTGTGTATGTATATATGTGAGTGATTGTATGTCAGTGTGTGTGTATGTATATATGTGAGTGATTGTATGTCTGTGTGTGTGTATGTATATATGTGAGTGATTGTATGTCAGTGTGTGTGTGTATGTATATATGTGTGTTTGTGTGTGTGTGTCTATCTCTGTATATGCCTATATATGTCAGCAAGTGAATGTATGTATGTATGTATGTGTGTGTATATATATGAGCAAGTGAATCTATGTATGTATGTATGTATGTGTGTGTGTGTATATATGAGCAAGTGAATATATATATATATATATATATATATATGAGCAAGTGAATCTATGTATATATATATATATATATGAGCAAGTGAATCTATGTATATGTGTAAATATATGAGCAAGTTAATCTATATATATATATATATATATATATATATATATATATATATATATATGAGCAAGTGAATCTATGTATATATGAGCAAGTGAATCTTTGTATGTGTGTATGTATGTATGTATATATATATATATATATAAGCAAGTGAATCTTCGTATATGTGTATATATATGAGCAAGTTAATCTATGTATGGGTGTGTGTATATATATGAGCAAGTGAATCTATGTATGTGTGTATATATCTGTGAGTGATTGTATGTGTGTACCTGTATGTATGATGTGCTTACCTGTATGTATGATGTGCTGTTTGTATATATTCCATGATATATGTGTGTCTGTGTATTTATGTTTCTTAATGTATATTTGTACCTGTATGTATTAGGGATCGACCGATATCGTTTTTTTAGGGCCGTTACCGATAATCGGTGGAGGTTAGGGCCGATAGCCGATAACTTATACCGATATTCCGGTATAAGTTATCGGCTATTTATCCCCCCTCGACAACGCTGCAGGTCATTGATTTAAAGCGGGCGTTTTAAATCAATGCACTGCAGTGGCTTTTGCGGTGCCATAGGCCGCCGCCACCAGCTTCTCTCCCCCTACCTGTCAGGGTGGTCCGGGCCATCCATCGTTCCTTCCTGTAGTGTCCGGCGGCATTCCGGGTGGAGGGTGAACCGGTCCGGGCTGTCCTTCTTCTCCGGGGGTCATCTTTTCCACTCCGGGCAGGCTCCGGCCTAGTATGCTGCATAGACGCCGCTGCACAGTGACGCCCGTGCGCAGCGACGCACCTGATATCACGGCGTAGCGGCGTCTATGCAGCGTACTAGGCCGGAGCCTGCCCGGAGTGGAGAAGAGGACCCCCGGAGAAGGACAGCCCGTACCGGTTCACCCTCCACCCGGAATGGCGCCGGACACTACAGGAAGGAAGGACGGATGGCCCGGACCACCCCAATTACAGGTAAGTTTATTTACTTGGAGGGGGGGGGAGGGGCCCGACCAGTATAGCGGTATGGGCAAAAATCTATACTGGTATACCGCCCAGCACTACGGTCGGGGGGGGGGGGGGGGGGGTGGGGGTGGTTGCGGTGTGGCGGGTCGGGGGGGCGCGGACGCGGTGGGGGCGGTGCGGGGCATTATCGGCTTATCGGCAAGGTAATTGCCGATAATGCCCAAAATCATGATAATCGGCCGATAATATCGGCCATACCGATAATCGGTCGATCCCTAGTATGTATGTGTCAAAGTGTCTCTTTGTATGTGTGTATATGACCTATGTACTGTATGTGTCTTTATGTTATGTGCTTGTATTTATTATATGAAGCACATTATTAGGGAATTATTGGAGGAATATAAGCACAGTATTTAGGAAATTTATGGAAGCACAGTATATATTTCATTATATTGGAACATTATATTTTTTATGTATGCTGGCACTGTGTATAGATCCTTAGGGTGCGTTCAAATGTGCCTATTTCTGCTGCAGATTTTGCTGCTGCAGATCTTGCTTCCCATTGACAATGGGAAGAGAAATCTGCTAAAGCAAATCTGCAGCAGAAAATATGCACGTGTGAACGCACCCTTAGTGGTGGCACAGTATAGTTAAATAATAGTGGCACAGTATATAGCTCATTAATGGTGGCACAGTATATAGCTCATTAATGGTGGAACAGTATATAGGGAATTAATAGATGAATGGTGGCACAGTATATAGTTCATTAATGGTGGCACAGTATATAGGTAATTAATAGATGAATGGTGGCACAGTATATAGGTAATTAATAGATGAATGGTGGCACAGTATATAGGGAATTAATAGATGAATGGTGGCACAGTATATAGGTAATTAATGGATGAATGGTGGCACAGTATATAGGTAATAGATGAATGGTGGCACAGTATATAGGTAATTAATAGATGAATGGTGGCACAGTATATAGGTAATTAATAGATGAATGGCCGCACAGTATATAGGGAATTAATAGATGAATGGTGGCACAGTATATAGGGAATTAATAGATGAATGGTGGCACAGTATATAGGGAATTAATAGATGAATGGTGGCACAGTATATAGGGAATTAATAGATGAATGGTGGCACAGTATATAGGGAATTAATAGATGAATGGCCGTACAGTATATAGGGAATTAATAGATGAATGGTGGCACAGTATATAGGGAATTAATAGATGAATGGTGGCACAGTATATAGGGAATTAATAGATGAATGGTGGCACAGTATATAGGGAATTAATAGATGAATGGTGGCACAGTATATAGTTCATTAATGGTGGCACAGTATATAGGGAATTAGAAGATGAATGGTGGCACAGTATATATGGAATTAAGGGGGGTATGGTATATAATTAAAGGGAAACTGACAGGCTGTTCACTCGCACTAAACCCAATACACTAGGTTACAGTGCATGTATACAAAAATTGGTCGGGGGGGGGGGGGGTGGTCGCGGTGTGGCGGGTCGGGGGGGGGATGGACGCGGTGGGGGCGGTGCGGGGCATTATCGGCTTATCGGCAAGGTAATTGCCGATAATGCCCAAAATCATGATTATCGGCCGATAATATCGGCCATACCGATAATCGGTCGATCCCTAGTATGTATGTGTCAAAGTGTCTCTTTGTATGTGTGTATATGACCTATGTACTGTATGTGTCTTTATGTTATGTGCTTGTATTTATTATATGAAGCACATTATTAGGGAATTATTGGAGGAATATAAGCACAGTATTTAGGGAATTTATGGAAGCACAGTATATATTTCATTATATTGGAACATTATATTTTTTATGTATGCTGGCACTGTGTATAGATCCTTAGGGTGCGTTCAAATGTGCCTATTTTTGCTGCAGATTTTGCTGCTGCAGATCTTGCTTCCCATTGACAATGGGAAGAGAAATCTGCTAAAGGAAATCTGCAGCAGATCTGCAGCAGAAAATACGCAAGTGTGAACGCACCCTTAGTGGTGGCACAGTATAGTTAAATAATAGTGGCACAGTATATAGCTCATTAATGGTGGCACAGTATATAGCTCATTGATGGTGGCACAGTATATAGGGAATTAATAGATGAATGGTGGCACAGTTTATAGTTCATTAATGGTGGCACAGTATATAGGTAATTAATAGATGAATGGTGGCACAGTATATAGGTAATTAATAGATGAATGGTGGCACAATATATAGGTAATAGATGAATGGTGGCACAGTATATAGGTAATTAATAGATGAATGGTGGAACAGTATATAGGGAATTAATAGATGAATGGTGGCACAGTATATAGGGAATTAATAGATGAATGGTGGCACAGTATATAGGGAATTAATAGATGAATGGCGGCACAGTATATAGGGAATTAATAGATGAATGGTGGCACAGTATATAGGGAATTAATAGATGAATGGTGGCACAGTATATAGGGAATTAATAGGTGAATGGTGGCACAGTATATAGGGAATTAATAGATGAATGGTGGCACAGTATATAGTTCATTAATGGTGGCACAGTATATAGGGAATTACTAGATGAATGGTGGCACAGTATATATGGAATTAAGGGGGGTACGGTATATAATTAAAGGGAAACTGACAGGCTGTTTACTCGCACTAAACCCAATACACTAGGTTACAGTGCATGTATACAAAAATTGGTCTTTCCATTTTCTAGGTATTGCCCCACATTGCTAGTATGCGAAGTCAGTGTTGTGCGTAATGGAGGCGGAGCTTCCCTGCCTCCATCCTGTATGCTGTGCTATGCCTGGCCGTCTTTGTATATTTATCATTCTTTTTTTTTTTTGCCAACTCTAGTATATTGTAGACTGTAAGCATATATTAGTGTGGTGTCCATTTCTTCAGTGTAAGAACCAGAGCTGTGTGGAGATTCCTGCATAAGGTGGGTGATTGGTGCTGAGTTATTGGGGATGGGTGCTGGGTGATTCGTGCTGGGTGATTGGGGATGGGTGCTGGGTGATTGGTGACGGATGCTGGGTGATTGGTGATGGGTGCTGGGTGATTGGGTGATGGGTGCTGGGTGATGGGTTATTGGTGATGGGTGCTGGGTGATTGGTGATGGGTTCTGTCATATAGAGGTCAGACCGGGGCATATAGGGGGAGATTTATTAAAACCTTTGCAGAGGAAAAGCCCTCTGCAAAATTATCTCATTGGTTGCTATGGGAGACTGCACCGCTCTTTCTCTGCACAGGTTTTGATGAATCTCCTCTATAATACAGTATATTATAGGGCAGCTGTCACATGTTTTCTGTAAATAAGACTGACAGCACAGCAAAAGTGTATATACACATGGCAGACCTCAGAGAAACTGTTCTTGACTCGATTTTACAAAAACACCAACTTTTATGAGCATAGGAATGTCGAGGAGGCCTGGCGGGGGTCCACTGCTGTGTCCCTGGGCCGCAGTACATCTGCCCTTTAAGTCTGGCAGACGTTTTTTTAATTATGAAAAGTGCCCTCATTTTTTACTTGAGCCCCTGCCCTTCAAAATGTCTGTGCACGTCCCTGCTGTTCGGCAACACTGGGAGTTGTTGTTTTACAACAGCTGGAGGCTCCGTTTTAGAAACTGTGCCATACCAGACGTTTCTCATTTTTATTGGGAGGGGGGTAAATGTGTAAGGGTATGTGTATATGTAGTGTTTTAGCTTTTATTTTGTGTAGTGTAGTGTAGTGTTTTTAGGGTACATTAACATGGGCAGGTTCACAGCGAGTTTCCAGCTGGGAGTTTGAGCTGCAGTGGAAAATTTGCTGCATCATAAACTTGCAGCGAGAAACTCACTGTAAACCCCCGCCCGTGTGAATGTACCCCGCCCATGTGAATTGTAGTTATGCAACAGCTGGAGGCACACTGGTTTCAAAACAGAGTTTGTTACTTGACTCAAAGTTTCACAACCAGTGTGCCCCCAGCTGTTGCAAAAGTACAACTCCCAGCATGTACGAATAGCCAAAGGGCATGCTGGGAGTTGTAGTTTGCAACAGCTGGAGGCACACAGGTTGCGAAACACTGAGTTAGGTAACAAACTGTGTTTCGCAACCAGTGTGCCTTCAGCTGTTGCAAAAACTACAACTCTCAGCATGCAGTGACAGCTGAAGGGCATGCTGGGACCTGTAGTTATACAACAGCTGGAGGCATACTACTACAACCTCCAACATGCCCTTTGGCTGTCCATGTGTGCTGGGTGTTGTAGTTATGCAACAGCTGGAGGTACACTGGTTGCAAAACACAGAGTTTGCTACTTAACTCAGTGTTTCTCAACCTGTGTTGCAAAACTAAAACTCCCAGCATGAATGGTCTGTCAGTGCATGCAGGGCGTTATAGTTTTGCAACAGCTGGAGGCACACGGGTTGGGAAACATTGAGTTAGAAAACAGACAATGTTTCCCAACCAGTGTGCCTCCAATTGTTGCAAAACTACAGCTCCCAGCATGCCCAGACAGCTGAAGGGCATGTTGGGAGTTGTAGTTATGCAACAACTGGAGAAGAACAGTTTGGAGACCACTGTGTAACCACCTTGGGCACCCCCCCAACAGATTAATTAATAATAGAAATTGTCGACAACAATTTCCATTATCTATTTTTATTGATTAATCATTGCAGCCCTAGTTATATGGCTATTTGGCACATTACAATTAATCTAACTATAAAAGGGCTGTTTTGGAACTATGACCAGATTATCGATTAATAAATACTCTTGACCAAAGATTAGAACAGATTTTGCGCTCATATTGATAAATGGATAAATTAATAGGTACATGCTAACATCTTATGAATTATACCTATCAAACACATTTACACATGGTGTGATATGGTGATATTTTGGTGATGCGTGCAGCCGCTGCCAGCTGGATATGTCTGGGAGGGCATACTCTGCATGCATCCATATACTGTAAGATGTTGCCATCCATATGAGGGTGTGTAATCTCCACTGTGTTTGAGCATGTGGCTGAGCATGTGCTTGATAGAGCACTGGAGAAGAACAGTTTGGAGACCACTGTGTAGTGGTGTCCAAACTGAAGCCCTCCAGATGTTGCAAAACTACAAAACTGAAGGGCCAGATGTTACAGAACTACAACTCTCAGCAT
Source organism: Hyla sarda (assembly GCF_029499605.1). Taxonomy (NCBI): domain Eukaryota; kingdom Metazoa; phylum Chordata; class Amphibia; order Anura; family Hylidae; genus Hyla; species Hyla sarda. Next base: position 250,966,058 of record NC_079194.1, on the reverse strand, counting down.
GCCTGGACAGTCTTGGCATGCTTGGAGTTGTAGTTTTGCAACATCTGAAGGGCTACAGCTTGGGCACCACTGTATAATGGTCTCCAAACTGTGGCTCTCCAGATGTTGCAAAACTACAACTCCCAGCATGCCCAGACAACCTTTTGTCAACTCCTAGAAGGCAGCAGTGAAGATCACTTACCACTGATATTCACTGATGTCTCCACCGCTGCCTCCGCCACCGCCTCCTTAATGCCGCCGATCCAGCCGCTGGCTGCCGCCGTCCCGCCGCAATCGCTGGTCCGGCACCTGACGCCATCTTACCCCCGCTCTGCCCGGACATCCAGGGGTGGGCAGAGCAGCGATTTAAACTTAAACCCCCCCTCCCCCAACTGTCATTGGTCGGTCACTCCTAACAGACCAATGGCAGGGGATAGGAGGAGGTTGCACCCCTGTCACCTCGCTCCTATCCTTTAGGATGGTCTGAGCTGTCTCTGACAGCTCCGATCATCCCTATTTTCCAGGCTATCGGGTCATCAGAGACCCAATCAGCCCAGAATCGCCACAAACGCCAATCTGAATTGATTGGCGATTTGCGGCGATCGCCGACATGAGGAGGGGGTCTCAGAACCCCCCCAGGCGTTGTCATGGGATGCCTGCTGAATGATTTCAGCAGGCATCCCGGTACGGCCCCTGACTGGCAGGGACCAGAAATACTAAGGGTGTACAGGTTCGTCCTGAGTCCTTAAGGACTCGGGAACGGGAGCGTACCCATACCCATACCCATGTCCTTAAGTGGTTAAGTGGTAATAACTCTGAAATGCTTTTACTAAGCAAAGCCATTCTGAGAATGTTTATTCATGACTTTATGTTGACACATGCAGCATTTTTTTTTTGTGCGTGTGAAAAACAGCTTTTTTTTTTTACCTAGTACAAGTCGTTATAAACTATTATGTATAGTTTTTTTTTAATGATATTTTGCTTTTTTAATGAAAAAAAAATATTTTCATATTAATTACATTTAATTGCTGTTATACTATACTGCAGTACATCTGCAATGCAGCACAGCATAACTGTCAGTATTACACTAACATGCCTATGTCACCCCATGATCGCCAATGGGGGGGACAGGGGCAGCTGCTTTCTCCTGTCAATCCTATAGATGTTGTGATCAGTATTGACCACGACATGTATGGGGTTAATACTGCCAACACCATTGCAATCTTGGTCTCGGCAACTGTGGCAGTGCATCATGAAGTGAAGGAAATTGGCAGGACGAATGCATACGTACATTTACAGGAACGTACCCGCAGATAGGAAATATGCATACCTCCTGGGGAGGTATTGAACCTAACTACCCAAATAACGCAATTTTAAAACCGAATTGAGTATTCCTTGATTTCTTTTCATTTTTGTAGGGCTGCTTATGATTATTAATAAAATGGATTAGCTAGCCAATTATTGGTTCGATTAACTTATGAGCCTCGCTGCAGGGGAAAAGGAGCAAGAAGATGTTACTGCACGGAGGATGGAGTTTCTTGATAGCGAGGCGGCACCAGCTTCTGGAGTGCACTCCAGGCCACAGCCTCTGTACTAGAGGTAGACCACAGATGTTGCAGGCCAGAGGCACAGAGGGGAGACAGAGGAGGGCATTTACGGGCAAACTGAGGGGCTAAAAGGGAAAGTAGTAACAATAGTAGATATACTATGTTGCTAGGTCACGTCCCTTAACAACCATGATCATGCCCCTAATAACCATGGGCACACCCCCAACAGATCAATTAATAATAGAAATTGTAGACAATAATCTTCATTATCTATTTTTATTGATTAATCGTTGCAGCCCTAGTTATATGGCTATTTGGCACATTACAATAAATCTAACTATAAAAGGGGGCTGTTCTGGAACTATGACCAGATTATCGATTAATAAATACTCTTGACCAAAGATTAGAACAGATTTTGCGTTCATATTGATAAATGAATAAATTAAGGGGTACATGCTAACATCTTATGAATTATACCTATCAAACACATTTACACATGGTGTGATATGGTGATACTTGCAGCCGCTGCCAGCTGGATATGTCTGGGAGGGCATACTCTGCATGCATCCATATACTGTAAGATGTTGCCATCCATATGAGGGCGTGTAATCTCCACTGTGTTTGAGCATGTGGCTGAGCATGTGCTTGATAGAGTCTTCCATCAACAGGCATAAGTTTGCAATTTATGTGCTTTTACAATAGGTTAATAATCTTTTTTGCAGACTTTATCTACTATTGCTTTAAGATATCAAGCAAGTTATTTATATATATATATATATATATATATATATATATATATATATCTCAACAGCTATTGCACTATATTGAGTACTGTTATGGTACCTCATATGCACAATAAATCATATTCATACTGTGTGAAAGTTGTATGTTAGCTGATTATTCTAGCATTGCATGTTGTTCATACCCCGATCTTAGGGTTACATTCTGTAATAAGTGGAATGCAGCTATACTAATACAGTAGGCACATGTCTAATGTAAAGAAAAGCAAAATTCCTGTTAAAAAATGTGTTTTTCCACCCACATCATATGTAAGAAAGAGCATATACTCCTGCTGCTGCACCAAATGAAAGTGAACTTCAATTCCGTGTCAACATCAATCACCATTTTGATAAATTTGGCGCAGCTCAGGACTTTTATGCGCAAAAAAAGATGCACAAAACAGTCCATAGCACACCTACAATGATAAATTCCCCCCCACGAAGTCTAAGTGTTTTCTTTGTACATGTCCTCCATTTATGATCTGTTCCTGGCTTTGATTTTTCAATAACTATTAAAAACCTGAATGTGTGCACATACTCTTAAAACCCTTTTGCACGGACCAATTATCAAGCAAATGAGCCTAAGAACACTCATTCCCGATATTCTGCCCATATAAAAGGGCCAGCAATTGGGTCTTTTGTGCAGCCATTTAAGTGATCATTATCAGCCACACATCCCCCCCGTGTAAACATAATGCTAAAGTTCTATGGCTGCACAAGCAATCCAGCAATCTTTCAGCTCAGCACCATGATTGATTTATTAAGCCTTGTAAAGGCTCAGCAGATGAGCACCGATCATAGAGATTGATGCTCCTTTTGCTGCCTCCCATCGGCCTGTCTTAAAGTGCTCCATGTGTTTCTTTTGTCTGGAAATATTGCCTAGACATGAGGGGTACTATAAATTACAACTCCTTCAATGCTTTAAAAAAGATTGAGTTCAATGGGATTTCCGATGTTTGCAGAAAGAATAGACTTGTTTATTCTTTTGCAAATTTTGCTGGAAAATGCATTGCCGTCTATTAGACAGAACGTTTCCGAGAGGTCCTAGCGCCCGCCGGAGCTCTCAACTGTGCGGAATATCTGTCCCTGTTTTTTTGGGCAGACATTCCACACATTTTACTACAGTGTGAACATACCCTAAGGGTGACTGTACACAAGTCATGATTGTTATGGAAAATGTCCACAGTAGTTCTGACCAAAATCTGCAGGAAAATCTGAACCAAAATTCTGTGGAATATTTTTTGGTTAACATGCCCCTGGTGAAAGTAGAAGAAGAAAGTAGAAATTAATTTAAAACCTGCAAAGTTCATTTTCACATTCTATTGTAGATTTTGATTTTCCCATTAAAAATGAAAAAGGAAAATTTGCTAAATAACTTCAATCAATCCACAATATTTATTGGCAATTTCTGTATGGAAGTTCACACACCATGTTCATTAAGTTTGTTCAATTCTCATGCACATGGCTAATACTGTAATCCACTGTGGATTTTCTGGCAGCAAATCTGCAGCATATCTGACTTCTGTGTGCATGCATCCTATTGGCTGCCAACCAGCAGTTGTACAGGTTGTCACATTATCTGTTAATTATGCAGGCAACCCTTCCTTTATGAGGTACTTCAAGCCTTCAGCTCCTAAAAATGCTACGACTTGTAATAGACAGTAAGAATAATTTCCATAAATGTGCACGCTTCTTCTTATACCCATAATCCCAATCCTTTACTATAATATACAGTATTATAAGCATGCAAACAAAGCAATTGATAACTGCCAACTAATGGTTGTCCAACAGATGTTCATCTTATCAGATTCATAAGGAAATTACAGGTTAACCCCCTAAATCTATTTTTATTGAAAAATATCAATACAATAATGGTTATTAGAGATGAGCGAATTTACAGTAAATTTGATTAGTCACGAACTTCTCGGCTCGGCAGTTGATGACTTATCCTGCATAAATTAGTTCAGCTTTCAGGTGTTCCGGTGGGCTGGAAAAGGTGGATACAGTCCTAGGAAGGAGTCTCCTAGGACTGTATCCACCTTTTCCAGCCCACGGGAGCACATGAAAGCTGAACTAATTTATGCAGGATAAGTCATCAACTGCCGAGCCGAGAAGTTTGTGACGAATCAAATTTACTGTAAATTCGCTCATCTCTAATGGTAATAGAAAAGACAAAGGGGGACAAAGACAAAGCATTACATTTAGAGCTTTTTTTTCTTATGCCAGGCACACAAAATGTCCCACGTGTGCCTAAGCACTTTTTCTTGTGGGTACACAGAAGGTACCAAACAGCCTTACCTAAGCAATTTTCATTTTTACTTTGCAGTGGTCATGAACTTATGAAGTACAAACGTCACACCTCTAAGTTGCAAATCTAAGCCAGGTCAGACTAAACTTGGATTTGGAGAGCACTTAAAAAGTCACAAGCGCGGCTTTTTGTGCAGAGAATGTCGCAGAGGAGAGGTCCTATCAAATGGTGTTCTGAAGTGATTGTTTTTTTTTTTGCTTAAGTGCGCCAAATTTATCAACCCCCTGCGATAGTATGATAAATATGTCACACATAAGAGAAACCAAAGCAAAAAAAAAAAAAAAAAAGACTTCCAAACTCACTTTTCAAAGACAACAATGATAAATACCCCCCCCCCCCCCCAAAGAGTACAACAGGTATAAGAAACCGCTTAGTGATCGGACAATAAGCCCCTAAACTTAGGAAATATGTGATACATATCTTCACCTTTCAATACCTGTAATTGGTTGTGACAACATAGCTGGCATCCGGTAATCTAACATTTTTGTGTGAAGGATCAGCTTTGTAGTTCTCCAATAAATGATGAATATACATTTAAAGGGGTATTCCGGTTTTATACATCTTATCCCCTATCCCAAGAATAGGTGATAAAATGTATGATCGCAGGGGTCCTGCCACTGGGGACCCCAGCCATCTCAGTGCAGTTCTCAGCATTCCCCAGTGGCGGGACCCCTGCCATCATACATCTTATCCCCTATCCTTTCGATAGGTGGATAAGATGTATAAACCCGGAATACCCCTTATTCAACCACTTAAGGACGCAGACACCCCCGTTTCAGAGTTCTTAAATGGGCACTGTCAAATACAAATGCCTGGGGGGTGGGGGTGGGGGGAGGGTTCTGAGACCTGCTGCGATTCTGGGTCATACAGGTCTTCAGTGAACTGGACCCAGAAAATAAGGCAGGTCAGAGCAGTCCAAGACAGCCCCAATCCCCCTGAAGGGATAGGAGTGAGGTGGCAGGGGTACCACCCTTCCTATGCCTGCTATTGGTCAGTCAGAAGCGACCAACCAATAGCAGATAGGGGGTGGGGGGGTTAAAGTTCGGTTTCCCCGCTCTGCCCATCCACGGTAGTCCGGGTAGAGCGGAGGAACTGTCCTGCAAGCGGCGCCGAAGGTCTCTTACCCAGATAGGTGGTGATATGCAGCGGCGGCCCTCCTCTGCAAGTGGCAGCGATCCTGCAACTGAGCAGTGAGTTGTTGCCTAGCAACATTTGGAGGGCCAGAGTTTGGAGATCACTATACAGTGGTCTCTAAACTGTAGCCCTTCAGATGTTGCAAAACTACAAATCCCAGCATGCCCAGACAGCAAACTGCTGTGTGGGCATGCTGGGATTTTTAGTTTTGCAACATCTGGAGGGCTACAGTTTAGAGACCACTGTATAGTGTTCTCTAAACTGTGGCACTCTAGATCTTGCAAAACTACAACTCCCAGCATACCCACACACCAGTTTGCTGTCTGGACATGGTGGGATTTGGAGTTTTGCAATATCTGGAGGGCCACAGTTTGGAGATTACTGTGCAGTGGTCTCTAAACTGTGGTCCTCCAAATGTTGCATAACTTAAACTCCCAGCATGCACGAACAGCAAACGGCTGTCTTGGTATGCTGGGAGTTGTAGTTGCTTGCCTCCAGCTGTTGCATAACTACAACTCCCAGCATGCCCTTCGGCGATCATTACATGCTGGGAGTTGTAGTTTTTCAACAGCCGGAGGAACACTGGTTGGAAAATACAGTTAGGTAACAGAACCTAACTCAAGGTTTTCCAACCAGTGTGCCTCCAGAAGTTGCAAAACTACAACTCCCAGCATGCACGGTCTGTCAGTGCATGCTGGGAGTTGTAGTTTTGCAACAGCTGGAGATGTGCCCCCCCCCATGTTAATGTACGGGGTACAATCACACGGGCGGGGGTTTACAGTGAGTTTCCTGCTTCAAATTTCCTGCCGCAGTTCAAACTCCTAGCGGGAAACTCACTGTAAACCCTCGCCAGTGCGAACGTACCCTAAAAACACTACACTACGCTAAAACATAATAAAAGGTAAAACTGAACATATAAACCCCCTTACACTGACCCCTCCCCCCCCCCAATAAAAATTAAAAACGTCTCGTACGGCAATATTTCCAAAAAGGAGCCTCCAGCTGTTGCAAAACAACAACTCCCAGTATTGCCGGACAGTCACTGTTGCTGGGAGTTTAGCAACAGCTGGAGGCACCCTGTGTGGGAATCACTGGCATAGAATATTTTTGGTAGCGGAGCCAATTGTAAGGCCCTATTCACACAGCAGAATCACTGCTCATCTGCCCCAATTCCGCTTTTGAGGATTTTGTGTTGAATTGGTGCGAAATACAAGCGATAATTATGCAGAAGTTTTTATGGGAGTGTGGACTCCCATAGAAGTGTATTAAGGGTTCATTTGAGGAGGAATTCCTCAAGCTGAATTCCGCCCACGGCGCTCTCTCAATTCGAGGCCCTGTCATATTTCAAGGAAACAGTTTAGGGCCACATATGGGGTATTTCCGTACTCGGGAGAAATTGCGTTACAAGTTTTGGGGGGCTTTTTCTCCTTTTACACCATATGAAAAGGAAAAGTTGGGGGTCTACACCAACTTGTTAGTGTACAAAAATTTTTATGTTTACACTAACATGCTGGTGTTGCCCCATACATTTTATTTTCACAAGGTAAAAGGAAAAAAGTCCCCCAAAATTTGTAATGCAATTTCTCCTGGGTACGGAAATACCCCATATGTGGACGTAAAATGATCTGCGGCGCACAACAGGGCTCAGGAGTGAGAGCGCACTATGTACATTTGAGGCCTAAATTGGTGATTTGCAAAGGGGTGGCTGATTTTTCAGCAGTTCTGACAGGAACGAAAAAAAGAAATACCCACATTTGACCCCATTTTGGAAACTACACCCCCGATGGAACATAACAAGGGATATAGTGATATAGTTACCCTAAAATTTTGATTTTCACAAGGGAAAATAGGAAGAAAAAAAAAAAAAATTTGTAACCCCATTTCTTCTGAGTAATAACATACCCCATATGTGGATGTAAAGTGCTCTGCGGGCGCATTACAATGTTCAGAGGAGAAGGAGCACCATTGGGCTTTTGGAGAGAAAATTTGTCTGGAATTAAAGGCCATGTGTGTTTACAAAGCCCCCATAGTACCAGAACAATGGACCCCCCACATGTGACCCCATTTTGAAAGTTACATCCTTCAAATAATGTAATAAGGATTACAGTGATCATTTAAGCCCCACAGGTGTCTGACAGACAGATTTTTGGAACAGTGGTCCGTGAAAATGAAAAATTCTTTTTTTTTATTTGCACAGCCCACTGTTCCAAAGATCTGTCAAACGCCAGTGGGATGTAAATGCTCACTGCGCCCCTTATTAAATTCTGTGAGGGGTCTAGTTTCCAAAATAGGGTCACATGTGGGTGTGGGGTCCACTGTTCTGGCAACACGGGGGATTTGTAAACACGCATAAAAGCAATAAAAGCAATTTTGGGATTTTTCACCAAGAAAGGATGCAAGTAACGACGGGGTTAAACATTAAATAACCAGTCATTTTCATAGAGAGTTCTTACAAAGTGTTTAATTATGACAGCAAGTGAACTTCAAAGACCAACCTTTATAAATAAACATCACTTTACACCAAAACCTACAAGAAATCTGCAACAAACTACAGTAAAAGGCCAATTAACCAGACATCTGATGGGTATAAGTGATGCCTCCTCTCATCTCTCTGGGAAAAGTCAATGCCTTCTTATTAAAGGGGTACTGCGCTGATCAGCGTTTGGAACAAACTGTTCTGAATGCTGGAGCCTGCGCTGGGAGCTAGTGACGTCATAGCCCCCTCAATGCAAGTCTATGGGAGAGGGTGTGGCGGCTGTCACGCCCCCTCCCATAGACTTGCATTGAGGGGGCAGGCATGACATCATGAGGGGTGGGGCTATGACGTTACAAGCTCCCAGCGCCGACTCCAGTGTTCGGAACTGTTTGTTCCAAACGTTGAGCAGCAGAGTACACCTTTAAGACTGGCATGGAAACCTCTAGTTGCCTGCAATGTTCAAGTGGCCACATAAGGAATGCCAGCTGTGTTTCCACAGACCGACAACACAAACTGAGCAAGACATAAAAATAGTTACTTTCATACAAGTGATTTTCCTACCAGTCTGAGCAGCATCCACTTTATTTTAGGGAAAGGTGGGGGCATAGGGTGTTGCAGTTCTATGTATAATGTATGAGTCTGAGCTGCAGAATAAAGTGGTGGAGGCGGGCGTTCGCCTGTAGCTAGCTCCTAATGACTACCCTGGAGATATTTCACCTGCATTACAGCTTTTTTCTTAAAACCTTGTTCCTTGACAGCAAGATCATCCTGCAACATCGGGCAACTATTTGTGCTCTGCCGCATAGGACAGGATACCTAGACATGTGAAAATATAGTTGCTTTATCCAACAATAAAAGAACTACAGGATTGTGCCCTGACTGTGCTAAAATACAGGGAGACCATACCTGCACAGACTGAACTGAAATGCCACAATATATAAAGTGAACATGAATAAAACATGAATTTGGTGACTTGTGTCATCTGGAAAACTACAAATGTTTATTATGTGATCAGGAGATAGAATGTATTAAAGGGGAAGTCATTTTTATTTATTAGCAAATTGTTCACTTTTAATGATTAAATAGTATTAAATGCACTAGCCATACCCTTCCCAAATTGCAAATACAGAAGACAGAGAAGCATTACCCTTTAAAGCAATGGCTACTCCTCGTATAGGCTTTAAGCTAATGCCAAATCTGATCTGAGTGACAAGGCTTTTAGTGCAAGGTTACATGACAAATCCAGTCACTTTTGATGCAATTGGGACCATGCTGGTAATTAATCCATCTGTGAGTTGCAGTTCCCATTTAGGACAGAAACCATGACACAAATATGAACCAAGCCAGGCTCCTCAAAACTCAAACAGACTTAGAGGGAGATTTACTAAGACCAATGTTCGATATCCCTTCCCATCAGCAGCGCTGGCCTCTCAATAAATTCAGCATTTCTGTGGTTGCCTGAGCAGCAATCTATAACAGTACTGAGCTGGTGTACATTTCCACTATAATATACACAGGTTACTACCAAAAACTATAGTAAATGCCCCTTTGCGACAAAGCCCTGGTCACTTTTTAAAAGTGGTTAGTGCAGCAAAAAGGGGGAGAAAAGTCACACATTTTTGTGCAAACTATATGCAAAATAACTGTAACTTTTCTATGGCAAAAACTGTCTAGATTCAGTAATACAACAAGTGAAAAAGGAATTGAACACATCACCATTTTTCTTGCTAAATATATTTCCAAATGTGCTATTGACATGACATTTTTACCAGATGTTGGTAAAAATCGAAGTAATCCATACATATAAAAAAGCCAAAACAAATAAGTTTAGCAATTAAGTGATGTGTAAAAATGTGAAATAACACAGGGAAACAGTATTGAACACACAAAGAAAGTAAGGTGAAAAATGGCATGAAAAATCAAGACAACAGATGTAGTTAATTGAAAAGCAATCGATCCCCTTGTCCCCATTGATAGCTACAAAAAGTTCTCATTACCAAGGTGTCACATGATACATCTCATGATTGGTAAAAGCAAAGAGCTGTCTCAAGACACGTGCAATCTAACTGTTGCAAAACATAACAATGCGTTGTTTACAGGTGCATTTCTAATCTTCTGAATGTTCCAGGAAGCATTGTGGGGGCAATAATACGGAAGTGGAAAGACAATCATTTCACCATAAAATTTGCCTCGATCGGGTGCTCCTCTGACAGAGGAGTGAAAAGGAAAATCAGAAGAATTGTTCAAGAGCCAAGGACCACTTGAGGAGAGCTTCAAAAAGACCTGGAATTAGCAGGTACTGTTGTCTCAAAGAAAACTGAAAACTGCAAGTAATGCATTCCGCCGCCATGGTCTCTATGGACACTCACCACACAAGTCTCCATTGCTGAATAAAAAGCATGCTGAAGCTTGTTTTAAGTCTGCTGTGGCAATAGTGAGGCCATATGAGAGCAAAGGCAAACTGTATGGATGCCATAAAACACAAGATGTTTGGAGGAGAAATGGCCCTGCACATGACCCTAAACACCAAACCCACAGTGAAGTGTGGAGGTGGGAAAATCATGGTGTTGCTGCTTTTCGGCAATTGGTACTGCAAACTTGATATCATTGAAAGAAGGATGAAAGGGCAAATTTACCGAGACATTCTTGACAAAATTCTGCTGCCATCTACCAGGATGATGAAGATGAAGCGAGGGTGGACATTTCAGCAAGACAATGAAAAAAAAAAAAGCTGCTAATAAGGCCCAGCCAATCACCTGACTTAAAAGGGGTTCTCCACCATAAGGTGATTTTAGTACGTACCTGGCAGGCAGTAATGGACATGCTTAGGAAGGATCTGCTCTTGTCTTGGGGCTAAATGGCTATGTGATGAGATTACCATAATGCTGTGGCTAGCTTTTTGTGCCTATATTTCCTGTTTGACTACAAATCCCACAATTCCATTTTCCTCCCTCCCACACATCAGCCACCCCACCCATTGAAACATAAATTAGCTGCCTCCATTCAAAAGACCTGTGCTTTTCAATCAGGGTGCCTACAGCTGTTGCAGATTGATCTCTCTCCCACCAAGCGATCGCTCCAACCATTGAAGCAGACAGGCTCCCTGTCATCAGCTGACTAGTGAGTCTGGTCTCGGCCGCTTTGCAAGCTGGGAAAAATCCAAGACAACAGTCATTTTGTATGCTGTTAAAAATAGTGTGGTGAAAATCACATAAGAATTGTGAGAAAACCGTCACACACAGGAACAGACACTATATTATGAACTACACTAACTTTACAGCCCCTGTAGCATAGTGAAAAAAAAAATTCATGTAATACCCCTTTAAATTCCATTAAAAATCTATGAAAAGAACTGAACATCATGATTAATAGAAGAGGCCCACGGAACCTTTAAGATTTGAAGTCTTTTTGTGTGGAAGAATGGGCCAAAATCACACCAGAGCAATGCATGTGACTAGTTTCTCCATACAGGGGGTGGCTTGAAGCTGTCATTACCAACAAAGGCTTTTGAACAAAGTATTAAATAAATATCAGTAAGCGTGTTCAATGCTTTTCCTGTATGTTTTTTTTTTTTTCCAAACTTTATTTATCAGGTTTTACAGGTATATAAAGCACAAGTAAGCATAACATGCGGTCGGTTGACCTCGCAGATTACAGTATAACCTATTAAATTTGGGTAGGGGAGAGGGGTAGAGGGAAGAAACAAACAGGGAATACCGACATGGGGAAGAAGGGAGGGAAAGGAGCACAACCCATAGATTAAGTATTGTGTCACAAATGTCACACGAAGCTTAGGTAAATGGTGTCTGATAACATAGAACCCAGGAGCATGTTTCGTTATCAACTAATTTAGCGAATCCTTAGTTAGAGAACACGACCTAGTAAAGGAAAAATAGGGTTAAAGGAACAAAGTAAATAAAATAAAATCGTAAAGCAAGGCGGATATTGGGTATTTCTCATTGAGCTTCTGACTGGTTACGGGCAATATATCGCAGCCAACTGTCCCACATATGAATAAAGGACTGTTCCCTGCCCTGTCTGCGTGCTATCATTCTCTCCATTTCACAGGCATATGTTATTTTGGCCCGTAGCTGGGCAAAGTCCGGAGCATGTTTGGACTTCCATGAAGATGCAATAAGAAGGCGAGCAGCTGCAAGAATGTGAAATGCGATAGTTTTGCATTGACTAGGGAGATCAATAACGTGATTGGAGAGCAGAGCAAAGTCTGGGCCCCATTGGATAGCAACGTCCAGAACATCATGGAGTAAGTGGTGAACTCTAGACCAGAAAAGCGTTAAGGCATTGCATGTCCACCAAACATGTAGGAAGGTCCCCACTTGAGCGCCACACCTCCAGCAGGTAGGGTCCGTTCCAGGGTATATTTTAGATAGTCTTTCGGGGGTATAATACCAACGGTATAACAGTTTTCGGGCGGATTCAATATGGTTGGTGCACTTAGAGAGCTTAAATGGGAGAGAATATAGGGTTAGCCATTGGTCCCCTGAAATATCCCCACCCAAGTCACCCTCCCACATTTGTTGAAAGGGATGGGCGTCAGAGGCTCGCAGTAATTGTAAGTGTTTATATGCTTTAGACACTCCACCTGTAATCCCTGCGGAGTTAGAAAAGTAAAAAGTGTATATCTTATCACCTGCTTCCGAGGGCCAGGAATGGGAGGAGATAAAGTGCCGCAGCTGGAGGAATTTGTAAAAATCAGTATGGGGTATGCGGTATTTAGGAGCAAATGTTGAGAAGGGGAGTAAAGAGGTAGAGGAGCATATATCACTTAAGTGTTTGACCCCCCCATTCGTCCAATTAGTGAAATCAATGTGGGGAAGAAGATGTTGTATAACAGAGAAGGGAGTTGAGGAGAAGGTACAAGGGGAAAGGACCCCGGAAGAGAGTGCAAAGTTCCAGATGTGGAGACAAGCAGAAATGGTAGGGCTGGGAGATGATAGGGGAGTTCTAAGGATGGCCACTCTCCAAAGTAAATGCTGTAGAGAAGTGACTTTAGCAATAGCCGCTTCCATTGGAAGCCACCGGGCATCTGTGTCTCTCCTCCACCACTGCTTGAGGCTCACTAAGTGGCAAGCTCTGTAATAATTGAGTAGGTCAGGACACCCCAAGCCCCCAAATTTAGTCGGGAGGAACAATAATTTGGCTGCAACTCTCGCCCTACCATTCTGCCAGATAAAATGCATAAGTAAGGATTGGAGTCTTTTAATAGCAGAGACAGGGAAGGTAACAGGTAAGTTGCGGAAAAGATACAGGATGTTGGGTAGCAGAAACATTTTGGAAACTGCTATGCGTCCAAACCAGGAGAGCTGGATATGAGAGATGCGTTTGATTTCAGAAGAGAGGGTAGAGGTCAAAGCAGAGAGATTAGAGGAAACAAGTGAGGACAAGGAGGGCGTGAGAAGAACCCCTAGGTATGTAATGCCCTCAGTAGCCCACTGAAGAGGGTACCTAGATTTAAGCAGTGTAGCGTCAGAGTGAGACAGAAAAAGGGGTAAAACGGTTGATTTGGAGGTGTTAAGTTTATAAAAACTAGCTGCACTAAAGAGAGAGATAAGGTTTAAGACATTGGGTAGAGACTGCAAGGGAGAGGACAAGGCAATCAGGACATCATCCGCGAACAGCCCAATTTTATGCTCTTCGCTGCCAACAGTTATGCCGGTAATACCAGTATTGCACCTGAGATGTTCTGCAAAGGGTTCCATAACCAGAGTAAAGAGAATGGGGGATAGAGGACATCCCTGCCTAGTCCCATTCGATATGGTAAATGAGGAGGATAGAGCGTTGGATGAAAATACTTTGGCGGATGGCGCGGAATACAGCGCCATCAGGCTGGTAATAAGGGGAGGGGGGAAACCAAATTTGTTGAGGACCTCCCGGAGATAGCCCCAATGCACTCGGTCGAACGCCTTCTCCGCATCCAAAGAGAGGAGAAGAGAAGGCGTCCGACCCCGGCATGCAATGTTAATGATGTTAAGAAAGCGCCTAGTGCCATCGGAGGACTGACGGCCTTTGACAAATCCCACCTGATCGGCGTGGATTAGAGATGGGAGAACAGCTGAAAGGCGAATCGCCCATAATTTGGAGTAAAGTTTGAGATCACAATTCAAAAGAGAGATCGGTCTAAAGTTGGGAGGTGATGTAGGTGGTTTCCCTGGTTTGGGGAGGGTGACAATGGTCGCCTCCAGCATCTCAGGTGGAATCCGGCCAGTTTTAGCTATATCATTAAAGAGGTCTGTCAAATGAGGTATTAATGTGTCAGCGTGAATTTTAAAAAATTCATTCACCAGCCCATCAGGGCCTGGTGACTTTGCTCCCTTCAATGTCCCGATTGCCTTTGAAACCTCCACGGACGAAAAAGGTAAGGACAGAGAATAGATCGCCTCCGAAGATAGAGAAGGCAAGGAAACTGAGGATAGAAAGGAAGAAATGGAGTGAGGGGTAGGTACCTTCGAGGAGGGGTCGGAAGTGAGATTGTATAGGGAAGAGTAATATGAAGCAAAAGCATTAGCGATGGATTGGGGGTCAAAAACCTTCGTGTCATCAGGTAAGGTTAAGAAGGGGATGCGGCTCTTGGCAGCCCTCACCTTAATTTGCCTAGCCAAAACTTTCCCCGGTTTGTTGGCAAGCCAGTATGTCTGAAGTTGCAGACGACGTAGCGCCAGGTCGAATTTGTGTAGGTCTAGGGAATGAAGTTCAGTATTTAGCGCAGATATGCGCGATTGAATACTTTGCGAGGGAGATAACTTATTTTGTCTGTGCAGGGCGGCGAGGTCCTGTTGGAGGGAAAGTCTCTTGGCATTAATCTGTTTGGTATGATGAGCCGATTGACTGATTAAAGTACCCCTAACGTTGGCCTTAAAGGCACACCACAAAACCGCCTCAGAAGATACAGAGCCCTTGTTGATAGAAAAGAAGGATTCAATGTTGGAGCGCATAACAGGTTGATATGTGGGGTGCTGGAGGATATATGGTTTGGCTCTCCATAATAATGATCGTCTGGTAGGGTATGACTCTTCTACAGTGATGGATACAGGGGCATGGTCCGACCATGTAATATTGTGGATCTGCGATGTGGAGATAGATTGTAAAAGGGGGTTAGTAACTAGGAAGAAATCGATTCTAGAATAGGAACTATGTGGGTGAGAAAAAAAGGAAAAATCGCGTTCACCAGGGTGCTGGATCCTCCAGACATCAAATAGGTTTCTGTCAGAGATCGTTCGGAAAATAGGCGTGGGCTCAGTAAGATGTGTGGGGGAAGTAGAATCCATAGAAGGCCATAATGTGGCATTAAAATCACCCACAACTAGTAAACGGTCAGCTGGAGAGGACCTCGCCACCCTGGACATGACATGTTTGATGAAAGCATGTTGTTTAGTATTGGGTGCATAGATAACAACAATAGAATACTTAATTAGGTTAAGTAGACAATGTAGGATCAAATACCTGCCGCCCCCGTCCGCCTCCATTCTCACATCTGAGACTGCAATAGAATCTCTGATAGCAAGCGCAACACCTCTTTTTTTCCGGTGTGCATGAGAGAAGAAAATATGTGGGTAATTTTTATGGTGGAGACGAGTGGAATCAGCCTCCAGTAAATGGGTTTCTTGCAGACAGAGTAAATCTGCCTGCAAGCGTTTGGCTTCAGCCCACACCATCGATCGTTTGAAGGGGGAATTCAGGCCCCTCACATTGAGGGAGACAAATTGTATTACCATGGTGGAGAAGGAGGCGGATCGCTGGGCAAGATGTTAACATAGACAATAAAAACACAGTAAAAAGGGACAAATGTACTCAACACTGTGGGTGTTCGTGGAAGGATTGTGCAAAACCACAAATAAACAGACATATACCGTATAAGTGTCAACAGGACACAAACTGAAAAGTAGAATGCAGAGTGACAAATTACTCCATGAGGGAGCAATTTAGGGGGAGATACAGGAGAAGCTATACCCATATCTAACATGTGCCAGACCGGCAATATACAAACTACCCCCCAACTATGGCATTTGGCAGAGAATTAAGAAGATTTCCGCTTTCCATACTGTACCACAGTCCAGTCCTCTGTTATCTTCACTGGAGATGGTTGAGGCGCAGTGGGGACCTTCGCAGGAATCTGTGGCGAATTAGGTGATGAGGCAGAGAGGTGCCACTTGGCGCACAGCTCCAACAGATCCTCAGGAGATGCAGCTAGGTGTTTAGAACCACTGTAGGTGACTATGATTTTGGTGGGGAATCCCCATTTGTAGGAGATTCCATTAGCTCTGAGTATGCTAGTGCCTTTGGTGAACTCTCGTCGCCTAGCCATGGTAGCAGGTGATAGATCAGCAAAGATAGAGAGAGAAGCAAACCTGGTCGGCAGCGCAGACGGGTTCCTGGCTGCAAGCATAATCTTCTCTTTAACATGAAAGAAGTGTACTCGTAGAATGACATCCCTCGGTGCCGTCTGCGGGACAGATTTCGGCTTGGGTAGCCTGTGGATTCGATCTAAAAGAAGATCTGGCGTGGACGCATTTGGTAGAAGCAAGGTAAAGTAGTCCATCACAAATCCAGCCAATTCCTCCGTTTTGACCTCCTCCGGTACCCCTCTAATGCGAAGGTTGTTCCTCCGGGAGCGATCCTCCATGTCCGCCATCTTGGACCTAATAGCTGCGATTTCCTCTTCTAGGGAGGAAACTTTGTCCACTACAGCATTGTGGGCTGAGGTAAGTTCTCCCATTTTGTTTTCCACATGTGAAGTGCGGGATCCAAGTGAGTGGATTTCCTTTTGGAGACTAGAGACAGCAGCACGTATTTCTTTCTGGATGGTGGAAGTGAGGTCTGCAGCAACCGCCATTAGCGCGGCATCCGTGAGGGGCGAGGAAGGGCCAAGTGAGGACCCACCGGTAGGAACAGAGGAATGCCGGAGAGAGGAGCAGGCAGCGTCAGGTGATGCCGGAGGAGAGCGGGAGGTAGAGCCACTGGAGACCGAACCCGCCGAACCCGGGGATGATGGTCCACGTGGATGCCCGGAGCTCATAGAGGTAGGGGAGCTCCCGGCCTCTGGGGATGTTCTTGCGCTCGCAGCTGGCAGGCCGCCCGCGCCATCTTGTAAGTCAGCCGCTGGGAAGAATTGGGTGAGCTTCAGCGGGCTCTTCTTAGCTTTTTTCGTCCGAGCCATCACACACCCGGTACAGCGCGAGCTAGCAGGTACGAGGGTAGTTAAATTAGCCGAGGTGAGCTGGTTTGGGCCGCTCTATTGCCGGAGACTGGCGGAGCACAGGGATTATGCGACCGCCACCATGCGCGTCCAGGCCACGCCCCCCTTCCTGTATGTTTTAACATTAATACACATACCTTAATGTCTGAGCTTATTTGTTTTGTATATATGGATTACAAGTAGAACAAACAGAATGTCCAGCAATGGGAGTAGGTGCAGACAGGAACTTCTTTATTGGATCACATTAGGTACAATACAATCATAAAAACTTTAACTCGTTTCTAATCACACTGGATTCTTAGTCATGGCATATGCCATGACTAAGAATCCAATGTGATTCGAAACACTTCAGCGTTTTTATGGTTGTATTGTACCTGATGTGATCCAATAAAGAAGTTCCTGTTTGCATCTACTCCCATTGCTGGACATTTTGTTTGTTCTACTTGGATCTCTACTTGGGTGTGGAACACTGCCACCCAGTCCATGCACAGGTGTAGGAGCTGTGGAGTGTGTAGCTGTTTGCCTTTCTTCCATATGGATTACAAGGGTTGTAACCAACATCTGGTGAAAATGTCATGTCCATAGCACCTTTGGAAATATATTTAGTAGGAAAAATCATTAATACTTATTTAACCCTATTACTGAATTTCTACCAGTTTTTGGCATAGAAAAGTCCCCCGCTGTAAATGTCCCCCATAAATCTCCCCACATGTGTTGTTTCATTGCTTCCATATACAAGAAAGTATGCTATCCAATTCCTGACATGTACAACTACAAAATTCAGGGAATTGTGAAACAACCTATGTCTCCAAACAAAACAATCTTTAGCTTTTTCAGGAGCCGTGTCCTACTTTTCTTTTTACTTTGCTGTTTGCAGCTATACAGTATATACCCCAATCTATATGCCCACACCGACTACAAACAGCACAGTGTAATACTACAATTTCCAGGGAAATGTAGATGTTGTGTTGCCTTCCTCTTAGATAAGCAGAATGCTACTAAACACCCACCAGAGTTACCAGAATATTTTCTTTACTCTGTACAACTTATGCAAAAAAGTGAAAAATAAATCAGGGACTGATAATTTCTGCAAACAAACTGAAACACTATAATGAAGGATAAGGATAAGTGATACGCGTCTACAGCTCAGAATATTAATATAAACACTTTAGCAGTATTAACTACGATCTATAAAATGATAATTGCATTCTTAATAATCTGCACAGACTCCTCCAGCATAAAGGGGTTGTGTGCTGCCCTGCCTTTCGGAGCTCCGCACGCAGCGTCCGGAAGTTCATTACTCCGAATGCTGCGTAAAGGCTTCCGTGTTCGCGGACGCCGGGCATGACGTCACGCCCGCCCCCCTCGTGACGTCACGCTCGCCCCCTCTA
Source organism: Hyla sarda (assembly GCF_029499605.1). Lineage (NCBI taxonomy): Eukaryota > Metazoa > Chordata > Amphibia > Anura > Hylidae > Hyla > Hyla sarda. Next base: position 250,947,230 of record NC_079194.1, on the reverse strand, counting down.
CCAAAGTCTATGGGAAGGGGGCGTGACAGCGGTCATGCCCCCTTCCCATAGACTTTCGTTGAGGGGGCGGGCGTGACGTCACGAGGGAGCCGGGCGTGATGTCACGCCCGGCGGCCGCGAACACGGAAGTACGCACACAGGGTTCGGAGTTATGAACTTCCGGACGCTGCGCGCGGAGCTCCGAATGGCAGGGCAGCGCACAATCCCTTTAAATATCCTTTACTTGGAGACTGGAAAAAGTCCACTACTTCTACAGACTTCCCAGAAGCTGACAACCAATTGGCAACCCTGGCGTCACTGAGGATCAACGTACCAGTGAGGAAAAACCTAGAGACAGAAGGTTGTCCCATGTGAGGAATCCCTCTATATATTGATTTATGATACAAGTATTATACATAACTCCTTCTCATAAGTGCCAGGACAAAATGTAATAATACCAAAGGGCTGCTATGGTCGAACAGGAGTCCTGCACAGGCAGTGTATACGTCCAAGAGATTAACCAAACTTAGTGACAAATAGACTACATTCAGCTCACTTAAATCTATGGGTTCGTCGACAATACTTCAGCATTCCTTTTTCACAGGATGTCAACATGTAGTCTAACACAGCCTCAGTGCACAGAGCCCTGCTTGCCCTCAGTGCACAGAGCCCTGCTTGTCCTCAGTGCACAGAGCCCTGCTTGTCCTCAGTGTACAGAGCCCTGCTTGCCCTCAGTGTACAGAGCCCTGCTTGCCCTCTGTGTACAGAGCCCTGCTTGTCCTCACTGCACAGAACCCTGCTTGTCCTCAGTGTATAGAGCCCTGCTTGTCCTCAGTGGACAGAGCCCTGCTTGTCTTTACTGCACAAAGCCCTGCCTGTCCTCAGTGTACAGAGCCCTGCTTGTCCTCAGTGTACGGAGCCCTGCTTGTCCTCAGTGTACAGAGCCCTGCTTGTCCTCAGTGTACAGAGCTCTGCTTGTCCTCACTGCACAGAATCCTCCTTTTCTGCCGACAATTCTCTCTGCACACAGGCTATAGATACAGGGACAAGAGGACACAAAATAAAAGCAAGCCAAAGCTTAACAGAATTTAAAAACGTGTCTCCATCTGAAACATTACAGACTGGGTGTGGAAAGACAGGAACCTGAGGCTGCCAAGGGAAATTAAGTGAGTTTTTGGAACTGCTGTGTACAACATAATGTCTCCCATAGTGTGTTTTGATCTTTTAAAAAAAATAAATCAATTTACAGTATACTTGGGTCACAGTTATGTAACTCAAAAGCAATTTTGAACCATATTAAAGTCTGCATAAAAATCCATAAAACTAATTAAAATAATAAAACATCTGCAATGTAAAATTTTCACACTCACATTTTTCTTGAAGAATAACATGACCACTACCGAATCAATGTGTGCTTAGCAAAAATAATGCTTTTAGAACATTTTACTTTAATTAATATGATTAATTTTATTTAATATAGTAAACCCAATGTTTAGACTTATTTCAATAAGATAGATCATGTATTATGCAACTCCACTAATCTATAAAATACCAGCATTATATTTATATGGTTTAATATTTTCCATGGTAGGTAATATTAAAACTAACCCTTCAACAGAAGACAACTTGAAGAAGTCAAATCTTCTATTTCCTTTGAAGTAACACCGATTTCCTATTCCGCAGAATCTGGAGTTCTTCCAAACTGCTTTTTTTTCCTTTTTAAATCACATAATTTTTTATTAAAGTTTTAAAAGTTTTTTTTTAGTAAAACATTCAAAAACACAAAGCAACCCTATGTTTTTTTTTTCTTTAGTTTGGCAATAGTATATTGGGTATGCCTAATCAAATATTGGGCAAAAAGATTTCATGTCTGATTAAAAAAAACAGAGAAAGCCTATGTCTACCCTTGAATTACATCAAGAACATCTCTTTTGTATGGACTATGAACTTGACAGTCCCACACTATATAAAACAGATGGGCATCCACTTGTCCACACCTTGGGCAAGCTCAATATGGATGAAGTCCACGGCTATATAGAAGTACAGGGGTCTTGTATAATCTATGAAGAAGAAACAATTGCGATAATCTAAGACTTTCCAATAAAGAAAACAGGGGTGGGGGGGGGGGGAGGGCCCTCGTCATCATCATTCGTCAGAGCACCAAGATCAACCACCCACTTACTCTTAGCAGAAAGCGGGTACTTTTGATGATATGATAAGTAATTCCAAACTGCTTTCTATAGAAAAACTCATAAACTTCCTAAATATATACAAAACCATACAGTACAACACATTAAATGTGTAGTAGAGCTGATCAGGACACTATTCCCAGCGATAAAGTTAGCATTTTAGAAAGGAGGAGGGCAGAAAAAAACTCTGTTAAGTAGTTTTGCCAGGAAAAACGTTGCTGTTACTTTGCTAGGATATGCCATCAATGTCAGACTGTGTGCCTAACCTCCCAACATTTACTAGTATCAAGTGGTGAAAGAAAGCTGTCCCAACCATGCTGCCACCAAGCAGAGAAGACAGCAGCATTTCCAGTGCCTATGCCATTTTACTCTAGTGTTTGATGAAGGTTACAGCAGTTGCACCCCTGCCAATAAGACAGATGGAATAGGCTAGCCATACGTTCTAAACTATTTGTTCAGAAAAAAGTCCTGTATGTAAGGTTAGTAGGGGAAGAGCCTGGGCCCCATACAGGAGATCCCCTTAGGGGTTAAGGGGGGATAAAGATACGTTATTTTTTTTGTATACCAGAGTATCGCTTTAAGCTGGTGGGTGCAGACTAGCTACTATAATGTCATACATACACTGCACATACAGAAAACAGACCCCCCCCCCCCCCCTCCATCCTCTTTTCTTGATAGAATTCTCTGGGCAGCATGAAACCAAAGGGAAACTGTCTCAAGAGTGACTGAGGAGTTTAGGAGATAGGGGGAGGACATAAGGAGCCGGAGAAATGGAGAAAGAGGCACTTTTCTTTAATAAGATGCATATTGAAATGTTAGTAACCATTAATACCAGAAAATAATATCACACAGGAAGATTTTATTGTAGCTTAGTAGGGTCGATAAGTGTTATAAATAAAGACATTTTGTCACAAAATAGAAAGTGACCTTATAATACAAACATTACTTCTGTTTTGTACCACTGTCCAATTCTCTCGCATCTAACAAAACAAACAATAAATGTTGTATTGTGGTTGCCATGGCTACCTTAAGTATTGTAAATATACTTTATCTCCTAATTTTAACAGATAAAAACACTAGATTCCACATTTAGACATTTCAAAAACATGCATATTATAGTAGCAGTATATACAACATGTAGCCATAGCATCCACAATGAACACATCCATAGTTGGCTGCATTCAGAGTTTTGAATGCAAATAGTAAATGTAGTGTCCTGTGAAGTGCCCATATTCTCCTATGCTCGTAATGACTGAACTGAATATTTATAGCTCATATAATCTTTAACTTGGCTGTGTTTTCTTCCCATGGGGGTATTTCGTATTGGAAATCTGTCATTCTGCTTGACTTCACAGACTGCTATGTAACTGGAGAACCAAACCACAGACCCACCGCATTATATCTCAAAGTTCCAAAAGTCACACTGTGGAAAGCTTAGATTCCTCTGGAAACTGGATCTATCATGTTGTATGGTGCCCAGTGGGGTACACACAAGAAAGGGGGCTCTAAAACAAATAATAAAATGGGTCTCCTAGTATGGCATCTGGTTTTGTCCCCCCATAGGACAGAAAGGTCTGTAGTTTATTCCCCCCTTGCTTTCTATGAACCTATTGGTCAATACTCTCCATTAATGTAGTTCCCTAGAAAGAGAACTTCTACACAATTTCCTACCAATAGAAAAAGGAAAGAGACTAACTAGGATGGGGTCGTTTCTCTCCAAGGTCCCATAGCAATCACATGGTCTGCCACTATGGTACGTATGCCCTTGAAATTGCCCTTTATGTTAATAAGTGACTCCATTCTGCATTTGAAATCAATGGGACTTGTTCTTCCCATTTACAGTATACATCAGCATTCTGTTTTCGTCAGGATACCGAAGTATATGATTAACAAGTGCACTAATGTAGTATGAACATATCCTATGAAAGAAAAAGAAGGGTCACAATCAAGAAAAAGGGGAGGGGGCATGGGGGGCCAGGCTCAGGCTGCCTGCAAGGTAGAATGGGGAGCAAAACCTGGGAAGGCACAGAACTTCACAGATATGTCACCTTGATGTGAAACGGAAGTTGACTACCCTCCCCCCTGCACCTGCACTTTCCTCCCTTGGTATGTCAGTCAGATAGACCTGCTGTTTTTTGCTGTAATGCCACAATGAACACGGAAAATGTAGAAAAGAAAGAAAAAAGCAGAGTGCGCCCCTAGTGAAGCCTGTCAGTAATATGCAGAGAAAATTAGGGTATAAATGTTTTCCCTTACGAAATGGTGTTGCGCTAAGAGCATAACACCAACAGTAGCACGTGGAGAGAAATTGTCCAGTGAGCAGCCTCAGGATGAAACCGTTGTGGGGATTCCCTCGGTAAATGAGCAGAAAATACAAAAGTTATCTTGTATCTTAGTGCATTAATCGGACCCAGGTATAGGTTCATGTAGATTGAGTAATAAAAATCACGTTTCGACCCTGGACTAGGGTCTTCCAACAGTACAGTACAGTAGAGTAACAACATCAAAAGCTAACAAGCTTTTGGAGCCATATACTTTACATTTGTTAAGCTAAATTTTTATTGTTCAATACAAACAACTAGGGTACATGGACTCACATATGACAGAGGCATAAGTAGGGTTTGTAGATTCGCCAGATCTCAGCATGAAACAGCTTTAACCATAACAAAACAATACAGGAGAAAACTAAACAATGTACACCATGAGGGAATCCATAACAAAAAAAGACCTGATTAATAATAAGAAAAAGCAGTGGTAAGAGTGCAGGGAAACAGGGAAGACCCCAAAGGGCAGGATACCTTCAAGCGACCCAATTTGCCACACAGATCCTCCATCATATACCAATCCGTCAGCGTAAAAAGATTAATTATCTGCTTAATTGCGGAGACCACTAAACAAAGTCTTAATACACCTACCCTTGAAATGCTCCATATCTGTGCACTCTATGTGAAGCAACTGTTTAAGCCAATCAAACACCAGGGAATCAAGGGAACTAACCAATGCTATAGAAGGCATTGTTTATCTGCAATACACATGGAAAGGAACAATGGGGTAAGAATGCCTGATCCACCAGTACCACTCCCTCTTTGTCACTATCCCAGTAGCGGAAATGGTACAGAAATGGATCCAATGGAAGGGCTGTTTTTGCCTCAATGTCACAAACCAGATGCTGCTCATCCATCCTAAAGTGTTGCACAGGGGCACAACTCCACAGATCATCATATACATCAGTTAGATTAATTCCACAATGTGGGCTGACTGGCAAAAAGTACTTTTCACTTAACAGTCAAATAGGTGGGAGCTTTATTGCAAAGGATGTAAATGTTAGGTGAAGAGAGTGGGATTAGTAGGCTGAGGGGGTTGTGAAATTATGAAACTGCTCATCTTACCCTCTAAGCCTAGCATTCATACCCCTTTTTGCAACAAAGTTCCTGCCCATTTGACAATTCAGTAAAAAGTACAGATAGTCAACCAAATTCACTGCTCAAAAAAATAAAGGGAACACTAAGATAACACATCCTAGATCTGAATGAATGAACTAATCGTATTAAATACTTTCGTCTTTACATAGTTGAATGTGCTGACAAAAAAATCACACAAAAATCAATCAATGGAATCAATCAATTATCAATGGAATCAAATTTATCAACCCATGGAGGTCTGGATATGGAGTCACACTCAAAATCAAAGTGGAAAACCACACTACAGGCTGATCCAACTTTGATGTAATGTCCTTAAAAAAAAGTCAAAATGAGGCTCAGTAGTGTGAGTGGCGCCTCCACGTGCCCATATGACCTCCCTACATGAGGATGCTCCTGATGAGGTGGTGGATGTCCTCCCAGACCTGGACTAGGTCTGGGAGGCATCCGCCAACTCCTGGACAGTCTGTGGTGCAACGTGGCGTTGGTGGATGTCCCAGATGTGCTCAATCGGATTCAAGTCTGGGGAACAGGCGGCCAGTCCATAGCATCAATGCCTTCCTCTTGCAGGAACTGCTGACACTCTCCAGCCACGAGGTCTAGCATTGTCTTGCATTAGGAGGAACCCAGGGCCAGCCGCAGCAGCATATTGTCTCACAAGGGGTCTGAGAATCTAATCTTGGTACCTAATAGCAGGCTATCTCTGGCAAACACAGGAGGGCTGTGCGGCCTTCCAAAGAAATGCCACCCCGCACCATTACTGACCAACGACCAAACCGGTCATGCTGGAGGATGTTGCGGGCAGCAGAATGTTCTCCACGGCGTCTCCAGACTATGTCACGTCTGTCACATGTGCTCAGTGTGAACCTACTTTCATCTGTGAAGAGCACAGGATGCCAGTGGCGAATTTGCCAATCTTGGTGTACCCTGGCAAATGCCAAACCTCCTGCAGGGTGTTGGGCTGTAAGCATAACCCCCACCTGTGGATGTCGGGCCCTCATACCACCCTCATGGAGTCTGTTTCTGACCGTTTGAGTGGACACATGCACATTTGTGGCCTGCTGGAGGTAACTTTGCAGGGCTCTGGCAGTGCTTCTCCTTGCACAAAGGCGGATGTAGCGTTCCTGCTGCTGGGTTGTTGCCCTCCTACAGCCTCCTCCATGTCTCCTGATGTACTAGTCTGCATCCTGGTAGCGCTTCCATGTTCTGGATGCTACGATGACAGACACAGCAAACCTTCTTGCCACAGCTCGCATTGATGTGCCATCCTGGATAAGCTACATTACCTGAGGGTTGTAGACTCAGTCTCATGCTACCACTAGAGTGAAAGCACTGCCAGCATTCAAAAGTGACCAAAACATCAGCTAGGAAGCAAAGGAACTGATAAGTGGTCTGTGGTCACCACCTGCAAAACCACTCCTTTATTTGGGTGTCTTGCTAATTGCCTATAATTTCCAGCTGTTGTCTGTTCCATTTGCACAACAGCATGTGACATTGATTGTCAATCATTGTTGCTTCCTGAGTGGACAGTGTGATTTCACAGAAGTGTGATTGACTTGGAGTTACATTGTGTTGTTTAAGTGTTCCCTTTATTTTTTTGAGCAGTGGAATTAAGCCTCTATACTTTGGGAATGAAGGTGCATAGCAAGAAAGTAAAAAGACCAGTGGAATCAGGGTACCCAAGGCTACAAAGTAGATATAAATAGCTCTTTTTAATCACTGTGATAAAAAATGTAAAACTTTTGGCATTTCACAGAAACACGTCGGGGCCCCCAACCATCACTAGAGCAACAAGGAAGCAGCATGTGGTTAAATATTTTACTCCCTGCTGGCACCAATTTCTGTCCAGCCTCTCTGGACAGTCCCATAGACTTAGAATGGGACCATTTAAAGAGGCTGGACAGAGATTGCTGAGTGCCAGGAAGCGATGTGCTTCAGCATGTGCTCCTTTTTGCTCATTCTACTGAACGGTGGGACTTTTAGACTTTATTAGCTATATTAGCATAACCAAACAGAAAAAGTCTACAATGCAACATGTACATGTTTGACAGTGGGCCCTCAGAATATTTCCTCTGGTTTGTCCAAGGTACCCTAGTTACTGAAAGTGTTAGCCTATGTGTTCCATCTTTTCCATGATCAGTGCTTAAAGAGTACCTGTCATGATCTTGCTAAATATTATAATCCTCCCAGTTAAATGCCCCCATCATTATAAACCATCCCTGCCTTTATTTTTACAATATATTTTAGTTTTGTACCTTGAAACTGCTCTGTATTTTCTGCTAAGTCTCAATCAGATTCACAGATTGGGAAGGGGCGTTCCCCAGTAGGCGTGACATCATCTGAAGCCTTACAGGGGAGAACTTCCTCCCTCATGTTGCTCCACACACAGCCTAGAGCAGTTCAGTGTGTGAGATGAGCTATTATTGGCTAAGGCTGCACTCCCCCCCTCAGAACTCCTGACTGCAATTCCTGATTTTGGACTTCTGCCAGGCCAGCAGGAGCCCAAAGTCTGAGCAAGAAATGGGGGGGGGGGGGGGGGGTTGGGGTGGGGGTAAATGTGATCTGGACAAGTAGGGAGACACCTAGTGGCAGCTTTATTAAACACAAATAAAACATAGAAAACTTCATTTTTTTTAAACAAAGTACATTAGAAAGATTTTTTTATTTACCATAAGGAGTGCAATAGCAAAAAAAATAGTTTTAATGACAATGCCCATTTAAAAAATAACAAATATCATTGTTTTATCCAATGAGCATAACCTCACCTCGGCTCTGACTCTGACCAGTGGCTGGAGGAGAAATGGAGCAGGAAAACCACAATGAACATACGATTAATTTTTATATTTTTCATTTCATTTTATTATTATCAAACTGCATGCTACATAAAGATTCAATCTTCTCAGTAGACAACAATGTGGGTGAATGACTGCCACAAATTCTCTCTCAAACAATGGAGCATTGCCAGCTAGGTCTACATTGGTATCTACACTTGAAACAGTGTAATTTCTATATTGTAGAATACAACTGTTCTACTTTTGCTGTATAATTAAAGCTATGGTACAATAGAGGCAATAGGACAGACAGATCTAGATGTACACATTTCTTTCCACTTGTGATCTAAAAGAAAAACTCTCTATCCTTGTGTATTTGTTAGTAGTTTTTAAATTAAAAACTAAAACAAAAAAACAATTTGGAGCACCTCTATAAAAGGAAGTTAAAGGAGTACACTGGTGGTTTCTTTTCTGTCACGACTACAGTGTTCTCTGCTGAGACCTCTGTCCATTTTAGTAACTGTCCAGAGCAGCATTTGTTTGCTCTGGGGATTTCTCCTGCTCTGGACAGTTCCTGACATGGACAGAGGTGTCAGCAGAGAGCCCTGTGGACATGACAGAAAAGAAATCCAAAAAGAAAAGAATTTCCTTTGTAGAATACAGCCACTAATAGGCACTGGAAGGATTAAGACTTTTTAACAGAAGTAATTTACAAATCTGTTCAACTTTCTGGCACCAGTTAACGGGACTCTGCACTAGTCCATACTGATAGGATGCATACACAGATAACTATAGACAAATCCACCATCTAAACAGAGCTGACCATACCTGACTCAAATAATGGCTGAATATGTGACAAACAGATTGGCTGAATCCATGTGGACAAAAGTCATTTTTTGTAGACCCCCCCCCCCCCCCCCCTTTATGAGGTACTTATGTCTTGAAGAGGGTTTCTGGGACTTTTTGATTGATGGGCTATCAGTCTCTAATTGGCATGGTGCAAGGACTGAAAGCATAGGTGCTGTTACCAAACACCCAATCAACTGGGCAAGGCTTCCGGCACAATTCACTTTATAGTGCGAGGCAACAAACAGCTGATCACCAAGGGTACTGGATGTCAGCACCCGATCAGCAATTGATGGCCTATCTTGTGGAGAGACCATGAATTAAAAATTCCCAGAAAACCTTTTAATGTGGTATGTGTAAAGAGGATGTCATCATAAAGCAACGCCTTGAAATCACATGTATATAAAGCAATTCAATGTCTTAAAATTATTCCTTAGGGACTCTTAACTGCTATAGTGGATATAAACAATTGGGCCTGCTTATCCATGGCTATATCAGAAATTGAGCAGCATCTCTGCATTCGAAATCCTGTTGCTAGAAAGGTAGAGGATATACAGTAAATAGATAAAACAAATAGCTCCCCTTGACGGCTCTAACATGTATATTGGGCTACTTAGATGGGTTGGATGTTCCTGTTCCTCCTACTATCGCTGAATTCATTACTAAGCTTAATCATATTCTCAGGCTGGAAAAGGGTGTGTATCATAAGAGGAAGGCTATTTCTAAATTTGAATCAATATGGTGACCGTGGATTGATACCCCGGGCCTGGCTTCCACGTATCTTGGAAGAACTCACATGGATATATTGCTGGGAAGTGTTGGGGGAGGGTCTCACTGATGTATGAACATCCTTGTTTTATCCTATTCCTCTTCTGTGCTTGTATGTGTGCTGATCTTTACTTCTCTACTTTATGTTCGACTGTTTTTGAGTATTTGTTGGGGGTGGACCTAGTCGGTTTGGTATACTGATGTCTCCTATACGCTTCAATTGTCTATTTGCTCTCTGAATAGTCCGTTGCCAATGCCTTAGTTTGGCGTTTCAGACGCATTGCGTATTTGTATGTTAACATGTTTATATATGGTACTGCACTGTTCATACTGAAAGCTGTTTATTGCTATTTATGAAGAGAAGACACGCGGGTGGGAAGTGGGTGGGGGTTTGTTGTGGGTGGGAGTGGGAGGTGGGGATTTTTGTATGTATTATTGTTTTTGTTTTTTTTCTTTTTTTTTGTTGTTATGTGTTGTTATTGGAAAAAGTTCAATAAAAATTTACCTGATTAAAAAAAAAAAAAAAAAAAAAAAAAAAATAGCTCCCACTATCATTATTACATTATTGTATTATTTTAATAATCCTATAATAAGAAAATTTGTATGGTGCTGAGTGGACTATAAACCCCTAAAGTGCTGGGGACCGGTTACAAGAGATAACTTTTCGCTTAGATAGTTGCCTCGATCCCCTACAGCTGCCTGTCTGATGGCATTCGGTCCCTGCTCATCGGTGCTTTTTCCTGGTTCCAGTGTCACGTCATTGCTGCAAGAGCTGCCAACATAATCACTCAGTAGGGCAGGACACCACTGTGGGCAATGATTGGCTAAGCCGGGCAGTATCTGATGACACATAACAGGAACCAGGAAGAAGCCAATGACAGGTGAGGGGGGTTGGATTTGGAGAAGCTGAAAAGCAGATGTGGGAATCAGAAGAGGCGAGTATCACTTCTATTTTAAAGGGAAACGGACAGTCTGTTTACCCGCACTAAACTTAATACACTGGGTTATAGTGCATGTAAACTGCCGTAAAACGAGGTGTCACTTACATAAATCTATCCAGGTGTTTTAAAGTTAAGGCTCCCAGTAGCTGTATTGCTAAATGTGCACAGGAAGTGGGGAGGTGGCTTGCTGAGCTTCCCTGCCTCCTCTATATGCTAAGCAATGCCTGCACTTCATATGCATATTCACTTTTCATGACTCTTACGCCTTAGTCCCAGTGACAAGAGAGCCTGCAGCCACGTGATCGGTCAGCTATCGTGAGCGGTCTGCTATCGGGTTCAGCAAGGGAACGGCGCCTGCACTCTGCTACAATAGCAGAGCGCTCATGTGGTTGCAGGCTCTCACCTCACTAGGAAAATTGAATATGTATATGAAGAGCAGACATTGCCTGGCATATAGAGGAGGCAGGGGAGCTCAGCAAGCCGGCTCCTCGCCTCCATTGCACCCAGAAGACAGTTAGCAATGCAGCTATCAGGAGGCATAACTTTTAAATGGCTGTACCAATTTATGTAAGTGACACCTCGCTTTACGGCAGTTCATCTGCACTATAATATAACCCAGTGTATTGAATTTAGTGTGGGTAAACAGACTGTGTTTTTCCCTTTAAAATAGAAGTAATAATATAAAGAAAGATTATCCCTAGACAAATCCTTAAATTTTTCTTTGGGCCTATAAAAAAAAAAATAAAAAAAAATAAAAAAAGCTTTGCTAAAGAACAATAATCATGTGAAATCACAGTGTAAACTTTCTTACCTGTAACATTCTAAATAATACTAGTATCTCAACAAGTCTCAATACGTTGTGATATCCTTATGCTGCAGAGCTTTATGGGACGCTGGAAAGCCACAGGTTATCTAGGCCTGTTCTGCATCATTGATACATAAGACCAATAAGCAACAAAGTAATCCATTTTGTGTGCTCCATCAGGTTTTTAAAATCACAGGTTTTAATGTTCAACTCCCTCAACGTCTGCTGAATAAGCAGCATAATGTGGAGCAATGAGCTGCAGCGATTCCACTGTCAGCAGATAAGAGTTAACGGGAGGCACAGAGGTCAAGACTCATGAAGCCACGATATCTCTGAATTGTGTTATGGCAGAGTTTTGAAAGCATTGGTGCAAATCTGCTTTCTATAGCCTGGCTCTAGAGACTATTCTACCAACATCTAAGATGCAGGAAAATGTAACCTGACAGCAGTGGGAATAAAGGAGATTTTTTTCTCAAGATGTCAACCTAGTGTCTTCACAGTACAGAGTAAATAATAACCCTGTTTTCTGCTTGAAATAAACTATGCCAATATATGACCTGTTTAAGAATCTCAATGGAGAAAGATGCATGCTAAAAAAAATAGCAGATTCAAGCGCTTTATCATAAAACTGGACCAATTAGAGCGACCCAATATACTGTTACGATAATGCCCTTTTTCCACTTTACCTGCATCTTTTCCCCTTACCACTGTAATATGAGATGTGTCTTGTTCTTATTCAATCCATTCATCATTTCCCCTCCTAGCATCTACCCGCCGACTGATGTGATCGGTTTAGGAAAGATGGTGCTTTTGCAATTTACACAGGAAGTCTCTAGGGGATTTGTGTTAGACCCAGGAGACAATAGGTACAATACATGGAATCTAGATAGTTAGTGTTATACTCATAACATACAATAATACACATTAACATAAATTTACCATTAACGTGTTCTGACATCCAAATTTGTCACTTGTTTCTCCTTTGAAAGAAATAAACCAATGGCTGGAAAGGTCGATCATGCTGTATACAAGTCATGTTTAAGGGTCTTAATATAACTGGTGCTTATAAGCCAAATAGGCCAATATTCACTCTGCGTAACAGGCCCAGCAATCTGCTGACAACAAGCTCATTTGTCAGCTGATCGCAAGGTTGACACTAGATTGATATTGTGAGTGTATGCCTCCCCTAGTGTTCTCTTAAAGGGGTACTCTCCTCCCCTAGATATCTTATTCCCTATCCAAAGGAGAGGGGATGTCTGATCGCGGGGGTCCCCCAGCTGGGACCCCCATGATCTCGGGGCAGCACCCAGCGTTCGTTTAGAACGCTGAGTGCGGGCGGCAGGGGTTGAGAGTGCAAGGCCATGCCAATCATGACACCCAATCCATAGACTTACATTGAGGGGGCGTGACATGCCGTCACAAGGGGGCGTAGCCGTGATGTCACGACCCCCACCGTCCGCTTCAAGCATTCAGAACAAAATGTTCAGAACGCTGGGGCAGCGGAGTGCCCCTTTAAATTCCACTCTCAGAAAGCCTATCTGTTGGGCCAAGTGCTGGTATAAAGCTGCTTGTAATGTACCATGTCTGATCTGAACAATGGTCAGTAACACTCAATCTCTCATGTACAATATAAAAGGTTTAATGAGGTTCTCCACTGCCCTGCCTTCCAGAGCTCCGCTTGCAGCGTCCGGCAGTTTATTACTCTGAACACTGTGTGCAGGCTTCCGTGTTTGAGGCCGCCCCCTTGTGACGTCATGCCCGCCCCCTTGTGACGTCACGCCCACCCCCTCGTGACGTCATGCGTCAGGGCGGCCTCGAACACAGAAGCCCGCACACAGCGTTCGGAGTAATAAACTTCCGGATGCTGCGAGCGGAGCTCCGGAAGACAGGGCAGTGGAGAACCCCTTTAAGGTGACAGGACAGAGCTACTAAGTATATGTGATCACCAGTACTGGATCCACTAGGCAGATGTTCTATAAAGAAAACAAAATTATACTAGTCTGTAACAGCAAAAGCTACACTGATCAAAAGTTTTGACATGACATTTCAAAAGTTTTTTTTTAACCCCTAGAGGATGCAGTGCGTAAATGTACACCTTTAATGCCTGGTATTTAGCGCACAAGGCAAACATTTAAGCACTGTGACGTGTATAATCTATGTCCAGTAGCTGATCCCGCTTCATAGACTTTAGATGTTGTGATCAATAATGATCACAGCATCAAAAGCATCAGTAGGGCTGAGTAACACTCATTGGACCATCTGCAGTGCAATGGGGGGGGGGGGGGGTCTGATGAGTCAAGGTGGTAACTTGAGATTCCCTTAACAGCTCTGTGCTGCTCTTCCTGGATCCACTTGTATCGTCTGTCTTCTGTCAGGGTGTACAAATGGATTGCCAATATCCCTGATTAGTGCTATGCCTATGCATAGCACTGAAAAGTAATAATTGAATTGTCGCTATAAATAATCCCCTATGGGGACTTATAATTTCCTATGGGGAAATATAGCCTGTAATAGAAAAAAAAAGTTTTTTTAAATGTGAATTAGCCCCTCCCCAATAAAGATAAAAATTTCCCCCTTTTCCCATTTTACAAAACAATGTAAATAAAGCAAAATTAACACATTTTGTATGTAGAAATGTCCAAGCTATTACAATATAATGTTAATGATCCTATATGGATCACATCACATTACTGAAAAATTGCAATAAAAAGTGATATCAATAAGAACATCAGAACCCAGAAAAAAAATTAGCCGTATATACAGAAAAATAAGATAAGTTATAAAATAAGTTATAGAGGACATACCATATATACTCGAGTATAAGCCGAGTTTTTCAGCAACATTTTCGTGCCGAAAACTTCCCCCTCGGCTTAGACTCGAGTGATGGAAAAAAAAAATTTGCAGGCATACCGGTGGGGGTGGCGAGGGGATGGTACGGGGCGTCCATCGTCGCCCATCTATGCTACAGGGACCGTCCGACTTCCAGTGGGGAGGGTGAGCCGGTCCAGGAGGCCCTGGACTAGTGACGCTGCAGTGACGCTGCATTGACGCCGCCGTGCAGGGACGTCCGTGCACAGCAGACATCCGTGACGTCAGGGGCATCCCTAGGCGGCGGCGTCAATGCAGCATCACTAGTCCGGGGCCAGCCCAAAGCGGAGAAGAGGGCCTCTCGGTCAAGATGGATGGCCTAAACCGGCTCACCCTCCCCACTGGAAGTCGGACGGTCCATGCAGCGACGTTGGATGGCTGCTAGGGAAGGACCAACAGCTGCAACTGTGGAGGTGAGTAGAGAACAAGAGAGGGGGGTCTGGATGATGACAGGGGGTATGAGGGGGGTCTGGATAATGATAGGGGGGATGAGGGGGGTCTGGATGATGACAGGAGGGATGAGGGGGGGTCTGGATGATTACAGTGGGAGTCGGGATGATGACAGAGGAGGGCGGGATGATGACAGAGGGGGGGGGGGGAATTATGTATTTCCCACCCTAGGCTTATAATCGAGTCAATTTTTGGGGTGAAATTAGGGGCCTCGGCTTATATTTGGGTCAGCTTTTATTCGAGTATATACGGGACATATTTTGCTAGAAACATTTTTTTTTCTTTTATTTGTTTTCTTTTATTTGTTTTATTTTTTTAAAAGCAGTACAATAAAAGAAAAGCATGTAACCACGTGTATGATTTTAATCATATTGACCCACAGAATAAAAATCAGTTTTACCATAAGGTGCACTTCTTTTCCCCTTGTTTTTCTATCTTGCTTTCTTTATCATGTCTGGCAAGGCAAGGGTTCCCTGAGCTTCAATAGTTAATTTATTAGATTGTCTTCTATTAATATATATATATATATATATATATATATATATATATATATATATAGTATATATTATAAAATATATATATTTTTTAGTATTTCTCTTGTTTTCTGCATTAAAAAAACAATTGAGAGATGCTATACAAAGGAGATGCAGTTTTCACTGAATCCAACCAGAATACCGCCTCTGAGTACAATCTCACACAACCATTGTGATTTGTATAATGCTTAAATATGTTGCACACCAACACGTATGTACAATAGTTATTGGAATTAAAGGCCCATATATTTCATGTACAACTCATCTGTGACTAGAACAGGCTAAAAGGTCATAGCGAGGCTGGTAAGAAGTAAGTTAAATCTCACACGTCCCCGGTCTTGCTGTGATATCTGTGCTCGGCAAGTTTATTAAAGGATATAAAGTCAGCCCTTGTGCTGAGTGATGTATAGGCAGCTCAGTAAAGCTCCATCTGATGGGGAGCTGAGGACATTAACATTCTACTCAGGCTCTCCACCAATAACTCCACATCACAGTAAAGGGCTGTAATCCTTGTAGAATATATTAGATGTTCGCAGCTAAACCTGGGTTTTCTTTATGACGGTTAGTTTTCGGAGGGTAGAGGCAATGGCGCTCATTTGATGTGTTTATATCTATTGATTAACAGCAGCCACTGTCACATACATAATACAGGAATAAATGAATTTCTGGCCAAATTCTTAGCATGCAAGGACTGAAAACTCGTTTCACATAGAAAGAATAGGATTACTTGTCATAAAACAGAGACAGGGCGTGCAACCCTTACTGCATCGCTTATATAAAGATTTGGCTTATATTCCTATGCATGCTCTTGGTACACATGGATGATGTATGTCCGTCTCTAGACCCTGTTCCCCACCAGTCTGTTTGGCACATCAATATCATGCATATATTTAATATATTTTAGACTTTATAGATTCTGTTTAAGCATTCTTAAGCCTCATCTACTGTTTTACCAGGTCCACTATACATGCCCAACACATACCAAGTCATTAGTAATGCCCCAGCACATGTATATTTGAAATTATTCTACAACCTTCCATTTATATTAACCCCTTAACGACAATGGACGTAAATGTACGTTGTGGTGATGTGGTACTTAACGCACCATGACGTACATTTACGCGCCACCATGACTGCGAGCAGCGGAGCGGTGCTCGCGTCATGCCCAGCAGGTCCCGGCTGCTATCAACAGCCAGGGACCCGCCAGTAATGGCAGACATCCGCGATCGCACGGATGTCCGCCATTAACACCTCAGATGCCGTGATCAATACAGATCACAGCATCTGCAGCAGTGCGGAACTTTGCACGGATGATCGGATCGCCCACAGCGCTGCCGCAGGGATCCCATCATCCAGCATGGCGGCCGGAGGTCCCCTCACCTGGCTCTGGCCGTCTCCAGGGGTCTTCTGCTCTGGTCTGAGATTGAGCAGACCAGAGCAGAAGATCACCGATAATACTGAACAGTGCTATGTCCTATACATAGCACTGCACAGTATTAGCAATCAAAGGACTGCTATAGATAGTCCCCTATGGGGACATAAAAAGTGTAAAAGAAAAAGTAAAAAAATAATTTTAATAAAAAAGTACAAAAATTTGAAAAATCCTCATCCCCAATAAAAAAGTAAATCGTCCGTTTTTTCCATTTTACCCCCAAAAAAGCGTAATAAAAATAATTAATACACATATTTGGTATTGCCGCCTGCTTAAAAGTCTGAACTATTAAAATATATTGTTAATCATCTCGTACGGTGAACGGCGTAAACGTTTTTTTTTTTTTTTAAAGTCCAAAATTGCTGCTTTTTTGTCTCATTTTATTCCCCAAAAAATGTATAAAAAATTAATAAAAAGTAAAACCTAAGCAACAGGGGTACTGATAAAAACTAAAGATCATGGTGCAAAAAATGAGCCCTCATACCGCCCCATATACAGAAAAATGAGAAAGCTATAGGTGGTCAAAATAGGGCAATTTCAAACATACTAATTTTGTTAAAATGGTTTGAGATTTTTTTTTAAGCGGTACAATTAAAGAAAAGCATATAACATCGGTATCATTTTAATCGTATTGACCCACAGAATAAAGAAAACATGTCATTTTTACCGGAAAATGTACAGCGTGAAAACAAAACCTTCCAAAATTTTACCACATAAATAATATTTGTTTGGTTGCGCCGTACATTTTATGGTAAAATAAGTGATGTTATTACAAAGTACAATTGGTGACCCAAAAAACAAGCCCTCATATTGGTCTGTGGATGGAAATATAAGAGAGTTATGATTTTTAAAAGGCGAGGAGGAAAAAACGAAAATGCAAAAATGAAATTGGTCTGGTCCAAGGCCAAAATAGGCCTGGTCCTTAAAGGGGTATTCCAGGCCGAAACTTTTTTTTATATATCAACTGGCTCCGGAAAGTTAAACAGATTTGTAAATTACTTCTATTAAAAAATCTTAATCCTTTCAATAGTTATTAGCTTCTGAAGGTGAGTTGTTGTTTTCTGTCTAACTGCTCTCTGATGACTCACGTGCCGGGAGCTGTGTAGTTCCTATGGGGATATTTTCCCATCATGCACAGCTCCCGAGACGTGACATCATCATTGAGCAGTTAGACAGAAAAATTCAGAAGCTAATAACTATTGGAAGGATTAAGATTTTTTAACAGAAGTAATTTACAAATCTGTTTAACTTTCTGGAGCCAGTTGATATATATTAAAAAAGGTTTTGCCTGGAATATCCCTTTAAGGGGTTAAAAGAGCCAAATGGGGTTTCTAGAAGCAATACAACAAACTTCCCTCCTCAGAGCTTCATCAGAGGAGCGAAATATGAGTCACGGGTCCATTTTTATCATCTGTTTGAACTGCAGACAAAAAAAGTACATGTTCAATGTCCATGGGCCGTGAGCCCAAGTGATAGCAAATACAGTGATATTGCATAGCTATCAGTGATTGGCAACACTGGTGTTTTTAATTTTTGGTTATACCAGTACTGGTTCTAAAACACAAATAAATGTTATATTTTAGTGTGGGATATAAAGAAAGGGTATTAACCCCTTAACCCCTTAAGGACTCAGACAATTTAATTTTTACGTTTTCATTTTTTCCTCCTCGCCTTCTAAAAATCATAACTCTTTTATATTTTCATCCACAGACTAGTATGAGGGCTTGTTTTTTGCGCGACCAGTTGTCCTTTGTAATGACATAACCCATTATATCATATAATGTATGGCGCAACCAAAAAACACTATTTTTGTGGGGAAATTAAAACGAAAAACGCAATTTTGCTAATTTTGGAAGGTTTCGTTTTCACGCCGTACAATTTATGGTAAAAATGACATGTGTTCTTTATTCTGAGGGTCAATACGATTAAAATGATACCCATTATTACATACTTTTATATTATTTTTGCGCTTAAAAAAAAACACAAACTTTTTAACCAAATTAGTACGTTTATAATCCCTTTATTTTGATGACCCCTAACTTTTTTATTTTTCCGTATAAGCGGCGGTATGGGGGCTCATTTTTTGCGCCATGATCTGTACTTTTTTTTTATACCACATTTGCATATAAAAAACTTTTAATACATTTTTTATAATTTTTTTAAAATAAAATGTATTAAAAAAGTAGGAATTTTGGACTTTTTTTTTTTCTTCGTTCACGCCGTTAACCGTACGGGATCATTAACATTTTATTTTAATAGTTCGGACATTTACGCACGCGGCGATACCAAATATGTCTATAAAAAATTATGTTTACGCTTTTTGGGGGACGCTTTTTGGGGGTCTTTAAACGGACGTTTTACTTTTTTATTGGGGGAGGGAATTTTCACTTTTTTTTTTACTTTTACTTTTACATTTTTTAACATTTTTTTTTACACTTGAATAGTCTCCATAGGGGACTATTCATAGCAATACCATGATTGCTAATACTGATCTGTTCTATGTATAGGACATAGAACAGATCAGTATTATCGGTCATCTTCTGCTCTGGTCTGCTCGATCACAGACCAGAGCAGGAGACGCCGGGAGCCGCACGGAGGAAGGAGAGGGGACCTCCGTGCGGCGTTATGAATGATCGGATCCCCGCAGCAGCGCTGCGGGCGATCCGATCATTCATTCAAATCGCGCACTGCCGCAGATGCCGGGTTCTGTATTGATCCCGGCACCTGAGGGGTTAATGGCGGACGCCCGCGAGATCGCGGGCGTCGGCCATTGCCGGCGGGTCCCTGGCTGCGATCAGCAGCCGGGATCAGCCGCGCATGACACGGGCATCGCTCCGATGCCCGCGGTTATGCTTAGGACGTAAATGTACATCCTGGTGCGTTAAGTACCACCGCACCAGGACGTACATTTACGTCCTGCGTCCTTAAGGGGTTAAGGACCAGGCCATTTTACACCTTAGGACCAGAGTTTTTTGAACATCTGACCACTGTCACTTCAAACATTAATAACTCTGGAATGCTTTTAGTAATCATTCTGATTCTGAGATTGTTTTTTCGTGACATATTCTACTTTAAAATGGTGGTAAATTTTTGTGGTAACTTGCATCCTTTCTTGGTGAAAAATCCCCAAATTTGATGAAAAATGTTTAAATTTTGCATTTTTCTAACTTTGAAGCTCTCTGCTTGTAAGGAAATGGATATTCCAAATACATTTTTTTTTATTCACATATACAATATGTCTACTTTATGTTTGCATCATAAAATTGACATGTTTTTACTTTTGGAAGACACTAGAGGCTTCAAAGTTCACACCAATTTTCCACAAAATTTTCAAACTCACTATTTTTCAGGGACCAGTTCAGGTTTGAAGTGGATTTGAAGGGTCTTCATATTAGAAATACCCCACAAAAGACCCCATTATAAAAACTTCACCCCCCCCCAAAGTATTCAAAATGACATTCAGTCATCATTTTAACCCTTTAGGTGTTTCACAGGAATAGAAGCAGAGTGAAGGAGAAAATTCACAATCTTCATTTTTTACACTCGCATGTTCTTGTAGACCCAATTTTAGAATTTTTACAAGGGGTAAAAGGAGAAAATGTATACTTGTTTTTGTAGCCCAATTTCTCTTGAGTAAGCACATACTTCATATGTCTTTGCAAAGTGTTCGGCGGGCGCAGTAGAGGGCTCAGAAGCGAAGGAGCGACAAGGGCATTTTGGAGAGTACGTTTTTCTGAAAGGGTTTTTGGGGGGCATTTAGGAAGCCCCTATGATGCCAGAACAGCAAAAAAAAAAAAAAAACACATGGCATACCATTTTGGAAACTAGACCCCTTGAGGAACGTAACAAGGAATAAAGAGAGCCTTTATACCCCACAGGTGTTTCACGACTTTTGCATATGTAAAAAAAAATAAAAATTTCTTCACTAAAATGTGTCTTTCCCCCCAAATTTCACATTTTTGCAAGGGTTAATAGCAGAAAATACCCCCCAAAATTTGTAACCCCATCTCTTCTGAGTATGGAGGTACCCCATAAGTTGACCTGAAGTGCACTACGGGCGAACTACAATGCTCAGAAGAGAAGGAGTCATATTTGGCTTTTTGAGAGCAAATTTTGCTCGGGGGGCATGTCGCATTTAGGAAGCCCCTATGGTGCCAGGACAGCAAAAAAAAAAAAAACACATGCCATACCATTTTGGAAACTAGACCCCTTGAGGAACATAACAAGGAAAAAAGTGAGCCTTAATACCCCACAGGGGTTTCACGACTTTTGCATATGTAAAAGAAAAAAAAAATGTTTTCACTAAAATGTGGGTTTTCCCCAAAATGTTACATTTTTACAAGGGTTAATAGCAGAAAAGACACCGCACAATTTGTAAATACATTTCTTTGGAGTAAGGCGATACCTGATTTTTGGATGATTTTGGCTCTGCTGGTGCACACCAGGTCTTGGTAAAAAAAAAAAAATTCACAAAAATGTGTGTTTCCCCCCAAATTTCACATTTTTGCAAGGGTTAATAGCAGAAAATACCTCCCAAAATTTGTAACCCCATCTCTTCTTAGTATGGAAGTACCCCATAAGAGGACGTCAAGTGCACTACGGGAGCGCTACAATGCTCAGAAGAGAAGGAGTCACATTTGCAAATTTTGCTGAAATGGGGGGACATGTTGCATTTAGGAAGCCCCTATGGTGCCAGGACAGCAAAAAAAAATTTAAACCCACATGGCATACCATTTTGGAAACTAGTCCCCTTGAGAAACGTAACAAGGGGTAAAGTAAGCCTTAATACCCCACACGGGTTTCACAACTTTTGCATATGTAAAAAAAATATATAATTTTTTCACTAAAATGTGTGTTTTCCCCAAAATTTTACATTTTTACAAGGGTTAAAAGCAGAAAAGAACCCCCACAATTTGTAAATACATTTCTTTGGAGTAAGGACATACCTGATTTTTGGATGATTTTGGCTCCGCTGGTGCGCACCAGGTGTTGGTATAGGCATGAGGTCAGTCAGGGGCCTTGAGCTTTTCATAGCAGAGGATGTGGGACCTCCCCTCAAGGAGCGTTAATGGGGGGAGCACTGAACCCTAAAATAGGGGAACACTATGGGGGACAACGGGCCGTAACTGGCGTATACAGGTGGGGTACAGAGGCCCGTAATATGGGGTACAGTGGGCCAGAAAATGATAAATTATAATAAAAAAGGATATATTCCCATAATGATGACCCAGAAGCATAGCCAAAACTAAAATAAAATATGCCCACACCAAACCCTATGCTCTGAGTCATCATTCTGGGAATGTGATGTGTGTGGCCGTCCCTAAACTGTTGCCTCAAATGTGCACCCGCTCAGGTGGAGAGAGAGTGCTGCGCATTTGAGGCAACATAAAAAAGTCCCCGATGATCGTGACTCAGTGACCTATGACCCATTTTTGAAAAAACACACCAGAGGTCTTATCAGGTTTTTTTTGTTTTCAGTTTTTTTGGGGCAATTTAGTGGTTTTAGGAGGTTAACAATTTGGAATGTACTCTGGACTTGGTACATTGGTCAAATTATGGAAAATTAAACTGAAAAGGGAAAATTTTGGGCTCCATGGAAGTGTGATACTCCCTGAAGCAGCTTATGCAGAGGCCCGGATTATCTGGGCAAGTGTCACACTGATACGTGGTGTCCTTCCGTATCCCCCTCCTGCTACACACTCTGCATCTTTTCTGGGTTCGTCCCTTCTTTCCACTGTGGGGGATCACACCTGGAAAGTGTTGGCCTGGACGATCCTGGCACCTATAACTCCAGACCCTTGGGAAGTCCGGGCTGATCTTTCCTGGTCGCCAAAGATCAGGAACCTTAGGACTTCTTCTTGGTACTGGAGGAATGTCCCTGTGTTTCCAGCGTACTGGGATAGTACAAAAGCGTTGTACATGGCAACCTGTACCAAGTAGACCGCAACTTTTTTGTACCATGCCCGTGTTTTCACTTTGTAAAGCCGGTAATGGGCGGGATCACCTCGGGGCAGACATGCCGCATTATCTGCATGATGCAGGCATTTCCGAATGGCTTTGAACCGCCTCCGTGTCATCGCCATACTGTAAAGCGGGGTCTGATAGAGGACATGCCTGCTCCAGTAATGACGAGCACTTGGTTTTTTGGCCAGGCCCATATGCAGCGTGAGGCCCCAAAATTTCCTAATTTCCGCTGCATCAATGGAGCGCCATTCATTGGGCCTGGCCAAAAGCGAATCGGGGTGGTGGGCAATGAACTGCTGGGCATTCAAGTTTGTTTGCTCTACCATGTAATTGACCAGGCTGTGACTGAAAAAAAACTTTAAAAAGTCCAGATCAGTGAAGCCAGCACGGTCAATCCGGATTCCTGAGTCGCCAAGAAACTCAGGAATCCGTGGCTGATAACCCACTGGGGGGCTCCAGACAGGGTCATCGGAAGGGGGCTCCGGTGCACTTGTCGGGGGGGGGGGGGGGGGGGACTCCTATTACGAGCGGCATTGCCACTCGTACTAGTGTCGGCCACTGGGTCACTCTCATGGGGGGTGCCTGGCCTCGCATGGGGACTCATCATCACTACTAGATGATGAGGAGGACGAGGAAGAACACAAAAATGTATTATCTTCCTTGTCCTCACTGGCAGATTCGGAGTCGTAGGCTAAAAAAGCGTAAGCCTCCACTGCCGAAAATGCCCGGCGGGCCATCGCCTTTTTTTCTACGGTGGCGGGGGGGGGGGGGCAGTGGCGGGGGGGAGGGTGTGTGTGGGGGGTGGGGGGGGGGGCGGAGAAGTATGTAGTGTGTGGTGCTTGTAAAAAGTGTACAACAGAAATAGAAAAAATAAAAATAAAAGCTGCGGCCCCAACAAAAAAAAGGGGTGGTGCACGCAGCTCTCTGAACCCCTAATAGGACCCGGGGTAAGGGATCAGACCCTAATAGGACCCTTGGGGACCTATTAGGGGGTCGGGGGGCTTTTTTTTTTTATAACTTAAAAAAAAAACTTTTTTAACTTTATTAACTCCCTGCAATCCGCTGTCCCTATTCTAAGGCTGGTGAATGGGCTCCGGAGCTCCGAGGGGGGATCCACGGTCTTCTCCTCACTGCTGTACCCGCTGACTGAACACAGAGAGCGGGTGCAGCAGCGGGAAGGGACCGTTAACCCCTCCTCTGCCGCGCTACTATTGGTCAGAGGATCGCCGGCCAATAGTAGCGTTGCTGGGGAGGTGACAGTATTGTCACCTCTCCCCAGCAACGGCAGGTGATTGGCGGTGTATCGTACACCGCCGATCACCATCTAGTTCTGGGTCATCGGGTCACCACTGACCCGAATGACCGGAATCACTGCAGATCGCCCGCGCGATTTCGCGGACGATCTGTGGCGATCGCAGACGTGGGGGTCCCGGGACCCGGCCGGTGGGATGCGAAATTCACCAGGACGTATGAGTACGTGCCTGGTCCTTAAGACCCAGGGAGCAGGGATGTACTCATACGTGCCTGGTCCTTAAGGGCTTAAAGGGGTACTCCAGTGAAAAACAATTTTTTTTATATCAACTCTTGCCAGAACGTTACACAGATTTGCAAATTACTTCTATTTAAAAATCTTAACCCTTACAGTACTTATCAGATGCTGTATGATTCACAGAAAGTTTTTTTCTTTTTAAATTTCTTTTCTGTCTGACCACAGTGCTCTCTGCTGACATCTCTGTAAATGTCAGGAACTGTCAAGAGCAGGAGCAAATCCCCATAGCAAACCTCTCCTGCTCTGGACAGTTCCTGACATGGACAGAGGTGTCAGCAGAGAGCAATGTGATCAGACAGAAAAGAAACTAAAAAAGAAAAGAACTTCCTCTGAAGAATACAGTAGCTGATAAGTACTGGAAGGATTACGATTTTTAAATAGAAGTAATTTACAAATCTGTTCAATGTTCTGGCACCAGTTCATTTAAAAAAAAAATCTTTTTTCACTGGAGTACCCCTTTAATGATCCCTGGTTAGGGATCTTGTGTCGTTTATAGACAACTTCATATTCATATTGCAGTCTTATTAAATTCACTGTAATATATATATATATATATATATATATATATATATATATATATATATATATAACCCATTTATTTTTCAATGCTTGCTGTTTCTTTGAATTAACATACACTCTTAAAAGCAGAATTTTTACAATAATATATAGACTTAAGAGCTGCCTTTGATACATAAAAAGAAGAGTCAATTGCATTGACTTAACTAACCCTGTTTATTACATTTATAATTAATTTCCTTTCCTTGCGCTGAATTCTATTTTTTCTTCTATTTACACTGCAATATCCAGAATGCTCTCGTTCACGGTTTCTGTGTACAGTTTAGAAACATGTTAAACCCATTACACACAATTATCCTTCTTCTTTACAATGCACAAAGCACTTCATAAAGATGAAGGTGGTTGAATGAGATTATAAAAACATGCTTACTGTCTCCACTTGTACAATGGCATGGTGTATGATATTACATCTCAGCCCCATTAAAGAGAATAGGGATAAGCTGCAATACTAGAATGATATGTAGGACATGAATGGTGTTGCTGCGGCAAGACAACAGCCATGTTTTTATAAACCAATGCAACCCCATAAAGGGGTACTCTGCCCCTAGACATCTTATGCCCCCGCGATCTCGGCTGTGGCACCCCAGACATCCATTGCACGGAGCGAACTTTGATACGGGGCGGAGGCTCGTAGCGTCACGATCACGCCCTGCTCGTGACGGCCATCAAGAGCCTCCGGTGCTCTAAACGAATGCCGGGTGCAGCTGCTGGGGAACCCAGCGATCAGACATCTTATACTCTATCCTTTCGATAGGGGATAAGATGTCTAGGAGCAGAGTACCCCTTTAACCACTTATGAACGCAGAGCGTACAACTCAGGGTGTACCTGTACATCCTGAGTCCTGTTACCGGGGGTTTAAAGCGTTCTCACGAGCGGAGAACGCTTCAAACACAGTGGGTCCCGACTGATATCAGCAGCCAGGACCCGGGGTTAATGCCAGGCACCACCGATCAGGCCGATGCCCGGTATTAACCCTTTAGACGCCGCAATCAAGAGGGTACTCACCTGCCTCATGGTCATCCGATCGGCAATCTACTGCTCGAAGCTTGATCAGCAGGCAGGAGCAGAAGAGCGCCAAGAACACTGATCAATGCTATGCTATGGCATGTCATTGATCAGTGTATGCAATCAAAAGATTGCATGGTATAGTCCCCTGTGGGGACTAAAAGAAAAAAAAAAGGAAAAAAGTCCCATCCAAACAAAAATACCGATAAAAACTACAGACCATGGCGCAAAAAATTTGCCCTCATATAGCCCCGTTCGCGATAAAAAAAAAAAAGTTATAGGGGTCAGAAGATGGCAATTTTAAACATACTAATTTTGGTGCATGTGGTTAACATAAATAAAATCTACATAAATTGGCTAACCCTGTAACCTTATGGACCTACAGTATAAAGATAAGGTGTCATTTTTACAGAAAAGTGCACTGCCTAGAAACGGAAAAGTTGCAAAATGGCGTTTTTTTTTATTTTTATTTCACCCCACAAATATTTTTTTTTAATGTTTCGCCGCAGATTATGTTACAGACATGGCCGTAAATGTTGGCACCCCTGAAATTTTTCAAGAGAATGAAGTATTTCTCACAGAAAAGGATTGCAGTAACACATGTTTTGCTATACACATGTTTATTCCCTTTGTGTGTATTGGAACAAAACCAAAAAAGGGAGGAAAAAAAGCAAATTGGACATAATGTCACACAAAACTCCAAAAATGGGCTGGACAAAATGATTGGCACCCTTAACTTAATACATGTAAGTACAAAGTGGTAAAAGTCACCCATTAAAAATACGTCTATTGTGCATTATACATTTAAAAAGAAGTTACCGACATACATTGGCCAGGATAATTTAAAAGAACATGCTTTAAGAATCTCACAGGTTGTATCTGATTTTATAGTCAAGTTGGGCTTGGTTACACCATAATGTAAATATACATTATTACAAGAACAGGTGGGTCAGAAGAAGGGTAATTCTCCATCAAGTCCAAGAAGTCTTCACAAGACAACCCTATTAATAGTGCCAGCATCCATATTCAGAGATAACCAGGGGACAGATTTTTGAGTTGAATGTTTTGATGTGAATTCCTGTTACAAATGGCATTTTTATTACACATTCTATGTCTATAGCTATAAAGTCCATGGTAGCTGTATATACTAAGGTAGGTATAATAAAAAAATTGTCATCATCTCATATACATATTTATGGCAGTATGTAAAAGGACTATAAAATGTAATTTCTTTAGCTGCCTCTGGCTATATAACATAAAGATGTAAAACATCATTCCTACCATGAACCAACAACGTTTAGAGCTTTATGAAATTACCTTCATTATGTGGACTATATATATATTGCTCACTTCGGCGTAATGCACATATATTACAATTACCATTTATTGTCTAAGTCTACAAATAATATGTTCTCTTCCATCTAAGCTTCCCTAGTCTACGTGAAGCAGGTGCACAGGTGGCACTAGCAGAATGATTACCCACAGTCCCACAGCATTAAAAAAACAGCTCAGAAAGTTGAGTGGAAAAGCAAAATGGCACTGGCCAAAGCAGCTAGGAGAAGATTTCAGTTCTCATTTTTGTTTTGCCAGTATTTGGTCACCAAAACTAGGAGGGATGCCTTTTCCGTGTCCATGTTTTGGACCCAATCCTAGTTTTGGTTTTACAAATACTGATAATCACCAAACTAAATGGCTATATCAGGCATAGGCAACCTTCGGCACTGCAGATGTTTTGGACTACATCTCCCATGATGCTTTGGCAGTATTTTGGCTGTAAGAGCATCATGGGAGATGTAGTCCAAAACATCTGCAGTGCGGAAGGTTGCCTATGCCTGGGCTATATGAAGTGATATCTATGGCCACCCAAAGATCATCACCAAAAAATGAGGCCAAAAAATAACAATGTATCAAAAAGGTTAAAACAACTTTATTGAATTGACATAAAAATTACACACAATATTAAAAACAAATAATAGGCAAGGCAGACATCACAACAGAAAGAAAGAAGGGTAAACTCCAAATGAACACTACAAAATGGTCAGAGGTCACAGATATAGGGACAAGGCAAGGCTATATGATAGTCATGAGAAGGCTTTGGCACAATGCACATAATAAATATAGAACATAGCTTCCCAAATCATGTATAAATAGAAGTATATAAGGAAATAGACTGTGCTCCTTGTGGAGAGATACCTCACCTCATGTGCTCCGAACGAACATTTTCGCCCTTCGCCAGGGGACGTGTGTTCAACATAAACATAGGGAGAGTATATGTACATCTAGATGACCAATCAAGCCCACTCACACGCATAATGGACATCCCATTTATCCAATCACATACATAGTCATTCACAGCTGTGCCAATGGATAATGTGAGGGAGGCTCATTAGTTCATCAGTCTGCGACCGCTGGCGCAGCAATGACGTAATCCACTGGCATTAGCATAGCTGTATCGCTGCTGTTAGTATTACATCACGTGACAGAATTACATGATTTGTGATGCTGCACGCTATTATCGTGGGATCAGTTACTTTAGGTGATACGAACAGCAGCGATACAGCCTTGCTATGGCCAGCAGATTATGTCATTGTTGCGCCAGCCGTTGCAGACTGATTAACTAATGAGCCTCCCTCATAAATAATGATGGCACTCGCCAAGAGCGAGTGAAAACTTTTTTGTGCACCAGGTGCACTTCTTCAGACCACTATGTATGTGATTGGATAAATGGGACGTCCATTATGTGGGTGAGTGGGTTTGATTGGTCACCTAGATGTACATATACTCTCCCTATTTTTATGCTGACGAAGGGCGAAAATGTGCGTTCGGGGCTTGAGGTGAGGTATCTCCCCACAGGGTGCACAGTCTATTTCCTTATATACTTCTTTTTATACATGATTTGGGAAGGTATGTTCTATAGTTATTATGTGCATTGTGCCAAAGCCTTCTCCTGAGTATCATATAGCCTTGCCTTGTCCTTATATCTGTAACCTCTGACCATTTTGTAGTGTTCATTTGGCATTTACCCCTCTTTCTTTTAGCTGTGATGTCTGCCTTGCCTATTTTATGATTTTCATATTGTGTGTAATTTTTATGTAAATTCAATAAAATTGGTTTAACCTTTTTGATACATTATGTTATTTTGTGGCCTTTGTACTGATATAAAACACTGACCAAAATATTGCCATACATATATAGGCTATCAGGTTACTTGTGAAGTATTATTGAGACCAAGAATCAAGAATTAACACATTGGAAACTAACATCTCCTATACATTTGTTTAGCTGCCTTTATACAACTTTATTCAGCAGAAATAAATCAAATATTGTATGACTAATTTAATGAGGGTGCCTTACCAAGAAACCCCTTTTTTTCTTTGCCCTATGGCAGTGATGACTAACCTTCTTGAACCAGAGAGACAAAACCAAATAACTTGAATCCGTGGTCCAGTTCCGGAGATAGACCCCTTATTAACCTCCATTGCTAATATGTTATTGGCCAGCTTTTCACAATGGAGGCATACCCAGCATCCCTGCCTCTATGCTGGGTCCTGCCTCAATTGTGCAAAGCCAGCAATTAATATATTAGCAATGTCAGCAAATAACGGGTCAATCTCTGCAACCACACCACACATCCAGGTAAATTGTATCTCAATTTAACCTGGTTCACCCGCAATATAACCCTGTGTATTGAGTTTCGTGTGGATGAACCCTATAAACCTGAATACTAAGGATTTATTTTAGAAAAACACATCATACAACTGCCTGAACTTATTAGGTGATTAACTGATGTCATTGCGCACACTATCCCTGTAATGTGATGTAATTGCGAAAACTATCCCTGTAATGTGATGTCATTGTATCAACCCTGTACTGTGACCTTGATGTGTGTGTATTATTTCTGTACTGTGACATTGATGTGTGTGTATTATTCCTGTATTGTGACATTGATGTGTGTGTATTATTCCTATACTGTGACATTGATGTGTGTGTTATTCCTGTACTGTGCCATCACTGTGTACATTATCCCTGTACTGTTATATTGCTGTGTGTGTTATTCTTGTACTGAAAAAGAGAAGAGAGACCGGTATATGGAGGGTCAAAATATCCAATAAATTCCTATAGATCATCCAAGGATGAGCCAAAAAATACCCATTCTTCCCATATACCCTAAGGACGTGAGTTAAAAGTGCAATCTTTATTGTATTGTACGCACGCAATTTATATTAAAATATTAGGAGCCACTGTAATCCACTTCCCTAATAAATATGAAATGACCAACTGGTTTAGTATTGGATATTGATTACACCAGATAGCGGTGCCTGCAGAACATCACTAAACTGGATACTTGGACAGATGGCTACCTAAATTAAAATCTTTCACACTGCCCCCCTCGACATGTTTCGCTGGATCACCAGCTTTATCAAGAGGTAAGCGGGCACTGGTTAAAAAACGCCGATTCTAGGGGTTTTAAAACCTCCCCTGTGACATCACAGGAAGGGGATTGTATACACCAAGGGTTACTGAGCCAATCCACCGACCGGATTGATGATGGATTTTAGCCAGGACCAATCGGTGTAAGATACATCATTCGCAATACTATCCAATTATATCTGTCCACCATCACTTGCCAATCGGGACAGCCTGGCCATGATTGACAGAATCGCTCACCTTTTGGAGGCAGCGATCCCCTTCTGACGCGCTGCGCGAAAAAGATCTGCGCGCACTGTCAGAAACAGATTCCGTCTCAACATGCTACTGCGCCTGCGTGGTTGCTAGGCGCTTGTTAGTAAACATTCACTCACCCGTTCTTCATGGTCTCCGCCTCCGATGACATACTACCTAGCTCTAATTCGCACGAACCGTGCGTTGGATTCAATGTGACTATATAGCCACTATATGTCACCGGCTGCACATAACTACATGTGCGGGCTGATAAGAATAATGAGTAAAAATGAATAATTAGGACAAGTGCCTGGGTGAGTGTAAAAGGTTTCTATAATGGTGGATATAAAGGATAAGGAGGAATTTTATATATATATATATATATATATATATTTTATTTTGGTTTGGAAGTGGAGATTTGGTAATCTCACAGTACCTTAATTCCATACCTCTAGGGTATCTGATATACTGTCCTGTAATTGATAACCAGGTGTAGATGTTCTATAAACCCCTCTTTTACTATATTGATTCGGCATGGTGCTTTAGTCCATAATATTTAATCATTGATACACAAATATTAAATGGCAGTACATTATTTTTCAAATAAATGCACTGAAGGTAAAACCTTCATTTAAACCTCTTGGAGACATCGATCCCAATCTGTGGATCCATTTCGCCTCCTCACGCAAAAGCTTCTTGTCCAAGTCTCCACGTCTGGGTCCTAGCCGAGGTTTGGCAATGCCAATAAACCGTAGGCTAGACCAATCACCCCTATGAAGGGTGGCAAAATGTCTAGCTAAAGGGGTGTCTGCCCCTGTACGTATAGTACTGACGTGTTTAGACACACGTCTTCTCAACTGTTGCACAGTTTTGCCCACATAGATCATAGGGCAACTACACTGTGCAATATAGATAACCCCCGTTGTTAGACAATTGATAAATTCTCTCAATACGTAAACACGTCCATCAATCGGATTACTGAATTCCTTACATTTCGGCATCATATGGCAAAAAGAGCAATTGCCACACGGAAAGGATACAACCACAGGCGACCTTAGCCAGGTATCTGTTGTTCCTTCAGAGAAGTAGCTCTTGACCAAACATTCTCTGATGTTAGTCCCACGTCTATATGTGATAGCTGGATACGGAGTTAAAACCTCCTTCAAATCATTATCTGCAAGTAGGATTGGCCAGAATCTTGTCAGTATACTTGTTACTTGACAGTTGTTATTGTCAAAAGTGCCAATACACCTGACCCTTTTATTCTTGGGTTCAATCTTAGATCTATCTGATTTTAGAAGATCACTTCTAGGAGTATCCCTGGCTCGAGCGAAGGCCCTATGGAGCACCTTCTTTGGATAGCCCCTTGCTAAAAATCTCTGGTAGAGTAACTTACTCTCCCTTAAAAAGGCCTCCTGTGTAGAGCAGTTTCTTTTCGCTCTTAAGTACTGTCCAATAGGGATTCCCCTTTTTAGGGGAACAGGATGGTGACTATTCCACTGGAGGAAACTATTCGTTGACGTTGGTTTTCGATATATCTCCGTTTGGATGCTGCCACTCGGATCCAAGGAAATTTGAAGATCTAGAAAGGTGAGAGTGCTCTGGTGTATTTCGTGCGTGAAGTGCATACCTATTTGATTAGAATTCAGTGTTGAAACAAATTGATGAAATTGTGCTCTAGTGCCATCCCAAAAAAGAACGACATCATCGATAAATTGACCCCAAAATAAAATGTGATTCGTGTATTCATGGTTTGTGTCAGAAAAAACTATAGTATCTTCCCACCACCCTAAAAATAAATTTGCAAAATTAGGTGCACATGACGTGCCCATAGCGGTGCCCTTACACTGTAAATAAAAGTGACCATCAAAAACAAAATAATTGTGAGTGAGAAGAAATTGAAGTAATGATAAAACAAACTCATTGTGTCTAGTGTGCTGTGTTCCCCGAGTGCTCAAAAAGTACCGTACTGCCTCCAGACCTAAATCATGTTGGATGTTTGTGTATAGCGCCTCCACATCCAGGCTTGCTATGAAAGTCTGGGGCGGGAAAGAAATTTCCTGTAAACGAGTGACAGCATCCCCCGTGTCCCTAATAAATGAGGGCAAAGATGCCACAAAAGGGGCTAAGATCTGATCCACATATTTACTTATGCCTTCCGTCAAATTTTCATTACCCGAGACTATCGGACGTCCGGGAATAGGAGTTCTCTGTTTATGGATCTTGGGCAATGCATATAAAGTTGCCAAGACCGGTTTAGGGTTAAACATAACCCGGAACTCATCATCCGTAATGAGAGAACCTTCTTTTGCTTCCAATAAGATCGACTTCAATTCAGTCACATATCTACCCGTTGGGTTAGAATCCAATTTTTTGTATGTATCCGTGTCTTGTACTAATCTCAATACCATTTCCTTATAGTCCTTCTTGTTCATCACTACAACATTCCCTCCTTTATCGGAGGATTTCACCACTATTTCTTTGTTGTTTTCCAATTCCTTTAGAGCTCTTTGCTCCTCTATTGTCATGTTCCCCTGGGTCTTACGGTTTCGGAGTTTACTCAACTCAAGAGTAACCATCTCCACAAAGGTTTGTATATTGTTATATTGACTAAATGGTGGAGTTAACTTAGATCTAGGTTTGAGATCAGAGAAAGGTGGACTTAATGTAATATTCCCTGTTTCATTTTCATCGAGTAGACCAACAAGATCTCTTAATACTCCTTCATCACGCTCTATCATATGACCTGGATTGGAGTCTTTGTTCTTAAACATTTTGTG
Organism: Hyla sarda; assembly: GCF_029499605.1. NCBI lineage: Eukaryota > Metazoa > Chordata > Amphibia > Anura > Hylidae > Hyla > Hyla sarda. The sequence goes on along the minus strand of NC_079194.1, from coordinate 250,913,692 downwards.
CAAAGCCAATTTTCTAGCGAACAAATTAACATCCTTTATCCAGGAAAAACTGTCATAGACAGGGGTGGGTACAAAAGTCAAACCTTTTTGCAAGATTTTGAATTCCGAGATTGTTAATTCGTGAGAGGACAGATTAACTATTTGCATCTTGTCCTTTAGTGCTTAATTTGGGACGGGTATGCCCACTTCTCCCGATCTCGGAGCTGGACCCCAACCCCTAAAAAAGTAGACGGTGCTGACATTTGTCCTGGAGTTAATGGTATAGTCTGCATAGGTATGCTTCCTTGTCCCACAGGCGTAATTGGAGCTGCTGTGGTCATAACTGGTTGCTGGATAGAAGGTGTAAAGAAAGCAGCAGAGGAATAAGCTGGCAAAGAGGTAGATGTTTGTCCCTCCATGCTTCTTGGAGGCATTGGATTCATATTGGTGTGGCATAATGGTTGTACTTGAGTATTTGCAAGTTGCAGCTGTAGATTAGGAGGTACCAAACCTTGCACTGGTCCAGGTGTTGGATTCCGTGCCTGGTTATTTTTAGGGTATGGACGTTTGTTATTATAATTTCTACGTTTGTTCCTAAATCTCGATTTCACTGTTTGATTTAGGGGTCTGCCACCAGTGGTGGAAGTATCATCTGACCCTGATACCTCCGATTCAGACAAATCTGTATATTGATTTTGATTCTGGTAATTCTGAGGTCTTTTAATATAGATATGGCCTGTATCGAAATCTCGTTTGTCCCTTATGTATTTGCTATGTTTACGTTCCCTAATATCTGATTGAAAACTTTCAATATGTTTTTGTAACCTTTCTTCTAAAGTGGGAAACTCCAAGTTATTTTTAAAGGTCTGAATTTCCTCAAGCTGACTTTCCAGTTGTGTACTAATCGTGGTAAATGCCTTTCTCCCGTATGTGACTAAATAGTCCAACATACGTAGGGAATTCTCCGTAAGCAATTGCTGCCACCCCTGTATGAATTCAACGTCTTCCTGATGTGAATTGGGCAATATGTTTATCCTTAAGCCTCTGTATACTATTTTTTGTTGCAAGTAGGTCACTAAACTCGCTGTTTCCCACCAAGACCGGATATATTTCTTGTATGTCTTTTGCAAATTTCTAAAAGCTGACTGAATATCAAATTGGTTTAAGGGTAATTCATTAGCTGAGAACACGTGTTGAGCTTGTGCATGAAAGAGATCTGGATTAATTTTACCAGATAAAAAACCTGCCATTGTCCACAAAGGAAGCCGTATGGGCGGGTCTCATTTGTATGGGGGATTAACCCAAATGATTATAACCAAAAAAGAGAAGAGAGACCGGTATATGGAGGGTCAAAATATCCAATAAATTCCTATAGATCATCCAAGGATGAGCCAAAAAATACCCATTCTTCCCATATACCCTAAGGACGTGAGTTAAAAGTGCAATCTTTATTGTATTGTACGCACGCAATTTATATTAAAATATTAGGAGCCACTGTAATCCACTTCCCTAATAAATATGAAATGACCAACTGGTTCAGTATTGGATATTGATTACACCAGATAGCGGTGCCTGCAGAACATCACTAAACTGGATACTTGGACAGATGGCTACCTAAATTAAAATCTTTAGTGATGTTCTGCAGGCACCGCTATCTGGTGTAATCAATATCCAATACTGAACCAGTTGGTCATTTCATATTTATTAGGGAAGTGGATTACAGTGGCTCCTAATATTTTAATATAAATTGCGTGCGTACAATACAATAAAGATTGCACTTTTAACTCACGTCCTTAGGGTATATGGGAAGAATGGGTATTTTTTGGCTCATCCTTGGATGATCTATAGGAATTTATTGGTTATTCTTGTACTGTGCCATCACTGTTTGCAATATCCCTGTACTGTTCCAGGGATAATACAGTGACATAACCGAACAGCCTGTACTGTGATGTCACTGTTTATTCTTGCAATATGACGTTGCTGTGTATATTATCCCTGTACTGTGACATCACTGTGTGTATTATTCCTGTACTGTGGCATTGCTGTGTGTATAATCCCTGTAATGTGATGTCACTGTGTGTGTATTATTCATGTACTGTGACATTGCTGTGTGTATTATTCCTGTACTGTTGCATTGCTGTGTGTATTATTCCTGTACTGTGGCATTGCTGTGTGTATAATCCCTGTAATGTGACGTCATTGTGTTTGTTTTATTCCTGTACTGTGACACTGATGTGTGTGTATTATTCCTGTAATGTGACATTAATGTGTGTGTTATTCCTGTACGGTGCCATCACTGTGTACATTACCTCTGTACTGTGACATTGCTTTTTGTATTATTCCTGTACTGTGGCATTGCTGTGTGTATAATCCCTGTAATGTGATGTCACTGTGTGTGTTTTATCCCTGTACTGTGACATTGCTGTGTGCATTATCCCTGTACTGTCTCAGGGATATTACTGTGACATCACCATACAGCCTGTACTGTCATATGACTGTGCACAGTATCCCAAAATAGTGACATCATTGTGAGCATTATCCCTGCACATTAGAAAAATTTGATTCCTTCACATGCCGCCTAAGCAGCAGCCAGGTGGGGAAGACCGGAAAATCTTTAAAAAAAAGATATGGTGGAGGGAGCACTTGCTTATTTTATGTATGTTTTGTATGGGGGTAGTAGTACATGGCATGGGCTGGGGCACAATGGGTAGTATTATATAAAACACAGATATGTTCACAGTTCATCTGACTTCAAATTCTCTACTACCCACCGGTGTCCGCAGCAGAGCAATGTAGGTTAAATCGCGGACAGAAGGTGCACCAAAGCGGGAGACCCAGAAGCATGGGTATACAGCACAGGTTCACAGTGCCGAAGTTACGTCGTTCTCCAGCTCTTCTACGCTGTGCTCTTCATTGGTGGGCAGGGCAAAAACAACTTCTAGCAGACATGCCTTCGTGCAGGACATCTGCTACCAGCAGCAACTTGGCAGAAAGTGGATGTATCTGGACCTAATGGAAGAACCCTCATGTTCCACCTCTGGTAAGCGTACCATAGGTTTGCCATTGTTGGCCTATGGTATAGAAGGGTTTCCCTCCAATTGGAAAAGTTTAGCTAGATAATAGAACTAACTGCAAAGAATAGCTCTTTCCTGACTGACCCTGTCTGTCTTTTTATTATAAAGATTGCCTTTTATTTGGGGGGCTTGTAATTAATTGTTTGTAGCAGCTGATCGTAGCTTGCCATAGATCTGCTGATTGAAAAGGGTTTCTGAAGCTGTACCCGCTGTGATCAGCTGGTTGCCAGGCTGGCTTAAGCTTAACCCCTTAAGGACCGGGATTTTTTCCATTTTTGCATTTTCGTTTTTTGCTCCTTGCCTTTAAAAAATCATATCTCTATCAATTTTGCACCTAAAAATCCATATGATTGCTTATCTTTTGCGCCACCAATTCTACTTTGTAATGACGTTAGTCATTTTGCCCAAAAATCTACGGTGAAACGGGAAAAAAAATCATTGTGCGACAAAATTGAAAAAAAAAAACGCTGTTTTGTAACTTTTGGGGGCTTCCGTTTCTATGTAGTACATTTTTTGGTAAAAATGACACCTTACCTTTATTCTGTAGGTCCATATGATTAAAATGATACCCTACTTATATAGGTTTGATTTTGTCAGACTTCTTGAAAAAATCATAACTACATGCAGGAAAATTAATACGTTTAAAATTGTCATTTTCTGACGCCTATAACTTTTTTATTTTTCCGTGTATGTGGCGGTATGAGGGCTCATTTTTTGCACCGTGATCTGAAGTTTTTAACGGTACCATTTTTGCATTGATAGGACTTATTTTGCGCTTACGCCATTGACCGAGCGGTTTAATTAACAATATATTTTTATAATTCGGACATTTCCGCACGAGGTGATACCATATATGTTTATTTTTATTTACACTGTGTTTTTTTTTATGGGAAAAGGAGGGTGATTCAAACTTTTAATAGGGGAGGGGTTAAATGATATTCATTCACTTTTTTTTTGCAGTGTTATAGCTCCCATAGGGACCTATAACACTGCACACACTGATCTTTATCATTGATCACTGGTTTCTCATAGGAAACCAGTGATCGATGATTCTGCCGCTTGACTGCTCATGCCTGGATCTCAGGCACTGAGCAGTCATTCGGCGATCGGACAGCGAGGAGGCAGGTAGGGGCCATCCCGCTGTCCTGTAAGCTGTTCGGGATGCCGCGATTTCGCCGCGGCTATACCGAACAGCCCACTGAGTTAACCGGCAGCTTTTACTTTCGCTTTTAGCCGCGCGGCTCAGCTATTAGCGGCGGGTTCCGGCTTCACTATGACGCCGGGCCCGCCGTGATATGATGCGGGGTTACCATGTAACCCCGCGTTATATCACGGGAGCAGGACCAAGGACGTACCGGTACGTCCTTGGTCCTTAAGGGGTTAAACAAGGCTCTTTTGATAAGGATGATGTAGATTGGGGCTAAATACATGCGGCATGTCCATTGGGTGAAGCCAGAACTTCACCTAAAATGTGAACAGAATGTTCACTTCCTCTAGGTTATGTGGTTTCCTCTCATACTTTAAAGGGGTTATCCACCATAAGGTGATTTTAGTGCGTACCTGGCAGACATTAATGGACATGCTTAGGAAGGATCTGCGATTGTCTTGGGGCTAAATGGCTATGTTGTGAGATTACCATAACACTGTGGCTAGCTATTTTGTAAACTGGCATTTCCTTTTTGAGTTTTCTTATTTGCCTACAAATCCTACAATTCCATTTTCCTCCCTTCCACACATCAGCCACCCCACCCAATTAAACAAAATACCTGTGGTTTTCAATCAGGGTGCCTACAGCTGTTGCATTTGTTGCAGATTGCTCTCTCCACCCATTGAAGCAGACAGACTCTCTGTCATCAGCTGACTAGTGAGTCAGGTCTCGGCCGCATTGGAATCTGGGAAAAATCTGAGACAACAGTAATTTTGTATGCTGATAAAAATAAATATTGGAGTGAAAATCACAGAAGAATTGTGAGAAAACCGTCACACACAGGTACAAACACTATATTATAAACTACACTAACTTTACAGCCCCTGTAGCATAGTCAAAAAATAATAATTCCTGGAATACCCCTTTAAAATCCCACCCATCGGCTAACGCTGGTCTGATCACTTAGAGATATTAGTATGTGAGTCTTAATACATACATATGTGAATAAATACATTTTACCATGTTATATGAGCTTGGAAGTCCCTCCTCATACCTAATTGCCTCCATATAAATGATACAGCACTTTGCAGTAACTACACGTCATGAAAGAAACTCATATTTTCCCCTGTATATATTAAATATGCATTTTCACCTGCTTCTGATATAGAGTAATAACCACAAACTGCTTCCAGTGTCATCAAGGTCCAGGGAAACAATCAAGATTTATATAGGTGCATAAAATATTAATGCTGCAAAACCATAAAAAAGCCTCTCAATAACACCATGACAAGAACACAGATTATTGCGTTGGAATAAACGTATCGAGCTGCAAGATTAAGTTGTAGTTGCCATTGCAGACATTATATTACGGTGTTCAATATTCTCTTCTCGGGGTTCAGAGAAACCTGCTGAGCTCCTGTAAAAATCAATAGCTCCTTATTACAGGCATACAAAGCTGTATTACTACCTAAATAATCGGTCCGCAATGCACTATGCACATGAAAGTCCGTGTTAGGGACTCTCTGAGCTGCCTACATGACAAGAGGAGACCATGACAGCAAGTTAACGGCGGGCAACACAGAACCTTTGAGATACAGAGCCAATCTAATGTGCAAACAACAAGGCCTCCTGTTATCTGTAGGCAGCAAGATTCCTTGGCTCTATGAATTCATGTCAGGGATTTCATACAATTATCCCCACCATGATGATCTTGCAGAACATTACAACCCTGGCCTGTACATTTTTACTACAGTCTCTGAATATTTTCAGAACGTTCGCCTTGTTTTGCCTTAATTTTTATTTTAGTTAATTACATTTATTTTCCTTAGGGTTTTGTACCTATCTCTCTTCACTTGCATATTTCTCTATGCAAATTAAACCCTTAAAGGAGACCTGTCAGCAGGAGACCTGTCAGCAGGTTTTTGGTGAATAAACTAAGGTTGGGCTGTATATAGCTTCTGACCCTGACTCTGTACATATCTTTGTTCTGACAATTGAGCCCTTCAGCACCGCAATATTGCACTTTGAATTGATATGCAAATTAGCCTTAAAAGTCTAGGGGTGTTCCCCTGGGCTTCAAAACCCCAGTAAAAGTTCAACCTATCCTCTTCTTAGTAGTGCCTCTTGGAAAAGGTTACGAGCAGCCCAAGACCACTGCTAACAACAGGAGCTAAGTATAACTCATCCAAGTCAGAGTAATACGGGGAATGGGAGAACTACAGTACCCAGAAAGATTATGAGAATTAGAAAAAAGAAGGCTTAGGGGAGACCTAATAACTATGTATAAATATATCAGGGGATAGTACAGAGATCTCTCCCATGATCTATTTATACCCAGGACTGTATCTATAACAAGGGGGCATCCTCTACGTCTAGAGGAAAGATGGTTTCTACACCAGCACAGACGGGGGGTTCTTTACTGTAAGAGCAGTGAGACTGTGTAATTCCCTCCCGGAGGAGATTGTCATGGTGAACTCTGTAAGAGAGTTCAAAAGGGGTCTGGATGCATTTTTGGAGAGTAATAACATTACTGGTTATGTATATATTAGATTTATAGGGACAGAACGTTGATCCAGGGATTTATTCTGATGCCATATTTGGAGTCCGGAAGGGATTTTTACCTCTAGTATGAGGGTTTTTTGCCTTCCTCTGGAACAACTCAGTAGGGACTCATTAGGGATATAGGTTGTACTTGATGGACTCTGGTCTTTTTTTCAACCTCATGAACTATGTTACTAAGTTCTGTTGAAACTGTGCACATGGTGGAACGTCCAAGCAGAATTCTGTGGGAATATTCCACTCGGAAATTCCGCTGCAGCAGAGTCCCGTTGATTTCAACGGGTTTCTGCAGTATTGTGCACATGGTGGAATTTCTGCGGCAGATCGGCAGATGTTTCTGGCACAGAAGTCCCTAATATTGCGTCCACAGAAACATTGATTTTTCTGCTGATTTCGCTCGGAAATGCATTGCTGTCTATGAAGAGGGCCCATTTTCCAGCGGTCCTAGTGCCGCTGAATCAAGAAAATATGCGGAATGTCCGCCCGTATTATCCGCACATTTTTGTCCATTTTAACATAGCGTAAAAGTTAATGTCTCTTTCCATTCAGCATACAAGTAAATCCTGTCCAGAAATAGTGGGCCTTTTTTTTTTTGTATTCAAATATTAAAATGTATCTGCAGATCTATCTGCAAGATGGAAACTAAAACCTGTTTATTGGTATAAAATTAGCATTCTTGTAATGATGTTTTTCTCACCTCCATGGAGAACACCCACTAGTTGCTGGGTCAGGATAGCGCTCTCATTAGAGGAAGCAGCTGTGCGAAGGTAAGCCGCCATATCTTTATTTAATATTCACAAATTGTGCTGGCTTACTGAAGGGCTCTTGTGGAAACATTCTGAACTATAACACAGAGGAGGGGGATAGTAAAATAATCCAGGTACAAAGAATCCTGAAGACAGGCTGCTAATGTAATTTATTCCAAAGATCTCCAAATATACACTACATATGTTAACCAAATATTACAAAGACACTATAAGCCATTCACACATTCTCTTCTAATACAATTATAAGACATAGGGTGCCATACAGATATGCCTTAAAGGGGTATTCCGGGCAAAAACATTTTATCCCTTATCCAAAGACATGAATGGAGGGGGCGCGGCGTGACATCACGTCCCCAGTCCTGGAAACCCAGAGGTTTCCGAAACTGGAGATTTAGCACCTGCATAGAATGCGGGTGCTGCAGGGAGATCGCGGGGGGTATTAGCAGCGGGCCCCCCCCCGCGATCAGACATCTTATCCACTATCCTTTTGGATAGGGGATAAAATTGTTTTTGCCCGGAATACCCCTTTAAATACAAGTCCTTCTCTACATTTTCTAGAACAGTAGTCTCCAAAGATTTTGGCTGTACGTGCATGCTGGGAGTTGTAGCTTTGTGGAGGGCCACACTTTGGAGACCACTATTCACTAACGCAGTTCCCATTAGCAGGAGTCCTTCCGGACCAGCCCTTGACGAGGTATTCCGCCCCTAGATATCTTATCCAGGGGGTCCCGCCACTGGGGACCCCAGCGATCTTGGCTGCGGCACCCCAGACATACGATGCACGGAGTGAACTTCGCTCAGTGCCGAATGACTGGCGAAGGGGGGCAGAAGCTTGTGACATCACGGCCATGCCCCCTCAATGCAAGTCTATTGGAGTGGGCTTGATGGCCGTCATGCCCCCTCCTTTAGCCTTGCATTGAGGGGATGTGGCTGTGACATTAGGAGCCTCCAGCTCTGCACCCAACGCTCTAAACGAATGCCGGGTGCAGCAGGGAGAACACGGGGGTCCCTTTGGATAGAGGATAAGATGTCTAGGGGCGGAGTACCCCTTTAAGTGGAAATCTTGGGTGAGTTCTCACACTTATTTTCCCAGGACTTGACCCCTGGGTGAAATACATATTGAACACGTTACCATTTTTCTCTTCCAAAGGTGCTATTGACAAGACATTTTGACCAGATGTTGGCAACAACCCAAGTAATCCAAACATGGAAAGATATCAAAACAAATAAGCTTATAAACTAAGTCATATGTATTAATATGAAATAAAACAGGTAAAAATTATTGAAATACATGAAGAAAGGGAGGGGTAAAAAGGCATGGAAAAGCAAGACAAAGGCTGAAACCTATCAGTAATTAAAAAGCAATCCAGCCCCTCATCAGTGCAAATTGATATCAGCTGGTTCTGTCCTAACTAAGACACACTTTATGATGGTTAAAACCTTTGCAACCTAATTGTTGCAAAGCATAACAATAGTGTTGGTTGGGGAAATACAGTGGAAAGACAATCATTTCACCATAAATTTGCTTTGACCAGGTGCTCCACACAAGATTTCCGAGTGAAACAAATAATCGGAAGAATTGACCAAGAACAAAGGGTCCGCTGTGGAGAGCTTAAAGGGGTACTCCGGTGGAAACCTTTTTTTTTTTTTTTTTTTTTAATGAACTGGTGCAAGAAAGTTAAACAGATTTGTAAATTACTTCTATTAAAAAAAAAATCTTAATCCTTCCAGTACTTATTAGCTGCTGAATACTACAGAGGAAATTATTTTCTTTTTGGAACACAGAGCTCTATCACAAGCACAGTGCTCTCTGCTGACATCTCTGTCCATTTTGAGAACTGTACAGAACTGTCCAGAGCAGGAGAAAATCCCCATAGCAAACATATGCTGCTCTGGACGGTTCCTAAAATGGACAGAGATGTCAGCAGAGAGCACTGGGCTTGTGATGTCAGCAGAGAGCTCTGTGTTTCCAAAAAGAAAATAATTTCCTCTGTAGTATTCAGCAGCTAATAAGTACTGGAAGGATTAAGATTTTTTAAATAGAAGTAATTTACAAATCTGTTTAACTTTCTGGCACCAGTTGATTTGAAAAAATAAAATAAAATAAAAAGATTTCCACCGGAGTATCCCTTTAAAAAAGACCTGGAATTAGCAGGTACTGATGTCTCAAACAAACCACATTTACTAAGAAAAATGGTGATGTGTTCAATACTTATTTTACCTACTATAGATCTACATCTTTGATTGTCCATTGTAGAGCAGATAGTCAGCTCACCCCTCGTTGCCCCAAGCATCTCGGACCGGAACAGACCAATTCCATTTAATCGCAATGGAACATGCGAGATGGTCCAGTACAGGTTCGGTGAAATAACGAGAATTTTTATTCAACACATGCAGGTACAAACAAAGTGATGCATTTCGGCTACTGGTTTACAGCCTTAGGCTGGGTTCACATTACGTTTTTGCCATACTGTTTTCAATCCGTTTTTCTAAAGAAACCGTATGGCAAAAAACGGATGGAACAGTATGGAAAAAAGTAAACCGTATGCGTTTTTAAACAGTATACTGTTTTTAAAAGTGCATACAGTTCCGTTCGTTTTTATAGAAAAGAAAAACCATACGTTTTTGAAAATATTGTACATTTTTAATGGGAGGGGTCTTGGGTGGGGACTTTAGGATTCAAATGCGCATGTGCAAAGAAAAACTTATACGTTTTTCCTGTATGGAACCGTATACATGTGCGTTTCCCATTGACGTCCATGTTAAAAAAAACGTATGCGGTTGCAGTACGGTTTTTAAAACGGAGTCAAAACCGTGGTTGACCACGATTTTGTCTCCGGTTTAAAAACCGTACTGCAACCGCATACGTTTTGACCATGATTTTGTCTCCGATTTAAAAACTGTACTGCACCGCATACGTTTTTTTTTTACATGGACGTGAATGGGAAACGCACATGTATACGATTCCATACAGGAAAAACGTATACGTTTTTTACTTTGCACATGCACATTTGAATCCTAAAGTCCCCACCCAAGACCCCTCCCTTTAAAAATGTACACAATTTTCAAAAACCTATGGGTTATTTTTCTATAAAAACTGACGAAACTGTATGCACTTTTAAAAACATTATACTGTTTAAAAACGCATAAGGTTTACTTTTTTCCGTACTGTTCCATCCGTTTTTTTGCCATACGGTTTTCTTTAGAAAAACAGATTGAAAACAGTATGGCAAAAACGTCATACAAAAGTTTGACTACTGGGGATTCTTAAGTAGGGGGAAGAGGAGGAGCAAATCAGGTAATATATCATACATGAGATAATCCACCTACCTCCTCTGCTCCCCTTACAATCTGTGTGATACTCCCACTTGCAAATACAAAGCAGAAATACAAACTAAATAAAACACTGTTCACACATATAGTTAACAAAAAAGCATATATTTAGTGGTAACATATCAAACAAAATGTAAGCAAACACCACCTATATCACAGCACTGTTCACCCATGTCAGACTGATATAAATAGTAAAACTCATTATTATGCTATGTCCCGTACAACACATGGGGACAGCTAAAAAGGTGAAAAATAGAGAAAAATTGTGACGTGGTCAATAGTTATTTCACCTGCTGTAGATCTACATCTTTTATTCATACAGTCGTGAAAGCTAAGTAACAGAGCATGGCACCAGGCTTTCCTTAAGTCCTGAAGGATATAAGGTATTTGCCTAGCCAAGATGAAATGAAAGGGTGGTAAATGTATCACCCAGCTTTCTCCATATAATAGTTACAGTTCAATAGTTAAGACTTAACGTTTAATTACAATCTCAGAAACAGAGATCAGACAACCATAAAAGCTCATCTTCTAATATGGCTTGTGGCTATGTGATTTCTATAAATGAGTTAAATACTGATTATTCAGTATGCTTTGTTAGGCACCACGGAAGGGGCATAATAGTCTTTAGCAATCTATTTTAGGTACAATCCTCATATAAAAAGAGATATAGCTTATATATAGTCACCCATAAACCTAGCTTTAGAAGACACCACAAGTTTTACTGCCTTCGCTGAAACGTGCCTTGTACTTTTGGTATCACAGGTCCCCTGATGAAGACATTGACATATGTGGAGATATGGAAAAAAAAAGGGGGGGGGGGGGGGGAAGAGACAGATCGGCGCTCCAAGTGGTGTTATCACTGATAGATCAGGAGATGTAACGGTGAGTCACAAAATCCACTCACCTGGTGGGATTGCGTTAAAAGTGGAACACCTATGATAGCATAAAGATCAAATCAACATGCAGTAGGTTCATCTGACCATTTGATGGAGCTGCTGGCAGCTAATATCCTCCCCGTCACCCCCAGCGTGGTGAGATTTAAAATTCAGTGAACAGAGCAGTTCTCGTGGAGATCACCTGGCAAAAATTGATACTTATCAGCACCAAACAGTAGAAGAAGAGCAGATCCAGAGCTCAGATCAAAAAAAGGTTTTTATTTATGTACAGACAACGCATTTCGAGTGGTAGAAACCCACTCTTTGTCAGGTCATCTAGGCCACCAGACAATATAAATGCATTAGGACCATAGGGTTATAATTCTTCCTGCCTCAATACTTTGCATGTTTGTTAATGATGTTTATTTGTTAATGATTTAATTGTTAGGGTTATGTTATGGAGAGAATGGTAGGAAGATCTTCTTATAGTGAGTGTTCTGCTTGAAGAACATGAAGGCGGGCGAGAGAGATATGGTTAGTTTGGTTGACCACCTTCGCTGTCTACATCTAGCACTCCCGGCATTCCAGACAAAGAAAAACAATAACATGAAGCAACATGGCCCCATAATGGTATTCATTATCCAAATGCTTGACCCTCTACTTTTACACTGAAGAATTCTGAAAGGTTAAAAACATCATTACTGTGAATACACATAGCTTGATATGCCCACACAGAGAGCAGGGACTGATGAGTTGTGACTGACTTTATAGAGCTTTGGGAAACATGTTGGCACTAGATTAGCAACGGGAATTAATCATAACTAAAGCTGGACAATTTGAGTAGGTGTCAGCTTGTTGCTCTTTAATCAACAGTTATGTAGCTCAACTTCTCCATAAACTTGCATGCTCAACTCAATCAAGCATGAATGTGTTCTAAAAGGGGAGAAGGCCAATACAGAGAAATACAGCATCCCCCTTGTAAGTTTCAATACTGTATTTTAAATGCAAGCCATTCCAAATCTGGAGCATGTGATTTTAGGTTTTGATTTCAAGGCCCCAGCAGACACAGGAAAAATTTAAGAAGACCACAGAATAAAGATTTACATTATACGCACAACTGAGGATATGGCAGTTCTGTGATCTTCTTCAATTTTTCCTACGAAGAGAAGGACAACTCCAGATACCTTTTGACCCAACATGCCCACTGTGCTATTTCTTAGTTATACTCCCTAAGACCAAGTGCTATGTGGTCCCCATCCTCTACACTTCCCCCTATCCCCCTTCCCCAATTTATGATTTGGTTCCCCCTTAAGTGTTTGTTCCTCTATTGCAGTGTTTCTCAAGCACGGTCCTCAACCCTCCTTACAGGTCATGTTTTCAGGATTTCCTTAGTCTTTCACATGTGATATAACTGTTGGTGATGCCTGATTAACTGACCATAATTATATCATCTGTGAAAGACTAAGGAAGTCCTGAAAACATGACCTGTTGGGGGATCCTGAGGACCACGTTTGAGAAACATTGCTCTATGGTATCTGGAGGACCTCACAATGTGAAGGCGTCGTCATTATTAGTTCTTCCAGGGGAGCAGCTAAAGACTTATGAACCCTGGTGCAAACATTCAGCTTGAGTGTTTAAAGGGGTATTCTTCTGGGAAACATTTTTTATCAACTAATGCCAGAAAGTTAAACAGATTTGTAAAGGAATTCTATTTAAAAATCTTAAGCCTTCCAGTATTTATTAGCTGCTGTATACTCCAGAGGTAGTTCTTTTTTATTTATTTTCTGTTTGACTACAGTGCTCTCTGCTGACACATCTGTCGATGTCAGGAATTGTCCTGGCACCAGTTGTTTAAAAAAAAAGAAAAAAAGAGGTTTCCGGCGGAGTATTCTTTTAACCCCTTAAGAAACAAGCCCATTTTCACCTTAAGGACCAGAGCATTTTTTTGCACATCTGACCACTGTCACTTTAAAGGAGTAGTCCAGTGGTGAACAACTTATCCCCTATCCTAAGGATAGGGGATAAGTTTGAGATTGCGGGGGGTCCGACCGCTGGGGCCCCTTGCGATCTCCTGTACGGAGCCCCGACAGCCCGCGGGAAGGGGGCGCTGCCTTCGGCAATCTCCGGCTCTGCCATAGAGATGTATTGAGGGGGCATGTCGGCCGCCGCTTCGTGCGGAGGTCGACACCCGCTATCTGGCCGGAGAGCCTGGCCCCCGTACAGAGAGATCGCAGGGGGCCCCAGCAGTCGGACCCCCCGTGATCTCAAACTTATCCCCTATCCTTAAGATAGGGGATAAGTTTTTCACCACTGGACTACCCCTTTGAGCATTAATAACTCTGGGATGCTTTCACTTTTCATTCTGATTCTGAGATTGTTTTTTCGTGACATATTCTACTTTATGTTATTGGTAAATTTCCGTCGACACTTGCATCATTTCTTGGTGAAAAATTCAAAAATTTGATGAAAAAATAAAAAATTTCGCATTTTTCGAACTTTGAAGCTCTCTGCTTGTAAGGAAAAGAGATATTCCAAATAAATGATATATTGATTAACATATACAATATGTCTTCTTTATGTCTGCATTATAAAGTTGACATGTTTTTACTTTTGAAAGACATCAGAGGGCTTCAAAGTTCAGCAGCAATTTTCCAATTTCTCACAAAATTTTCTAAATCTGAATTTTCAGGGACCAGCTCAGGTTTGAAGTGGATTTGAAGGGCCTTCATATTAGAAATACCCCACAAATTACCCCATTATAAAAACTGCAACCCTCAAAGTATTCAAAATGACATTCAGAAAGTGTGTTAACCCTTTAGGTGTTTCACAGGAATAGCAGCAATGTGAAGGAGAAAATTCAAAATCTTCATTTTTTACACTCGCATGTTCTTGTAGACCCAGTTTTTGAATTTTTACAAGGGGTAAAAGGATAGAAATCTTCCTAAAATTTGTAACACAATTTCGAGTAAGGAAATATCTGGAGTAATGAAATACCTCATATGTGTAAGTCAAGTGCTCTGCAGGTGCACTACTAGGCTCAGAAGGGAAGGAGCGACAATTGGATTTTGGAGAGTGAGTTTTTCTGAAATGGTTTTTGGGGGCATGTCACATTTAGGAAGCCTCTATGGTGCCAGAACAGCAAAAAACAAAAAAACAAAAAAAAACACAAGGTATACTATTCTGGAAACTACACCCCTCAAGGAACGTAGCAAGGGGTACAGTGAGCCTTAACACCCCACAGGTGTTTGACGACTTATCGTTAAAGTTGGATGTGTAAATAATTATTTTTTCACAAAAATGCTGGTTTTCTCCCAAATTTTACATTTTTACAAGGGGTAATAGGAGAAAATGCCCCCCAAAATTTGTAACCCCATCTCTTCTGAGTATAGAAGTACCCCATGTGTGGACGTCAAGTGCACTGAGGGCGCACTACAATGCTCAGAAGAGAAGGAGTCAAATTAGCAAATTTTGCTGAAATGGGGGGTTCGGGGGCTGTTGCATTTAGGAAGCCCCTATGGTGCCAGATCAGCAAAAAGAAAAACACATGGCATACTATTTTGGAAAGTACACCCCTCAAGGAAGGTAATAAGGGGTACAGTGAGCCTTAAAACCCAACAAGTTTTTGACGACTTTGGATATGTAAATAATTTATTATAATTTTTTTTTACTAAAATGCATTTTTTTCCCCAAATTTTACATTTTTACAAGGGGAAGTAGGAGAAAATGTCCCCCAAAATGTGTAACCCCATCTGTTCTGAGTATGGAAGTACCCCATGTGTGGACGTCAAGTGCACTGCGGGCGCACTACAATGCTCAGAAGAGAAGGAGTCACATTTGCACATTTTGCTGAAATGGGGGGGGGGGGGGGGGGGAATGTAGCATTTAGGAAGCCCCTATGGTGCCAGAACAGCAAAAAAAAAAAAAACACATGGCATACTATTTTGTAAACTACACCCCCTCAAGGCACGTAACAAGGGGTACAGTGAGCCTTAACAACCCACAGGTGTTTGATAAATGTTTATTAAAGTGGGATGTGAAAAAGAAAAATTTTATTTTTACACTAAAATGCTGGGGTTACCCCAAATTTTTCATTTTCACAAGTGGTAAAAGGAGAACATGTCACCATAAATTTGTAAATACATTTCTTTGGAGTAAGGACATACCTCATATCTGGACGTAAACAGCTCTGCGGGTGCACACCGGTCTCTGAAGAGCAGGAGCGCAGTCAAGGTCCTTGAGTCTCTGCATAGCTGCCTACGGAGCCAGAACAGCGGGGACCCCCCCCCTCAAGCAGTGTTCCATGGGGTAATTTACTAAAATGGGGTACAGTGGGACGTAAAATTATAAAACAGGTTATGTTCCCAGATTGATGACCCAGAGCATAGCCAACACTAAAAAATATGCCCACCACAAACCCTATGCTCTGAATCATCATTCTGGGAATGTAAAGTGTGTGGCCGTCCCATAACCTGTTCCGTCAAATGCGCACCCCGCTCAGGTGGTGAGAGAGCGCTGCGCATTTGAGGAAACATAAAAAAGTCCCCGATAATAGTGACTCAGTGACCCATGACCAATTTTTGGAAAAAATACCCCCAGAGGTCTTATCATTTTTTTTTTTTTTTTTTTTTATTAAAGAGATTTTTTAGGCAATTTAGTGGTTTTATGGGGTTAAAACTTGGAATGTACTCTGGACTTGGTACATTGGGGTCAAATTATGGGGTCAGTGATACTCCCTGAAGCAGTTTTTAATGCAGAGGCATGGATGATCGGGGCAAGTGTCACATTGATAGGTCGTGTCCTTCTGAAATCCCCTCCTGTTACACACACTGCGTTTTTTCTGGGATCGTCTCTTCTTTCCAGTGTGGGGGACTTTACCTGGAAAGTGTTGGCCTGAGACAATCCTGGCACCTATAACTTCAGTTCCTTGAGAACTCCGGCCTGCTCTTTCCCGGTCACCAAAGATCAGGGCCTTTTATGACTTCTTGGAACTGGAGGTATGTCCCTATGTTGCCAGTGTACTGGGACAGTACAAAAGAGTTGTACATGGCAACCTGTACCAAGTAAACTGCAACTTTTTTGTACCATACCCGTGTTTTGCGCAAGGCATTGTTTGGCTTGACAAAAAGAAGGAAAAGTCTGCTCATCTCTCCATGCGAGTTGTAGCTGCCATGAGCCTGTCAAAGCATTGCTGCCGTGGACAAGGTACATAGTAGAAAGGAGTAACTCACTTGGAGTGAAGATCCCTCAGCACTTATAGACACATCAGCAGATATAAAACACAAGCTTTCATTTTGTCTTCTTAAAAAACATCAGGGTAGCAAATCATGTTAAAAACATGGACCAACGCGTTTCGGTTGTGTAGCCTTTCTCGAGCCTTTCTAAAATCCAACTACCGTATTTATCGGCGTTTAACACGCACTTTTTAGGCTAAAATTTTTGACCTAAAGTCTGTGTGCGTGTTATACGCCGATACACCCCCAGAAAAGGCAGGGGGAGAGAGAGGCCGTCGCTGCCCGCTTCTCTCCCCCTGCCTTTCCTGGGGTCTAGAGCGCTGCTGTCGGCCCTTTTCACACCCTTTTCACCCCCGATAGCCAGGGAGAGAGAAGCGGCGTCGACAGCCAGGGGGAGAGAAGGGGCAGCGGCACCCATTGCCGGCGCCGCTGCCCCGTTGCCTCCCCCCATCCCCGGTGGCATAATTACCTGAGTCGGGTCCGCGCTGCTCCAGGCCTCCGTCGTGCGTCCCCGGCGTCATTGCTATGCGCTGAACGGCGCGGCGCATGACGTCAGAGCGCCGCGCCATGCATAGCAACGACGCTGGGGACGCACGACGGAGGCCTGGAGCAGCACGGACCCGACTCAGGTAATTATGACACCGGGGATGGGGGGAGGCAACGGGGCAGCGGCGCCGGCAATGGGTGCACCTGCCCCTTCTCTCCCCCTGGCTGTCGGCGCCGCTTCTCTCCCCCTGGCTATCGGCGCCGGCACCGATAGTCAGGGGGACAGAACGGGCAGCGGCGCCGATAACCAGGGGGTGAAAAGGGCCGACAGCAGCGCTCTAGATCCCAGGAAAGGCAGGGGGAGAGAAGCGGGCAGCGACGGCCTCTCTCCCCCTGCCTTTCCTGGGGGTATATCGGGGTATACACGCGCACACACGCACCCTCATTTTATCATGGATATTTGGGTAAAAAACTTTTTTTACCCAAATATCCTTGGTAAAATGAGGGTGCGTGTTATAGGCCGGTGCGTGGTATACCCCGATAAATACGGTAATCCTTTTCCCCACCAACGGCAGATGTCAGGAGCCCTAATACACACTAAGAAGGAGATTTCTCAAGCTTCGTAGTAGATTTTTTTTCTGTAAAAAAGTTGCACGTACTTGCGCACGTGCGACATTTCCATACATGCTGCGACTTTTTGATTTTTGCTTATTCCAAGGCACATTTCTGAAATCTGCTCACGTAGTAATTTTTTTTTTTTTTACTTTGCAGTGGTCATGAATTTATCAATTGCGATAGTCTCTATTTATGTAGAGAAAGAGTTGCATCTCCATTTAAAAGTCGCATATGTATTCCAGGTCCAACCTGACTTTAAGAAAGTGCATACGTCCGCAGAAAAAGGAAATTAACACCCACTTTAACAACTGTTCTTTTTTTGCATCATGAAACAATGCTACTACATTAATTTTAACCCCTTCCCGCAGAATGTCATATATAAACGCTAGGTTGTGCAGTGCGTTCGCGCATCCCGACGTTTATAAATGACATTCAGTTAACCCGGCGATGTCCAGCAGGGGACAACTTCTGCTTCACCCCCAGGACCATCCATTGATGGTCCTGGTCAGCGATCACAGTGAATGGTCCCTGTGGACCAATCACAGTGACCTGGGGTGAAAGTTCAGATCCCCCGCACTGCCCGCCCCTGGAAGTCGGGCAGAACCGGGGACGATGGCTGCGGGGGCTCGCGGGGACCTGCGGCATAGGTGGGGGAACACAAGGGGACCGGCGGCCTTACCCGAACCAGCGGCGGGACCGGCCACGTGGACGAGCAGCGACGGGACCGGCAGGTAAGTATATGGTCCTCAGAGGCAGCAGTGAAGATCTTTACTGCTGCTTCTAGGAGTCTGAAAACTACAACTCCCAGCATGCCTAGACAGCCTTTGGCTGTCTGGGCATGCTGGGAGTTGTAGTTTTGCAACATCTGGAGGGCCCCAGTTTGGAGACCATTTGTATAATGGTCTCCAATCTGTGTTCTTCCAGCTGTTGCAAAACTACAACTCCCAGCATGCACTGACTATCCAGGCATGCTGGGAGTTTTAGTTCAGCAACATCTGGCCCTTCAGATGTTGGCGAACTACAACTCCCAGCATGCCCTTCAGCTGTCTGGGCATGCTGGGAGTTGTAGTTTTGCATCAACTGGAGACACACTGGTTGGGAAACATTGTCTGTTTCTAACTCAGTGTTTCCTAACCTGTGTGCCTCCAGCTGTTGCAAAACTATAACTCCCAGCATGCACTAACAGACCATGCATGCTGGGAGTTGTGGTTTTGCAACAGCTGGTGCACCCCCCCTGTGAATGTACAGGGTACATTCACATGGGCAAGGGTTTTACAGTGGGTTTCTCGCTGCAAGTTTGAGATGCAGCAAATTTTGCGCTGGGAAACTCGCTGTAATCCCCCGCCCATGTGACTGTACCCTAAAAACACTACACTACACTAACATAAAATAAAAAGTTAAAAACACTACATATACACATACCCCTACACAGCCCCCCTCCCCCAATAAGTACACCACTGTTACCAAAGCAGAGCCTCCAGCTGTTGAAAAACAACAACTCCCAGTATTGCCGGACAGCCGTTGACTGTCCACGCATGCTGGGAGTTTTGCAACAGCTGGAGGCACCCTGTTTGGGAATCACTGGCGTAGAATACCCCTATGTCCACCCCTATGTAAATCCCTAATTTAGGCCTCAAATGCACATGGCGCTCTCACTTTGGAGCCCTGTCGTATTTCAGGGCAACAGTTTAGGGCCACATATGGGGTATCGCTGTACTCGGGAGAAATTGCGTTACAAGGTTTGGGGGGCTTTTTCTTCTTTAACCCTTCATGAAAAGGAAATGTTTGGGTCTACAACAGAATGTTAGTGTAAAAAATTGAATTTTTTACACTAACATGCTGATGTTGCCCTATACTTTACATTTTCACAAGAGGTAAAAGGAAAAAAAGACCCTCTAAATTTGTAACGCAATTTCTCCCGACTACGGAGATACCCCATATGTGGGCGCAAAGTGCTCTGGGGGCGCACAACAAGGCCCAGAAGGGAGAGTGCACCATGTACATTTGAGGTGATTTGCACAGGGGTGGCTGATTGTTACAGCGGTTTTGACAAACGCAAAAAAAAAAACAACCCATATGTGACCCCATTTCGGAAATGACACCCCTCACGGAATGTATTGAGGGGTGCAGTGAGAATTTACCCCCCACAGGTGTCTGACGGATCTTTGGAACAGTGGTCCGTGAAAATGAAAACTTGTACAGCCCACTGTTCCAAAGATCTGTCAGACACCAGTGGGGGGCAAATGCTCACTGTACCCCTTGTTACGTTCCCCAAGGGGTCTAGTTTCCAAAATGGTATGCCATGTGTTTTTTTTTTTGCTGTTCTGGCACCTTAGGGGCTTCCTAAATGCGATATGCCCAGCCGAGCAAAATTTGCCCTCAAAAAGCCAAATATGACTCCTCCTCTTCTGAGCATTGTAGTTCGCCCATAGTGCACTTTAGGTCAACTTATGGGGTACCTCCATACTCAGAAGAGATGGGGTTACAAATTTTGGGGGGTATTTTCTGCTATTAACCCTTGCAAAAATGTGAAATTTGGGGGGAAACACATTTTTGTGAAAAAATTATTATTTTTTTTTACATATGCAAAAGTCGTGAAACACCTGTGGGGTATTAAGGCTCACTTTATTCCTTGTTACGTTCCTCAAGGGGTCTAGTTTCCAAAATGGTATGCCATGTGTTTTTTTTGCTGTTCTGGCACCATAGGGGCTTCCTAAATGCGACATGCCCCCGAGCAAAATTTGCTCTCAAAAAGCCAAATATGACTCCTTCTCTTCTGAGCATTGTAGTTCGCCCATAGTG
The DNA here is from genome assembly GCF_029499605.1 of Hyla sarda. Lineage (NCBI taxonomy): Eukaryota > Metazoa > Chordata > Amphibia > Anura > Hylidae > Hyla > Hyla sarda. The sequence goes on along the minus strand of NC_079194.1, from coordinate 250,892,824 downwards.
CACTTCAGGTCAACTTATGGGGTACTTCCATACTCAGAAGAGATGGGGTTACAAATTTTGGGGGGTATTTTCTGCTATTAACCCTTGCAAAAATGTGAAATTTGGGGGGAAACACACATTTTTGTGAAAATTATTTTTTTTTTTTTTACATATGCAAAAGTCGTGAAACACCTGTGGGGTATTAAGGCTCACTTTATTCCTTGTTACGTTCCTCAAGGGGTCTAGTTTCCAAAATGGTATGCCATGTGAGGGTTTTTTTGCTGTTCTGGCACCATAGGGGCTTCTTAAATGCAACATGCCCCCCAAAAACCATTTCAGAAAAACGTACTCTCCAAAATCCCCTTGTCGCTCTTTCCCTTCTGAGCCCACTACTGCGCCCGCCGAACACTTTACATAGACATATGAGGTATGTGCTTACTCAAGAGAAATTGGGCTACAAATATAAGTATACATTTTCTCCTTTTACCCCTTGTAAAAATTCAAAAATTGGGTCTACAAGAACATGCGAGTGTAAAAAATGAAGATTGTGAATTTTCTCATTCACTTTACTTCTATTCCTGTGAAACACCTAAAGGGTTAAAATGCTGACTGAATACTTTGGGGGGTGCAGTTTTTATAATGGGGTCTTTTGTGGGGTATTTCTAATATGAAGACCCTTCAAATCCACTTCAAACCTGAACTGGTCCCTGAAAAATAGTGAGTTTGAAAATTTTGTGAAAAATTGGAAAATTGCTGCTGAACTTTGAAGCCCTCTGGTGTCTTCCAAAAATAAAAACTCATCAATTTTATGATGCAAACATAAAGTAGACATATTGTATATGTGAATAAAAATTCTTTTTATTTGTAATATACATTTTCCTTACAAGCAGAGAGCTTCAAAGTTAGAAAATGCAAAATTTTTAAATTTTTCATCAAATTTTAGGATTTTTCACAAGGAAAGGATGCAAGTTACCACAAAAATTTACCACCATGTTTAAGTAGAATATGTCACGAAAAAACAATCTCGGAATCAGAATGATAACTAAAAGCATTCCAGAGTTATTAATGTTTAAAGTGACAGTGGTCAGATGTGCAAAAAAACGCTCTGGTCCTTTAGGCCACAATGGGCTTGGTCCTGAAGGGGTTAATTATAGAAAAAATGTATTGGCGGTACACCCCCCCCCCCCCTCCTCTACATCCGGTATGTCACTCTCTAGCAACACTACTGGTAATAAAGGGTAGTTAAAGGGGTACTCCGCCCTTAGACATCTTATCCCCTATCAAAAGCATAGGGGATAAGATGTGAGATCGCTGGGGTCCCGCTGCTGGGGACCCCTGGATCGCCGCTGCGGCACTGCGCTATGATTACTGCACAGAGCGAGTTCACTCTGTGCGTAATGACGGGCGATACAGGGGACGGAGCAGCATAACGTCATGGCTCCGCCCACTTAATGCAAGTCTATGGCGGGGGCGTGACGACCGCCACACCCCCTCCCATAGACTTGTATTGAGGGGGCGGGCCGTGATGTCACGAGTGGCGGAGCCATGACGTAACGATGCCCCGGCCCCTGTATTGCCCGTCATTACGTGCAGAGCGAACTCGCACTGTGCAGTAATGATAGCGCGGTGCCGCAGCGGTGATCCCAGGGGTCCCCAGCAGCGGGACCCCGGCGATCTGACATCGTATCCCCTATCCTTTGGATAGGGGATAAGATGTCTAGGGGCGGAGTACCCCTTTAAAGAACCTTCGCTATTAATATAAGGGAAACATTTTCTGCTTTAAAAAATGCTTTTGTAAGCAGGTTTCCCGGGTTTTGCTTCCATGTGATATATTTATCAAGGTTGTGCAACTATTTGATAAATAGGTCGCATGTAAGTAAAAGTAAGTAAAAAACTAAATTGTCATATAAAAGCCATACATTTGAAAAGAATGATAAATCTCCTTCTAAATGGTCAACGGGTCCCATTGAAAATGGTGGGTTCAGATGACAATAACCTACAAAATAAAATCCTTGACATTTGACGGAAAATGTTTACTTTTGGGAAATATGTTCTGCACATAACATTGTAAAAAGTGTGATATGGATCCATTTTCAGTTTTCTAAATAAAGATAAAGTAAAGATAATATTTATGCATTCAATGTTCCATTCCATTGCCTCTGTAGTAACTCAACCCCACATTCATGAGTATATCTACTTCAAACACCATTTTTTATTCAGTATTTTCTCTGACTAATATACTGCAATCTTTATTATGTCTGTATATCTGATATTGGTAATATCATGGAAAATATAATCTCCTTGTCACAATATAAGCAATAAAGGTGACGCAGTATGGATTGTTGATGAATTTCTGCCTACTTACACCCAATGTACCATAATTGTAAACAACTTGGTTTCATTAGATTATTTGGCCCAAACGGGGTTGTCCAAGACTAGAAAAACATAGGTGCTCTTCCAAAAATATGAACAGAGCCATGTTTGAATACCACAAACCAACTGAGGACAGATGTGGTGCTGTTTTGGAAGAAAGTAGTATGGTTTTCAAATACTGGGTAATCCCTTTTTAAACAGAAAGTGTTAGTGTTGTGTCAGACTACAGTGATGTGAACATGGCCCTGTGGGAGAGCTCATAGAACAGTGCACAAAGTCACACTGTGTTAAAAGACCTTCTTTATGATGTCATCGTAGTTTCCTTAACATATTGGCCCTGATATACTATTATAAACCCGACCTGTTTTTCGGGTTGTGCGCCATAATTTGGCACAATGTGTTACAAATTGTGTCTGCGCCAGATTTTGCCCCAGAATGTGCGAAATGTAAAAACCCGACAAACTCTCAATTTTACTCAGAAAATCCTATTTTCAAAAAAATCCCAACATATTTACTAAGGTTTCCACAGAAAATGTGGCGGATTGAGTTCTGGAAAACCTCACAGCTCAGAACAGTTGTAAAAAAAAAAAGGAAAAATGCAAAACATATGGAAACATTAGGAAATACTATGGAATAAAATACTTGTAGGGAATTAAAACCCACAAAGAGAACTACACTCCACTCTTCGGCTGGGTTCCCACTACATTTTCTCCCATACGAAAGCGCATACGGCAGGGGGGAGCTAAAACCTTGCGCTCCCGTATGCCTTCATATGCGCTCCCGTATGTCATTCATTTCAATGAGCCAGCCGGAGTGAAACGTTCGGTCGGCTCATTTTTGCGCTGTATGCGCTTTTACAACCGGACCTAAAACCGTGGTTGACCAAAGTTTTAGGTCCGGGGAAAAAGCGCATACAGCGCAAAAATGAGCCGACCGGACCGAACGTTTCACTCTGGCCGGCTCATTGAAATGAATGACATACGGGAGCGCATACGAAGGCATACATGAGCGCAAGGTTTTAGCTCCCCCTGCCGTATGCGCTCCCATATGGGAGAAAACGTAGTGGGAACCCAGCCTTAGTAAACCAGGGCCATAGGGGGAGATTTATCAAAACCTGTGCAGAGGAAAAGTTGCTGAGCTGCCCATAGCAACCAATCAGATCGCTTCTTTCATTTTTAACAAGGCCTCTGCAAAATGAAAGAAGTGATCTGATTGGTTGCTATGGGCAATTGGGCAACTTTTCCTCTGGACAGGTTTTGATAAATCTCCCCCATAGTGTACAAAGAGGAGGAGGTAATAGGAAAAAGCATGAGGGAATGGGCAATGAGGAAGATGAGGATATGAGTGAATGTGATGAAGTGGGGGAGAGTTATCAAAACATGTGTAAAGGAAGAGTGGTAAAGTTGCCCATAGCAACCACTCAGTTTGCTTATTTCATTTTTAGAGACCTTTAAAAAAAATAAAAACAATTGGTGGAATGCTATGGCCAACTGCTCCACCCTTCCTTTGCACATTTTGACACATCTTTCCCAGTATATGTGACATATGGAGTAGTATATGTTTAGTATGGGGCTATAGGAAGCAGCATATGTGAGATGGTGGTCATGGGGATCAGTATATTGGGAGAGGGGGACATAGGAAGATGTATATTATGTGAGATGGGGCACCTTGTGGAGCAGTCTGTGGAGGGGGGGGGGGGGGGTTGGTCTTATCTGGGGTCTGTAAACCGAAATTGAAGTCATCACCTATAGACAGAATGGGTGACAAGTATCTGATTAGTGGGACCTGTCCACTGCAGCAGAGTCCCATTGTTTTCAATGGGATTCTGCTGCTCTGTGCAGACTGCAGAATCGCTGTAGTGGAACTGCACTGATGTCTATGCATTGTCTACGAAGTCCTACTGCCAAAGTACACAGCAGACGCTGCAAGTGGAATTCCACTGGCTGATTGTTTGTAGTGTGGACGAGGCGTTAATAGTGTTAACCCACAAACAATATCTTTTCCTTATCCACAGAGACATCAAGGGAATCATTACAGTTTGGGGCGCTATAGTATAATATGTATGTCAAGCAGACTCTTCAGAGAGGAGTTGTGGCTAGGAGAAATCATAGCAGTCATGGTGTAGGGTTATCATCAGTGATATCTTTCTGTGTATTGTGTGGTTTGTTCACTAGTAGGATTAATGTCAGCATTATTTGAATGGGGGGTCCTGTTTAACTCAGGAGAAAATATAACAGAGAAATATAAAATAACATTAAAATAAATAAATAATAAAATATTGTATATAAAGTCTTTCAGAGTAGATATATCTCATTAACAAATAAAAACAAAGTGGGTATGATAAAGTTCAATAACGTGTTGATCTTCACAATTGTGAACATCAAAAGCAGAATATGCAACAAGTCAGAATAAGGAAAGTTAAAATTTTCCTAGATTTGCCCTGATTGCCAAATTACATAGACACTACCCTGTGCATGGGTTCCATCCTGATCAGATAGTTTTTTTGTCTATATCTGTCCTTCAGGCAATGTATAGCAAAAAAAGCGTGAACCCAGCCTTAAATTTAACATTAAGGCAATGTACAAGTAAAACAGCAGACAAAAGGGCTTACACTTCTTTACAGACTACAATGGTATTATTTCATCTGATAAAGGCTGCAGCAGATGGCACAGCTTGGCACTGCGTATATAATACAGGTGTGACAGCGTTCTCGTCAGGAGTAATCATTGGAGGTGCTCATCGCCAATTCTGAAATACAAATGTAGCTATATTACAGCATTCCCATCCACATCTGCGCCAGTGAGCTGAGCGATATTATGAGGCAGCTCACAGACTGGCCAGGAACAACCTTTGAGGTCCTAAACCAATGTATGTGAGCATGGCATTAAATGATATTTTAGCAGAACCTTGTTGACCTGCTTTATCCAATAAATTTCTGCAGATTACAGAAGAGAAAGTATTAGAAAAAGTCAATGCACCAGTTACCACAATAAAACAGAAAAAGATGATGGCAGGAACTGGAAGGGGGACAGAATATTGCTAAAAGTTTAGAGGCTGTATAGTGTTCAATAAAAGTACCAAGGAAAAACCTACTCCATGCACTATGACCCTTCATTTTAGTGATTGATGGTGGTTATCGTGGCTTCTGAGATTTCATGGGCAGTAACAATGTAAAAGGGAAACTGTCACCCTATATAACTGGTGGCAACATATTATATTGGGTAAAATAGTGTTTCTTACCAGGTCTTGATGTCCTACTGACTGTCATCTACTGTGTAGAAAATGTGCTTTAAGAATTGTTCTGTGTCGTATGCTAATGAGGCTCAAGTAGTCTTAAGAGGCAGCTGCATTGGCAAAGTAGTCAATATGCCCCAAGCTGTGATCACATCTATTCAGGCTTGATTGACAGACCGGTCAGGGCCAAAGTCACCAATTTGCTCCCTCAAGTCTCACACTAGTCCAGAAGCAGCTGTATGCCTATAGATATTGCTGCTTTTGAGCCTGAGCAAGATTTCCAGCTTCCTGGTTCCCTGGCCCCCAGTGCTGGACCTTTTTTGTCCCCTTCGTCGATCGTTCTGCTAGTAACATCTGAGTTGCTCCAGAACAACTGACCGATAAGTGATGACATCACAGTATGACAAGTCTAAGAATGGCCCTATTACATTATCTGCACAAACAGATTACTGATACAGCTAAGGGGAATCTTCCAGGGATTTTGAGCTACCAAAATAGCTGAAAGACCTAAATAGCCATCAGGAAGAGGAGGACCCATACTGGTGCTCTCCATCATGCAGCCTGCATAACCAAGAAACCTGTTTTTTAACTTCCCAGCTGCTGGATCCTGAAGTGTAAAAAAAAAGTTGCCATCTCCTCCTTCTGTGCAGCACGTCTTTAAAATGTCAGAATCCAGCAGCTGGGACATTAAAATGGCTGCATGACTGAAAGCACTGGAATGGATCCTCCCCTTCCTGGTGGCTATTTAGGGTGGTCCGTAGTTTTGATCAAAACTGTTGACAGATTCCCTTTAAGTGAAAAAAAAAAATGATGCTGGATTTTTGCAAACCATACTAGGCTCTTTAATTACACATCCTGTAGTACATGTCCTGTTGCTTTCTTGCTAGTCTAGGTTCACATGTAGTATTTTGATCAGTACTTTTAGTCCAACTCAGAAGTAGAAAAGACAGAAAAAAAACTAACCAACATAACCATATAGGAGGACATTTATGGAGGAGGACATTAAAGCATTTATTTTTGCTTAAAATTGTCAGGAAAAAAGTCTTACAAATTTTTTTGTGCGACTTTTGATTGGGCAGTGCCTAAGCCAAAAAAATAGAAACCTGCTTACCAAAGCAAAAAGCGATTTTTGACTTGTAGTGGTCAGAGATTTATCAAGTCGCAAAAAAAGTCGCATTGCATTAAAAATAACCTACCAATTTTACTCCAGTTCAAATATGGAGCAGAGAAAGCCACTAGCAAAGCAAAAAAAAAATGATTGCTTAGATACAACAAATTTATTAACAGGCTGAAACCAGTTGATAAATAAGTAGCACATAAGCAACAACAACAAAAAAAAAAAAAAGTAAGAAAATAAATAACTAAAAAAAAGGAATACATAAGCAAACATTGATAAATCTCCCCCATAGTCACTAAAAGCAGGCCTGCCTAGTGGGGTGAGATCTGCTCTATTGCACACAGAGCATTAGACAAAGCTCTTTGAGCACTTTATTCATGGTATTTACCTACTGTTTAAGATTTTTTTTAAGAACTGTACAGGATATTATGGTGGCATACAGTATAAATAGTATTGTACTGCATTGCTATTTTTACCATGGTGAAAGTTATTTGGCCAACAAATGGCACTGTTATTTGGTTGCCATACTGTATAGTAATTACAATAAGAAACTACACCCTATAGTGATGTGTACACTATACAGTATAACTGTACACTAGATAGAGAAGCACAAGGCTGCCATACATGAAACTCCATAGGTAAGGTTAATATAGAATATTAGATATATTATTAGCACGAAACAACGTGTTTCTGGCCTGAAGCCGATCCTTTGTCAGGTCAGTGCTGCTTCTTCCACAAAAATCCCTATTCAAAAAAAACCTACCCTGACTTAAGTAGGTACCTGGCAGAAAGTAATGGACATGCTTAGGAAGGATCTGCACTTGTCTTGGGGCTAAATGGCTATGTTTTGAGATTACCATAACACTGTGGCTAGCTTTTTGTGAACTGGTATTTCCTGTTTGAGTTTTCTTCTTTTGCCTACAAATCCCATAATTCCATGTTCCTCCCTCCCACACATCAGCCACCCCACCCATTGAAACATAAATTAGCTGCATCCATTCAAAAGACCTGTAGTTTTCAATCAGGGTGCCTACAGCTGTTGCATTAGTTGCAGATTGATCCCTCCACCCATTGAAGCAGACAGGCTCCCTAGTGAGTCAGGTCTCAGCCGCATTGCAACCTGGGAAAAAACTGAGACAACGGTCATTTTGTATGCTGGTAAAAATAAATATTGGAGTTAACTCCTTAAGGACTCAGGACGTACCGATACGTCCAGAGCCCAGCTCCCGGTGTTTAAAACGGGGTCACGCCGTGACCCCGCATCACACTGGGTCGATCCCGGCTGCTAATCATAGCCGGGACCCTGGGCTAACAGCGCGCGGCACCGTTCGTTGTGCCGCGCGCTGTTAACCCTTCAGACGCGGCAATCAAATTTGACCGGAGCGTCTGAAAGTGAAACTAAACGCTTCCCGGCAGCTCAGTCGGGCTGATCGGGACATCACGATAAAATCGCCATGTTCCGATCAGCTGGGACGCAGGCGGAGGTCTCCTTACCTGTGTCCGCGACGTCAGATCGGGGTTTGATTGCTCCAAGCCTGAGCTACAGGCTTGAGCAATCGAGCCCCTATCTCGCTGATCTGTGCAGAGCTATGGCTCTGCAGGGATCAGCATAGGAGATCAGTGTGTGCAGTGCTATAACACTTAAAAAAATGTGGAAAAAAAAAAAGATAAAGGTAACCCCTTCCCTATTAAAAGTTTGAATCACCCCCCTTTTCCCATTAAAAAAAATAAACTGTGTAAATAAAAATAAACATATGTGGTATCGCCACGTGCGTAAATGTCCGATCTATAAAAATCTATCATTAATTAAAGCGTACGGTCAATGGCGTACGCGCAAAAAAATTCCAAAGTCCAAAATAGCGTCTTTTTGGTCACTTTTTAGATCATAAAAAAATGAATAAAAAGCGATAAAAAAGTCTGATCAATACAAAAATGGTACCGATAAAAACTTCAGAACACGGTGCAAAAAATGAGCCCTCATACCGACCTGTATGCGGAAAAATAAAAAAGTTATTGGGGTCAGAAGATGACAATTTTAAACGTATACATTTTCATGCATGTAGTTATGATTTTTTTCAGAAGTGCGACAAAATCAAACCTATATAAGTAGGGTATCATATTAATCGTTTGGACCTACAGAATAAAGATGAGGTGTAATTTTTACCAAAAAATGCACTGCGTAGAAACGGAAGCCCCCAAAAGTTACAACATGAAATTTTTTCTTCAATTTTGTCGCACAGTGAGCTGTTTAAAACTCAAACAGTATGCCCACCCCCTTCATGTTTCTCCGCACCGCGGCGTTCTCAAGAGGCAGAGTCCATAGTTGCCACTTATGCCTCTTGAGGACGCCGCGGTTCGGCGACACATGTAGGGGTGGGCATACTGTTTGAGTTTTAAACAGCTCACTGACAAGTAACTGTGCGAGTGTCTGCAGCACCGCATAGAATACTGCAGGGGAGATATCCCCTATTACTGGTCTATTCACTTGTCAGGAGCAATTTTAAACTTTATATAGGGGAGTTTTAATATATACCAATAAAGGATACATTTTAGGGGTTGTGTAATAAGGTTTTTTTTTACCCCGGGCTTCGGCCAGTAGGTTTAATCTAGTATACTATAAAGCAGTAGTCTCAAACTGTGGCCCCAGATGTCGCAAAACAATAACTCCCAGCATGCCCGTACAGCCGTTGGCTGTCCGGGCATGCCGGGAATTGAAGTTCTGCAACATCTGGAGGGCCACAGTTTGAGACCACTGGTATAACGGCTTCAGCAGAAAACTGAACGCAACTTGATGTTAATGAACTGCAAATGTATTATCAGCCAGAATGGAAATGAAAATGTGGAAACCGATTTCCAAATAAGTCTACAACATTATTAATGAGTAAATGACATTTATTCCCTCTATAGCGACACAGCTCATGCAAGTCATCATACAATTCTGCTTTCTCACCAAAAATCTGTTTTCGCGGGTCATTTCCCTGCAAATTGACAGAAGGAAAACACGTAGGAAAACATTGTCTTTAATTAATCTGCTCCATTGGATATATATCTCCGAGCATCTACATAATGAAAGAAGCTACTATGACTACATCAACACCGTGTTCCAAATAACTCACATAAAGTAATGTTAATAAAGCAGCTGCTAAACTGTATGTGAAACCTTGGACTGGTAGGATGCTGGCTGCACAGTAATATCAGCCACACTGGAGAGCTATGAAAGCAATAAAGGGACAAGACGCAGCAATGTACATGTGCCCATTCAAATCAATTGTTTGGGAAATGCTCTCGTTTTCTATTTCTATTGTTTCTGGATGGCTATAAAATTTAAGTTAAAAGTCATAGATAGCATATGCCTAGAATAAACTATCACTTTATGATCAGTGCGGGTCTGACAAATGGGACCCCACCAATCCTGAGAATGATTCTGCTTCTGATTCAGTCTCACCCCACCACTGCAGCCCCTTTATTCTCAGGAGTGGTAGAAGTCATATAGGTTGGACCTTTACCAATAATAAAGCCATGTAAAATTACTATATATGCACAATAATGGGAAGCACGGATGATGCTGCAACACTTTTGTATCTATTCCAAAGTTACTAAGTATCTAAATTACTAATTTAAGACACTCGAGTTGGACATTTATTACAGATAATGCTCGGTTCACATCATGTTCAGGGCATATGCTTAGCATGCATGTTTGAAAAGTGTTGCCAAATGAATGCAAATGTATACCTAGAGAGCTGTATGTGCTACTTTTGCCAACAGCTTCTAGTATTATAATAAAAAAAAAAAAAAAGAAACACACATATATATATATATATATATATATATATATATATATATATATACGTCCCAATGAGGTCACCTTATCGTGGTGGGATGGTACACACTATTTATCCAAATGGTAAGCTAAGCACCTCAATGTTTAATTTTTCATTAAAGCAATACAGCATTTCATATTTCATATATATCTTTGTGCTAGCAGTGTGCTGCTGTATTTTCCTGTATATATATATATATATATATATATATATATATATATATATATATATTATACAAAAAAGAAGGTTGCAGCAGCACTCTTGGTCAAAAAATGGTGGCTCTTAACGCACTTTTTGATCAAAACATGTACCCCATCCACTGTGCGGAGGTGGCCTCATTTCAGATGGGACCCTAACACTCATTTCACTCACCTCTGCTGGGCATATGGCCTCTGACTGGGTGACATGCTGGATCCACTATCAATAAAAAAAACTCCTTTGAACAGGGAGGGGTGCACGCCTAGAGAGGGTGCCACTCCCCCTAAATTGCACAGCAAAAACAAAAAGAAACATAGCCAGCACAACTACCTAATACAAGGGTGCACGCTGCTGTGGCAAATACAGAGTATACAAAAAAAGAAGGTTGCAGCAGCACTCTTTGTAAAAAAAAAAATGGAGGCTCTTAGCACACTTTTTAATCAAAACGTGTCCCCCATCCCCCATGCGGAGGTGGCCTCATTTCGGATGGGACCCGTGTATTAGGTAGTTGTGCTGGCTATGTTTTTTTGTTTTTGCTGTGCAATTTAGAGGGAGTGGCACCCTCTTTAGCTGTGCACCCCTTTTCCAAAGGAGGTTTTTAAATTGATAGTGGATCCAGCATGTCACCCAGTCAGAGGCCATTTGCCCAGCAGAGGTGTGTGAAATGAGTGTTGGGGTCCCATCCGAAATGAGGCCACCTATGTGTTGTGGATGGGGGACACGTTTTGATAATAAAAATGTGCCAAGAGCCTCCATTTTATGACTAACAGTGCTGCTGCAGCCTTCTATTTTGTATAATATATATATATATATATATATATATATATATATATAGGCTGCAGGCCTGAAAAGAGGGAGATAGCTGCTAGATGCATGATGGGAACCTGGGCTAGGTAAATATTGTTGTTTTTATTTTTATTTTGTCTGGGGCAAGATAAGCATTTTTTCTATGGGCATTATTCCTATATGTGGAGGGCACAGGACATGGGACAGTATTCCTATATGTGGAAGGCACAAGACAGGGGGCATTTTACCTAAATGTATAGGGAACAAAACATGGGGCTTTATTCTTAAATGTGGATAGGGTGCATTATTACCACTTGGGGGGAACAGGACGGGCGTAATATAACTATATGGTATGGAAACATGGGGGGGATTATAATTGTATGGAGACAGAGAGGGGGGCATTATTTTTGCATGCAGGCACAGGGGGACATTATTTCTATATGGGAACAGAGAGTATTATTACTATATGGGGTATTGTGGGGCCATTACATGGGGTACAGGGGCATTATTCCTGAGTGGGAGTACCATTGGGGCATTATTTGTGATTGGGATCACATTGGGGACATTATTAGTGTCTGAGGGGGGCACAATTGGGGCATTAGAGATTATTATATACATTATTACACTTATGAGGACACCATACTCTGCAGAGATGAGTCACATTTGGGAGAATGAAGGTCTCAGTAACCAGACCCCGACCAATGATAAATGATGAAATGTTTCTGGCTTTTATTCATACGCTTCTGCAGTAAAGATCTCACAACAGGGCAGACATGAAGAGCGAGAAGAGAATTAAAGTCCACTCTACTTACTGATAAGATGAGGTCTGACAAAACACTCGAATCCACAACACACTATTATGGGGATGGCTATTACTGTAATTGTTATTTTGAGAGTATGGTGATTGATGTGTATTATGATATTTATACAGAATGCCCTCAGGGGGAACACTCACAAAGACATGAATCACTTACTATAATCATCCGGATGATTAAAAAAGAGGTGTCCAACCCTCTTACAGCATCAAAACCGGCTCCACTTGTAGCTAAATCCCAGAAGTTGGAGAGCAGAATCACACACAGTGATTGGGAAGTGTTCTGGCTATTATTTCTGATAGAAGGCAGGGTGTTATTTAATCACATTGACTTCTAGTGCAGACAATTGCTAAAAGCATATTAAGTGAGTTTCCAAACTCTGGATATGCTTATGAATTTAAGCAATCCAAGGGTACGGCTGCAGGTGGCATAAATGCTGTACATTTTCCACATGTTATTTCCCAGATTTTGGCAGATAACCTTTTGACAAAAAGCAAGACAAAAACTTAAAAATTATTTCCCACTGAGACTTTCCCACTAAGTAAAATCTGTCAGCCTCTTATTGGATACCATTTGGTGCAGCATATGGGAACATTATGGCAACATGTGGGGATAGAAGGCCACTAAATAGGTACTGCAATGCTGCGTGGGCAATGTATGGCACTATGTGAAATGTTAAGCAACATATTGCACAATATGGTTGTTATATACATCTCCGCCCTTAAGGTTTCTCCCTCACTTCTTGACTTGGGTGCCATATTCACCATGGTAATAACATTTGGTTGCTCAACAATTCTTATGGCCTATTTATACAGACAGGGTCCTTCTGATCCTTTCTTGCGTATTAGTAGCCATTATTCCTAGATGCCTCTAGACTGCAACCGATTTCTTCAGCCTGCCTGTGTTTGACCCAATAATTTAGGGCTAGCCTCTGCCCCTGTCCTGCCCACTGAATATTTCCCCATCTGTAAACTTCTTCAGTTTGACTTCTGGTTTGGACTTCTGACTCTGCCTCAGCTTCACCATCTGGATCTGTTGTCTTTCACTGATCTATTGGATCAAACTCATAGCAGTCATCTGACTACCTTGCTTTGCCCTTACTGCTTACATTAATCGGTGCCAGTTGGTGATTATTCTGAGTATCCAACTGTGGGAATCTGGCTGGTTATGTCCATACTTCACTGAGGTGATCTCTAGTAAAGAGAAAGAGCATCTCTTGCTCTTAAACTTCATACCTCACTTTATTAAGTGCCAGGCTTTCTGCAGTGTCAATATTCTCTTTTTTAAGATATGCATATGCAATCAAAGTTTGACATGATATAGGTATTATTTCTATAGAAATGAATGTATTGCTTCTATTAAAAAATATTAATCCTTCCAATAATTATCAGCTGCTGAAGTTGAGTTGTTATTTTCTGTCTCGCAACAATGCTCTCTGCTGACACCTCTGCTTGTCTCGGGAACTGCACAGAGTAGAAGAGATTTGCTATGGGGATTTGCTTAGAGCACTTAGACAGAAAAGAACAACTCAACTTCAGCAGTTCATAAGTACTGAAAGGATTAAGACAAATCTGTTTAACTTTCTGGAGCCAGTTGATATATAAAAAAAGTTTTTTCCTGGATAACCCCTTTAATTCCCTAGCAGTTCTGTCCATTATTATCAGAATGCTCCCAAGACTATAGGAAATTAAAATTACGTTTTATAAGAGAATAGCTAGTTATTTAACCTCTCAATATATTAATTGAAGGCGAAATTGTATTTTAAGTAGCAGCTAACATGTTCTCACTTAGCACAACTGTACATGAGCAGATGCCTAATGGTTAGTGAGACATCTGTCTGTCTACTGGACCCCCAAAGTGAAATTTTTAGCACAGAGAGGGTTCTCCAATGACAAAAAAGAAACAATTGAGCAGATGCAATAATATTCTGCTGAATTACTGAACTATTAACCCCTTAAGGACACATGACGTTCTCATACATCTCCATGTCCGAGTCCTTAAGGACACATGACATATGAGAACGTCACGTGCTTTCCCGGGCCCCCGCAGCCATCTGGAGCGGAGCCGGTGCCCGATGCCTGCTGAAATCGATCAGCAGGCATCACGGCATATCGCCCAGGGGGGTCATGATGACCCCCCATGTCGGCGATCGCAGGGCACCGCTCGTCAATTCAGACAAGCGATGCGCTGCAATTCCGTTCCCCGCCGCTCGCCGGGCGGGGATCGGAGCCGGATGTCTGCTGATTTCATTCAGCAGACATCCCGGCAGTGTGCGATCGCTGCAGGACGCCGGTAACTACTTACCGGCGTTCTGCAGCGGTTCCGCGTCATTAGGGTCACGTGCGACCCTGTGACCCGGATATAGATGGTGACTGGTGGTGTAATATACACCACCAATCACCAACTGTGCTGTACTGGGGGCTGGCATTGTAGCCACCCCCCTCAGTACAGTTGTGATTGGGTGGCCACTTTGCCACCAATCACAGTGTAATGGGAGGGGATGGTGGGGGCTAGGAGCATGTTGCTCCGTTCTGCCTGCCATTTCACAGAGATCTGGAGAGCAGGACGGAGCCCCGTGCTGCCCACCATCCCCTCACTGTAAAAAACAAAAGTGCCCCTTGCCCCCTTTCTGTTGCCCCTTGGCACAGAAATCCCCAGGGATAGCTTTAGATTTAGGTAGGGACAGGTTAGGGTTAAAAAAAAAAGTTTTCAATTTTTTTTTCCGGCGTACCTCAGTAGGTGTCCGTGGGTCCGTAGCACCTTTAGCTGCGTGACCCAGGCCCTGCTGGGTCGCTGCGGTCTGCCGCCAGCCTTTTTTTTGGCGCAGATCTTTTTTCTTTTTTTTTTCCTAAGCGTGTGTGCTGACCCTCAGTTATAAAAGAGCGGTCCGCCACCGTTTGTTAAAGCCCACCCGCCGCTGATCAGTCCCGTAGTACTGATCAGCGTTTTTTTTTTTGTGGTGCCGGCGCTTTTTTGGTGGTTTTCTAGCGCTTTTTCGCACCCATAGGCGGTCCGTGCCACCAGTAGCAGGCGTGTACTGTGTGGCCGGACCGTACCTGTGTGTGTGCGGTGTGCCTCACCGCTGTCAGTGATTTATCACTGATCAGCGTTTGTTTTTTTTTTTGTGGTAAAGGCACTTTTTTCGGTTAACGCATATTTTTTTTTTTGCACCCATAGGCGGTCCGTGCCACCAGTAGCAGGCGTGTACTGTGTGGACGGACCGTACTTGTGTGTGCAGCCTGTCCCACCGCTGTCAGTGATTTTTCACTGATCAGCGCTTTTTTTTTTTGGTTCAGGCGGGTGCATTTTTTTCGGGGTAAAGCGTTTTTTTTTATTACATTTTTCGTTTTTTTTTTTGTGTGGGGGTCTGTGTACAAGCCACCAGCCACTGTTCTGGGCTGAGTGGCCGGACCCCCCACTGACTTCTGCGCCCCCTGCGCTAATCAGTGCGCACACCACTGATTAGATAAACGCTTTTTTTTTGGTGCAGGGTTTTTTTTTGCGCTATAAGTCCCCCTTTGTTTTCTTTTGTTTTTTTGTTTTTTTTTAAAGTCCTCTTTTTATTTTATATTTTTTTCTGTTAGGGCGAGTTAGTTTAGTTAGGTTAGGGCGGGTTAGGGAGGTAGTCCCGCACCACACCACACACAGCACATACACCAAAAAAGTTTTCCCCCCCACACACACACACACCCGTATCCCCATTAGAGTAGGGAAATGGCCCGCAGAGTGTTTTCGGCGGAGGAGGCATATGACATAATTGCCTCAGACTCTGAAAGCATCTCAGAGGACGATGAAGACCCCACCTTCCTTATTTCATCGTCCTCCTCATCATCTTGGTGAGCCACCAAGGTGGCGAACTCACCGCCATGCGGTGCCGCAAACCTCCTCTGCCCTTGACCCTGTGCCCCATGCTAGTATGAGTCCCCCTGGCGCTCATACTAGTGAAGCCCCCCTGCCAAGGTCACTGGTACCTTGTACCGGAGAACTTGACTGGGCTGAGCCAGCGGACCACGAGCCCGTGATTCCTGAGTTTGTTGGCGACTCAGGAATCAAAATTAACATCGCCGGGGTCATTTTTTCAGTGACGACTTTGTTAATTTGATGGTTACACAGACGAATCTGTATGCCCAACAGTTCGTCGCCGCTAAACCGGGCTCACTTTTAGCTAGACCCGGCGGCTGGACTCCAGTCGATGCAGCCGAAATGAGGACCTTTTGGGGCCTCGCGCTGCATATGGGTATAGTTAAAAAACCCAGCGTCAGGCAATATTGGAGTGGGGACGTCTTTTACCAGACACCCCTCTACAGTATGGCCATGGCACGTTCCCGGTTCGAGGCCATTCGGAGATGTTTGCATTATGCTCATAATGCGGCATGTCCCCCCCGAACTGATCCCGCGTATGACCGCCTGTATAAAATCAGGCTGGTCATCAATCACTTCGGGGCAAGATTTTAGGAGGCCTATGTCCCAGGGCGGGAGGTCTCTATTGATGAGTCTCTCATCAGCTTCAAGGGGAGACTCAGCTTCCGGCAATACATCCCTACCAAGCGAGCACGGTATGGCGTGAAGATGTATAAACTTTGTGAGAGTACCTCCGGGTACACTTGCAAGTTTATAGTGTATGAGGGACGAGATTCCCGTTTTGAACCCCCAGAATGTCCCCCCACTCTGGGTGTTAGCGGGAAAATTGTTTGGGGCCTTTTGCATCCATTGCTAGATAAAGGTTACCACCATTACGTGGATAACTTTTATACTAGTATCCCTCTCTTTTCATCCCTCATCGCCAGATCGCTTGTGGAACAGTCGGGAAGAATCAAAGAGGCCTTAAACCCCATCTTTCCCTACATGCTCCTATCCCCAGGGGTGAGTCCCGTGCCTTTTCCCATGAGAACCTGTTGTTGGTCCGGTATAAGGACAAGAGGGATGTCCTTATGCTCACCACTATTCATGGGAACGGCAGCACCCCTGTCCCTGTGTGAGGTACCGCGGGACCGGTCCTCAAGCCCGATTGTATTCTGGACTACAATCGGTATATGGGGGGGAGTTGATCTTTCTGATCAAGTCCTCAAACCATATAACGCCATTGGGAAAACACGCGTATGGTATAAAAAGGTTGCGGTCTACATGGTACAGGTTGCCATGTACAACTCTTTTATACTGTACCAGAACGCTGGCAACACAGGGACATACCTGGAGTTTCAAGAGGTAGTTCTAAAGGCCCTAATCTTTGGTGACCGCCAAAGAGCGGGTCAGAGCACCTCTGGAACTTTAGGTCCCCGGATCGTCCCCGGCCAACACTTTCCAGGTGTGATCCCCAACACTGTAAGGTCGGGACGAACCCAGAAAATATGCAGAGTGTGTACCAGGAAGGGGAGATGGAGGGACACCACCATTCAGTGTGACACTTTCCCCGATCATCCGGGCCTCTGCATAGGCTACTTCAGGGAAAATCACACTTCCATGGAGTACTAAATTTTCCATCCTTTGCCCTAAATTTCATTCCCCAGAATTCGGCTCCAATGTACCAGTCCAGGGTACATTGTCTTCCAAATTTTATACCAAAATACCCTACCCCCAAAAAATCTAACCCAAAACCTCTTTCCCAATGCCCCTCATAATATCTTTGCCCCCCCAAAAATGGGTCATGGGACGCAGAGTCAACAGCATTGGAGGTTTTCAGTTGCCTCAAATGCGCAAAGCTCTCTCCCCACCTGAGCGGGTTGCGCATTTGAGGTAACACAATAGGGACGGCCCCACACATCCCCTTCCCAGAATGATGATTCAGAGTATAGGGTTTGGGGCGGGCATCATTTTTACTTTTGGCTGTACTCTGGCTCATCATTCTGGGAAAATAATTGGCATATCAGTAAAATTGCAATTTTCTTCCCCCCATAGTACACTTCATCCATTCCTGGAAAATAAATGAAGGGAACACCCGTCTGTTCCAAATCTCCACTTCACCCTATACACCTTCCCTAGGGGGTGTACTGTTTGTAATAAGTTCACATGTGGGTGTTCCTTTCTTGTATTTTCCTCTGAATGTATGTAACTGTTAGGTCCGCAACAAACATCCGCCTCAAATGCGAAGAGTTCTCGCTGAGCTCTGTCGTATTTCCAGGCGACAATTCAGAGTCACATGTTAGTTGTTCCCAGAAAAATGAAGCAGAGCATAGGTTGAAAATTGCAATTTTCAAAAGCTACCCTTCATCCATTCCTGGAAAAAAAATTTAGGAAACACCTGTGCGTTAAAAATGTCCTCTTTACCCCTATACCCATTCCTCAGGGTGGGTACTTTCTGTAATGGTGTCACATGTGGGCGTTTCCTTTTTGTATTTTCCTCGGAATGTATGTAACCGTCAGCTACTGATATGCCATAGGCCACAAATACAAAGTGACCTCTATTACTTCTGAGCCTTGTTGTGCCCCCGCCCAGCACATTACCCCATATGTGGATGTATTTTTATAGTCAGGGGGAAAAGCCCTCCAAAATTTGTAACCCAATTTCTCATATTACTCCTTGTGAAAATGTTAAAAATTGGGTAACCCCAGCATTTTACTGTAAAAAAATCAAATTTTTAAATTTATGGCCCACTTTTCAAAAAACCTGTGAGGTGTTATTTCCCACTGTACCCCTTGTTACGTTCATTGAGGGGTGTAGTTTCTAAAATGGGTTCACATGTGGGCTTTTCTTTGCTGTTATTGCACTATGGGGGCTTTATAAATGCACATGACCCCCGACTTCAATTACAACAAAATTTTCACTCCTTCTATTCTGAGCATTGTAGTGCATCCACAGAGCAATTTACATCCACATATGGGGTATTTTTTTTTCTCAGACAAAGTAGTTCTACAAATTTTGGGGGCCTTTTGCCCTATTACCCAATGTGAAAATGAAACATTTGGGGTAACACTATCAATATAGTGCAAAAACATCACATTTTTCACTTTTACGGCCCACTGTTCAAAAAACCTGTGAGGTGTAAGTACTCACTGTAACACTGTTACGTTCCCGGAGGGGTCTAGTTTCCAAAATGTAATGCCATGTGTTTTTTTTTTTTGTTTTACTGTCCTGGCACCACAGGGGCTTCCTAAATGCGGCATGCCCCCAGAGCAAAATTTGTAACTCCTTCTCTTCTGAGACCTGTAGTGCGCCAGTAGAGCACTTTTCACCACCATATGGGGTGTTTTCTGAATCGGGAGAAATTGGGCTTCAAATTTTCTGCTTTAACACTTTGTAAAAATGTTAAATTTTGGGGAAAACAAGCATTTTTTATTTTACATATGCAAAAGTCATGAAACCCCTGTGGGGTATTAAGGTTCACTTTACCCCTTGTTACGTTCCCCAAGGGGTCTAGTTTCCAAAATATAATGCCATGTGTTTTTTTTTTGCTGTCCAGGCACCATAGGGGGTTCCTAAATGCGGCATGCCCCCAGAGCAAAATTTGCTTCCAAAAAGCAAAATGTGACTACTCCTCTTCTGAGACCTGTAGTGCACCAGTAGAGCACTTTTCACCACCATATGGGGTGTTTTCTGAAACGGGAGAAATTGGGCTTCAAATTTTGGGGGGTATTTTCTGCTTTAACCCTTTTTAAAAATGTAAATTTTTGGGGAAAACAAGCATTTTATGCAAAAAAATTTTTTTTTTACATTTGCAAAAGTCATGAAACACCTGTGGCGTATTAAGGCTCACTTAATTCTTTGTTACGTTCCCCGAGGGGTCTAGTTTCCAAAATGGTATGCCATGTGTTTTTTTTTTTTGCTGTTTTGGCACCCTAGGGGCTTCCTAAAGGTGACATGCCCCCCAAAAACCATTTCAGAAAAATGTTCTCTCCAAAATCCCCTTGTCGCTCCTTCCCTTCTGAGCCCTCTACTGCACCCACCGAACACTTTACATAGACATATGAGGTATGTGCTTACTCGAGAGAAATTGGGCTACAAATACAAGTAAAATTTTTCTCCTTTTACCACTTGCAAAAATTGAAAAATTGGGTCTACAAGAATATGCGAGTGTAAAAAAATGAAGATTTTGAATTTTCTCCTTCACTTTGCTGCTATTCCTGTGAAACACCTAAAGGGTTAAAACACTTACTGAATGTCATTTTGAATACTTTGGGGGGGTGTAGTTTTTATAATTGGGTCATTTATGGGGTATTTCTAATATGAAGTCCCTTCAAATCCACTTCAAAACTGAACTGGTCACTGAAAAATAGTGAGTTTGAAAATTTTGTGAAAAATTTGAAAATTGCTGCTGAACGTTGAACCCCTCTGAATTTTATGATGGAAACATAAAGTAGACATATTGTATATGTGATCCAAAAAAAAAATATTTTGAATATCCATTTTCCTTACAAGCAGAGAGCTTCAAAGTTAGAAAAATGCAAAATTTTCATTTTTTTCATAAAATTTGGGGATTTTTCACCATGAAGGGATGCAAGTTACCATAAAATTTTACCACTATGTTAAAGTAGAATATGTACCGGAATCTCGGAATCAGAATGATAACTAAAAGCATTCCAGAGTTATTAATGTTTAAAGTGACATTGGTCAGATGTTCAAAAAACGCTCTGGTCCTAAGGTGTAAAATGGCCTGGTCCTTAAGGGGTTAATCACATGGTGCCAAGCTAAACTAAAGTACATGGCTGTACCAGATATAAGACAATGACAACCATCTTAGCGTGCATGGTGATCATCTTTGTTCTGTGTTAAAAAATTATAGCCAAAGGGAAGCAGGAACAATAAACAAGTTATAAACATGCATGTACAGTGACCCTCCCGATCTACGATGGCCCCGACATATGATGAAATCGACATACGATGGCCTCTCAGAGGCCATCGCATGTCGATGTCAGCATCGACATACGATGCTTTTTTATGTCGGGGCCATCGCATTAAGTGCTATCTGGCAGCGCCAAATGCTTAAGTTGCTGCCGGATAGCAGCTTAATGTTCCCCGTGTGGTGCGGTAAGTATTACTTACCCCTCCACGATGCTCCGGGGTGCCCTCCGGGTCCAGCGCTGGTCTTCCGGCGTCTTCTCGGCCCTCTCCGATGATGTCAATACGCTGCTGCGCACGCCATCCAATAGGAATGGCGTACGCAGCGGCGTAATGACGTCGCTACGCAGGCCCAGTAAGGCCTTGCGGAAGACAGAAGAGGACCGGAGAAGACAGAAGAGGACCAGAGAAGACAGCGTAGGACCGGAGAAGACAGCGGAGAGCCCAGCGGAGGCCCGGGATCACCATCGGGAGCGGCGGGGACACCATCTCGAGCGGTGGGGACAGGTGAGTACAGCTTCCTATACTTTACATTGCACGAATCCCTCAACATACGATGGATTCGACAAACGATGGCTCGTTTGGAACGAATTACCACTGTATGTTGAGGGACCACTGTACTGTAAAATGTATTCTGTTAAAGATATATAAATCTCAACTTGCCATGCTGCTGGAGTGACTTCATACCAATAAAGTTGTAGATTATAATTCAGATGTATGCCTATAAAAACACAGATGCTAAAAAAATGCACCTAGATAACAGAAAGACTCACAACATACAAGCTTTCTTAAAAGAGTGAACTTTTTATATCTTGTATGAAAAAATCACATTGTGTGCATGGGTCAAGGGTTATGCTGTTGCCATTGAGCTAGGGTATATAATTGAGCGTTATGGATATGCGCAAAACCAGATGAGGATAAAATACTGAACAAACTGGAACAAATAGAACACGTGTCCAGGTTGCAAAAATATTACAGAAGGTGGGCGACAATGTCCATTATTTGTTGGCACCAATAACAGGAACATCACGAGATGCCATGTCCTGTACAAATGCACTGTTGCAATCCACACTAAAATATTACACATACCAAAATACAGTACAGTATAGAGAAACATAACTTTATTAGGCATAAAAAAAGCATTGCAAAAAAGATAAAAATATTTAAATGCTGTTTAAACTACAGAAATTCATTCCACAATATCCCAGCTATGAAAATCCACTACATTAAAGCCCCTAATAAGATTCATGGTAAGGGCTGCATTAACCTTTGGGGACTAACCCCATTTTAACCTTACAGACCAGGCCATTTTTTGCAAATCTGACCACTGTCATTTTAAGCATTAATAACTCTGGGATGCTTTAACTTATAAATTTGATTCAGAGATAGTTTTTTTCGTGACATATTCTACTTTATGTTAGTGGTAATTTTTTGTCGATACTTGCATAATTTCTTGGTGAAAAATTCAAAAATTTCATGAAAAATTAGAAAATTTAGCATTTTTCGAACTTTGAAACTCTCTGCTTGTAGCTTGCAAGGAAAATGAACATTCCTAATAAATTATATATTGATTCACATATACAATATGTCTACTTTATGTTGGCATCATAAAGTTGACATGTTTTAACTTTTTGAAGACATCAGAGGGCTTCAAAGTTTAGCAACAATTTTCCAATTTTTCACGAAAATTTCTAAATCAGTTTGTTTAGGGACCAGATAAGTTTTGAAGTGAATTTGAGGGTCTTTATGTTCGAAATACCCCATAATGGACCCCATAATGAAAACTGCACCCCTCAAAGTATTCAAAATGACATTCAGAAAGTTTTTTTAACCCTTTAGGTGTTTCACAGGAATAGCAGCAAGGTGGAGGAGAAAATTTAAGATTTAACATTTTTTACACTAACATGTTCTTGTGGACTCTTATTTATTTTTTTTTTTTTCATTTTTACAAGGGGTAAAAGGAGAAAAAGCCACCAAAATGTGTAACCTAATTTCTCTCAAGTAAGGAAATACCTCATATGTGTATGTAAAGTGCTCTGTGGGTGCACTAGAGGGCTCAGAAAGGGAGGAGCGACATTGGGCTTTTGAAGAGCGAATTTTACTGAAATGCTGAAATGGTTTATGGGGGGCATGTCACATTTAGGAAGCCCCCTGGGTGCCAGAACAGAAAAAAAAAACACATGGCAACTATGTGGGAAACTACACGCCTCAATGAACGTATCAAGGGGGATAGTGAGCCTTAACCTCCTGAGCGGTATTCCCGAGAGTGACTCGGGGTTAATTTTCCCTGCCAGGATCGGTAACCCCGAGTCACGCTCGCGGTAGAATTACAGAGTTCCCGGCCGGGCTGCACGATATATCGCAAAAGCAATGCGATATAGGGATGCAGCCCCCGGGAAAACATGCGATTATCTGCTCTGGTCGGCTCCCGTTGCGGGGGCCGGCCAGAGCAGGTAAAGAAAAATACTAAAAGTCAGTGTTTCCCTACCAGGGGGCCTCCAGCTGTTGCAAAACTACAACTCTCAGCATGCCCGAACAGCCAAAGGCTGTCCGGGCATGCTGGGAGTAGTAGTTTCACAACAGCTGGAGGCCCCCTGTTAGAAAAACACTGAGCTAAGTGTAAAAGAAAGAAGTAGTAAAATAAAAAAAACTTTTGCTCACCTAGTCCCGGTCCCTGAAGATGTTGTTCCCCTCCGTGCGGTCCGGGGTGTCCTCTCTTCACTATTCATCTTCTAGGACCTTTCACTTTTCAGCCAATCACAGGCCGCAGTGGTGTAAAGCCTGTGATTGGCTGAAGGGGAAAGGGCTTGTTGTGCAGCAAATACACTAGGTTTGAAATCTGCCGGCAAACCGAGTGTATGTTACTGCAGGACAAGAAGGTGACAAGGGGGGGGGGGGGGGAATGTGACAGGGGGGGATGTGACAGGCGGGGAGGGGAATGTGACATGAAGGGGGAATGTGACAGGGGGAGGGGAATGTAACATGAAGGGGGAGAATGTGACAAGGGGGGGAATGTGACAAGGGGGGGGAGAATGTTTCGGGGGATGTGACAAGGGAGGGGGAATGTGACAGGGGAGATGTGAAATGGGCGGAGGGAGATGTGAAATTTAGTTAAAAAAATTGTACCACTTTTGGTACAAATTTCCAGACAGAATCATACCGCCAGGGAGGTTAATATCCCACAGGTGATTGACAAGTTTTCGCTAAAGTTGGACGTGAAAATGAGAGAGAAAATTTGGTTGGAATAGAAGTCAGTGGCCATGTGCGTTCACAAAGCCCTCTGTGCTACCAGAACAGTGGACCCCCAAGATGTGACCCTATTTTGGAAACTACACCCCTCACAGAATGTAATAAGGGGTGCAGTGAGCATTTACACCCCACTGGCGTTTGACAGCTCTTTGGAACAGTGGGCTGTGCAAATGAAAAATTTTATTTTTCATTTTCATGGACCACTGTTCAAAAAATCTGTCTGATACCTGCGGGGCGTAAATGCTCACTGCACCTCTTATAACATTCCATGAAGGGTGTGGTTTCCAAAATGGGGTCACATGTGGGGGGGGGGGGGGTTCCACTGTTCTGGCACCATAGGGGCTTTGTAAACGCATATGGCCTTCAATTCAAGCCAAATTTTCTCTCTAAAAAACACATTTTGCTCATTCCCTTTTGAGCCCTGTAGTGAGCCCGCAGAGCACTTTATATCCAAATACGGGGAATTTCCTTAATCAGAAGAAATGGGGTTACAAATTTTGGGGGGCATTTTTCCTATTACCCCTTGTGAATAAAAAAAATGTAGGTAACACCAGCATTTGTGAAAGAAATAACATTTTTCATTTTCACATTCAACTTTAACGAAAATTCGTCAAACACCTATGGGGTGTTAAGGCTCACTGCACCCCTTGTTACATTCCCTGAGGGGTGTAGTTTCCAAAATGGGGTCACATGTGTGTTTTTATTTTTTTTTGCGTTAATGTCAGAACCGCTGTAATCAGCCATCCCTGTGCGAATCACCAATTTAGGCCTCAAATGTACATGGTGCGCTCTCATTCCTGAGCTATGTTGTGCGCCCGCAGAGCATTTTACGTCCACATATGGGGTACTTCCAAATTGCGTAACAAATTTTGAGGGTCCTATTTTCCTTTTACCTCTTGTGAAAATGAAAAGTGTGGGGCAACACCAGCATGTTAGTGTAAATTTTTTTTTTTTTTTTTTTACATTAACATGCTGGTGTAGACCCCAACTTTTCCTTTTCATAGGGGGTAAAAGGAGAAAAAGCCCCCCAAAATTTGTAATGCAATTGCTCCCAAATAGGGAAAAATCCCATATGTGGCCCTAAGCTGTTGACTGTGTCCCCCAAGATGTTGCAATACCCCAACTCTCAGCAAGCCCAGACTGTCCAGGCATGCTAAGAGTTGTAATTCGGCAACATCTGAAGTCGTAGATGTTGCAGAACTACAACGCCCAGCATGCCAGACTGTCTGGGCATGCTGGGAATTATAGTTTTGTAACATCTGGAGGGACACAGTTTGGAAACCACTGCACCTCCAGGTGTTGCAAAACTACAACTACCAGCATGCCCAGACATCCTGGGAGTTGTAGTTCTGCAACATCTGAAGGGCCAGATGTTACAGAATTACAACTCCCAGCACACCTTTTGCCGTCTGGGCATGCTGAGAGCAGTAGTTTTGCAACATCTAGAGTACCACAGTTTGGAGACCACTGCACAGTGGTCTCCAAACTGTGGACCTCCAGATGTTGCAAAACTACAACTCCTAGCATGCCCAGACAGCCAAAGGATTTCTGGGCATGCTGGGAGTTGTAGTTTTTATAAATTTTACCTCCGCCTCCGCCACAACCCTCACAACTGCTGCTCCTAATCACAGCTGCCCCACCGCAGCCCCTGATCGCCGGTAAGCAGCTCCCGCAGTCCGCCCTGCAGCCCCCGCCACCCCCTGCTCTCAACTTTAACCCTCCCGCACCCCTCCTGCCATTGATTGGTCAGTTCTGACTGACCAATGGCAGGGGATAGGAGGTGGCACCTCTGCCACCTCGCTCCTACCCTTCATGGTGATGGAGCTGTCAGCCCAGATCACCTTTATTTTACGGGTGATTGGGTCACCAGAAACCCGATCAGCCCAGAAAAGCCGTGATTTGCCGGTCAGAATTGACATGAGGGGTCTCAGGACCCCCCTAGGCGATGTGTCAGAATGGCTGCTGATAGATATCAGCAGTCATCCCGTTCCGATCACCACCCCGTGTGCGGCAGTGACCGGAATTCCCATGGGCGTACAGGTATGCCCTTGGTCCTTAAGTACCAGGGAGCAAGGGCGTACGCCCTTCGTCCCCAACAGGTTAAATAGGTGGACTCCTGCCCGATTCGAGTGTCGAAACCTATTGCACAGCTCAGTATTGGACAGCTCAGGCCAGCGGTCACTTGTGTGGCCCTTTTATTCTATCATTTGTCAGTTTTTTGTCAGGTTTTTAATCAGCTGACAAATGATGGGGCTATTATCAGTTGAACAATAGGTCATAGGGCCCTAAGGAACATTGTTGTAGATCAGCATCACAGTAATACAAATATATATATATATAGGTAAAATCCAGAAGAAATAAGTAAAGGAAAAAGTTAAAACCATAATTAAAGGCATATACACTGGGGCAGATTAACTACAGCACAGGGACAAGAATTCTGGCACAATTTGTGTATAAAATTTGCCCTGCATAACTTGTGCCATATTTATTATGAGCTTTGGAGACTTTTTCCTTGTGTTTGAAAAGGAGAGGGGTCTCAGCATAAGAGGTATGGCTTATGATGCAATGCTTTGACCTAAAAAATGCACCAGAATATAAGTGCAAGGTTCTGGTCTAGTTTAAAGGGGTATTCCAGGTGAAACCTTTTATATATATATATATATATATATATATATATATATATATATATATATATATATATATCTCAACTGATTTAAACAGATTTGTAAATTACTTCTATTAAAAAATCTTAATCCTTCAAATAGTTATTAGCTTCTGAAGTTTTCTGTCTAACTGCTCAATGATGATGTCACGTCCAGGGAGCTGTGCATGATGGGAGAATAACCCCATAGGAACTGCACAGCTCCCGGGACGTGAGTCATCAAAGAGCAGTTAGACAGAAAACAACAAATCAACTTCAGAAGCTAATAACTATTGGAACGATTAAGATTTTTTAATAGAAGTAATTTACAAATCTGTTTAACTTTCCGGAGCCAGTTGATATATATATATATAGATATATATATATATATATATATATATATATAAAAATTGGCCTTGAATACCCCTTTAACCCAACTGGTTTAAACTCGGACTAGACAGTCTAAGAATATGACAAATTTATCAATAAATCTGGTAGATTATTGGACACCTTTAGTATATTTGGGCCACTGCATCTATAATTTGGCAATTGATATGGATTGGATCAGAATACAAGGTGTTGCTCCTAAGAAAGAACATGTTAATCTAGCACTGGCTAAGAAGCAGATACATAGATATAAAACTCCCATCAAGCCAGCAAGTGTACTCTTCAGAAGTCAACAGAAACAAGGAGCGTTAGTGCACACTACCGAATTTCTCCAGGCAGAGATGGGCAGAGATTCATCATTGCAGCAAGCACTGGTGGGATCAGCTCTAATGTCCCCATTGACACCAAGGCAGAGTCCAGAATTCGGAAATTCTGCAGTGTGCACAGAGCAGCAGAATCCTGTTGAAAACAATGGAAGGCTAATTTTGACTGGATAGATTCTATAGTGTGCAAGAGCCCTTAGGATGAATGCATGCAGCACAGAAATGCTGCAGATTATGAGAAAAATGCAATTGGAAAAGCATCATGAAACTGGCCATGAGCTCTTTGGTATTTATTTATTTTTTAACAGGGCTGTGCAAGAACAAGCTTGAAAGTGCCTCTATATCTCTGAAAACCACTGCTTGGAGGATATTGTAGCTGAAAAGTATAAACAGAAATGTAAGTATATTATTGCCCTCTCACATTATGTTACTTGACCTTCACTTCTGTATTGTTTAGAAAGCCAAGGCCACAGAACATTCAACTTAATAAGCGAGAAATGTTCTGCCAGGCGAAGGATTGTAGGAATGCAAATAGGTAAAAAACAAATGACTGAATCTCACAACCTGAAAACAATTTCACTTGACATTTCTTAAATAAATCTTTTGCCATCTGCCTTCCACACTATTTAAGTAACTGTCCACTTATTTTTTTTTCTTCATTAATGTCCTCAGAAATATGGAATGGTCAAGCAACTGGATTACGATTTTTTTTTTTTTAAAGAAACTGTGGATATAAAACAGGTTGCAGGGATTCACATATGAAGACACAGACCAGAATTAGGGGAAAAAGAAAATGTTATACTATTCTAACCAAAAGGTAGACATCTACAGTGGGGCAAAAAAGTAGTCAGCTACCAATTGTGCAAGTTCTCCCACTTAAAAGGATGAGAGAGACCTGTAATTTTCAACATAGGTATATACCTCAACTATGAGAGAGAGACACATAAAGACCAACAGACCTGACAGAGTAAATAATGTACAAGCAGAAGGACACCTAGGAAATAGTGATCATAATATAATACATTATAACTTGTTCTTCAATAAGGGAATCTCTCGAGGGGCCACAAAAACAATGAACTTTAGGAAGGCAACGTTTGATCAACTCAGAGAAGCCCTTAACAATATAAAATTGGATAATGTCCTCAAAAACATGAATACTGACAGTAAATGGGAGACTTTTAAAAATATCTTAAATTCTCACTGTAAGTTGTATATACCTTATGGGAATAAGAGGGTCCGAAATAAAAGAAAACATATGGATAAATAAGCAAATTAAGGGGGCAATAAATTACAAAAATAAAGCATTTAAGCTACTAAAACAGGATGGCAGTGAAGAAGCATTAAACGGCTATAGAAATTTTTTTAAAATATGTAAAAAAAACAGATAAAGGCCGCAAAAATAGAGACAGAAAGACTCATTGCCAAAGAGAGTAAAACTAACCCCAAAATGTTCTTTAACTATATAAATAGCAAAAAGGTCAAAAATGAAAGTGTTGGCCCTTTCAAAAATAATGAGGAAGAAATTATAAACGGGGATCAGGAAAAAGCGAATATATTAACCACTTAAGGACCAAGAGCGTACAGGTATGCCTTTGCTCCCTGGTACTTAAGGACCAGTACGTACCTGTATGTACCTGTACGGCTGCGCACCGGGCGGGGACCGGACATGGGTGACTACTGATATCGATCAGCAGGCACCCCGCGCAAATGCCCAGAGGGGTCATCAGATGTCGGCGATCGCTGCAAGTCACAGGTGAATTCACACCTGCGACGATTCCAGTGATGCGGAAGATACATGGTGATCGGGGTGTAGAATACACCCCCAATCACCCACTGTATCTATGGGGAGGTGGCGATTTCGTCTCCCCCAGGATCGTTGCTATTGGCCGGACGATCATCCGGCCAATAGCAGCCTGCAGGGGAGGGGTTAACGGCCCCTTCTCGTGGCTCTGCTAGCCCACTGAGTTCATTCAGCGGGCAGAGCTGCGAGAAGGAGCCAGGGATTTTTTTTTAGCGTGCTCCGGGCCCTATTAGGGGTTCAGGGTGCTGCATTTGCCCCCCCCCATTTTTGGGGCCGCAGCGCTTCCCCCCCCCCCCCCCCATACAGTTACACCAAGCACACACACTACATACTCCCCCCCCCACACACACACACCCTATCCCCCCCGCCACCGTAGAAAAAAGGCGATGGCTCACTGGGCATTTTCGGCAGCGGAGGTATACGCTTTCATTGCCTCGGACTCCGAATCTGTCAATGAGGACGAGGAAGATCCTACATTTCTGTGCTCTTCCTCGTCCTCCTCATCATCTACTGATGACGAGTCCCCTGTACTGCGGCGGAGTAGCCACCAGGCGAGGCCACGCACCCCCCATGAAAGTGGCCCAGTGGCTGGCACTAGTATGA
Organism: Hyla sarda; assembly: GCF_029499605.1. Lineage (NCBI taxonomy): Eukaryota > Metazoa > Chordata > Amphibia > Anura > Hylidae > Hyla > Hyla sarda. Next base: position 250,862,724 of record NC_079194.1, on the reverse strand, counting down.
GTGGCCATGCCGCTCAAACTAGGAGTCTGACCCCACGGATAAGTGTACCGAAGCCCCCTTCCCGTGAACCTGTCTGGAGACCCCCAGAGGCTTATCAGCCATGGATTCCGGAGTTTGTTGGCGACTACGGAATCCGGATTGACAATTCTGGATTTACTGAAATTGACTATTTCAGTTATTTTTTCAGTGACAGTTTTGTCAATCACATGGTGGAGCACACGAATCTGTACGCCCAGCAGTTCAACGCCCACCACCCAGATTCCGTTTTGGCCAGACCCAATGAATGGTACGCTATCAATGCAGCAGAAATGAGGACATTTTGGGGCCTCGTGCTGCATATGGTACAGTATTGTCATGACACGGAGGCGGTTCGAGGCCATTCGGAAATGCCTTCATTATGCAGATAATACGGCATGTCCACCCCAAATTTTGGGAGGCCTACGTACCCCTCAGGGAACTCTCGGTAGATGAGTCTCTTATCAGTTTTAAGGGAAGACTCCTCTTCCACCAGTATATTCCCTCGAAGCGGGCACGGTATGGCGTAAAGCTCTACAAACTTTGTTAGAGTACCTCCGGGTACACTTAAAAGTTTAGAGTATATGAGGGACGAGATTCCCGTATTGAACCCCCAGATTGTTGCCCACTCTGGGTGTTAGCGGGAAAATCGTTTGGAACCTTGTGCACCCATTGCTGGATAAGGGTTACCACGTGTACGTGGAAAACTTTTATACCAGCATCCCTCTGTTCACATCCCTTGCCGCCAGATCCACGTCCGCTTGTGGGACCGTGCGGAAGAACCAGAAAGACCTCCCTCTAAATTTGATCCAGACATCTATGCCCAAGGGTGAGTCCCGTGCCCTTACCAATGAAAACCTGTTACTGGTCAGGTATAAGGATAAGAGGGATGTCCTTATGCTGACCACAATTCATGGTAACAGCAGCTCACCTGTCCCTGTGCAAGGTACCACAACACTGGTCCTCAAGCCCGATTTTATTCTGGACTACAATCAGTATATGGCGGGAGTTGATCTTTCTGATCAAGTCCTCAAGCCATACATGGCCATGCGGAAAACATGGGTATGGTACAAAAAAGTTGCGGTCTACTTGGTACAGGTTGCCATGTACGCTGACAACACAGGGACATACCTTTAGTTTCAAGAAGAAATCCTAAAGGTCCTGATCTTTGGCGACCGGGAAAGAGCAGGCCGGACTTCCCAAGGAACTGAAGTTATAGGTGCCAGGATCGTCCCGGACCAACAGGTAAAGTCCCCCACACTGGAAAGAAGGGATGATCCCAGAAAAAATGCAGAGTGTGTAAGAGGAGGGGGATACGGAAGGACACCACCACTCAATGTGAAACTTGCCCCGATCATCCGGGCCTCTGCATTAAAAACTGCTTCAGGGAGTATCACACTTCCATGCAGTACAAAATTTTCCCTTTTCATTTTAATTTTCCATAATTTGACCCCAATGTACCAAGTCCAGAGTACATTCCAAATGTTAACACCATAAAACCACTAAATTGCCCAAAAAATTATCTTATCTAAAAAAAAAATTTTAAAAAATTATAAGACCTCTGGGGGTATTTTTTTCTCTGGGTCATGGGTCACTGAGTCACTATCATCGGGGACTTTTTTGTGTTGCCTCAAAAGGTTAGGGATGGCCACACACATCACATTCCCAGAATGATGATTCAGAGCATAGGGTTTGGGGTGGGCATATCTTTTTTGTTTTGGCTATGCTCTGGGTCATCATTCTGGGAACATAACCTGTTTTATAATTCTATGTCCCACTGTACCCCATTTTAGTTATTTAGTGTACCCCATGTAATGCCCCTTAAGGGGGGCCCCACTGTTCTGGCTCCATAGGCAGCAATGCAGAAGCTCAAGGCCCCTGGATGCGCTCCTGCTTCTCCGAGACTGGTGTGCATGCCGTTTACGCCCAGATATGAGGTATGTCCTTACTCCAAAGAAATGTGTTTACAAATTTACAGTGACATTTTCTCCTTTTACCACTTGTGAAAATGAAAAATTTGGGGTAACCCCAGCATTTTAGTGGAAAAAATAACATTATTCATTTTCACATCCCAATTAATGAACATTTATCAAACACCTGTGGGTTGTTAAGACTCACTGTACCCCTTTTTATGTTCCTTGAGGGGTGTAGTTTCCAAAAGAGTATGCCATGTGTTTTTTTTTTTGCTGTCCTGGCACCATATGGGCTTCCTAAATACGGCAAATGTGACTCCTTCTCTTCTGAGCATTGTAGTGTGCCCGCAGTGCACTTGACGTCCACACATGGGGTATTTTCATACTCAGAAGAGATGGGGTTACAAATTTTGGGGGGCATTTTCTCCTATTACGTCGTCAAACAACTGTGGCGTGTTAAGGCTCACTGTATCCCTTGTTATGTTCCTTGAGGGGTGTAGTTTACAAAATAGGAGGCCATGTGTTTTTTTTTTTTTGCTGTCCTGGAACCATAGGGGCTTCCTAAATCGGACATGCCCCCCAAAAACCATTTCAGCAAAATTTGTTTTCCAAAATCCAAAAGTGACTGCTTCTCTTCTGATCATTGTAGTGCGCCCACAGTGCACTTGAAGTCCACACATGGGGTATTTCCATACTCAGAAGAGATGGGGTTACAAATTTTGGGGGCATTTTCTCCTATTACCCCTTGTAAAAATAAAAAATTTGGTGGAAAACCAGCATTTTAGTGAAAAAAAAATGATTTACACATCCAACTTCAACGAAAAGTTGTCAAACACCTGTGGGGTGTTAAGGCTCACTGTACCCCTTGTTACGTTCCTTGAGGGGTGTAGTTTCCAAAATAGGAAGCCATGTGTTTTTTTTGCTGTCCTGGCACCATAGGGGCTTCCTAAGTGGGACATGCCCCTCAAAATCCATTTCAGCTAAATTTGCTTTCCAAAAGCCATATGTGACTCCTTCTCTTCTGAACATTGTAGTGCGCCCGCAGTGCACTTGACGCCCACACATGGGGTATTTCCATACTCAGAAGAGATGGGGTTACAAATTTTGGGGGGCATTTTCTCCTATTACCCCTTGTAAAAATGTAAAATTTGGGGGAAAACCAGCATTTTAGTGAAAAAAGTTATAATTTACACATCCAACTTTAACAAACAGTGGTCAAACACCTGTGGGGTGTTAAGGCTCACTGTACCCCTTGTTACATTCCTTGAGGGGTGTAGTTTCCAAAATAGTATGCCATGTGTTTAATTTTTTTTTGCTGTCCTGGCACCATAGGGGCTTCCTAAATGTGACATGCCCGCCAAAAACTATTTCAGCAAAACTCACTCTCCAAAATCCCATTGTCGGTCCTTCCCTTCTGAGCCCTCTACTTCGCCCGCCGAACACTATACATACACATATGAGGTATTTCCTTACTCTAGAGAAATTGGGTTACAAATTTTTTTAAGATTTTTCTCCTTTTACCCCTTGTAAAAATTAAAAAAACTGGGTCTACAAGAACATGCGAGTGTAAAAAATTTTGATTTTAAATTTTCTTCTTCACTTTGCTGCTATTCCTGTGAAACACCTAAAGGGTTAACACACTTACTGAATGTTATTTTAAATACTTTGGGGGGTGCAGTTTTTATAATGGGGTCATTTGTGGGGTATATATAATATGAAGGCCCTTCAAATCCACTTCAAAACTGAACTGGTCCCTGAAAAATTCCGATTTTGAAAATTTTGTGAAAAATTGGAAAATTGCTGCTGAACTTTGAAGCCCTCTGATGTCAACTTTATGATGTGTACACAAAGTCGGAATGTCTGTTTTCCTTACAAGCAGAGAGCTTCAAAGTTAGAAGAATGCTACATTTTCAATTCATCAAATTTTGGATTTTTTCACCAAGAAATGATGCAAGTATCGACAAAAATGTACCACTAACAAAGTAGAATATGTCGCGAAAAAACTATCTCGGAATCAGAATGAAAGGTAAAAGCATCCCAGAGTTATTAATGCTTAAAGTGAAAGTGGTCAGGTGTGCAGAAAACGCTCTGGTCCGACAGTGAAAATTGGCCAGGTCCTTAAGGGGTTAAAAAAATTCTTCTCCAGTGTATTCACCGAGGAAAATGAAATGCCAGGTGAAATACAGCGAGATAAGGTAAACTCCCCAGTACAGGTCACCTGTCTAACCCATGAAGAAGTACAGTGCCAACTACAAAAAATCTAAATAGACAAATCTCCAGGTTCTGATGGCATTCACCCCCCCCCCTGTGTTCTAAAGGAATTAAAGGGGTTCTCCACCATAAGGTGATTTTAGTACGTACCTGGTAGACAGTAATGGACATGCTTAGGAAGGATCTGCGCTTGTCTTAGGGCTAAATGGCTATGTCATGAGATTACCATAACACTGTGGCTAGCTTTTTGTGAACTTGTATTTCCTGTGTGACTTATGTTTTTTTCCCCACAAATCCCCACAATGCCATTTTCCTCCCTCTCACATATCAGTTACCCCATCCATTGAAACAAAAGACCTGTGGTTTTCAATCAGGGTGCCTACAGCTGTTGCATTAGTTGCAGATTGATCCCTCCACCCATTGAAGCAGACAGGCTCCCTGTCATGATCTGACTAGTGAGTCAGATCTTGGCCGCATTGCAAGCTGGGAAAAAATCTGAGACAACAGTAATTTTGTATGCTGTTAAAAATGAATAGTGGGGTGAAAATCACAGAAGAATTGTGAGAAAACCATCACATACAGGTACAGACACTATATTATGAACTACACTAACTTTACAGCCCCTGTAGCATAGTCAAATAAAAAAAATTCCATGAATACCCCTTTAAGTAATGTAATAGACAGACCCCTATTTTTAACCCCTTAAGGACCGGAGGTTTTTCCGTTTTTGCATTTTCGTTTTTTGCTCCTTGCCTTTAAAAAATCATAACTCTTTCAAATTTACACCTAAAAATCCATATGATGGCTTATTTTTTGCGCCACCAATTCTACTTTGTAATGACGTCAGTCATTTTGCCCAAAAATCTATGGTGAAGCGGGAAAAAAAATCATTGTGCGACAAAATTGAAAAAAAAAACGCTGTTTTGTAACTTTTGGGGGCTTCCGTTTCTACGTAGTACATTTTTCGGTAAAAATGACACCTGATATGTATTCTGTAGGTCCATACGATTAAAATGATACCCTACTTATAGAGGTTTGATTTTGTCGGACTTCTGGAAAAAATCATAACTACATGCAGGAAAATTAATACGTTTAAAATTGTCATCTTCTGACCCCTATAACTTTTTTATTTTTCCGTGTATGGGGCGGTATGAGGGCTCATTTTTTGCGCCGTGATCTGAAGTTTTTAACGGTACCATTTTTGCATTGATAGGACTTATTGATCACTTTTTATTCATTTTTAAATGATATAAAAAGTGACCAAAAATGCACTATTTTGGACTTTGGAATTTTTTTGCGCGCACGCCATTGACCGAGCGGTTTAATTAATGATATATTTTTATAATTCGGACATTTCCGCACGCGGTGATACCACATATGTTTATTTTTATTTTTATTTACACTGTGTTTTTTTTTTTATTGGAAAAGGGGGGTGATTCAAACTTTTAATAGGGGAGGAGTTAAATGATCTTTATTCACTTTTTTTTTCACTTTTTTTTTGCAGTGTTATAGGTCCCATAGGGACCTATAACACTGCACACACTGATCTTCTATGTTGATCACTGGTTTCTCATAAGAAACCAGTGATCAACGATTCTGCCGGATGACTGCTCATGCCTGGATCTCAGGCACTGAGCAGTCATTCGGCGATCGGACAGCGAGGAGGCAGGTAGGGGCCCTCCCGCTGTCCTGTCAGCTGTTCGGGATGCCGCGATTTCACCGCGGCTATCCCGAACAGCCCACTGAGCTAGCCGGGATGCTTTCGGTTTCACTTTAGACGCGGCGTTCAACTTTGAACGCCGCGTCTAAAGGGTTAATAGCGCGCGGCACAGCGATCAATGCCGCGCGCTATTAGCCACGGGTCCCGGCCGTTGTTAGAGGCCGGGCCCGACCCGCTATGATGCGGGGCCACGCCGTGGCCCCGCGTTATAGATCGGGAGTGGACACATGACGTTCCAGTACGTCATGTGTCCTTAAGGGGTTAATATTCAGGGACTATATAGTGACAGGGAAGGTTCCCCAAGACTGGCACATGGCAAATGTGGTGCCAATAACCGCTATACAAATCACTAGTCAGACCACACATTGAATACTGTGTACAGTACTGGGCACCAGTGTACAAGAAAGATATAGTGGAGCTGGAGAAGGTTCAAAGATGGGCAACCAGAGTAATACGGGGAATGGGAGGACTACAGTACCCAGAAAGATAATCAGAATTAAGGTTATTTAGTTTAGAAAAAAGAAGACTTCAGGGGCGATGTTATAACTATGTATAAATATATCAGGGGATCGTACAGAGATCTCTCCCATGATCTATTTATACCCAGGACTGTATCTTTAACAAGGGGGCATCCTCTACGTCTAGGGGAAAGAAGGTTTCTACACCAGCACAGACAGGAGTTCTTTACTGTAAGAGCAGTGAGACTCTGGAATTCTCTGCCTGAGGAGGTGGCCATGGTGAACTCTGTAAGAGAGTTCAAAAAGGGTCTGGATGCATTTCTGGAGAATAATAACATCACTGATTATGTATACTAGATTTATAGAGACAGACCGTTGGTCCAGGGATTTATTCTGACTGCCATATTTGGAGTCAGGAAGGAATTTTTACCTCTAGTATGAGGTTTTTTTGCCTTCCTCTGGATCAACTCAACTCGGTAGGGACTCATTAGGGTTATAGGTTGAACTTGATGGACTCTGGTCTTTTTTCAACCTTATGAACTATGTGACTATGTAACTATGTTAATGAGAAAAAAAAAATCCATAAAATCATAAAATCACAAAAAAAAAACCCAAAAAAAAATCCATAAAATCACAAATGTCTGATTTTTAAAGAATTTATTTTCATATTATGGTGGAAAATAAGTATTTGGTCAATAACAAAAGTTCATCTCAATACTTTGTTATATACCCTTTGTTGACAATGACAGAGGTCAAACGTTTTCTGTAAGTCTTCACAAGATTTTCACACACTGTTGCTGGTATTTTGTCCCATTCCTCCATGCAGATCTCCTCTAGAGCAGGCATGTTTTCGGGCTGTCACTGGGCAACACGGACTTTCAACTCCCTCCAAAGATTTTCTATGGGGTTGAGATCTGGAGACTGGCTAGGCCACTCCAGGACCTTGAAATGCTTCTTACAAAGCCACTCCTTTTTTGCCCAGGCGGTGAGTTTGGGATCATTGTCATGCTAAAAGACCCAGCCACATGTTTCATCTTCAATGCCCTTGCTGATGGAAGGAGCTTTTCACTCAAAATCTCATGATACATGGCCCTTCTTGGTCCCTTAGAAGAAAAACCACCCCAAAAGCATGATGTTTCCACCCCCATGCTTCACAGTAGGTATGGTGTTCTTTGGATGCAACTCAGCATTCTTTCTCCTCCAAACACAACGGGTTAAGTTTTTACCAAAAAGTTCTACTTTGTTTTCATCTGACCATATGACATTCTCCCAATACGCTTCTGGATATTTCAAATGCTCAATAGAAAACTTCAGACGGGCCCAGACATGTACTGGCTTAACCCCTTGGGGACCGAGCCCATTTTGACCCTAAGGACCAGAGCATTTTTGGCAATTCTGACCACTGTCACTTTAAACATTAACAACTCTGGGATGCTTGTACTTATGAATTTGATTCAGAAATTGTTTTTTCGTGACATATTCTACTTTATGTAAGTGGTAAATTTTCGTCGATACTTGCATCATTTCTTGGTGAAAAATTCCAAAATTTCATGAAAAATTTGAAAATTTAGCATTTTTATAACTTTGAAGCTCTCTGCTTGTAAGGAAAATAGACATACCAAATAAATTATATATCGATTCACATATACAATATGTCTACTATATGTTGGCATCATAAAATGTACATGTTTTTACTTTTGGAAGACATCAGAGGGCTTCAAAGCTCAGCAGCAAATTTCCAAGTAAATTTAAAAATCTGAATTTTTCAGGGAGCAGTTCAGTTTTGAAGTGAATTTGAGGGTCTTTATGTTAGAAATACCCCATAAAGGACTCCATTATGAAAACTAACCCTTTAGGTGTTTCACAGGAATTGCAGCAAAGTGGAGGCGAAAATTCAAAATATTCATTTTTTACATTAAAATGTTCTTGTAGACCCATATTTTTTATTTTTACAAGGGGTTAAAGGAGAAAAAGACTCCCAAAATATTTAACCACATTTCTCACGAGCAAGGAAATACCTCATTTGTGGATGTAAAGTGCTTTGTGGGCGCACTAAACGCGAATTTTGCTGAAATGGTTTTTGCGGGGCATGTCTCATTTAGGAACTCCCCATGGTGCCAGAACAGCAAAAAACACCCCACATGGCAACTATTTGGGAAACTACACCCCTCAAGGAACATAACAAGCGGTACAGTGAGCCTTAACACCCCACAGGTGTTTGACGACGACTTTGTGTTGAAGTTGGACGTGAAAATGAAAATTTTTTATATTTTTGCTAAAATGCTGATGTTATCCCAACATTTTCATTTTCACAAGGAGTAATAGGTTAAAATGTCCCCTCTCGAGTAAGGAAATACCTCAAATGTGGATGTAAAGTCATCTGCGGGTGAACTAGAGGGCTCAGAAGGGAAGGAGCGACATTGGGTTTTTGGAAAGCGAATTTTGGTGAAATGGTTTTTGAGGGACATGTCACATTTAGGAAGTCCCCATGGTGCCAGAACAGCAAAAAACATCCCACATGGCACACTATTTGGGAAACTACCCCCTCAAGGAACGTAACAAGGGGTGCAGTGAGCATTTACACCCCACTGGCATTTGACAGATCTTTGTAACAGTGGGCTGAGCAAATGAAAAATTACATTCTTCATTTTCACGGACCACTGTTTCAAAAATCTGTCAGTCACCTGTGGGGTGATAAGGCTCACTATACCCCTTGTTACGTTTCGTGAGGGGTGCAGTTTCCAAAATGGTATCACATGTGGATATTTATTTATTTTGCATTTATGTCAGAACTGCTGTAACCGGCAGCCACCCCTGTGCAAATCACCAGTTTAAGCCTCAAATGTACATGCAACTCTCTCTCACTCTTGAGCCTTGTTTTGACCCCCCAGAGCATTTTACGTTCACATATGTATTTCCCTACTTGGGAGAAATTGTGTTACAAATTTTGGGGGTCTTTTTCTCCTTTTCACCTTTTATGAAAATAAAAAGAATGGGGCAACACAGCATGTTAGCTCGTGTAGACCCCAACTTTACCTTTTCATAAGGGGTAAAAGCAGAAAAAGCCCTCAAAATTTGTAGTGCAATTTCTCCCGAGAACGGAGATACTCCATATGTGGCCCTAAACTGTTGCCTTGAAATACGACAGGGCTCTGAAGTGAGAGAGCGCAATGCGCATTTGAGGCCTAAATTAGGGATTTTCATAGGGGTGTACCCGGATGCAAGTGTTACACTTGCCTCCTCCACCAAAACTACTGTACGCCAGTTTTCCCCAAACAGGGCGCCTCCAGCTGTTGCAAAACTCCCAACATGCCTGAACAGTCAATGGCTGTCCGGCAATACTGAGAGTTGTTATTTTGCAGCAGCTAGAGGCTCCGTTTTAGAAAAACTGGCGTACAAGATGAGCCCAGGTAACCGGCGGTCCCCGCTACGCCCCCCGCACTTCGCCGCCATCTTCCCCTGCTCTGCCCCATTATCCGGGGGTGGGCAGAGCAGGGGAAATGAACATTCCCCCCGCCCCTGCTATTTGCCGATTGGCCGCATTGGCCAATCGCAGGGGAAAGTAGGAGGTGGCACCCCTGCCACCTCACTCCTATCCTCTAGGATAGGAAAGCTCCGATTATCCCTATTTTCGGGGCTATCGGGTCATCAGAGACTCAATCAGCCTGGAAAAGTCGCAAATTCACTTTTGGCACGGGAATGCCTGCTGAATGATTTCAGCAGGCATCCCGTTCTGATCCCCGTCTGGCTAGCGGCGGGTATCGAAATTCCCACAGGTACGCCCTTGGTCCTTAAGTACCAGGACGCAAGGGCATATTCATACACCAGTGTTCCCAACAGGTTAAGCAGGGGGACACATCTGGCACTCCATGATTTGAGTCCCTGGCGGCGTAGTGTGTTACTGATGGTAGCCTTTGTTCCTTTAATCCCAGCTCTATGCAGGTCATTCACTAGGCCCCCCTGTGTGGTTCTGGGATTTTTGCTCACCGTTCTAGTGATCATTTTGATACCACGGGGTGAGATCTTGCGTGGAGCCCCAGATCGAGGGAGATTATCAGTGGTCTTGTATGTCCTCCATTTTCTAATAATTGCTCCAACAGTTGATTTCTTCACACCAAGCTGCTTGCTTATTGCAGATTCCTGGTGAAGGTCTACAATTTTGGTTCTGGTGTCCTTAGACAGCTCTTTGGTCTATACCATAGTGGAGTTTGGAGTGTGGCTGTTTGAGGTGGTGGACAGGTGTCTTTTATACTGATAAGTTCAAACAGGTGCCATTAATACAGGTAATGAGTGGAGGACAGAGGAGACTCTTAAAGTTACAGGTCTGTGAGAGGCATAAATCTTGCTTGTTTGTAGAGAACTTGTTTGGTTGAACTTGCACAATTGGTGGCTGACTAAATACTTTTCTTTCCCCACTGTATTTTTGGGCTGTGCCCATCATTATCACAGGGTGCTGTTTGGCTAGAGAAATATCTTACACTGTATGGCACACATCCCAGCACCATAGAAAGCCCCCTCCTCCCCAGCACTGTATATAGCCCCTCCCAAAAGGACTGTATAGAGCCATCAGCACCATTAACAGCTCCCCTCCCCCAAGCACTATAAAGAGCCCCCTCCTCCCCAGCACCATAAAGAGCTCCCCCCAAGCATCATAGAGAGTCACTTTCTCCCCAGCACTGTTTGCACCAGGTCCCATGAGCCTTTAGCTATACCCCTGTGGGTGACCATTTCTTTTGGAGTAGACTGGTTTGGCTAGCACGAGATAGTTTTCTTCCGTTTGCCGGACAGCAAACTTGCATACATTTTTTTCCACATAAAACATTGTCTAGAAAAAAAGCCTCCCTACTACTGACCTCTTTAGTGAGAGTTAGTACCCTTCCTAAGAAATTAGAGTCATATAAAATATGGTAGGCTATCATGGATTTGTAGGTATAGACTGATGAGATAATAAGAGGCATTGACAAAGTTTTGGTTGACTTCCAATATTGAAAGGAGTACTCCAATGCAAAATAACTTATCCCCTATCCAAAGGACAGGGGATGAGTTATAGATCGCGGGGGGGGGGGGGGGGGGGTCCGAGCGCTGGGGTCCCCCGGGATCTCCTGGACGGGGCCGCGGCAGTCTGCCGGAAGTGAAGTTTTGTCCCCAGCAGAAAGCCGCGGCAGACACTCCCCCTCCATGTATCGCTATGGGATTCACGGAGGGGGCGTCGGCCAGCGCGTCATGCGGGGATGGAACGCCCCCTTTCCTGTATATTGCCGCGGCCCCATACTGAAGATTGTGGGGGGCCCCGGCACTCGGACCCCCTGCGATCTATAACTTATCCTCTATCCTTTGGATATTTTGTTATAAGTTATTTTGCACTATAGATGCCCTTTAAGAACTTGATTTTGGGTAAACACATGATAGTATAATATGTAGATGATATCTCGAAAGCCCAAGTATAATATGGATATAGCTGGTGTCACTCAAGGGGTTAGCAGAATGGAAAAACATAGTTAGGGTTTGGTCAAGAAAGAGATCAACTTTGAGTGTAAGGGATATTCTAGCTTCTTGCAGGGATTTAGGGTGCCCCCCCCCCCCCCCCCCCAAAAAAAAAAAAAAAAACAGCCTCTTTGTGCCAAAATCTTGCCTTAAAAACCTTAAAGAATGTGAGGTAGATATAAAGAGACAATAAAATGCCTGCACAGACCTGGTCTCATTTTACTGCATACAATACATCTAGTTTGATATTCATTAAATATTGATTTTTAAATCATATGTGCACAATGTACGGCCTAAATGCCATGCTAAGGAAGAGATAGCAGAATGCACTGTCAGGATCATCATTATGCATGTACCCCTTAGTCTCTTAGTGCTAAACTTTCTTAGAAGGTGAGAAGCCAAAAAGTTGTAAAATTTTATGTGAATATAGTTATTGTCTAACATGCCACAGTCAAATATGGATCTTGAAAACAGACAGACATTCTCCATGTAATAGGGACAAAGATCAAACTCACAACCGGCTGGGTGCAGAATTTGGCTGCACTCATGTTGTGGCTAATTTGCGGCACCACAGCTAATTGCTGCATGCGGTTTTGCCACAAATTATCGAAATTGCAGTAAAAGGGTGCATTATTTGCATCATTACAATAATTCATGCCAAAAATGCATGCAGTACCAATAGGTGCAATGTGTGAACACAGCCTGATGGTTCTGTAAACAAGTACCGAATACAGAGATCAGTGCTCATTTACAGATTGGCTTGGGCCATCTAATACGGCCCTCCATCATCTAGATACACTTTCAGTACTGTCCTATCCCATGATCAATATGCTAATGTATACATTTAACAATATCCACGGCCTATGGTAAGTGGTTTGAATGCTTTTTTGTTGACATTTATCTTAAATGGGTTATCTATGGAGCAGGCAAGGCATTTCTTTTCCTTACTACACAGTGGCTCACTTTTGGCTTGGTTTCTTTTCAGGGCTATAACTTCCACCCTGTTTCAGTGGGGCATACTGAGATGGTTAAGCAGGTACTACACAGTGGTCAATGGCTGCACAATGTTGGGTGGTTTTCCCTGCATAACATGATTCCAACATAGTACCTTGCCCAACCAGCTCAGCCTGCCCCCTTCAGTTATAGCCCTGAAACAAGACCGAGCTGGAGGGGAGCAGCTGAGAACAAGGAAAGGTAGCAGCTTTTCTGCTAACCAAATAACCACTTTAATCTAATTTGCTAATCTATGGCATCTAGAAGCAACTTGCTGACACCCTTTTTTCTTCCTTTGGTAACAAAACGATGAATAAGATCAGGCTGAGCACATAGCTATTCCTTTCTAAATCAAGCTATGTGTTGCGCATTGGAAGAACAGAAGTGTGTGCTTATCATTTCACAGTGTTAAGTTGTCTCTGATAAAGAGAAATCCATTTTCCATTTTTCTGTATGGTCTTCAAGCTAAGCTGTTGTAGTGTCTCTTTGCTGAACAATCTGGGGTGTTCACCCCTCTGACATTTCCATCTACCAACTTACCTCATCTTTGCCCTACCCTTGTTAAAATGAATGAGCAATGAACTTTTATTGAACCCTCTTCATTGAAGTCAATGTGTAAAGCAACCAGTGTAAATCATAGAACGGATCCGAGGAACCTTAGTTCTCCTAATAGGTGCGGGTCCTATAGATGCAATTCACACCTATAAAACACTTAAAGTATATCCAGGGAATCCTCCATAAATAATTTAGATAGGAATATCCCTTTAAGAGTACCTTGTCTGTTTTTAAAGGAAATGCTAATGTGTGGCACCATGACAAATCATTATTAGTGACATTGCTCTGCTACAAATCTTGCTTGAATGGTAATTAAATATATTTACCATCATAAAACAAACTAATCTTTTTGCATGCATCTTATCATAACAGTCTCACAAAAAGATAATTTTAATCATGGAAAGAATAATGATGGAAAAAAAAACCTTTTGTGAAATTAATAGCTAAATGTCAAAATATCTGATAAAAGCAAATAGAAAAAAATCCTGCAAATGATTAAAATGCAAATAAAGACACAATCCACACGGCCAGCTGTAATAAACCAAGGGCTGCATGGAGTGCTGACGTCTACTTTATAAAATTAATATACCCTTTGTGCCCAGCTTGCTAACACCTTCCTTTATTATTGTTATGACTGCAACTATACTAATGTTTCCAATGTTGGATACAGATATTTAAAAGAAAATTATTTGTGGAGAGAGAACGGGACTAAAGTCAAATTAATTTAATAGACTCTGCAGAAACTCATCGCCTTCTATGGAGATAGCAATGCAGTCCGTCTGGTCCTAGCACCATAAATAAAAGAAAAAATAAATAAATAAAAAATAAAAATAAAAGAAAAAGTAAAAAGAAAGCCTGAAAAATGCCCCCAAAAACATGTGGTTTTCATGCCATCAATTTCCATTCCTATTGACATGAATGGGAAATGCCGTAAACTGCATGAAGATCGAGGCCAAAAAAAAGAAGTGACATTTTTTCAGAGCAGGTCTGCTTGGAAGTTCTCATTGAGATCACCAAACATTTTTTTAAACTATTTATCAGGCTCCAGTTTTGGGACATTTGGAGCCCTCTGCAAAAAAACTTGCAACATTTTTGCAAAAAGTCGCACAGGATAAATTCACAACCAAAGCAAAGTCTAAGGGCAAAATCGTTCAAGTTACCTAGTTTGGTAAAAATCACTTCAGGACAAAATGTCTCCCACAAAGTTGCAAAGCCATCGATGAGTTTTTGTTTGTTTGTTTTTTTACACACCCAAAGACGTGTAAGATGCTTGGTAAATTCCCCCACTGTTTTTACAACAGTGGGAACATATCCTAAGGCCATGTTCACATGATAGAATTTCTCATCGGAGGACAGTTGAAAAATTCTGTTGCCAATGTTTCCAATGAGGATGATCCTGCCACTGAAATTCTGATCTCTGCTGAAAGAATAAACATGTTTATTCTTTCAGAGGAATCAACTTGGAAATGTACTGCTGCATTTATGAGCATTCCTAGCATGTGCAGAAAATTAAAATTTGCAGAAGGTCCACCCGTGTTTTCCAGGCAGACATTCGGCAAATTTTCACCCATGTGAACATAGCCTAAGCACTACAGAGTGTCCATCCACATCCAAAGGTTGTCTGTGCAATGCAGGACAGCACAGCAAGAGATGAAGATCCTTAAAGGGGTACTCCGCCCCTAGACATCTTATCCCCTATCCAAAGGATAGGATAAGATGTCAGATCCCCAGGGTCCCGCTGCTGGGGACCCCCGGGATCTCCACTGCGGCACCCCCCTATTACTGCACAGAGCATGCTCGCTCTGTATGTAATGTCCGATACAGGGGCCGGAGCATCGTGATGTCACGGTTCCACCCCCTCATGACGTCGCGGCCATGCCCCTCCCATAGACTTGTATTGAGGGGGCGGACCATGATGTCACGAGGGGGCGGAGTCATGATGTAACGATGCTCCGGCCCCTGTATTGCCCGTCATTATGCACAGAACGAGTTTGCTCTGTGCAGTAATGATAGCGGGTGCTGCAGTGGCAATCCCGGGGGTACCCAGCAGCGGGACCCCGGCGATCTGACATCTTATCTCCTATACTTTGCATAGGGGATAAGATGCTAGGGGCGGAGTACCCCTTTAACAGAATCCCCCTTCCCCTCTATAACCTCTATTAAAAAAGTGAAAGCATGTGATATACATAAAGAATCAAATACATATCTACCTAGGTAACAGACAAAGCATCTGATATGGAACCCAGAAGCTAAGCAGGACACTTTTGCTGATAAAGGAGCCTCAGTTGTGTGGTATGAATGTATATAATGAGAATAGGGGTTATAAAGAGAAATATTCACACTTAGGTGGAGGGTCGAGTCCTTTGTCTCTTCCCTGCCAGATGTGGTGGAATATCTCCCTCATCATTTATCGGATCATTCTCCTATTCATGTACACCTTAGCTTCAGTTCTAGTCCTAGAGTTAGGGGGTCCTTTTGGCGCCTTAATCCGTACTGGCTTCAGCTACCCACAATAGGCCACACCCTGGTAGCAAATATTGAATCTTTCCTGGCAATTAATCGTGGCTCAGCTTCGCTGGGGGTAGTGTGGGATTCTCTGAAGACTTTTGTCCTGGGTGTGTTTATTAGAGACATTAACACATGTAAATCGAAGAATCGAGAGATACAGGAGTCATTGCAATGGCAGGTGCTTTCTGCTGAGAGGGTGTTCCTTGTTAACCCGTCTGATGCTGTTCAGGTCCGTCCTCATATCTTGTCCTCCTATCCCGACCTTTTATCCCAACCTCCTATCCAGACCTCATATCTCGTCCTCATATCCTGTCCTCCTATCCCGACCTCCCATCCCGACCTCCCATCCCATCCTCATATCCTGACTCGTAATATGTGTACCAGGTAATGAAATAGCTCCAGCCTAACGGAAATTAGATGGGAACATACATTTCCCATTGATTTGCATGAGACTTTAAAAAAAAAACCTTGACCCTCACAAATGGGGGTAGTTAAGGGTTAAATTAATTATCCTATATTTTAAGTGGACATATAAGTAACATGTGACCAAGTATTATCGAAATACACACATGCACACACGCACGCACGCGCACACACGCACGCGCACACACGCACGCGTACACACACACACGCGCGCGTTGAGTTTTACATATATAGATATAACTAAAAAGCACCAAAAATCTTTTATTGGTAATTTAACTTAACCCCTTAAGGACCCGGGCTTTTTCCGTTTTTTCATTTTCAATTTTTCCTCCTTAACTTTAAAAAATCATAACTCTTAAAAATTTTCACCTAAAATTATATATAATGGCTTAATTTTTGCGTCACTAATTCTACTTTGTAATGACATTAGTCATGTTACCCAAAAATCTACGGTGAAACGGGATAAAAAATCAATGTGCGACAAAATTGATGAAAAATCACTATTTTGTAAGTTTTGGGGGCTTCTATTTTTACGCAGTACATTTTTTGTCAAAAATGATACCTTATCTTTATTCTGTAGGTCCATACGGTTAAAATGATACCCTACTTGTATAGGTTTGAATTTGTATCACTTCCGAAAAAAATCATGAATACATGCAGGAAAATTTATACGTTTAAAATGGTCATCTTTTGACCCCTATAACTTTTTTATTTTTCTGTGTTCAGGGCGCTTTGAGGACTCATTTTTTGCGCCGTCATCTGAAGTTTTTAGCCGTACCATTTTTGTTCTGATCAGACTTTTTGATCACTTTTTATTCACTTTTTTGTGGTATAAAAAGTGATCAAAAATGCGCTATTTTGGACTTTGGAATTTTTTTGCGCGTACGCCATTGAACGAGCGGTTTAAAAAGCGGTATATTTTTATAAATCGGACATTTCCGCACGCGGTGATACCACATATGTTTATTTTTATTATTATTTACATAATGTTTTTTTTATTTTTGGAAATGCCGGGTGATTTAAACTTTTATTAGGGGAAGGGATAATTGAAAGGGTTAATGATTTTTTTACACTTTTCTTATGCAATATTATAGCTCCTATAGGGGGGGGCTATAACATTGCATTAACTGATCTTTTACACTGATTGATCCATCTCCATAGGAATGGATCAATCAGTGTTTTCGGCGATTGAATGCTCAAGCCTGGATCTCAGGCTTGAAGCATTCATTCGGCGATCGGACAGCACAGGAGAAGGTAAGAAGACCTCCTCCTGTGCTACAGCTGTTCGGGATGCCGCGATTATACCGCGGCGATCCCGAACAGCTCCCTGAGCTAGCCGGGCACTTTTACTTTCGTTTTTAGCCACGCGGCTCAGCTTTGAGCACGCGGCTAAAGGGTTAATAGCGCGTGGCACAGCGATCAGTGCCGCGTGCTATTAGAGGCGGGTCCCGGCTTCACTATGACGCCGGGCCCGCCGCGATATGATGCGGGGTCACCGTGTGACCCCGCGTTATATCGCAGGACCGGGACCCATGACGTATGCATACGTCATGGGTCCTTAAGAGGTTAAAAGTAGGGATCGACCGATTATGGGTTTGGCCAATATTATCGGCCGATATTCACGATTTTGGACATAATCGGAGACTACGCGACGTCACCGTCAGTGTGCACAGTGACAGCTCAGGACGCCGCCGGAGCCAGAAGTAGCGCGTACCCCGGGAACAGGTATTTATAAAACCGGGGATGGGGGAGGCAATGGGGGAGTGGCGGCAGTGGTGGTTGGACTAGGGAGTCAGGCAGGGGGAGAGAAGCGGCTTCTGTGGGGCCGGGGGAGGGGGGCAGTTGGGGGAAGGAAATAGCCGATAACTTATACCAGAATATTGGTATAAGTAATCGGAAAGGTCACAGATTATCGGTATCGGCCCTAAAAAAAAAAAAAATCGATATCGGTCGATCCCTACTTAAAAGCACCAAAATCATTTTACAACATGTTGAAAAGTAATTTCATAGATTTTGTATGGGATTAATGATTGTCCTTTTAGACATTTTTATTGTCTTTTGTTTGTACATAACAAGTAAGGATAACCTATAGTGCTGTAGCATAAAGGGATGCTCCACAAATTAATTATATGGTATGGTAAATTGATTGTCCCACTTAGGGCATATAAACAGAATAGAGGGGGTGTCCTGCTTCAGACCAGATTCAGGCTATGAACGCTTGATACTTGACCCATCCATATACTGTATTACATAGGCAGCTATTTATATAAAAATCACAATGTAATATTACTACATTTTCCTGCAACTTTTCTAACACATCTGATTTTAGCCAATGTTATAGACCTGACAGAGCCATTTCCATGCTCTATGTGCACCACAGATTAAAGAACTCATATTGGATATTCTGTATTCTGAAATAAAATAAGACATAAATGAACCCTTCCTTTAATGTTAAGTGAAAACTGTAAAAATCTGTTGTTGTGTGTTATATTATAAAGTCTCCAAGCGTTTAAGTATCTGACACATTCAAGTGTAAATGTGATGGACAGATCGTGTAGCAGTCTCAATTGCCGTCTTGGAAAACTATTAAGAACTTCCCGGCCAAGCTTGCACCACAACCATGTAATCATACTGCCACAAAACTACAATTGAAAAAGGTTTGAATGATGCAATATCAGAGCCTACAATATGCCAGCCCCCTACAATCATAAAACAATCCAAAAGAAAGTCTGCACAAAATCCATTCCAACAATGACAAAAGAAACGCAGTGTGTAATTTTTGTTTTTGAAAATTTGCAGCATCGATCGGACAATGACTGATATGAAGAGCCGATGAGCCCTGACTATTATCCCAGAAGCCAGCTGACTTTAATTAAAATACTAAATATAAGTGATAGCAACACCTAAGAAGATTGTATGCGACTATAAGAAACAGTATTATGAGTGGAGCTTTATTATGAGAGTAGTGGATTGGACACAGATGAAAAATCTTTTAAGAGCCCACTCTTAAGGCTGGGGAAGAACTGTCCTGCACTAAGACTCCTTTAAAGGGGAACTCCACTGGCCAGCATTCCGAACATCTAGAACGTGCGCTGTGTGGGTCGGCCACGCATGCAAGTCTATGGGAGGGGGTGTGATGGCCGCTACACCCCCTTCCCATAGACTTGCATTGAGGGGGCGTGGTGTGATGTCACAAGGGGGCATGGCCGACCCCCGCAGTGCACTCCGAGTGTTCAGAACTAAATGTTCTGAATGCTGGCCAGTGGAGTCCCATTTTAAAAGGGTCTTAGTGCCGGACTTACAGTACTTCCCCAGCTTTATAATACTCCTGAATAGCAGAATACTATTGTGAGGTTTGGTACTTAATAGAAACACTGTAAACATCAGCAGGCTCAGCTAAAATCTACATAAATAAATAGGGGGTGCTGCTGCGTGTACCATATAGCAATACAAAACCAAAGAAAAAAGTAGTACACCAAATAGCGCACACCCATTCCAGTACAAAAAAGTTTATTTAGAATTACATACAATAATACAATAAGTATAATCAGACCGAACTATCCCCCCATAAAAACATTTAAAAGGCAAAAAAAAAAATGCCCTCCCACAACAGGGGGAGTCAAATAGACTCCATCCAGGACACCTATAAGTGTATCTAATGCAATAGCTGCCTCTATGCATAAATATGCCAAATTGTATACAATCAAATACTGTCCAGGTACATATACTTGTAGCAATAAATTCACTATCAATATGCAATGAGTAAACCATATACAACTAGTATATCAATATTCCCACAAGGACTCAGACAAGAAGCCGAGAAATGCAAGCATTAGAGGCAAAAAGTAAGTTGTGCTAATAGGTGTCCTCCGTCACCTACTGGTGACTTCCTCAGGGGTATTATCATAAGGTGTTCAGGAGGACACCTATTAGCAAAACTAACTTTTTGCCTCTGATGCTTGCATTTCTCGGCTTCTTGTCTGAGTCCTTGTGGGAATATTGATATACAGGTTGTATATGTTTACTCATTGCATATTGATAGTGAATTTATTGCTACAAGTATATGTACCTGGACAGTATTTGATTGTATACAATTTGGCATATTTATGCATAGAGGCAGCTATTGCATTAGATACACTTATAGGTGTCCTGGATGGAGTCTATTTGATTCCCCTGTTGTTGGAGGGCATTTTTTTTTTTGGCCTTTTAAATGTTTTTATGGGGGGATAGTTTGGTCTGATTATACTTATTGTATTATTGTATGTAATTCTAAATAAACTTTTTTGTACTGGATTGGGTGTGCGCTATTTGGTGTACTACTTTTTTCTTTGGTTTTGTCTGGTATTTAATGTCTCCAATATAGCTGCTTCAACAGACATATATTCTCTTCAGGAGGCTGGGAAAGCTGGGTGACAGGCAGTACATAAAGCTAGGAAAGTTATGTGAGCCCTGCACTGTGTACCCAGCTTTCCCAGTCTCCTGAAGCCCCAGAAGTGATGGACTGCTCATCCTCCCTAAGGCTGGGTTCACACCACGTTTTCTTAAATACGGTTCCCGTATACGGTTTGGAGGAGAGGGGCGGGGCTTAATCGCGGCGCCCGCACTCAGCCGTATTCGGGAACCGTATTTAATGCAAGTCTATGAGCCGACCGGAGTGAACCGCAGCCTCCGGTCGGCTTCGTTTTCGTCCGTATGCGGTTTCCCGACCGCAGGCAAAAACGTGGTCGACCACGTTTTTGCCTGCGGTCGGGAAACCGCATACGGACGAAAACGAAGCCGACCGGAGGCTGCGGTTCACTCCGGTCGGCTCATAGACTTGCATTAAATACGGTTCCCGAATACGGCTGAGTGCGGGCGCCGCGATTAAGCCCCGCCCCTCTCCTCCAAACCGTATACGGGAACCGTATTTAAGAAAACGTGGTGTGAACCTAGCCTTACTGAGTATGGAAGCTGTGCCCTCTCCCAGCCACCGCCCTTCACACCAACTCAGCAACACCACTGCTCACTGTGCAGCTCAGCCTGCCTTCTTCCTCCATTCCCCTGGCAGGTATTGAAATAGTTATCAGGGACATTTGCACGTGTACAAGTACTCATTTAAATGTCCAGTAACAGCACTGATACCGATATAAGATCCCTACTATCAACTATAAGGAGCACTATAATGGGATCTAACTACTACTGTGTCAGAGCACTATTATGAGGAAAACTACAGTGTAGGGGGCAATATTGGGGCAGACATCTGTGTGTGGCCACTATTGGGGGCAATCTACTGTATGGGGACACTACAGTGTGGGGCACACTTTTAAAGAAGCACTATTATTGTGTGTGGCAATACTGCTATAGAAAGTTTTTATAGGTATAGGTGTAGCATTAAAGGGGTTCTCCGTTGCTTAGACATCTTATTCCCTATCCACCACTATGTGGGAGACTCTGCCTACAATTTGGAAACTGCTGTTGCCTATTGTGGGGGACCTCTGCCTACTAAACTGCTGCTGCCTATTATGGGGACCTCTGCCTACTAAGGGGGAACTGCTGCTGCCTATTATTAATGACCTCTGCCTTTTATGGGGGACCTCTGACTACTAAGGGGGAACTGCTGCGGCATATTATGGGGGACCTCTGCCTACTATGGGAAACTGCTACTGCCTACTATGAGGAACTCTGCCTACTATGGGGGAACTGCTGCTGCCTATTATGGAGGACCTCTGCCTACTAAGGGGGGATTGCTGCTGCCTATTATGGGGGACCTCTGCCTACTATGGGGGAACTGCTGCTGCCTATTATGGAGGACATCTGCCTACTAAGGGGGAATTTCTGCTGCCTATTATGGGGGACCTCTGCCTACTATGGGGGAACTGCTGCTGCCCATTATGGGGGACTTCTGCCTAGGAACTGCTGCTCCCTATTATGGGGGACCTCTGCCTACTAAGGGGGAACTGCTGCTGTGTATTATGGGGGACCTCTGCCTACTAAGGGGGAACTGCTGCTACCTACTATGGGGGACCTCTGCCTAGTAAGGGGGACCTTCTGCTGCCTATTATAAGAGACCTCCACCTACTATGGAGGAACTGCTGCTGCTGCCTATTATGGGGAACCTCTGACTACTAAGGGGGAACTGCTGTGGCCTATTATGGGGGACCTCTGCCTACTATGGGGGAACTGCTGCTGCCTATTATGGAGGACCTCTGCCTACTAAGGGGGAATTGCTGCTGCCTATTATGGGGGACCTCTGCCTACTATGGGGAACTGCTGCTGCCTATTATGGGGGACCTCTGCCTAGGAACTGCTGCTCCCTATTATGGGGGACCTCTGCCTACTAAGGGGGAACTGCTGCTGCCTATTGTGGGGGACATCTGCCTACTAAGGGGGAACTGCTGTTGCCTATTATGGGGGACCTCTGCCTACTAAGGGGGACCTTCTGCTGCCTATTATAAGAGACCTCTGCCTACTATGGAGGAACTGCTGCTGATGCCTATTATGGGGAACCTCTGACTACTAAGGGGGAACTGCTGTGGCCTATTATGGGGACTTCTGCCTACTATGGGGAACTGCTGCTGCCTACTATGAGGACCTCTGCCTACTATGGGGGAACTGCTGCTGCCTATAATGGTGGACCTCTGCCTACTATGGGGGAACTGCTGCTGCCTATTATGGGGGACCTCTGCCTACTATGGGTGAAACTGCTGCTGCCTACTATGGGGGCAACTCTGCTGCTGCCGCCTTCTATGGGGAGACTGCTGCTACAATGGGGAACTGGTGCTGCCTACTATGGGGTGGGGGACTGTTACCACTATGTGGGAAACTCTGCCTACTATGGGGGAACTGCTGCTGCCTATTATGGGGGAAACTGCTGCTGCCTACTATGGGGGAAACTGTTGCCTACTATGTTGACTTCCGCTGCCTACCTAATGTGGGGGGCTATCTACTACCTACAAGCTACTATGGAGACTAACTACCAAGCTAATAGGGGGGAGGGGGCTACCTACTACCTTAATATGAGAGTTTTCATACAGGGGACAGCTATCTGGGGGATTTACCTACTGAGACAACTCTCTCTGGGGGGCCCTACCTTCCTAAACTACCTATAGGGGCCTGTCTACGTACTGGAGCAACCTACCTATGCAATAGGAGGGACTTTCCAACTACTAAGAGGGGCATTATTACAGTTTGGGACATTATAGCTGTTGAAAAAGTGCAAAGCTGAATTTTTTTCCCCTCCATCTTCTCCAGAGTCGTAGCCGGAAAAAATCATCATGGCATTTGAGCTGGAGAAGAAAAAGCAAAGGAAGGATGCCAATCAGAGAAGATGTCACCTGATATAACTGTATGTAATCACTTATATGGTCTGTAGTGGTAATGATGGGGGTTGTTGTCAGTCACCTGATATAACTGTATATAATCACTTATATGGTCTGTAGTGGTAATGATGGGGGCTGTTCTCAGTCACCTGATATAACTGTATGTAGTCACTTATATGGTCTGTAGTGGAAATGATGGGGGTTGTTGTCAGTATTGGACGTCCTCCTAAACTGAGGTGACAGACTGACATTATTGCCTAAATCAACTGGTGCCTGAAAGTTAAACAGATTCTTAATTACTTCTATAAAAACATCTTAATCCTTCCAGTACTTATCACCTGCTATAAGCTCTGCCGGAACTTTTTTTTTTTTTTATTTCCTTTCTGTATGACTTCAGTGCTCTCTGCTGACACCTCTCTCCATTTTAGGAACTGTCCAGAGTAGAAGCAAATCCCAATAGCAAACCTATCCTGCTCCGGACAGTTCCTCACATGGACAGAGGTGTAAGCAGAGAGCACTGTGGTCAGACAGAATGGAAACTCAAAAAGAATAAAACTTCCAGGCAGCTGATAAGTACTGGAAGGATTAAGATTTTTTAATAGAAATAACTTACAAATCTGTTTAACTTTCTGTCACCAGTTGATAAAAAAAAAAGGTTTTCCAGCAGCGTACCCCTTTAAAGATGTATTCCCATTCTGCAGCTGTAGGTGTAGTTAGGGTGTGGCTGAGGGTGTGGTTAGGGGTATGGCAATGGGTGCAGTTAGGGGAGTGGCTTGTTCTTCTAGGCGCTCAACAAAAGTTGGGAGGTATGCTGCTATTAAGCAGTGATCTGCAACCTGTGACTCTGCAGCTGGTGCAGAACTACAACATCAAGCCTAACAGCCAGAGGTTGTACTAATGCAGTGGTTTCTTGTGTTCCTGCCCCTTATCCATTGCTAGTAGTTGTCATTGTCTGCTGGGAGTTGTACTGATGCATCAGCTACAGTGCCACAGACTGCAGATCACTGCTCTATAGCACAACAAGATGGGAGATGTGGTTTTGGGTCTGTTTTGGTTTTTGGCCAAGCACTTCCTAAATATTCTGTTTTGATCAAAAATAGCATTCAAGTAAAGTATCTCCCAAAACTTCAAGTCTTACTATGACCCAAAATGAAAAAAGGGCAGTGACTAGCAGTAGCTAGACACATTTTATTACAAAGGAATGTAACACATTTCTGAAACATCATAAAGCATTTTCATTATATTAATCTGCCTCAGGAGTAAAGTAAAGGTTACAGATGTTTTCTGAAACTCTACAGAAGACATTCTTTGCCTTGGTCTGGTGTAAGGTGAACATTGTTGGTCCATAGAGGACATGGGGTTGTGCCACTCAAGCTAGGTGACATATTAGGGACTACAACCCTCATCATCAACCCACTAGACCTCTCCTGGCATCACAAATACACATCCCTTTTTATTACCATGCCTGTCCTCTTATATATTGTTAATATATTTCCCACTATTTCTTGTAAAGCATAATATTAGAAATGTTTGCTTCTTTTGTTCCTCTATAGAAGTGAAGATGCATCTGCTGTCCTCTGTAATTCCATTTCTAGAGTTTGAAAAATAATTATGTCATCGCTAACCAAAGAGATAAAGATAATAAGTGTTTTGTAGATGACAAAATGACAGCAATATTACAGCAAATAAAAAACATCCATTTTTCATAGGACACAAAGGAACAATTTTTCACTGGTAAAAGCTAGTAATCTCTTTATAGCAGATAATTACACGCAGAGGTCGCATGGAATGTTGTTTTAAATGCATAAATAGAGGGTTGAACTGAAGAGCATGTGTATTTATGATCGCCATACTTTAGCCAATACATCCTTGCTGATCTATGTCCAGAGACCTCCGACAATCAATCACTACAATTACATGGCTGACACACATTGGGCAATATATCATTCCCCCTCTAACAGAAAACAAACAAGAACAAAGTTCTACCAAATACGTATATGTTTGTTTTCCTCTTACTTCTCACACAAGATGGCCTTTCATTCTTTTTCCAGCACAGTGTATACTGATGCATTTGAACTCAGTGCGCCTAACTGATCTAATAAATCAACTTGTGTAAGTTATTACAGTGTATGTTTCAATGCCGTGAGATGGATCAGCGAGCAGGCCTTGTGCTGCCATTTTGCTGCCATTTGCCAGAGGTACAAGGCTCTCCATGTCAGTCACCTTTTTTAGCAGGACTGCATTTTGCTAAAACATTTGCATTCCAGTTACATCACAAGCACACACAGATGCAGAAGGTGGGCACAGCTCTGAAGTTTGTAGAGGTGGCAGAAGATCAGACATTAGTTAGATTTATTTTTCCACAAAGTGTATCACTGTGTCTATAACAGCTGGTTCTACTATGGACATTGCAATGTGGCTCTGCTTTTGGCTTTGGAAGATAAACATTCATCTACATTTGTGGCAAAATGTTTTAAGATTGATAAAGATTTTGCCTAAAGATTTACAGTGTTGACCCTTCTTTTTCAAGACTTACTTGTAATTCACCCTGACATGCTGGATATCAGCTTCTGGGCCAAATCCTGACTGATGACAGTCCATTCTTGTCTAATAAGTGCTTATTTCTGTGTTTTTGTTTGTTCACCGGCTTTTTGAGGATTGACCAAAAGCTCTCAATGGGATTGAACCAATGGCCACTGACCAAAAATATCAACGTTTTGTTCATAAAGCCACTTTTGCCCGTGAAATGGTGACTAAAAAAAAAAAGCATTGTTTATTATCAAATTGTTCCTGAAGGCTGTTTAGATACCAGCAAGTGCCAGATCCGTCTCCAAAAGAGGATACAGGTATAGGACTGCTTCAACACCAGTGCAGAGCTTGGTCAGGAATGGCAGCAGGCAGATGTCAGTGCATCTGCACGTACAATGAGGAGAAGGATTTTGATAGCTGGCCTGGTGTTAAGAAGAAGCCACTTCTTTCCAAGAAAAACATCAAGGACAGACTGACATTCTACAGGAAGCAGAAAATGTAGAAAAAATGCTGCGGTGGCGCTTCCAAGGAATTCACCCAAAAGTCGTGGGTATAGGTATAAAGTAAATCATTTATTTTTACAGCATAATGAAATCAAAGAAAATAAATAAAGTAAGATGCGTTTCGGGAGTCACAGCTCCCTTTTTCAATTGCAGGTGGTTGCTGTGTGGCCGGGTGACAGGTGTGGGAATTTAAATACACAAAAAAGGCGCCAAACCAGGTGAGCTGGTGACGTCATGTGGAATGGGTGCCAGGTGTGGGCTGGGCAAGAGAGACATACTGTTACGCCAAGCACTCCTCCCCGGAGGGCTCGAGGCATTCTCCCTTCTGCAGCGCCCCTGTCAGACCCGCTGACCGGGAGCGCTGCACTGTCACTGCCGGTGGGGATAAGATCCGTGTAGCGGGACGCGCCCGCCCGCGGGTCGCATCCCAATCTACTCACCTGTCCCGTTCCCCGGCTGTCACGTCCCGGCACGCACGGCCCCGCTCTCTAGGGCGCGCGCGTCGGCTCTCTAAGATTTTAAGGGCCAGTGCACCATTAATTGGTGCCTGGCCCAATCAGTATAATTAGCCTCCATCTGCTCCAGGCTTATATAAACCCACTTCCCCTTCCTGTGCTTGCCGGATCTTGTTGCCTTAGTGCCTAGTGAAAGCGTTTTGTGAGTGCCTTTACCAGTGTTTCCAGATCTTCTGCCGTTGCCTTTGACTACGAACCTTGCCGCCTGCCCTGACCTTCTGCTACATCTGACCTCGCCTCTGCCTAGTCCTCCTGTACCATGCCAGTCTCAGCAGTCAGTGAGGTTGAGCCGCTACCGGTGGACACGACCTGGTTGCTACCGCCGCAGCAAGAACATTCCGCTTTGCGGCGGGTTCTGATGTAAACCAGTAGCAACTTAGAACCGGTCCTCCGGTACGGTCCACGCCAATCCCTCTCTGACACAGAGGCTCCACCACCAGCTTGCCGAATCCTGACACATACATAGTACAACATTTTCAATAAAAGAGCATGAAAATCACGTAAAACATGAAAAAATGCATAGGTATAGTCTTTTACAGGAGTATTTAGAAGTTCAAATAGAACCGCGAGAAATGTCCGGGGTGGCGACCAATCAGAGAGTTGCCGGTGTCCGTGGGACCAATCAGGAGGCAGTAGGCGGAGGCTGTCATTGCTGTGCTGGGTTGCCGCGGCAGGTGTATGAATAGAGACGAGCCCCTGAAGGCTGATTGGTCGCTTGCTGTGGGATAGTGTAAAGGCGACCAATCAGTATCGTGCCGTACATGACTGAGTATAGTTACGCTGTCATGGACGGAAGTCCGTGTGGAGATATCGTCCAAAGATGGGCATGGGGATAGTGGGCTAGATTCTGATAGGCTGTCCGTGATATCGGGTGAGCCAATCAGAGGGGTGACGTATAAGTCAGGATTTCAAGTTGCTGCCACTGGTGGCGGTAAAGTGTCTTTCAAAAATGTCAGCCAATCGCTGCTACGGTATATCCTCTCCGGGAGATTCCTAGAGGCATCGGCGGCAATTCTTTTTTGAAGAGTACGACCAATCGCTGCTGGGCAGGTCCGGGCGGCGACCAATTGTGAAGAAGGAGGTGTTTTGGCGACCAATCATGAAGAAGGAGGTCTTTGAATGCTGTCAGGGTGCCGGTATCAGGCTTGAACTTTGTCCGGTCGGGTTGTCATCCGATCTGGTGGTCATCGGGGTCGGGTTGTCGCTCGGAATTATTCATGGAAGGGCTGTGAGACCTGTAAAGAAAAGGAGAGATAGAGAGAGAGAAGGGGAGGGGAGAGAAACAGTTGGCTGCAGCGGCGGCTAGGTGTCGTCTTGTCCCGCAGTGAGGAGGCATCTGCTAGTCCTGAAACTCCTGATGGGGTAAGTAGTGTTGGTCACCCTGCAGGTGAATTTTGTGCATTTGTTAGCAATGTTGTTGCACCTCCAACATTGCTAACAAATGCACAAAATTCACCTGCAGGGTGACCAACACTACTTACCCCATCAGGAGTTTCATTAACCGGAGCACCTCCTACGTGATCTACCTCTTCGAGTGGTCTTCAGTACGTCGAGCGCACCATCCAACCACTAAATCACCGCATTACCAAGCATAGATCCAATGTCACCAAGGGGTACCAACTCCACAGTGTCTCCGGGCATGCAGCCGAAAAGCACAGAAGCAATTTCAGGTGTCACACCATCACACATATTGAACACATCTCCGCCGACACTGCCCACCGATTCGCAGTACTGAGAAAACGGGAACATTTCTGGATCTTCACCCTTAAAAATTTGACACCCTCGGGTTTGAATGAATACATCGAAAATGTTACCTAATCCACCCCTCCACCCACTGCTGCCAGAATACAAGTCCACCCACCTCACCGATGCCAACTAAAGACTAACCGATGGGTCCCGATGACATCGCGACAGCCATAGCAGATGCCTCCTCACTGCGGTACAAGACGACACCTAGCCGCCGCTGAAGCCAACTGTTTCTCTCCCCTCCCCTTCTCTCTATCTCTCCTTTTCTTTACAGGTCTCACAGCCCTTCCATGAATAATTCCGAGCAACATCCGGACCCCGATGACCACCAGATCGGATGACAGCCCGACCAGACAAAGTTCAAGCCTGATACCGGCACCCTGACAGCGTTCAAAGACCTCCTTCTTCATGATTGGTCGCCAAAACACCTCCTTCTTCACGATTGGTCGCCGCCCGGACCTGCCCAGCAGCGATTGGTCGTACTCTTCAAAAAAGAATTGCCGCCGATGCCTCTAGGAATCTCCCGGAGATGATATACACGTCTCCTGAGGAGAGGTTCTTCGGACCGGGCATATGGGTGACATTTGCTCCCACTTTGTGCAGGCCTTGCCTCCTATCTGACCTCATTTATTCATTTCTTGCTGGTATCTCTAATTAATTTATTTATTTTTCATATTTATTGACTGCTTGGCACCTTATTACCAGATATACCGCATGTCATTCTCTGATATTTACTGTGACACCTCCATATACTGGTTTATCCTGTGCATTTTGCATAGTGCACTGCAATCATTCCAATTTTGGTAGGTGAGCCACACATTTTTTTAGCCCTGGTCCAGATGAGACATACACCATGTCTCATCTGTGTGGTGTGGCCCGATATGGGCCTTTTTAAGTGGTTTTAATTCATTTTTCTGTGTCTGTTATTTTAGTTTTTTTCTGCTATGTCAATCATGTGCTCCTAATAAAGATTGTTATATTTTGCATTAATTGACAATCCTTGGTGTGCTTCCATTTGTACATTATTTCTGGGTTTGTTGCAGGGTTGGTTCTATATAATGTTGGTTAAGCACCCAGGTTCATTTACATTTTCTAGCTGAGCCCCCCTACCTTTCTTTCTTGATCATCTCCGATTGGCCACCGCCCGGTCAATTGGCTGACATTTTTGAAAGACACTTTACCGCCACCAGCGGCAGCAACTTGGAATCTGGACTTACACGTCACCCCTCTGATTGGCTCACCCGATATCACAGACAGCCTATCAGAATCTAGCCCACTATCCCCATGCCCACCTTTGGACGATATCTCAACACGACTTCTGCCCATGACAGCGTAACTATACTCAGTCATGCATGCCATGATCCTGATTGGTCGCCTTTACACTATCCCACAGCAAGCGACCAATCAGCCTTCAGGGGCTCGTCTCCATTCATACACCTGTCGCGGCAACCCAGCACAGCGATGACAGCCTCCGTCTACTTCCTCCTGATTGGTCCCACGGACACCGGCAACTCTCTGATTGGTCGCCACCCTGGACATTTCTCGCGGTTCTATTTGAACTTCTAAATACTCCTGTAAAAGACTATACCTATGCATTTTTTCATGTTTTACGTGATTTTACGTGGTTTTACAAATTTACCATATTATGAACCCTAATAAAAATTATTGGCCCACAAAATTGCGTAATTAGATCATTTTATTTTTTTTCCCCCTTACATACTGTATATTTTTGTCTGGCTCCATAATACATTTTTATGATAAAATAATGTGCGCCAATGAAAAGTACAACTTGTCCCACAAAAAACAAGCCCTAAGACTGCGTTCACACTAAAGGATCCGCAGCGTAAAATATTACATTATGCCTCCATCTGTGCCTGCTCACAGCAGCAATCTGCCGCTACGAGCAGACACGCTGTGATGTGCAAGTCGCCGCGCACATGTGCAGCATACTCTCACACTTCGTGGCTGCTTTTGGCTTAGCTCAGGGAGAAGTCGCGATGTGTGCGAGTACACTGCACATCGCAGCGTGTCTGCTCGGAGTGGCTGATTGCTGCTATGATCAGGCACCGATGGAGGCACAATGAAGGGGTCCATAGTCGGCAGATCTGCAGCATAAAATACACTGTGGATCCGTCCATGTGAATGCGGCCTAATACAACATTGTCAGTGGAAAAATGAAAAAAGTGAGCCAAAAAAAAAATTATCGCTGGGTCATGAAGGGGTTAAAACACATTATTGAGGGGGAAGGGGGGGGAGGAAAGCAGCAGAATTTTGAGGCACCAAAGAAAACATCATTTTTATGCATTTTTTATTTGGAGAGAAAAAAAATAGGAGAAAATAGCTGTTTTGATTAGGAAAAAAAAACTGCAGAAAAACCTACATTTGTTGTATGACCTATTGTCTTACAGCTAACATATTACAGTTTTTTCTAGCATTTTTTTTCAGAAAAACACCATGTATAAAAACACTCAGATTATACTAATATATGTTGCTTTAAATTGGCACTGTTAGATTAAAGACCTTTTATATGTTGTTACTGATGAAAATAAAAGACCTTTTGAAATATGGTTCAGGCATGGCATGGCCTGGATTACGGGTGAGCGGTGGTGTGCGCTGAGAGCTCACACTCTGCATAAACTTACCAGTCTTCTTTCTGCGGGTCCCTACGGTGTTGCTGAACATCTGGTGCAGCTGTTGGTTCAGTCCCAGCAGCTGTCGGTGGTGTGGGCAGCTCCTTTCTCCTGTAGCCTGGAGCTCCGTGCGGTCTCCGGTCGGATGGTGAGGCTCCTTCTGGTCCTGGATGGTCTGCGGCTGTGGACTGTAAGGTCTCTGCTGTATCTCCTGGGCTTCTGCATCTTCAGTCCACCCTGGGTCTGGGCACCATTGCAGGCCTCCGGGCCTGGTTGCTGTCGGGACCCCCCGCGGTGGAGTGCGGCCTCAGCTGTAATTCCTGGCTGCAGCACGGATTCTGCCACAGTGAGGACTTGTGTGACTGCTGGTCTCTCCTCTGCCATTCCCTGGGGAACTGCAAGTTACTGCCCTATAGCACCCTGTGGTGCCCTATTGGAGTTCTGGCCTCACTCTTCTGGGATTTTTGCTGGACTGCCTACTGAACCTCCAATCCTGTCTGTGAGTAACCTGGTGGGAGACTTCTGCACTTGCTGGGACTTGTGGTGCATTGCAAGCTAACTAAAGCTATCTGCCCTGATGGGGTGCTCTGTGCTTACTGGATTGTGGGGCTAGTGGATTTCTACCTGCTCTCTGGTAGCTCATGGGTGGCCCTGTGGTAGTAATAAGAAATCCAAGTTGAATGCTGAGGGCTCCCGGAAGACCTCTGATGAGGAGGCCTCCTCTGATGATGGGTCCTCTCGCTCCTGTGGCCCTTCTCAACGGGATCCTGGTGCTCAGACCCCACTTGCTACTAGAGTCTCTGTGCAGGCGGCGAAAGCACTAAGCCAGTTCTCCAGGCCTCCGGCCCGTCCTAGGGGGTGATTCTCCTGATCCTCCACTGTTGTTATTTGAGGGATCTCTGACTCCCCTGAAAGACCTGTCTATGATGCTGCTACTATGGACCAGCGCTTCTCTGAACTTTTGGCTTCCTTTACCTCCTGTCAGTCAATTATGGTGACCAAAGTGGAAGAACTGCGGCAGCAGTTTGTTATCTTATGACATGAGACCCAAAAGATTTGTGAGCGAACTGAAAAAGTTGAGTGTAGGGTCTCTATGGTGGAGGACACTTTACACCCGCTGCCATGGCGGGCTGACTCACTGCACTGTCAGGTTACGGGGGTTCTGAGTCGCATGGATGACATAGAGAACCGCTTGAGACACAATAACATCTACCTCGTGGGCCTCCCTGAGAAGGTGGAAGGGAATGATCCTGTACTGTTCCGGGAAACTTGGCTGAAGGAGATTCTTCCTGTGGACATTTTCTCTCCTTGTTTCTCTGTTGAGCGGGACCACCGAGTTCCAGCTCGGCCTCCTCCTCCTGGTGGCCCTCCACATCCCTTCCTGGCCAAACTTCTACACTGAGAGTGGTGGATGGGGCCTCTACTAAGTTATTTACACCACGACTGATGCTCTTCACTGGGTGGATGCAGCTCTTTCTGTTTGACCGCCAGATTGAACAGTACTGGAATACCTTGCTAGAAACTGTTCTCTATGATTGTCTTTAGATAGTAGTTAGGGAGCTAGATCTTGCTTAGGGTTCCCTAGGTTCCAGTCTCCCTAAGGTTCTCTGGGTAGTTTTCTTTAGTTACCGGCCGCTTAAGTTTATGGTGGGGTGGCAGGAGGCGGTTTTTAGCACTAGTAGCTTGTAAGTCTCATTTGGTGTTCACTATGTCCCGTTTAGTGTAGGTTTTCTTGAGGATGTTTTGCTTATGCTTTGTTGCCTGTGTATACATGTTTTGTGTCTGTGCCCTGTTTGCCTCTCTGTTGATTGTGTGTGGTGTATGTGGTCCCGGTGCTCTGCCATTCTTTGTCCTGGTCCTCCTTTGGTCTCTCCTATTTCTAAATAGTATTAATTTTCATGATGGAGACCCTAAAAGTGGTTAGTTTGAATGTTAGGGGGCTTAATTCTAAGTTCAAAAGGGCCTTATGTCTCAACTTTGCGAAAGTCAGTCTCCTCACATTATTTGTCTACAGGAGACCCATGTTACGGGTCAGAAAGTTCTTGCCCTGAAAAGGGCTTGTATAGCGCGGGATTACCATGCCTCATACTCTAATTATGCTAAGGGTGTCTCTGTGTTGATCACTAAGTCCCGGCTGTTGACAGTTTCTCAAGTGGCCTGAGACCAGTTTGGGAGATTTGTAATATTACATTGTTCTCTGGGTTCTCTCTCTTTTGTTCTTGTCTCCGTGTATGTGCCCCCTCCTTTTCAGGTCTCTGTGCTGGAGCTAATTACTAACAAAATGTTGTCTTTTCCCTCTGATCCTATTCTTTTCAAAGGTGATTTCAATGTGGTTCCTGATCCAGTGCTCTACCGCACCACTGCTGCTAACCCTGGCTCCTCCTCATTTAACACCTGGTGCTTGGCGATGGGCCTGACACACCTCTGGAGGTGGAAGTACCCAACTGCATCATCCTTTTCCTTTTACTCTGCGGCTCATAGGTCATTCTTTCGAATTGACCTCGCTCTGACCTCCTTCAGACGATAAGAGATGTTTCCTACAACACTAGGGGGATCTCAGACCATTCTGCTGTACTGGTAGTTCTCCATCTAGGCCCTAGTCTCCTTTCCCGTATCTGGTGCATGCACCCTGGCTGGCTGCAAGCTGAGGCAGGAGGCTCTGGGGGTTGCCCATGCTGAATATTGGGAGAACAATGCTTCTTATCCTAATCCCTTAGTTCAGTGGGATGCATACAATGCCATGGTTAGAGGGGCCTTTATAGTAGGTGTTGCGGGTCAGAGGAAAATTAGGTCGACTATAGAGGGCAGGCTGTTACAGGAATTGAGTTTCTTGGAGGCAGAATTTGTTAGGAATCCATCTCCTGAGAATGAGAGGGTGTGGGCCAAGGCTCGGAGGTCTCTGTTGGTCATTCAGAAGGTTAAGGTCCAGTTGCGGTTGGTGGATAGGGAGGCTGCCCTGTTTGAATTCGGAGACAAGAATGGTAAACTGTTGGCATATTTAGCAAGGGCTAGTCACCCTGCTGCATCTATCCCTTGTATTAGGGGCCTAGATGGTGTTGTGGTGGCAGACCCCAGTTGATCAATTCTGTTTACAGAGACTTTTACTCATCTTTGGGGAAATTCTGTTTTTCTTACATGATTTATTCATTCCCATGCTTAGTTTTGCTCAGGCGGAGGCGCTAGATGCCCCCTTTACAGTTGAGGAGGTGGAAAAGGCCAAATGTGCTCTACCTCATGGGAAGACACCGGGTTTAGATGGGACGATAGGCGACTGATATAGGATGAATGAGGAGCGACTGGCCCCTATACTACTTAAATTGTTTCACTTGATAGCTGTTGCTGATGCCCTTCCAGACTCTGGGGGAGGTGTTGATGTTAGTACTTCCCAAGCCTGGAAGTCTTGACCCATTGCTAACCAATTCTTATAGACCTATTTCCCTTTTGAATGTTGATATTAAGATTTTGGCTAGAGTGTTGGCCACTTGCCTGTATGGGGTCATTAACGCTATCATTCATCCTGACTAGACTGGGTTTATGCCAGGTAGGGCTACTGATGTGAATGTGAAGCGTCTGCAACTCAACATTGCAGCGGTGGGGAGGGCTTTCATACTGGTGTGGTGGTTAGTCTGGATGTTTATAAGGACTTTGATTCAGTGCTGTGGCCCTATCTCTGGGAGGTACTGGGTGCGTTTGGATTTGGTCCCCGATTCTGTGCTTGGGTTCGCTTGCTATAAGAAAGTCCCAGGGCCCGTATTCGCACTTGGATGTTTCAGCTTCCTTTCTCCTGGATCGTGGGACGAGGCAGGGGTGACCGCTATCTCCCTTCCTTTTCATGCTGGCGATGGAGCCCCTGGAATCAGCCATTTGTAGGGACCCTGCTACCACTACCTGTGGTATTCCCAGGGGGTCTATTGGAGAGAAGGTCTCCCTTTATGCAGATGACACACTTGTGTACTTTGCGGACGCTGGGGGGCTCTCTCCTTTCCCTTATTGATCTACTTGACCGGTTTAATTAGATTTTGGGCTTGCGGGTCAACTGAGCTAAGTTCTCATTAATGGCACTTTCGTCTGAAGTCCCTCTCCCCTCCTCTCTTCCGGCAGGGGTCCAGGTGGTTTCTTTTTTCAGATATTTGGGGGTGGATGTGACTGCGACCCTGCTAGACTATCTGTCCCTAAACTTGGAGTCGCTCTTACACTACACGGTGGAGCGGAGCCTGGTCCTCCCTCCCCCTCTCCCTAGCTGGTAGAATCAATATATTTAAAATGATTTACCTTCCTAAATTCCTTTACCTTTTTTATTTAGCTCCCGTGATCCCCCTCTAGGAAATATTTTAAAACATTATGTAGTGCTCTGGGATCCTTCTACTGGCAGGGAAAACCTCCCAGACTTGGTCAGGCTCTTTTCCAAGCGGCATAGCAGCTTAGCTGCCCCTGATGTATATAACTATTTTCTTGCCTCCCAACTGGTCTATGCAGCATGGTGGATCGATTTGGATCTGTTGAACTCGGCGACGACCCTGGCTGGAGCGATTATGGGTTCCTATGAAACTCTTACTAATAAACTCTACAGTTATTCTCAATCTTCCTTTCCTATTCCCCTTCAGACAATAGCTAAAGTATGGTCAGTGGTGTCGAGTAGATTTCCACAGCCTCTGGCATCTCCTAGGGCACCCTTTTGGGGGAATGTACACTTACCTCACCTGCATGGATTACAGGAGGCCAGTTTCTGGGGTTCTCATGAAGTCAAATTTGTGATCCACTTGTTTGGGGAGGATCAGGTTTTCTTATTCTTTTCAGACATGAAGGAACGCTATAGCATCCCTGGAAATGCCTTTTATAGGTATCTTCAGCTTAGGCATGCAGTTCAGGTGCAGTTTGGCTCCCTGATGTTTACTCCTGTGTTTTCTAATATGGAGCTTCTCCTGGGTACTACGGATCTCCCTAAACCCCTTACTCAATCTTAAGCTCTCCTCCAGACACTGAGGCCTGACCCTTTCTCACAAGCCTTTCATAAATGGGTGGCTGATTTCCCAGATTTGTCTGAATGTCAGTGGAAGGAGGTTGAAGGCTCTAATTATTCCACTGTAATTAGTAGTAGAGATATGCTGATCCAATCTAGATATGTATTGAGATTGTACCCTGTTAAGTTTAAGCGCATTGATGTTTCCCCTTCTGATATGTGTTTTCGATGTTCTTCGGCAGTTGGTACTTTTTTGCATGCTGTGTGGGAGTGTCCCGTCATTGCTCTCTTCTGGAGGGAGGTGATGGGGTTTCTGTCTGATAATCTGGACTTCCCTTTCTTACTCACCCCTATGGTCTGCTGGAAGTTATTAATGATGTGGTCTCTAGTTCGTATAGACGTTTACTAATTCAATTGTTGCTATTCTGTGCCCGTTAAGTGGTAGTAATGACCTGGAAGGATACTTCCCCTCCCCCGTTGTCTCATTGGCTGACTTTGGTTAACAAATATGTCTTGTTGTACCAGGCTCTTTATGTAAGCGGTAGGTGCCCTAAGAAATTCGACAAGGTTTGGACCCCCTGGCTTCTGCTGGATGCGTCGGTCGACCCCCCCCCCCCCCCCGGCTAGAATATCCCAGTAGGCTTTCTATAGCATGTTGCTGCTCTCTATGGGAGGGGGCCGGGGTTGGAGGGGGGTTGGGGTTACCGGGATGTGTGCTTGAGTGTTTGTCTGTGTTAGGCTTCCTCAAGTCGGGTCTCAGAGGCACCCTTCTGTCCTAATGGTGCATGTTTTTACTTACACTGAATCTCTGTTTTTGTGATGGAGCCTGGGACCTATGGAGGTTATTGTTGTATATGTTTTACCTTGTTCCACCTTGTTGGTGGTGTTTGTTAATTAAAATGCAAAACTTAAATACTTTAAAAAAATCTGAATTATTAAAGGGGTACTCTAAATTTATCAGCATGCTGTTATGATCCACAGGGAGTTCTTTTCTTTTTGAATTTTCTTTCTGTCTGACCACAGTGCTCTCTGCTGACACCCCTGTCAATTTTAGGAGCAAATCCCCATAGCAAACCTCTCCTGCTCCAGACAGTTCCAAAAATGGACAGAGGTGTCAGCAAAGAGCACTGTGGTCAGACAGAAAGGAAATTTAAAAAGAAAAGAACTTCCTGTGGATCACAACAGAAGCTGATAAGTACTGGAAGGATTACGCTTTTTTAATAGAAGTAATTTACAATTCTGTATAACTTTCTGGCTCCAGTTGATTTAAAAAAAATGTTTTCCAGTGGAGTATTCCTTTAATAAAGAAAACAGCTCCTGAAAATCCCCCCACTAGTAGTCCCAATACCTATTAGGACACTGACCAGTGCTGCAGCAGCATCAGGCTTGTCCATAACTAGAGATGTCGCGAATTGTTCGCCGGCGAACAGTTCCCGGAGAATTTCGCATGTTCGCGTTCGCATCGCCAGGTTCGATCCGCCCCCTATATGTGAAGTTCGATCCGCCCCCTACACTTTAACATTGCAGTAAACTTTGACCCTGTGAGTCAGAGTCAGCAGACACATTACAGCCAATCAGCATCAGTCCCTCCTTTCCAGACCCTCCTACCTCTTGCACGGATGCCATTTTAGTGTCATTCAGCATGCTGCCGGCTTAGGAAGTGGAGGGTTAGAGAAGCTGCTCCTGCTGTATAGGGAAAGCTATAGCTAGGTTGCTGCTAGGTGGTGTATTCAGGGTCCAGTTTACTCCTAAAGCACTAGTGTAACATCTGCTTTAAGGACAGCACCCAAAAAAGCCCTTTTTAGGGCTGAAAGATATCAGTCCTGGTTGGGAGGGAACTGCTGGTTAAAAGGGGTACTCCAGAATCAAACTTAAGTTCCTTCAAGCAACTAACTACTACAGTATTCAAAGGGCTGAAAGATATCAGTCCGTTAGTCTTGCAACAGCTGGAGGCACCCTGGTTGGGAGGGAACCACTGGTTAAAAGGGGTACTCCAGAATCAAACTTAAGTTCCTTCAAGCAACTAACTACTACAGTATTCAAAGGGCTGAAAGATATCAGTCCGTGTGTTTTGCAACAGCTGTAGGCACCCTGGTTGAGGACCACTGCTTAAAAGGGGAACTCAGCTGGCAAGTTTTTTTGACCATTGTCACACTAGTGCAAATCACATTAGGTGTGAGAAATAAGAAAAAACTTACCTTTTTTGGCTGTTAAATAAAATCAGCCGTCACTGTTAGTTCACGTCACAGTTGCCATTTTTCCTGCCTGCAGGGCAAATTGTGTCACCCTAGTGCAAATCACATTAGGTCTGACAGTTGTGCAAATTTAAAAAAAATACCTTTTATGGCTGTTAAATAAAATCAGCCGTCACTGTTAGTTCACGTCACAGTTGCCATTTTTCTTGCCTGCAGGGCAAATTGTGTCTCCCTAGTGCAAATCACATTAGGTGTGACACTTGTGCAAATTTAACCAAAAAAATGACAGGCAGAGGAAGGCCACCCCGCAGGGGCCGTCGGGGTGCTGGAATTCCCTTTGGCCCTAGAATGGCCAGTGTTCAGAGGCCACGTACCCTGAACCCCCAAGGTTCTGAGGACTTAGTTGGCTGGCTATCACAAGACACCCAATCTACTACTCCCGCTCGGAACATTGACGTACCGTCCTTCTCCTCCTCTAGCTTAGCTTCGGGCACCTCTCATGCTACCACTTGCCTGCCTGCAGCCACCACCAACACTAGCACCACAGCAGCTTTACTTGATCCGTCAGAGGAGTTATTTACACATCAGTTTGAAGACATGAGTGATGCACAACCATTATTGCCAGAGGATGTAGTTAACAGGGATATGTTTCAGTCAGGCAGCATTACACACATGGACGTACGGTGTGATGATGATGTTGTACCCGCTGCTTCTTCCTTTCTTGAGGTGTCAGATAGCGGTGAAGGGGTTGATGACGACGATGTGTCCGTGGATGCCACGTGGGTGTCCGCTAGAAGAGAAGAAGAGGGGGAAAGTTCAGATGGGGAGACCGAAAGGAGGAGGAGACGAGTTGGAAGCAGGGGGAGGTCATCGCAAGGAGCTAGTGGCCCAGTCAGACAGCATGCATCGGCACACGGGGTCAGCCAGACGGGACGTCAATCTACCCATGCTGTTGCCACTACCAGAATGCCGTCATCGCAGAGCTCAGCAGTGTGGCATTTTTTGTGTGTGTCTGCCTCTGACAACAGCGAGGCCATTTGCAACCTGTGCCAGAAGAAACTGAGTCGTGGGAAGTCCAACACCCACCTAGGCACAACTGCTTTGCGAAGGCACATGATGTCACATCACAAACGCCTATGGGATCAACACGTAAGTACAAGCAGCACACAAAGTCAAAGCCGCCATCCTCCTCCTGGTCCAGCATCTTCAGCCAGGTCAACCACTGCTGCCCTCCTTGCCCCCTCTCAACCATCCGCCTCTCCGTCTCTCGCCTTGAGCAGTTCCTGCTCATCTGCTCACAGTCAGGTGTCTGTCAAGGAGATGCTTGAGCGCAAGAAGACAATGTCTCAAAGTCACCCCCTAGCACGGCATCTCACAGGTGTCTTGTCGGAACTGCTAGCCCGCCATGCTTTTACCATACAAGCTGGTGGAGTCTGAGGCCTTTAAAAAATTTGTAGCCATTGGGACACCGCAGTGGAAGGTACCCGAATGAAATTTTTTTGCCCAAAAGGAAATCCCCAACCTTTACTCCATTGTGCAAAAGGAAATTATCCCATGTCTGGCACACAGTGTAGGGGCAAGGGTCCATCTGACCACTGATACCTGGTCTGCAAAGCATGGTCAGGGCAGGTATATCACCTACACTGCTCATTGGGTAAACCTGGTGAAAGCTGCCAAGCATGGAATGTGTGGCTCTGCAGAAGAGTTGGTGACACCGCCACGACTTGCAGGCAGGCCTGCTGCCACCTCCTCTACTCCATCCTCTTCCATAACATCCTCGGCCGAGTCCTCTTCCACTGCTGCGTCTTGCTCCACATCACCGGCCCCCCCCAGCTCCCCAGGCGCTATTCCACATCCCGGATACGGCAGTGTCACGCCATCTTGGGGTTGACTTGCCTCAAAGTGGAGAGTCACACCGCACCAGCGCTCCTGTCGGCCCTGAACGCACAGGTGGACCAGTGGCTGACTCCGCACCAGCTGGAGATCGGCAAGGTGGTTTGTGACAACGGAACAAATTTGTTGGCGGCGTTGAGGTTGGGCAAGTTGGCACATGTGTGTAATCTGATTGTACAACGCTTTGTGCTCAAGTACCCAGGCTTACAGGATGTCCTGAAGCAGTCCAGGAAGGTGTGTGGCCATTTCAGGCGTTCCTATACAGTCATGGCGTACTTGTCAGATATCCAGCGGCGAAACAACATGCCAGTGAGGCGCTTGATTTGCGACAGCCCGACACGTTGGAATTCAACACTCCTAATGTTCGACCGCCGTCAACGAATATTTGTATGACCGGGGTGCTAGGACATCATCTGCGGAGCTGGGAATTTTTTTGCCACGTTACTGGAGGCTCATGCACAATGCCTGTAGGCTCATGCATCCTTTTGAGGCGGTGACAAACCTGGTCAGTCGCACCGAAGGCACCTTCAGCGTCATCATACCGTTTGTTTTCTTCCTGGAGCGTGCCCTGCGAAAAGTGCTGGATCAGGCATAGATGAGCGTGAAGAGGAAGAGTTGTGGACACCATCACCACCAGAAACAGCCTTATCAGCATCACTTGCTGGACCTGCGGCAACGCTGGAAGAGGATTGTGAGGAAGAGGAGTCAGAGGAGGAATGTGGCTTTGAAGAGGAGGAGGAAGACCAACCACAGCAGGCATCCCAGGGTGCTCCCTGTCACCTATCTGGTTCCCGTGGTGTTGTACGTGGCTGGGGGGGAAGAAGATTATACCTTCCCTGACATCACTGAGGACGAGGAACGGGACATGAGTAGCTCGGCATCCGTCCTTGTGCAAATGGGGTCTTTCATGCTGTCGTGCCTGTTGAAGGACCCTCGCATAAAAAGGATGAAGGAGAATGACCTGTACTGGGTGTCCACGCTACTAGACCCCCAGTATAAACATAAAGTGCCTGATATGTTACCGCATTACAGCAAGGCGGAAAGGATTCAGCAGGTCCAAAATAAATTAAGTATGCTGTACACAGCGTATAAGGGTCATGTCACAGCACAACAGGGATCTAACAGGGGAAGAGGTGAAAGTAATCCTCCTCCTCCTCCCACGAACACGCCGGCAAGGACAGGAAGCTGTACAGACATGCTGTTGATGGTGGACATGCGGAGCTTTTTAAGTCCTACGCATTGCCACAGCCCTTCGGGGTCCACCCTCAGAGAACGACTTGACCGACAGGTAGCAGACTACCTGGCCGTAACCGCAGATATCGACACTCTGAGGAGCGATGAACCCCTTTGACTACTGGATGTGTCGGCTTGACCTGTGGCCTGAGCTATCCCAATTTGCGCTCGAACTTCTGGCCTGTCCGCTTCAAGTGTCCTGTCAGAAAGGACCTTCAGTGCAGCAGGAGGTATTGTCACTGAGAAGAGGAGTCGCCTTGGTCAAAAAAGTCTGGATTACCTCACCTTTCTTAAGATGAATGAGGGATGGATCCCAAAGGGACTGACACTGGGCGATATATTTGACTGAACAAGGCCTGATCAGATGAGCTGCCTTGGCCTAAAAATGGTCCACACGCTGCTGTATTTGAACTCTGAAAGCCGGATGACTTGTGTGACCTATCCGCCACCAACTAGGGTTCAAGCCGCAATGTTTTAGGGCAATTTCTGCCTGGCAAAACAAACAGAAATTTTTCAGCCCGCTGCTACAGCAGCGGCTGCGACAATACCAAATTTTCCAGCCAGGTGTACATCCCTAATTTTTCTGGCCTCTGCTGCTGCACTTTTTATGTTGCTGAAATTTTTATGGCCACTGCTACAGCTGCGACAATACCAAATTTTCCAGCAAGGTGTACATCCCTAATTTTTCTGGCCTCTGCTGCTGCACTTTTTATGGTGCTGAAATTTTTATGGCCACTGCTACAGCTGCGACAATACCAAATTTTCCTGCCAGGTGTACATGCCTAATTTTTCTGGCCTCTGCTGCTGCACTTTTTCAGTCCTTTTTCAGTTAGGCTGCACTCGCTCCCTGCCTGTCAATCAGACAGGCGGGAGCGAGAGCATTGGCTCCTCAGCCACTGGCTTGGAGGCCACTCCTCCCGCACATCGCCGCCACCGCCTCGTTGTCCCTGCACGCCCGCTGCTGGACTCTGCAGTAACTGCAAGTGTAATGAGGGAACGGGGTATGCGGGGGAGGAATAAACGGGCTAGTGCCGTAGCGGGGGGGGGGTAACGGGCTAGCAAAAAAAAAAATATAGGATGGTGGGAGCTACCCTTTAAAGACTTAGCCCTTTTTCACCTTAAGGACTCGGCCGTTTTTTGCAATTCTGACCACTGTCACTTTAAACATTAATAACTCTGGAATGCTTTTAGTTATCATTCTGATTCCGAGATTGTTTTTTCGTGATATATTCTACTTTAACATAGTGGTAAAATTTTATGGTAACTTGCATCCTACTTGGTGAAAAATCCCAAAATTTGATGAAAAAAATTAAAATTCTGCATTTTTCTAACTTTGAAGCTCTCTGCTTGTAAGGAAAATGGATATTCAAAATAATTTTTTGGTTCACATATACAATATGTCTACTTTATGTTTGCATCATAAAATGTATGAGTTTTTACTTTTGGAAGGCACCAGAGGGCTTCAAAGTTCAGCAGCAATTTTCCAATTTTTCACAAAATTTTTAAACTCGATATTTTTCAGGGACCAGTTCAGTTTTGAAGTGGATTTGAAGGGACTTCATATTAGAAATACCCCATAAAAGACCCCCCTTATAAAAACTACACCCCCCAAAGTATTCAAAATTACATTCAGTCAGTGTTTTAACCCTTTAGATGTTTCACAGGAATAGCAGCAAAGTGAAGGAGAAAATTCAAAATCTTCATTTTTTACACTCGCATGTTCTTGTAGACCCAATTTTTGCAAGTGGTAAAAGGAGGACATTTTTACTTGTATTTGTAGCCCAATTTCTCTCGAGTAAGCACATACCTCATATGTCTATGTAAAGTGTTTGGCGGGCGCAGTAGAGGGCTCAGAAGGGAAGGAGCAACAAGGGGATTTTGGAAAGAACATTTTTCTGAAATGGTTTTTGGGGGGCATGTCACCTTTAGGAAGCCCCTAGGGTGTCAAAACAGCAAAAAAAAAAAAACCATGGCATACCATTTTGGAAACTAGACCCCTCGGGAAATGTAACATGGGATAAAGTGAGCCTTAATACCCCACAGGTGTTTCATGACTTTTGCAAATATAAAAAATATATATATATATATATATTTTTTTTTTACCTAAAATGCTTGTTTTCCCAAAAATTTTACATTTTTAAAAAGGTTAATAACAGAAAATACCCCCCAAAATTTGAAGCCCAATTTCTCCTGATTCAGAAAACACCCCATATGGGAGTGAAAAGTGCTCTGCTGGCGCACTACAGGTCTCATAAGAGGAGTAGTCACATTTGGCTTTTTGGAAGCAAATTTTGCTCTGGGGGCATGCCGCATTTAGGAAGCCCCTATGGTGCCAGGACAGCAAAAAAAAAAAACCCATATGGCATACTATTTTGGAAACTAGACCCCTCGGG
The DNA here is from genome assembly GCF_029499605.1 of Hyla sarda. Classification (NCBI taxonomy): domain Eukaryota; kingdom Metazoa; phylum Chordata; class Amphibia; order Anura; family Hylidae; genus Hyla; species Hyla sarda. The sequence goes on along the minus strand of NC_079194.1, from coordinate 250,818,549 downwards.
GAACGTAACAAGGGTTAAGTGAACCTTTATACCCCACAGGTGTTTCACGGCTTTTGCATATGTAAAAAAAAAATATTTTTTTTTACCTAAAATGCTTGTTTTCCCAAATATTTTACATTTTTAAAATGGGTAAAAGCAGAAAATACCCCCAAAAATTTGTAACAATTTCTCCCGAGTACGGCGATACCCCATATGTGGCCCTAAACTGTTGCCTTGAAATATGACAGGGCTCCAAGGTGAGAGCGCCATGTGCATTTGAGGCCTAAATTAGGGACTTGCATAGGGGTGGACATAGGGGTATTCTACACCAGTGATTCCCAAACAGGGTGCCTCCAGCTGTTGTAAAACTCCCAGCATGCCTGGACAGTCAGTGGCTGTCTGGTAATACTGGGAGTACTTGTTTTGCAACAGCTCGAGGCTCCATTTTGGAAACAGTGGCGTACCAAACGTTTTTCATTTTTATTGGGGAGGGGGACTGTGTAGGTGTATGTGTATATGTAGTGTTTTTTACTTTTATTTTGTGTTAGTGTAGTATTTTTAGGGTACAGTCACACGGGCGGGGGTTCACAGTAGTTTCAGCAGCTCAAACTTGTAGCCAGATACTTACTGTAAACCTCCACCCATGTGAGTGTACCCTGTACGTTCACATTGGGGAGGGGGGGTACATCCAGCTGTCGCAAAACTACAACTCCCAGCATGCGCTGACAGACTGTACATGCTGAGAGTTTTATAGTTTTGCAACAGCTATAGGCACACTGGTTATGTATCACCGAGTTTGTGACCTAACTCAGTGTTTCACAACAAGTGTGCCTTAAGCTGTTGCAAAACTACAACTCTCAGCAGTCACCGACAGCCAACGGGCATGCTGGGAGTTGTAGTTATGCCACCAGCAGATGCACCACTACAACTCCCAGCATGCACTTTAGCTGTTTGTGCAAGCTGGGAATTGTAGTTATACAACAGCTGAAGGTACACTTTTCCATAGAAAAAATGTGCATCCAGCTGTTGCAAAACTATAAGTCCCAGCATGCCCATAAGGGAATGCTGGGAGTTGTGGTGGTCTGCCTCCTGCTGTTGCATAACTACAGCTCCCAGCATGCCCTTTTTGCATGCTGGGAGCTGTTGCTAAGCAACAGCAGGAGGCTGTTACTCACCTCCTGCTGCTGCTCCACGCCGCCGCAACAGGGACGCCGGGGATCGGGGTCCCCAGCTGCCGGGGTCAACTTCCCGCACCCGCTCACGTCCTCCGGAAGAGGGGCGGAGCAGGTTGCGGGAGTGACACCCGCAGCAGGTGCCCTGATTGGTCGGCCGGTAAACCGGCCAACGAATCAGGACGATCGTGAGGTGGCACCATTGCCACCCCACCCCTGCTGGCTATGGCTGTTCGGGGCAGTCAGAGACCGCCCCGATCAGCCAGTAATTCCGGGTCACCGGAGACCCGATTGACCTGGAATCGCCGCAGATCGCTGGGCTGAATATTCCAGAGATCTGCGGCCATCGCCGACATGGGGGGGCATAATGACCCCCCTGGGCGATATGCCGCGATGCCTGCTGATCGATTTCAGCAGGCATCCGGCTCTGGTCCCCAACCGGCTAGCGGTGGGGACCGGAATTCCCACGGGCGTATGGATATGCCCTGCGTCCCCGGAATTCCCACGGGCGTATGGATACACCCTGCGTCCTTAAGGACTCGGAATGCAGGGCGTATCCATACGCCCTGCGTCCTGAAGAGGTTACTACATGTATGAAGTGTGAAAAAAAAATGCCCCTTTTCCAATAAAACCCTCTTTTGTCTTTAAAAAAGATCAAAAACACAACTCCTATACATAATACGTATTGCCACGTCAGTAATGACGTGTACTAAAAAACTATAATGTAAATTATCCCGCACAGTGAACACCGTAAAAAAAAAAAAAAAATTAAATAAATAAGCTACAGCTACGGTAATTGAAAATGAATGGCTACAGCTATAGAAAAAGAATTTTGCTCAGAAAAGGAAAAAGAACATAGAAAGCTATATAAAATGGCTATCGCCATAATCGTACTGACCCACAGAATAAATATAACATCACTTTTACCGCACACTGAACACCATATAAAAAATTATTATAAAAAAAACACCAGAAATTTCCAAGTTATTCACAATATTTTGGAGTTTTTCATATCTCCTTTAAGGCTAGCTCAGCTGTGATTGATGTACAAATTTTGTGCAAAAATGTGCAACTTTTTGGTAGGCCTCCTGCCACATTTACTAAAACGCATTTACTCAAATCAAAACTACACCAGTTTCTAGTTGTGTAGATTTTGGTCTATAACACACAAGCAGCCACAACACAACAATACAACAAATATATTAAGCAGCTTATCTCTTTATAAATGAGTTTATTGTACTCCAATATTTTTAAGCTAACGTCAGGCATGAAAAATGCCGGTATTTAGTATATTTGACCTTCAACTAATTTTTTTTCTAACTGTGTTTTTTTTTTTTGTGTGTGTGTGTGTACTTGATTATGGGGGCTGCCATGTTGCCCGAGTTGCTATTAACAACACTTATATGATAACTTTCTGGGACCAGTTGATTTGAAAATACTTGTTTTCCACCGGAGTTCCCCTTTAAATTTCCATTAATAATAAAAATTCAAAAAAAATAAAAATACAGAATAATAATAATAATAAAAAAAAAAAAAACATATCTATCTATCTATATATATATATATGTTTTTTTTTATTATTATTATTCTGTATTTTTATTTTTTTAGAATTTTTATTATTAATGGAAATTTAAAAGGGGAACTCCGGTGGAAAACAAGTATTTTCAAATCAACTGGTCCCAGAAAGTTTTGTTTTGCTGCGGAGAACCATGTGCAAGTATTAATCTTATTATGATATCCTCACCATGTATGTATTATGAATAGTAAGCTATGTGCATAATTTTCATCATGAGAAGTGTTTCGCATTGAGAAGAGTTTTTCTTGTTTTTCCTATTTTTTCTTTTTTTGTTTGTGAAGCTCTAATATGTGTGGTAGTCTGTTACCTACATGGCCACTTGTCACACTGTGCGATAGTCAGCCAGACATCTGGAAGGTGTAACGTCAATTCCGGTTTTGAGAAGTGAGTAGGCGGATCTGAAATGGGGTTTGTGTCATTTATACTTTGGTATTTAAACCCCTCAGCTTAGGCTCAAAACACATCGGCATTTCACGCCTGTTTTTATTGAGTGACATGTCACTTTCCGTCAACGGAATGCCATTTTAAAATCCACAAAGTAAACGTTAAGTTTTAATATTTTTGTTTCTTCCGGGAGTTGGATTTTTTTCCTTTTTCTACATGTCTGCATACATTGGGGAATAGCAGTTCCCTGCATCCGTGCTTCCGGACTGCATGGTTCAAGTGCCTCATGTCATATGAAGACTCGGTGAGCTGATCTATGCTTCTTTTCCTAAAAGTTTCACACTAGAGATGAGTGAACTTACAGTAAATTCGATTTGTCACGAACTTCTCGGCTCGGCAGTTGAGGACTTATCCTGCATAAATGAGTTCAGCTTTCAGGTGCTCCGGTGGGCTGGAAAAGGTGGATACAGTCCTAGGTAAGAGTCTCCTAGGACTGTATCCACCTTTTCCAGCCCACGGGAGCACCTGAAAGCTGAACTAATTTATGCAGGATAAGTCATCAACTGCCGAGACGAGAAGTTCGTGACGAATCGAATTTACTGTAAGTTCGCTCATCTCTATTTCACACCCTAAAACACAGGTGTCAACACCTCTGATCAGTCCCTACAGCCTACATCGCCCTCTCCCTGTCATATACATATATACTTGATTGGGACATATAGGGAGAATGAGGTTTGGATACTGCATGAACACTGCCACAGGCAGAGGAGCAAACAGGGAGTGAATACAGCAGGTACTGCAACCTTACTGTTTGTGCGATAGTCTGCTGTGAAATAAGATGTTCTGCAAAAGCATTGAGCAGAAAAATAGCAGGAGTGTTGGGGGGAGGGAAGTAGGCATGGAGAGAGGTCTAAGAAGAAGAGCTGAGAGAAAGCAACACTTTCTGAGAATTGTAGTACTGAGCAACTGCTCAGCCATTAAGTACAGGAGTAACCCCACCCCCAAAAAAACTGATTTATGGTGGTTTCAGAACTGGGGCAGAAAGGTAAGCAATGCTATATGCTTCTGAGGTATTTTTTTTTATTAACCTGATGCCTGAGTTCCCCTTTAACAACTAAGCTGCTGCTTAAAGGGGTTATCCAGGAATTAAAAAAAAAAGATTATTTCTTTCAAAGAGCACTCCCTGTCTGTCTCCAGGTTGGGTGTGGTTCTGCAGCTCAGTTCTATTTAGGTGAATAGAGTCAAGTTGTAATACCACAACCTGAGTGGAGACATACAGGGAGCGGTCTTTGAAAGAAAATAGGTTTGTTTTTCGATTACTGGATAATCCCTTTAAACAAGGAAGGACAGATTGTGGGAAAAAACTGCATTAAAGGGTTACTCCTGCGCTTAGACATCTTAACCCCTATCCAAAGGATAGGGGATAAGAAGCCTGATCGTGGGGGTCCCGCCACTGGGGACCCCCCGTGATCTTGTACGCCGCACCCAGTTTATAATCAGTCCCTGGAGCGTGTTCGCTCCGGGTCTGATTACTGTCGATAACGGGGCCGGAGCGTTGTGATGTCAAGGCTCCGACCCATGTGATGTCACGCTCCGCCCCTCAACAAAAGCTTATGGGAGGGGGCGTGATGGCTGTCACGCCCCCTCCCATAGGCTTGCATTGAGGGGCAGAGCGTGACGTCACACGGGGCGGTAATCAGACCCGGAGCGAACACGCTCCGGTGACTGATTATAAACGGGGTGCGGCATGCAAGATCACAGGGGTCCACAGCGGCGGGACCCCCGAGATCAGGCATCTTATCCCCAATCCTTAGGATAGGGGATAAGATGTCTAAGCGCCGGAGTACCCCATAAACATTAACATGTCTGCAGAAAAAGACCACCTGGTCCAGCAAGTCTGCCCTTATGTTAGTTCCTTTACTTTTATCTCAGGATAGATGGATGTTTATCCCAGGTAGGTTTAAATTCAATTATTGTGATTTACCAATCACATCTGCTGGAAGCTTGTTCAATGCATCTCATTCTTTCAGCAAAATAATATTTTCTCATGTTGTTCCTAATTATTCTCCAACAAACGTTAGATTATGCCCTAGAAAGGATCAGTAAACCTACATAAATGCAAGGTCTTATAAAAGTCATGTATTCGGAAATATCATTCTGAAAGGTAAAAAACAGTATCTGTGATTCATTCAAAGGCTTCTCTGATTAAAGGACCCCTGACGTAATTCTACATTGTGCCTTGGGACTAAGCGCATCATGACGTACATTTACATCATGAACATGAAGCAAGGACCTGCGCTTGCTTCATGCACGATGGCTACTTGCTGCTATGAGCAGCCAGGACCTCATCGATAATGGTGGACATCAGCAATCACTAACAAACAAACATTTGATACTGCCACATGCAGAAATGTTCAAACTATTCCAGAAAAAAATGGAATAAAAAGTGAATAAAAAGTGATCAAAAAAGGCACATATATGCAAAAGTGGTACCAATGAGAACTACAGGCAAAAAAAGAGCCCTTATACAATTATGTATACGGAAAAATGAGAGCGATATAGGGGTTAGAATAGGGCAATTTTAAGCACTCATTTTCTTACAAAAAGTTTTACTTATTTAAAAGTAGTAAATTAACAAACAAACATTTAAACATGAGTATCATTTTAATCGTATTGACCCACAGAATAAAGATAACATTTCAGTTTTACCCTAAGGTGCGTAAAAGCTAAACCCTCCAAAAGTTGCAAAATTGTTTTTTTCTTTTGCAAGACCCCTCTGATAAATAATATTTTATTTGCTACACTGTACATTTTATGGTAAAATGAAAGAGTCATTACGAAGTACAATTGGTCGTGCAAAAAACAAGCCATAGAGTGGGGTGCACAATCGTATGTTTCACCAAATTTTATCTATTGCAGGGGGTTTCAGCATTGACACCCACTGATCTAACCTTCTGACATACCTGTGCAATATATCAAAAGTTTATTTAAATGACAGTAAAACTAAGTTTTATTGCTTTCATTTATGGGTACATTTTTGATCACATTGAATTCTCTTTTTTTTTGGGTAGGCAGAGAAGCACAAAAAAGCTATTCTTGCATTGTTTTATTTATTTATTTTTATGTGGGATTAAGGCCTAATAGGAGTACACGAATTTAGGATTTCAAGAGTTGAAGGATTTCATGAAGGCCCCTGGATCCCATGGAAAACCACTGGCACCCCCCAGGATCACATCAATAGTACGTCCGTTAAACAGTCTGGATGAGAGGTTCCTCTGATTCTGGCCATAACAGGAGAGAAGCTGTCTTTACCCACCCAAGCACCACTCACATCCAGCACCCCTGTCAAGGATTTAGACTAAGCCCCCAGATAACCCAAAAGAAGGTTACTGCCAAACTTAAGGCTCTATTGTGACCACCATAATAAGGCACATTGCAGTCACTGAGGGGTCTACTTTACACAACCCGTTCCTATATGCCTTATTAGGCTAAGTTTCCACTTGGTTTTTTTTCTGGCAGTTTTTGGAATACTGCCACTGCAGTTTTTGAGCCAAAGCCAGAAATGTATTAAAAAGGAATAGGACATATAAAGGAAGAACTTATACTTATTGTCCCTTCTGGATCCACTTCTGACTTTGGCTCAAAAGCTGCAGTGGCATTTTCCCAAAAACTGCCAGAAAAAAAACCAAGTGGAAACTTAGCCTTAACATTGTGCTAATTGATGGTGGTTCTTTGCTAAAAACCATGATCAGCCACTGAAAACCATGCATGCGCTGCCTTAGGGAACCTTATAGGCCAGGCACTGCTTCCTTAGATTAAGATACATTAATGTCTGACCAATAAAACACCCTGGAAGTGTGACAAGGGATCATCAGCCAAACCAAGATTCGCTACTCCTGGCTGAAAGGCCTTTACAGTGCCACCTATTGGAGGTAGCTACCCAGTAAATTAAGGTCCAACCTACAAAAGAGCCTTGAAACATGACTGGGATTATCAACCAAACCAGATTATTATCACACAGCAGGCTGCTGGCAAGATGAGCGAGACACCTTTCACATAGGTCTGAGGGGGGGGGGGGGGGGGTAAAATGTCTTCTTGGGTTGACTGCCAAGCTTCCAGAGAAAATATGCATCCACATAAGTTCTTCTCCAGAAAAACAGCTTGTCCTAGTAACACATATTGGAGGTAGCTAAATCAATGTACAACTCTATGAAGCATGACTAGTTATTATTAGTCAAACCAGAATCTCTTCCAAAAAGGAAGGCAAAAAAAGCATTTATATTGTGGTCCACTGGATATAACAGCATGTTGTGGTGGCTCCACTGCCCAATAAGTTTGGCTCCAGCTCGTCTGGACACTTCATCTAAAAAGTAATTGCCAAATTCAGCCCTGCCAGAATTACTCCTTTTAATCAAGTTTGAAACATAATGTGGTGCTGCTGGGGAAATCCAAATTCTCCAGGGATCAACCAGCAGGCTACAGGATGCATTTTCCATCAGTCAATGACTGGATACTAAGTGAAATCTTCTGAAGCATTGCAAACACTTAGGACGAGTGCTCACATTTTTATTGTTCTTTGATCACAGTTGTGTCATTAGGAAATGTATTTGGCAATCTGATGATCCGTGAACTCTCTCAAAGCTCATATAACTTTTTCAGTCAAGAATCAAGAGTGTACAGAATCCTTATCACTGAATTTATTAGCAATAAACTGTTTTATTTACCTTTTATCCCAAAAAACTATTGCTCACTGATCAAAAGCATATGTTTATCATTTCTACCAAGCAAACACATAGCACACCTTTTTTATTCACCATAAAATGTTACCTATAATTTTAAATATTCTTACAGACGGTCTCCTCTTTACCTTATAGGCCATTTATTCAGTCCTGATGTTATGTAACCCAATTTAATTTACAGCAGTATTTATTCTACTACTTAAACATTAAAAAAAAAACATAATCCAGGGTGAAACTTTAGTTGAGTATTACAGTATTGTGTGTACTTTACCTGGAGCAAAATAAATTGAAATGGTTATATATTATCACACCATATATGTGGCTGAGCACTCTCTTTAGATTCTAAGCACAGTTCAAGCAATGTTTCCTGGGCCTTATACCCTGCTCTCAACCCCATCTACTAAAACTGTTTATATTCTGCTAAATTAAATAAAAAGAAAGCATCATGAACAATTAATATGATTAATAATTCATGTCGTAACCTCTAAACCAGGGGTTCTCAACCGGTGGTACGCGTACCCCTAGGGGTACTCCACTGGTTGAGCGGGGGTACGCCAATGTGCTGACAAATACCTGCCATGCATTGGCCAGTATTTGTCAGCGCATAGTGGAGAATGGCTGCAGCAGCTCTCTGTACAGTAGCGCGGACGGCCGCAGCTACTGTAAGGGAGCTGCGTGGTTGCCGGGGAGACGTGTGACCTCCCAACGTGCCGAACAGCGCAGACTGATGTCACACGTCAGTGCGGACCCACCGAACGGGACGCGCTGCATGTACAAACAGGCAACACGAGGCAGCAGGAGGCCGGGTAAAGAAGTGAAAAATAAGTGTATGGGACGGAGGGAGGGTTTTTGTATGTTGTAAGTATATATACATTATCCCAGGGGGATCGGGGGGGGTGGGGGTGGGGGTGGTGGGGGGGGTAGAGAAATAATAGCACAAGGGCTTTATTCCCTTTTGCCATATCAGATAATAATAGCACAAGGGGATTAGGATGGAGGGGGGAATATTGGCACAAGGGGATTAATATGGAATTGGGGGGGGGGAAATGATTAACCCTCCCCTCCATCTTAATCTCTTGTGCCATTATTCCTCCTTCCCTCTGATCCTCTATCGCCATTTACCCCCTTCATCTTAATCTCCTTGTGCCATTCCCCCCTTCGGATAATAATGGCGCAAGGGGATTGAGATGGAAGGGGAATAATGGCACAAGGGGATTAATATGGAGGGGGGGGGGATTGATTATCTCCCCCCTACATCTTAATCCCCCTGTGCTATTATTCCCCCTCCATCTTAATCCCCTTTTGCTATCATTCCCCCCTCCATCTGATTCCCTTTTGCCATATCAGATAATATTGGCATAAATGGATTAAGATGGAGGTGGGAATAATGGCAAAAGGGGATCAGAGGATGGGGGGAATAATGGCAAAAGGAGATCAGAGGGAGAGGGGAATAATGGAACAAGGGGATAAAGATAGAGGGGGGAATAATGGCACAAGGGGATTAGTATAACGGTAAGCACACGCCTTTTGTCTGCGGGTACCCCTCGTGCGGGAGTTCCACACAAATTTAGTTGCAAGGGGTACCCGCGGACATACTTTCAGCCTTTGGGGGTACAGTCGCCAAAAAGGTTGAGAACCACTGCTCTATAAACATCAGCTGCCTACCTAGAAAAAAAAAAACTTTAGTAACGATATATGTGCCACAGATTAATTAAAGAATTTTACCATAGTGCTAATCCAAGTCATATACACTGCACTATACTACCTAAAATAGAATGGTGCTTATATATATAATGCTATACATTGCCCAGATACCCAGGATAAAGTGCACACAGTACCCAGATAAATGATACATACAGTGCTAAGGTGAACAGCAGCATCCAAGTGTATAATAGACATAGCATGAATATAAAAAGTGTGCGCTGAATTTTGAACTATACTGGATAACAATTCTAATACTAAACTTCTGCGTTGTATGGAAAAAAGGGAAAAGGTTAAATAGAATTGTTGACAATTATGTAATCTATACAAGCAATATGAATAAAAATTTACTTCTGTGATATAGTAAAACGGTGCAATGTAACATGGCCACCATATAAAAAGTTAGAAATTTAGCTTAACACCAATAAGACGTTTAAATCTGCAGTTAATGCCAAGTAGTCACAATGACCATGCAAAAAATTGCAGCATCACATTTCAGAAGGACCAAAAAGCAATAGGCAGTGGTTTTCAGTAACTTTCCTAAATCTACTAGCATAAGTAGAATAAGATTGGAAAATTAGAATGAGATTGGAAAATGAAAACCTAGTGTCCAAGATTGATAATAAAAGTCTGACTAAAAGAACCCGTGGTGTTCCATTCTGATCTGGAAATACATAACCCAGATTCTGCACTAAATGAGATCAAAGGGTAAAACATTTACTGCAGTTAATGAAGTTTTGTTAATTTGCAAATTGAGGGGTAATGTGCACATGTACCGTATTAGTCCATAGACTATGATGTATTCATGGCTGCTAATGGTCCATAGTTACAGGCTCTACAAAATAGTAAAAGCTTGTTCAGAGGAACTGGTTGAGCCTGCAGTTTCTCAGATTCTCTGAAAATGTTGTGATGGTTTTTAGAAACATATTTTACTTTGCATAATATCTTTTTTGTACTTTGCTTTTAATAAACTACAGGGAACAAACACAAATTTGGTATACCTGAGGGAATTCTATCGGTGTCCCTGTCCTCTGGTGATTGGCTTCCTGGGGATGGTGACTCATACTGCGCTCAGCGTATTCCCTGCTGCAGCGATGTCCCGCCTCGCTCAGTGATAGGCTGAGCGCCCTGCCTTCACCCTGCTGCCCAGGCACCTTACATGAGAGTGCCCTCAGTCTATCACCGGCTGAGGCAGGACATCGCTGCGGCTGGCTATACGCTGAGCGAAGTATGACACACCATCCACAGGAAGCAGGAAGAAGCCGTTCACCGGAGGACCAAGACACCGATAACGGCGCAACGGGGGAACATCTGAAGGTAAGATAACGTTTGTTTTGTTACTTTTTGCAGCCCGGGCACAGAGGATTATAAAAAATGTGTACCACAGTAAGTACTTAATTTACTAAGCAAAATGCAAATGAATAGCATTTTTATTGATATTTTTGATGTTATTCTCTAATTAAAATTATCAGGTTACTTAACCCTCTAAGGACAATGGACGTAAATGTATGTCCTGAGTACATTGGTACTTAACGCACCAGGACGTACATTTACGTCCTGTACATGATGCGAGCACCGTTCCGATGCTCGCTTCATGCACAGCAGGTCCCAGCGGCTATCAGCAGCCAGGGACCCGCCGGTAATGGCAGATATCAGCGATTGAGCTGATGTCCGCCAATAACCCCTCAAAAGCCGTTATCAATACAGATCATGGCACCTGTGGCAATGTGGGTGTCTGAATGGATGAGCGGATTGCCTGCGGCAGTGCCGTTGGGATCGGATCATCCAACATGGCGTCCCCTCACCTGCTCCGACCATTATCCTGGGGTCTTCTTCTCTGGTCTGACATCAAACATACTGATCAGTGCTATCTAATGATTGCTATATATAGTCCCCTATGGGACTAGTAGAGTGAAAAAAATTAAATAAATGTGAAAAAGCCCCTCCCCAATAAAAATGTAAATGGACCCTTTTTCCTATTTTATCCCAAAAACTGTAAAAAAAAATTATAAACATATTTGGTATTACCGTGTGTGTAAATGTCCAAACTATGAAAATATAATGTTAATTATCTTGAATGGTGATTGAAGTAAATGTAAAAATAAAAATTGCTGCTTTTTTGTCACATTTTATTAAAAAAAAAATCGAATAAAAAGTTACATATAAGCAAAAGTGGCACCAATAAAAACTACAGATCACGCCGCAAAAAATGAGCCATCATAAACCGTATACGAAAAAATTAGAAAGTTATAGGTGGTCAAAATAGGGCACTTTTAAACATACTGATTTTGTTAACAAAATTTAGATTTTTTTTTAAAGCAGTACAATAATAGTAAAGCACGTAACCATGGGTATCATTTTAATTATATTGACCCACAGAATAAATTGACCCACAGAATACATGTCATTTTTAGCGTAAAATGTACTGAGTGAAAAGGAATTACACAAAAACCCAGGGCACATGATCCCTATATGGGAAACTTCCCTAAAATGTTACTTTTATTATCCTATATATAAAATTGTGTTACAAGTGACAAACAATTGTTAAAACCATGATGCTATAGGCTCCAGATGTAACAAGTGATTGGGATGACCCAACAATGTGATGTATAGGGAACTACAGTTTCCCTTTATAGCTGGAATACCATGACAGTGTTTAACCCCTTAAGGACCCGGGGGTTTTCCGTTTTTGCACAGTACATTTTTTGGTAAAATTGACACCTTCTTTATATTCTGTAGGTCCATACGGTTAAAATGATACCTTACTTATGTAGGTTTGATTTTGTCGTACTTCTGGGGAAAAAAAGATTTTCTCCTACTCTGGACAGTTCTTAAAATAGACAGAGGTGTCAGAAGAGAGCACTGTGCTTGTGATGTCAGCAGAAAGCTCTGTGTTCCAAAAAGAAAATAATTTCCTCTGTAGTATTCAGCAGCTAATAAGTACTGGAAGGATTAAGATTTAGTAATTTACAAATATGTTTAACTTTCTGGCGCCAGTTGATTAAAAAAACAAAAAAGTTTTCCACTGGAGTACCCCTTTAAAAACAATGAAATTTGTCTCCCTCTACTAGTTTCAGTGCTTTAGCACCGTCCTCAGGAGGAGCAATAGGCAGACACCTACAGAGTTAAAATGAAACCTTCCAAAACTTGCTAAATTGCAGTTTTCTTTTTATTTCCCCACACAAATAATATTTTGTTGGTTGCGCCACACATACACAAGGTAATTCATTTATAGAGAATAATGTAAGAACTGCTGATATATTGCCTATGATGGTGCAGAGAAACCATTATTAAACCATTATTAAACAGAGGACAGATAACTTTGGATGCACTGTGGGAAGCAGCCAATAGTACACAACCTTATTAAAGGGTGACAAAATTTGTCACAAAACGGTGCCAACTTCAACACGTTTTGAAATTAACCAGGAAGCATTTTATTCAGATTTTTATAGATTTATTTTTCTGCTGAAAAGCAAAATGTATGGGAGTTCAAAAGTGCCAAACACTATTGATAAACTATTAAAGGCTGGTGGGGCATGTTGCTCTGGAGGGTTATTGATCTGGATTCAGAGCAGCTTCTACATTTCCGAACATAGGAGACGCTGCTTCGCTGCTGGTGGGGATGAAAAGTGACAGCTTGACACTGCTTAGAGTTTAGACAGGCAGGGAGAAACGATTTTCCTTCCCTCTGCTTAAACTGCTCTCAGAGACAATAGACGCATCAGGCCCCCACAGACTCAGCACTAGACAAATTAAAAGAGATTACCGATTTCAGCACAATCCCCTTCACTCTATTCATATTTAAATGGCTTTTCCAGAAGATAAGACGTTTTACACAAAGCAGGACAAGGTTTTGTCCCAAATCAAATTATGTGTTAACCCATTTTGCTGCTTGAGTGGCTGTTCTTTTCATGATTATCCAAGAATAGGTACACTTATATCTATATAGACACAGAGAGCTTTATAGAGGAGCAATGTTAATTGGAAGAGGAGGAAATGGTTTAATGCTTATTATGTTCTTTTTACTTATGTAGCTTTTTTTCTCATATATGGAAATTAGTTAAAAATGTGTTACAAATGACTTGGTTCTAGAATTACTTTTGCTGCCACATTGTCATGTTGGGACATCACATCCCATCCCATCGGGGCAGCTGATGTTGTCCATTTCTTTACTGCTATCAGGAATGACTTGAGTATGAGAATGTTGGTAAAAAAGAGTATGATATAATGCCTGTGTCCAGCTCCTGTTAGGACAATCCCATCTCCATATGTCCCAGTAGAGCATACAGACATGATAGTGGATGGGGGCTTCTGTTTGAGACCTCCCTCTATAAGCCAAAGCAGAGAGGTGCGGCAGAGTAGTTCCCACTATATAGACCTGGTCACCATTTGTGTGTAGACCACATAAGACGACATTTCCTATTGGGTGACATGTCACATAGGTGACCATATCTAGCTACCCTACAATGCTGGCCGCCCACCAAACTAAGGAATAGAAAGAGAAGGGCACTCCACCAATCTGGACTTTATGGCAGTCTCTTTGTAAAGGACACATAAAAGCACCTCCTGGAGTGAGCAAAAAAGCACCTAAAAGGACTCGCAGACTTTCAGATACAAGATTTGTCCAATACTGATGGTGACAAACTTGAACTTTCTGGCCTCAATTCTAAGCATTATCTCTAGAGGAAACCAAGCACTGCTAATCCCCTGCCCAATACCATCACTAATGGGAAGCATAGCTATGACAACAACATTCTATGGAGGTGTTTTTCATTGGCTGTGACAAGGAGACTTGTCAAAGTTGACGGAAAGCTGAAAGGAGCAAAGTACAGAGATATTTTTTTAAGGGTTCGTCCAGTGAAAAGTACTTGATCTCGGTGGGTTCTGACCGCTGGGACCCCCCATGACCTTTGAAATGGGAACCCAGTTCTCACTGAGAGCGCGTGCTGTAGATGACACGTGCTCAGTTCATTTGTATGGGAGCACTGAAAATGCCCGAGTCCAGCCTTCGTGTTCTGTGATCTGCCTACTTCTGGAGGGTATTTATCACACAAGACACAAAGAAAAAATACAGAGATTCAGATTTCCTTTATTCAGCTAATTTGCACTTTTGCTTTAAGAAAGTGAGGCTATGTTTACATGATGATTACATGATTGTAATTCCGTGCGGAATTAGGCACAGAGATCCCGCAGCAGTAGAGAACCATTGATTTTAATGGGATTCTGCACATAGCAGAATATCCGCACTGGAAACATCTGGTGCGAAAATTAAAATTCCGGTGTTCGCAGAAAGAATTGTCATGTCTATTCTTTCTGCAGACTTCACACGGAAATGCATAGCAGTCTTGGAGGTGGTGCATTGCCAAGCGGTCCTAGCGCCGGCATGTTCTGCCAGCGCTCCGCTGTCGGGGCAATATCTGAACGTAAATTTTCTGGGTGCACATTAACCCGTGTGAACATAGCCCCAGACTGTAGAATAAATGAGGAATACCATGAACAGAGATTGATTCTATATACTGTGGATACATTAGAAACCTGCACAAAGTAATAAATGACGAGTTAATAGAATTCCTAACAAACAAAAAAAATCCACACATGAAAATATCATAAATACATAAGGCATATATGAACATGATACAATACCATTGTGTTAATTCAGAAATGTTAACTCCTTGCTTTCCTCTCCGCCCTGCTGAAGGATCTATTAATCTATCTATAATAAGGGCCACCTTGGAAGGTCATGGCATTATTACAGAACACGAAGGCAGGCATGCAGGGAAAAGGTCACCTGCCAGCAAAACAATATCTTTCCAAGTCTAGCTTATTATCAGAGATCAGAGAGGGAGAAAGGGAATGCGGGAGGGAGAGGAACTACAATCCCATCTGCATTCCATAGCAGCCATGGCTAGGAGTGGGTGCTGGGTACCACAGTGTATCACCTGGAAAGGATACAGCTCCAACCTGTTAAGCTTATTGGCTGACCCCTAACAGGGGGACATGAGATGTTTCAATACGTTCTCTCATGACTCTACAGGATTCTCTCCCAAATCCTGCAAACCTGCCCACTGCTGGAGAATATTCAATACTTCATTACAGACAAAGCAAATTACAGGGATGCAGATTTCCTCCATTCAGCTAGTTAGCACTTTTGTTTTAAGACAGTCAGACTGTAGAAAAGAGGGAGTACCATGAGCAGTTACATTGACAAGCCTGCACTGTTTTTTTTTTTTAACTCTATCACCACCATTTTATTTAGAAATAAGATAAAAATAAAACTGTATTTCATTTGAAGGTTATTATAAAATAAGCAGACCAGCAATTTGTTTTAACACTGAGTAATATTTATGGGAACCCAATATATATACAAAAGTATAAATCTCACATTCGATTTGCATGCAAAACATCTCCCCCTTCCGAAAGAATAAAGCCTGCTATAGGAAGAAGTGCTGGGCCCTTTTAGATGGATTTCTTTCCCTATCTGGTCACACCCTGTTACTCTGGCATAATAGCATGACACCCACCCCCCCCCCCCCCCCCCCCAAACCACACACCTTGAGCATTATTCAGGGAGAGATTGAATTTTACACTGTCAACATAAGTATTAAACTACACACACTGGTCACTAAGTTAAAGCACATGGCTACTTAATGCATCAATGGCAGGACTTCTGGCTACTCAAATTAAGCAGAGGTGATGGTAGTCACCAGCAACTTGTATCTCGACTACCTAGCAGGGGAATTTTTTTTCTTTAAAGGGGTTCTCCGTCATCAGATGATTTTAATACGTACCTGGCAGACAGTAATGGACATGGTTAGGAAGGATCTGGGCTTGTCTTGGGGCTAAATGGCTGTATTGTGAGATTACCATAACACTGTGGCTAGCTTTTTGTGAACTGGCATTTTCTGTTTGAGTTTTCTTTTTTGCCTACAATTTCTATTTTAGTCCCTCCCACCCATTGAAACATAAATGAGCTGCATCCATTCAAAAGACCTGTGGTTTTCAATCAGGGTGCCTACAGCTGTTGCATTAGTTGCAGACTAATCTCTCTCCCATCAAGCGATCGCTTCACCCATTGAAGCAGATAGGCTCCTTGTCATAAGCTGACTAGTGATGTCAGGTCTCGGCCGCATTGCAACATGGGAATAATCTGAGGCAACAGTAATTTTGTAT
The DNA here is from genome assembly GCF_029499605.1 of Hyla sarda. Lineage (NCBI taxonomy): Eukaryota > Metazoa > Chordata > Amphibia > Anura > Hylidae > Hyla > Hyla sarda. The sequence continues at coordinate 250,801,828 of NC_079194.1, read as the reverse complement.
GCTGTTAAAAATAAATATTGGGGTTAAAATCACAGAAGAATTGTGAGAAAACCATCACACACAGGTATAGACACTATATTATGAACTACACTAACTTTACAGCCCCTGTAGCATAGTCAAATAAAAAAAATTCCTGGAATATCCCTTTAATACTGGCATACTACTAAGGGTCTATGCACACCACAACTTGTGCATTCGGATCCAGTGAGAATTTCAAAACCTCCTGCTGCCGTATTCCTGCCGTATTTCATTTTTATTCGGGGGGGGGGGGACGGGGACACAGAGTAAGGGGGTGTATATGTAGTGTTTTACCCTTTATTATGTGTTAGTGTAGTGTAGTGTTTTTAGGGTACATTCGCACTGGCGTGTTACGGTGAGTTTCCCGCTAGGAGTTTGCGCTGCGGCAAAAAAATCGCTGCAGACAAAACTTGAAGCAGGAAACTTACTGTAAACCTGTCTGTGTGAATGTACCCTGTACGTTCACATGGGGGGACAAACCTCCAGCTGTTTCAAAACCACAACTCCCAGCATGCACTGACAGTGTATGCTGGGAGTTGTACTTTTGCAACAGCTGGAGGCACACTGGTTGGAAAACCTTCAGTTAGGTTCTGTTACCTAACAGTATTTTCCAACCAGTGTGCCTCCAGCTGTTGCAAAACTACAACTCCCAGCATGTACTGACATACCGTGCATGCTGGGAGTTGTACTTTTGCAACAGCTGGAGGCACACTGGTTGGAAAACCTTTAGTTAGGTTCTGTTACCTAACAGTATTTTCCAACCAGTGTGCCTCCAGCTTTTTGCAAAACTACAACTCCCAGCATGTACTGACATACCGTGCATGCTGGGAGTTGTACTTTTGCAACAGCTGTAGGCACACTGGTTGGAAAACCTTTAGTTAGGTTCTGTTACCTAACAGTAATTTCCAACCAGTGTGCCTCCAGCTGTTGCAAAACTACAACTCCCAGCATGTACTAATCGCCGAAGGGCATGCTGGGAGATGTAGTTATGCAACAGCTGGAGGTTACGCAACTACAACTCCCAGTATGCAGAGACAGCTGCTTGCTGTTTCAGCATGCTGGGATTTGAAGTTTTGCAACATCTGCAGGGATGTGGAATTTCTATCGCCCGACGCCCAGGACTAGCAGTTTTGGGCGCCGGGCAGGTGAATTTGTCCGGCTCTTAGCCCGGCTTCGGGCAAGCAGGGCCGGACCTGACAAGTGCGGCGGATCTGCAGTCTGTATGGAGCAGGCTCCTGACTCCTGCCCGCTCCATACGCTGCAGCCTGTGTCCTCTGAAGCAGAGCAGTGGAGATGAGAAGCTGTGTATTTGTCTTCTCTTCCCTCCTCTGCAGACGTGCGGGGGGAGATGAGTGGCGTGGCTTCTTGCTCCCCGTGCAGACCTGCGTCCTCTGCCTTCACTCCCCCCAGCTGTAGCTTCGGACAGCTGAGGGGAGGAGGCACGTCTGCACGGGGAGATGCTTGCGGCGCTCTGCAGTATGTATGGAGCGGGCTCGGGATTCCTGCCCGCTCCATACTCTGCAGCCCCCGGCTGTTCTCAGTAGCCGGCGGCCGCCGCTAATAGCCAGCATGCGGCGACCGCCGCGGCTGGCTATTAACCCTTTAGATCGCCGCTGTCAAAGCTGACAGCGGCGTCTAAAGGGAGATGTGAATGCTCCCTGGTGGGCTAGTGGGGGTGGATCGCCCCCCCGCAGCGCGATCGCAGGGGGGCGATCCACTATGGAGGTAGCCGGAGGACTTACCTCTGCTTCCTCCTGTCCCGCTCTGTCATTGATAGATCCTGGCTGGACCAGGCTCTATCAATGGATCACAGAGCACACAGATTAATAGAGTTCAATAGATCTCTATTCATCTGTCTGAGGAATCTAATGATTCCTCATATAAGTAAGTGTAAAAAAATAAATAAATAAATAAAATAAAATAAAAAAGTTTTAATAAAAGTTTGAAAGACACACATTAACCTAGTGGTCTTCAAACTGTGCCCCTCCAGATGTTACAAAACTACAATTCCCAGCATGCCAGGACAGCCGTTGGCTGTCCGGGCATGCTGAGAGTTGTAGTTTTGCAACATCTGGAGGGCCACAGTTTGAAGACCGCTGCATTAACCCCTTCCATGTTAAAAGTTCAAATCACCCCCTTTTCCTATATAAAAACATGCAAACATAATAAAAATAAACATATTTGGTATCGCTTCGTGCGTAATTGTACAACCTATGAAAATATAACATTATGTATCCCGTACGGTAAATGTAAAAAAATATCAAACCACAGATTTGCAATTTTTATGATATCCCAGAAAAAAAAGTTAAAAAGCGATTAAAAAGTCAGATCAATACCAAAATGGTACCGATACAAAAAACAGATTATGGCACAAAAAATGAGCCCTCATACAGCCTGGTATACGAAAAAAATAAAGCTACAGGGGTTAAAAAATGGCAAATAAAAAAAAATTGAAAAAGTCCAGAATTAGTAAAACATGACGTAAACGATACAAATCTGGTATTGCTGTAATCAGGCGCCTAAAGTATAAAACTAACATGTTACCTCAACCACAAGGTAAATGGCGCAGAAAAGAAAACCACCAAATCTGCAAAATTATCTTTTACTATTTCAATTTCACTTCACTGATTATTATATATATATTTTTTTGGTTCAGAGAATGTTATTGAAAAATTAAAAGGTGTCATTATAGTAGGTAGTTATCATTATAGTAGGTAGTTATGGTAGGGCGAGGAGGAAAAAAACGAGAGCGTAAAAGCGAAAATTGGCCGGAGAAGTGGATCGTCATGAGGGACAAGTAGATTTTGCTCCATTTTAGTCCAGTGGACAAGTAGTTTTTTTTATAAAATTTCCACACCCCTGATCTGGAGGGCTACAGTTTATAGACCACTGCCCAGTGATTTCCAAATTGTGACCCTTCAAATGTTGCAAAACTACAAATCCCAGCATGTCCAGACAGCAAAGAGCTGTTTGAGCATGCTAGGAGTTGTAGTTTTGCAAGATCTGGAGGTATACAGTTTAGAGACCACTATATAGTGGTCTCAAACTGCAGCCCTCCAGCTGCTGCAAAACTACATATTTCAGCATGCCCAAACAGCAAACAGCTGTTTGTAGTTTGTAGTTGTAGTTTTGCAGCATCTGGAGGGCTACAGTCTCAGACTGTAGCCCTCCAGATGTTGCTAGGCAACTAACCGGCTTCCGTAGGATCCAGGGAGCCGTCGTCTTCTGCCGCCCGCCGCCCGCGACGATCTCCGTCACGGCCCGCCGATCCCTGTCGCCCGCAGCCTCCGGAGGGTTAAGTGGACCTTCGGCGTTCGGTCCCCGTCGTTTTCCCCGTCCTGGCCCGCCTATTGTTGGTGGGCAGGACGGGGAAAACGAAAGTAAACCCCTCCGCCCCTGATCTGCTATTGGTGGTCGCGTCTAGACCACCAATAGCAGAGATAGGAGGGGTGGCACCCCTGCCACCTCACTCCTATCGCTGTAGGGGGATCGTAGTTGTCTTAGACAACCGCGATCCCCCTTCTATTCCGGGTCACTGGATGACCTGGAATCGGCGCAAATCGCAAGTGTGAATTCACTTGCGATTTGTGCAGATCGCCGACATGGGGGGTCTAATGACCCCCCTGGGCATTCGCACGGGGTTCCTGCTGATAGATATCAGCAGTCCCCCCGGCCCGGTCTCCGCACGGCGGGGACCGAAATTTCCACGGGCGTATGGATACGCCCATCGTCCTTAAGTACCAGGACGCAAGGGCGTATGCATACCCCCTTCGTCCCCAACAGGTTAAGGACCAGGCCATTTTACACCTTAGAACCAGAGCGTTTTTTGAACATCTGACCACTGTCACTTTAAACATTAATAACTCTGGAATGCTTTTAGTTATCATTCTGATTCCGAGATAGTTTATTCGTGACAGATTCTACTTTAACATGGTGGTAAATTTTTGTCGATACTTGCATCCTTTCTTGGTGAAAAATCCCAAAATTTTATGAAAAAATTGAAAATTTAGCATTTTTCTAACTTTGAAGCTCTCTGCTTGCAAGGAAAATGGATATTCCAAATAAAAAAAAATTTTATTCACATTTCCAATATGTCTACTTTATGTTTGCATCATAAAATTTATGTGTTTTTACTTTTGGAAGACACCAGAGGGCTTCAAAGTTCAGCTGCAATTTTCAAATTTTTCACAAAATTTTCAAACTCACTATTTTTAAGGGACCAGTTCAGGTTTGAAGTGGATTTGAAGGGTCTTCATATTAGAAATACCCCATAGAAGACCCCATTATAAAAACTGCACCCCCCAAAGTATTCAAAATGACATTCAGTCGGTGTTTTAACCCTTTGGGTGTTTCACAGGAATAGCAGCAAAGTGAAGGAGAAAATTCACAATCTTCATTTTTTACACTCGCATGTTCTTGTAGACCCAATTTTTGAATTTTTACAAGGGGTAAAAGGAGAAAATTTATACTTGTATTTGTAGCCCAATTTCTTTCGAGTAAGCACATTATGTCTATGTAAAGTGTTCAGCGGGTGCAGTAGAGGGCTCAGAAGCGAAGGAGCGACAAGGGGATTTTGGAGAGTACATCTTTCTGAAATGGTTTTTGGGGGGCATGTCGCATTTAGGAAGCCCCTATGGGGCCAGAACAGCAACAAAAAAGCCACATGGCATACAATTTGGGAAACTAGACCCCTTGAGGAACGTAACAAGGAATTAAGTGAGCCTTAATACCCCACAGGGGTTTCACGACTTTTGCACATGTGAAAACAAAAAAAATTTTCTCTAAAATGTGTGTTTCCCCCCAAATTTCACATTTTTGCAAGGGTTAATAGCAAAAATACCCCCAAAATTTGTAACCCCATCTCTTCTGAGTATGGAGGTACCCCATAAGTTGACCTGAAGTGCACTACGGGTGAACTACAATGCTCAGAAGAGAAGGAGTCATATTTGGCTTTTTGAGAGCAAATTTTGCTCGGGGGGCGTGTCGCATTTAGGAAGCCCCTATGGTGCCAGAACTGCAAAAAAAAAACACATGGCATACCATTTTGGAAACTAGACCCCTTGAGGAACGTAACAAGGAATAAAGTGAGCCTTAAAGGGGTACTCCGCCCCTGGCATCTTATCCCCTATCCAAAGGATAGGGGATAAGATGTTAGATCGCCGCGGTCCCGCTGCTGGGGACCCCGTGGATCACTGCTGCAGCACCCCGCCATCATTACTGCGCAGAGCGAGTTCGCTCTGTGCGTAATGACGGGCGATAGAGCCAGAGCAGCGTGACGTCATGGCTCCGCCCCTCATGACATCACGGCCCGTGCCCTTAATGCAAGTCTATGGCAGGGGGCGTGACGACCACCATGCCCCCTCCCATAGACTTGTATTGACGGGGCGGGCCGTGACGTCATGAGGGGCGGAGCCGTGACGTAACGATGCTCCGGCCCCTGTATTGCCCATCATTACGTGCAGAGCGATCTCGCTCTGCGCAGTAATGATAGCGGGGTGCTACAGCAGTGATCCCCGGGGTCCCCAGCAGCGGGACCCCGGCGATCTGACATCTTATCCCCTATCCTTTGGATAGGAGATAAGATGTCTAGGGGCGGAGTACCCCTTTAATACCCCACAGGGTTTTCACGACTTTTGCATATGTAAAAAAATAATAATTTCACTAAAATGTGTGTTTCCCCCCAAATTTCACATTTTCGCAAGGGTTAATAGCAGAAAATCCCCCCCAAAATTTGTAACCCCATCTCTTCTGAGTATGGAAGTACCCCATAAGTGGACGTCAAATGCACTACGGGAGCGCTACATTGCTCAGAAGAGAAGGAGTCACATTTGAAAATTTTGCTGAAATGGGGGGGGGGGGCATGTCGCATTTAGGAAGCCCCTATGGTGCCAGGACAGCAACAAAAAAAAAAACACATGGCATACTATTTTGGAAACTGCACCCCTCAAGGAACATAACAAGGGGTACAGAAAGCCTTAACATCACACAGGTGTTTGATAAATATTCATGAAGTGGGATGTGAAAATGAAAAATTTGATTTTTTTTTACACTAAAATGCTGGGGTTACCCCAATTTTTTCATTTTCACAAGTGGTAAAAGGAGAAAATGTCATTGTAAATGTGTAAATACATTTCTTTGGAGTAAGGACATACCTCAAGTCTGGGCGTAAACAGCGTGCACACCGGTCTCAGAGGTGCCGGAGATCAGTCAGGGTCCTTGAGCTTTGCTTTCTCCTATAGAGCCAGAACAGTGGGACCCCCCCTCAAGGGGCATTACATGGGGTAAATAGGGGTACACTAAGTAACTGGGGTACACTAAGTAACTAAAATGGGGTACAGTGGGACATAAAATTATAAAACAGATTATGTTCCCAGAATGATGACCCAGAGCATAGCCAAAACAAAAAAATATGCCCGCCCCAAACCCTATGCTCTGAATCATCATTCTAGAATGTGATATGTGTGGCCGTCCCTAACTTGTTGCCTCAAATGCGCACCCGGCTCAGGTGGAGAGAGAGCGCTGCGCACTTGAGGCAACATAAAAAGTCCTCGATGACTCAGTGACTCAGTGACCCATGACCCATTTTTTATAAAAAATACCCCCAGAGGTCTTATCAGGTTTTTTTGTTTTTTTGGGGGCAATTTAGTGGTTTTATGGGGTTAAAACTTGGAATGTACTCTGGACTTGGTACATTTGGGTCAAATTGTGAAAAATTAAAATGAAGAGGGAAAATTTAGAACTCCATGGAAGTGTGATACTCCCTGAAGCAATCCTTAATGCAGAGGCCCGGATTATCTGGGCAAATGTCACATTGAGTGGTGGTGTCCTTCCGAATCCCCCTCTTGTAACACACTCTGCATCTTTTCTGGGCTCGTCCCTTCTTTCCAGTGTGGGGGACCTCACCTGGAAAGTGTTGGCCTGGGACGATCCTGGCACCTATTACTTCAGTTCCTTGGGAAGTCTGGCCTGCTCTTTCCCGGTCGCCAAAGATCAGGACCTTTAGGACTTCTTTTTGGAACTGGAGGAATGTCCCTGTGTTGCCAGCGTACTGGGACAGTACAAAAGAGTTGTACATGGCAACCTGTACCATGTAGACCGCAACTTTCTTGTACCATACCCGTGTTTTTCGCATGGCATTATATGGCTTGAGGACTTTATCAGAAAGATCAACTCCCCCCATATACCGATTGTAGTCCAGAATACAATCGGGCTTGAGGACCGGTGTTGTGGTACCTCGCACAGAGACAGGTGAGCTGCCATTGCCATAAATAGTGGTCAGCATAAGGACCTCTTATTCTTATACTTGACCAGCAACAGGTTTTCATGGGCAAGGACACGGGACTCACCCTTGGGAATAGGTGTCTTAACAAAATTTAGAGGTAGGCCTCTCTGGATTTTCCGCACGGTCCCACAAGCGGACGTGGATCTGGCGGCAAGGGATGTGAACAGAGGGATGCTGGTATTAAAGTAGTCCACGTACACGTGGTAACCCTTATCCAGCAATGGGTGCACAAGCTCCCAAACGATTTTCCCGCTAACACCCAGAGTGGGGGAACAATCTGGGGGTTCAATACGGGAATCTCGTCCCTCATACACTCTAAACTTGAGAGTGTACCCGGAGGTACTCTCACAAAGTTTATAGAGCTTCACGCCATACCGTGCCCGCTTCGAGGGAATATACTGGCGGAAGAGGAGTCCCCCCTTAAAACTGATAAGAGACTCATCAACCGAGAGCTCCCTGAGGGGTACATAGGCCTCCAAAAATTTGTCCCCTAAGTGATCGATGACCGGCCTCACTTTGTAAAACCGGTCATAGGAGGGATCACCTCGGGGTGGACATACCTCATTATCTGCATAATGCAGGCATTTCCAAATGGCCTCAAACCGCCTCCGTGTCATGACCATACTGTAAAGCGGGGTCTGGTATAGGATGTCCCCGCTCCAGTACTGTCTGACACTGGGCTTTTTGACCAGGCCCATATGCAGCAAGAGGCCCCAAAATGTCTTCATTTCTGCTGCATCAATGGCGCACCATTCATTGGACCTGGCCAAAAAAGAATCAGGGTGGTGGGCGATGAACTGCCTGGTGTACAGATTCGTCTGCTCCACCATGTGATTGACAAAACTGTCACTGAAAAAAAATAACTGAAATAGTCAATTTCAGTGAATCCAGAATTGTCAATCCGGATTCTGGAGTCGCAAACAAACTCCGGAACCCGTGGCTGATAACCCTCTGGGGGTCTCCAGACCAGTTCACCGGAAGGGGGCTCCGGTAAAATCGCCTGGGGGGTCGGACTCCTAGTACGAGCGGCATCACCACTCGCACTAGTGCCGGCCACTGGGCCACTATCATGGGGGGGTGCGTGGCCTCGCCTCCGCTGCCGTGCAGGGGACTCATCATCACTACTGAATGATGAGGAGGACGATGAAGAACACAGGAATGTTGGATCTTCATCGTCCTCACTGACAGATTCGGAGTCGGAGGCAAGAAAAGCATATGCCTCCACTACCGAAAATGCCCGGCGAGCCATTGCCTTTTTTCTACGGTGGTGGTGGTGGGGGGGTTATGTACTGTGTGTGTGCTTGGTGTATACTATATATAACGGTGTGTGATTAGAAATCACACACCGTTATATGGGGGGGGGGGGGGGAAATGCTGCAGACCAAAAAAAAATGGTGGGGGGGCTAATGCAGCGCCCTGAACCCCTAATAGGGCCCGGGTCACACTGAAAAACTACAGAAGATCCTTTGGGACCTATTAGGGGGTCAGGGGGGGGGAAATTTTTTTAAAACTTTTTTTAACTTCATTTTTTACTATTTACCCTATCTTTCCCTGGGCTGTATGCTTTCACTGATCTATAGGGGGCTACTTTTCTTCTCTGGGGGCTCCGATCTCGGCAGAGGGGGGGGTCCCCAGCTTCCTCCAGCAGCTCTGACCGCTGACTGAACCCAGCCAGCCGCGGGAGCTGCAGGAGGATGCTGTTAACTCCTCCTCTGCCGGCTGCTATTGGCTGGACGATCGTCCAGCCAATAGCAGCGATCCTAGGGTGGTGGCAAAATCGCCACCTCCCCATAGATACAGTGGGTGATAGGGGGTGTATCATACACCCCCGATTACCTTGTATCTCCGTGACCCGCATCGTCGGAATAGCTGCAAATCGCATGTGTGAATTCACATGCGATTTGCGGCGATCGCCGACATGGGGGGGGTCTAACGACCCGCCCTGGGCATTTGCACGGGATGCCTGCTGAATGATTTCAGCAGGCATCCCGGTCCGATCCCCGCCCGGCGGGGACCAGAACTGCCCATGACGTAACTGTACGTCCTTGGTCCTTAAGACCCAGGGTGTAGGGACGTAACGTTACGTCATGGGTCCTGTAGGAGTTAAGTGCAAAAAAGTGCATACACCCTTATTAGCATGCTAGTAACATAGTACATAAGGTCAAAAAAAGACCAGAGTCCATCAAGTTCAACCGATAACCCTAATGAGTCCCTACTGAGTTGATGCAAAGGAAGGCAATAAAAAACTCATACTAGAGGTAAAAATTCCTTCCCGACACCAAATATGGCATCAGAATAGATCCCTGGATCAACCTTCTCATATAGATCTCGAATCCATAACCTGTAATGTTATTATTCTCCAAAAATGCATCCAGACCCCTTTTAAATTCTTTTACAGAGTTCACCATGACCACCTCCTCTGGCAGAGAATTCCACAGTCTCACTGCTCTAGTATTAAAGGAAAGTTCAACATGTCACCTCATGGCAAAGAACTCCCTGAGGATGTAACAAAAAAAATTGTTGCTCTACATAAAGATGGCCTAGGCTATAAGAAGATTGCAAAGACCCTGTAACTGAGCTGCAGCACAGTGGGCAAGACCATACAGCAGTTTCACAGTACAGGTTCTACTCCGAACATACCTCACCATAGTCTACCAATGAAGTTGAGTGAATGTGCTCAGCTTCATATCCAGTGGTTGTCTTCAGGGGAATAAATTTACGAGTACTGCAAGCATTGCTGCAGAGGTTGAGGTGGTTGGGGTATCAGACCATAATAGTTATGTGAAACCAACTGGGAATTCCCAATACTCTTTGAGACAATGTGAAAATCACATTCTGGACCATTATTTCCCTGTCATTTAATTCATCAAACACGTACCTGACACAAAGTCAATTGTGTTTGCACTTTGGGATTACAAAACAAGGTTTAGTCATTCCAGAGCTAAAATCTAAAAATAATCACACTTCAATATGATAATAAGCAGTAATTCCCGAGAATACCTCCCAGCCTCTCTCAGATCTATCTCCCTTGAGTGCTGCATAAAATAAAGTCATTCCAATCAGCCAAGCAAAGTAAAAGACCATCTATTCGGATCCACTGGATCCGAATGTTTCAGTATCTGCCTCTAATCGGAAAAAAATCTAGGTGATACATTCCCTTTAATGGGCACTTGGGAGCACAATTTTTCTCTCTTAGGCTCTCTTTACACTACTGTTGGATGTGTGCAGGTTAAGCACATTGGGGGAAATTTATTGTCCCCTGGCCTGAAAGTTTTATGATCTACTCCAGCTGCTATCTGCTGCAAATTTCTAAGGCTCCTTTCACACTATGTTAAGTCTACGCCTGACATACTTGTAAAAAGACATATGCCACAAAGCTTTTTGTTTTTTTTATGTGATCCAACTCATGGGAACAGTGTGTAGGTCTGCGCTACTACATCCAGCAAAAAATATGCTCAAATAGAGGCCAAAATTAAAGGGTACCTATCATAAAAAAAAAAAAATACTTTATATATCTTAAAGATGAATGCCTAATTAATCACTTTCTAATAGGATGTTATTAACAAATTTCACAATTTTTATGTTTATTTTCAATGTAAAAAACACACCACTAGGGGTCTCCCTAGAAGTCTTGGCCGCATGCCATGAGTCCGAAATCTGACTGCAGCCAGGACACGAACAAGCTCAGCGCAGCTCCTCACCTGGCCGCAGTGCTACAACAACTCCCCCAGTGATTACATGCCGGCCGCAGCTACCTACGCCGCTCTCATCCCATGGAGCCTGCAGGAGATCAGAGCGGAGAGCCCAGGACCCACCAAGGAATGGATTGTGCCGGTGTGATCGCTGCAGCCAACAGCATGGAGACATCTCCTGTCACAGCAGTGTAAGCCAGGGCCACTACCCCTTTCTCTCTCAGAAACTGCAGGGAAGTGAGCAATAAAGAAGGAACTAATACTTGGTAAGAAAAGGGGTTTTAGAAAAAAAAGTTAGGATTAGAGACAGGAAGAGTCAGGGACAGATTGGGGGGCAATTAGAGACAGATTTATATATATTTTACACTATTTAAAAATCTTAATCCTTCCAGTACTTATCAGCTGCTGTATGCTCCAGAGAAAGTTGTGTAGTTCTTTTAAGTCTGGCTACAGTGCTCTTTGCTGACACCTCTGTCCGTGTCAGGACCTGTCCACAGCAGGAGAGGTTTGCTATGGGGGTTTGCTCTGTTCCTGATACGGACAAAAGTGGCAGTAAAAAGCACTGTGGTCAGACTGGAAAGAGCCACACAACTTTCTCTGTAGTATACAGCAGCTGATAAGTACTGGAAGGATTAATATTTTGAAATAGAAGTTATTTACACATCTGTTTAACTTTCTGACACCAGTTGATTTGACACTTTTTATTCCTCCAGAGTACCTCTTTAACTCATTCACCAGGATATGTCAAAGTGTTTGTTTTAAATAAAATTTGTGGGACAGCCCTTTAGCAGTTTAAAAGGAACCTTAGACTGGGGCATGGATAGATGCGCCAAAATTATTGATAGGCGTGTGTCTATTAATATATCTAGTGATCTAATGCCAGCCTTCTTTTACTCCTGCAATAGCTTATATGTGCTTAACCTGTATTTGCCATGAATACAGGGCAATATGCCGTAAACTGCAAGCAACTTTGTTACTGAACCACCTCCAATGCTTACTGATGCTTGCTGATCTCCACTTCCAGGAAATGCCTGGTCATCAACCACTGGTTAAGTATGGGCATTGCTGGCAGCCTAACACCATTTTAAACATTTCTGTATCGCTGGACCACCCCTTTAACTTAACACGCAGTATGCTCCTGAGGTCTCTCTATAGGCAGTGGCAGGTGATGGAAAAGTTATGTTTGAACGTCTACGCAGGGAATCTAGAACTTTGTATCGCTACATACAATTTTCTTATATTCTTTCTTTATCAGTTCCTTGCTGTTTTCGAGAACTCTAGTTGCAGTGTCAGTAGAAACTTTTATTGTTTAGTCCCAGGGGATAACAATTTTTCCATGGTGAGGTGATGGACTCCGAGGTGCTGAGCTTGTTACAGGAGGGTTATTACAGCTCTGTGTAGGTCAGATTTCTAATCCCTACAAGTATACACTGACTACCAAACATCTGCAAGCAGAGATCTTGAAAGACAGAAGTGACAAAGTATATATGAAATTTGTAAAAATTTTCATTATACATTAAATAACAGACCAGAATACCCCTTTAAATTAAAGACCATAACTGCTAATGGGTGGTATGCACTATGTTTCTCTCTTCAGCTTGTGCGGGTGCTGAATATAGCTCTGAGGTGGCAATGCAAGTCCCTACTAAAGAAGCATGTCTAATGTAGCTTAACACAGTTGCCTGCTCAGCAATACCTTAAAATGCAGTTATACACTATTTAGTTTGCCTACAACAGTGTAAAAAATGTAAAAACTGCTGCTCACTTTTATGTTAGAGCTTCACTACGTTAAATTTAGAACATTAGCTTTGTTGTATCCTATCACACATCCCCCAAAGGCTCAACGATTTATCTATATACTTAAAGCCCAATAAGAGCTCAGTGCACTTGTCTAAATAAAGGAGATGATATTGCTTACATCTACACAGGTTTGATATTTCTTAAACTTTCTCAAACAGATCTATTTATAGTAGAAAACAATCCAGCCATCATGATGTATGACGATAGTGAAGGTGGTCATACACCATCAATAGACAGCTATCACTATCGATCTCTCCATACACTTGAATGAACAATCACAAATACCATCCATTCTTTTGACCCCTCCAAATAATTTATAATAAAGCTAATTATTGCCAATAAACTTCCCATATCTTTGGTCAGCGCTCACTGCAGGCAATTCATCTGATGGTGTAAAACGACCTTTATGTGTTGAGGTAACAAAGGTTATAGTTAGAGATGAGCGAACTTTTAAAAAATTCGATTCAGCCGATTCGCCGAATTTTCTGGAAAAGTTTGTTTTGATCCAAATTTTTTTGCAGCGAATCTATATTAAAAAAGGCTATTTCTAGCCTACATACAGCCTCTATAGAGGTATAGAACACTTTGCTGTGTTCTAAAACGCATATGGAGTGTGCTGGGGTAGTGAAAGAATATTGTTATTCAGAATAACATCTAGATTACCGGCATCGCTTATAGAATCACTGCCGCACAGCAGCACAATGACAGAGCCTGGTGGTGGCATCAGTGTCAGGAGACCATATAGTGACTGAATGACAGCGTGGAGGTGTTGGCAGCATGAGGAGACTATTTAGTGGCTGAATGGCACAACGTTGAGGTGTTGGCAGCATGAGGACACCATATAGTGGCTGAATGACACAGCTTGGAAGAGGCTGAAGCATGAGGACACCATATAGACGCTCAATGACACAGAATGGAGGTGTTGGCAGCATGAGGACACCATATAGTGGCTGAATGACAGCATGGACATGTTGTCAGCATGAGGACACCATATAGTGGCTAAATTACACAGCTTGGATGAGGCTGAAGCATGAGGACACCATATAGTGGATGAATGGCACAGTGTGGAGGTGTTGGCAGCACTAGGACACCATATAGTGGCTGAATGACACAGCTTGGATGAAGCTGAAGCATTAGGACACCATATAGTGGCTGAATGACACAGCATGGAGGTGTTGTCAGCATGAGGAGACCATATAGTGGCTGAATGACACAGCATGGGCATGTTGGCAGCATGAGGACACCATATAGTGGCTGAATTACACAGCATGGACATGTTGTCAGCATGAGGACACCATATAGTGGATGAATGGCACAGCCCGAAGTTGCCAGCAGCATAAGTAGGCACTAGGCCTTCACAGTCCCTAAGATTAAAACATGAATTAAGAAATTTAAACCAAAGATTTTGGATAGCGGGTGCTACCTATGAGAAAATTTGAAATTAACAGACCCAGGTCCCACAGCGGCATCAGTAACCCATATATTGCCTGAATTTGGAAAAGAGATAAAAGAGACAGGGAGAGGATAGCGCCTCGCGTAATTCAGTGGGATAATCCCGGTCCGCAACCCCAGTGTTAGTGGTACTCACCTGGGGTATGGCTTGATATGTGCATATCTCCCCTCCGTGTGGCGTCAGATGGTCTCTGGCTGCAGCCTGCAGGATCCAGCCAGGTCCTCGATGAGAGATCGGCAGTAGACTTGTGGAATGGTGCAAAGATTGCAAAAAAAAAACGGTCTGCGGTTGCGCTGCCTTGTAGAGAACGGAATGAAGCTTCGGTCTTATAATTAAAATCTCATTTATTGTAACAAACTGAGATGTGGACATGCAAAACGCGTTTCGAGGGTAAGTTCCCCCTTTCTCAATTGCAAGAATTATAGTAGCAATAATTCTTGCAATTGAGAAAGGGGGAACTTACCCTCGAAACGCGTTTTGCATGTCCACATCTCAGTTTATGTTACAATAAATGAGATTTTAATTATAAGACCGAAGCTTCATTCCGTTCTCTACAAGGCAGCACCACCGCAGACCATTTTTTTGCAATCTTTGCACCATTCCACAAATATTGCCTGAATGACACAGCCTGGAGTTGGCTGATGCACGAGTTCACACCAGGGCTTCACAATCCCCCCCAAAAAAACACCACAATTTTAGAAATTTTTGAAAAAGATTTTGGATAGCGGGTGCTACCCATGAGAAAATTTTTAATTAACAGACCCAGGCCCAGCAGCACCATCTTTTTTTATTTGAAACTTAAAACAACCTTTGAGTGTCCCGGACCCCAGCGTGTGGGTACAAAGGACCAAATCCAACAATCCCCCACAGGGCTCATGTGGCCGTGAGGCAAAACGTCTCCATTGCCCTGGCCGGCCATTGTTTCCAAGACTTCTCGCCAAGGCAAACCATGTGAAGAACAGCGTGACACCGCCGTGACCTGCACACATGGAAGGGCCACTGAGACTGAGTCCGGGCAGTGGAGGCTTAAGACACAGAGGAGGATGTGGAGGCGGAGTAGCACACTGTCGCAGGACCAACGGGCTGACAGAGTATAGTAGGAAGCAGCATTGAGTACACACCAGGGCTTCAGAATCCCAAAGAAAAAACAACCATTTTTAAAATAATTTTAAGAATATTTAGGACAGCGGGTGCTACCTATATGTTGCATGAATGACACACCCTGGAGTTGGCTGATGCATGAGTACACACTAGGGCTTCACAATCCCTCAAAAAAAACACAACAATTGTAGAAATTTATGAAGAAGACTTATGGATAGCGGGTGCTACCTATGAGAAAATTTGAAATTCCCAGACCCAGGCCCAGCAGCGCATCAGTAAACCATATATTGCCTGAATGACACAGGCTGGAGTTGGCTGATACATGAGTACGCACCAAAGCTTCACAATCCCTAATAAAAAAAGACAAACATTTTTTTACTGCAAATTTAGGACAGCGAGTGCTCTCTATATATTACCAGAATGACGCAGCCTGGAGTTGGCTGCAGCATGAGAAGACCATTGAAATGTGTGATTTTTTTATTTGAAATTTAAATCAAAATTTGTGTCCCGGACCCAGCCGTGTGGGTACAAAGGACCTAATCTCACAAGCACCCACAGGGCTCATGTGGCCATAAGATGTAGGCGCAAAGTCTCCATAGCCCTGACCGGCCATTTTTGGTTTTTGTACCTTTGTTTAAGAACAAGCGCATATCCAGAAGACTCCATAATGCAGGACGGTGGACCACCAAAAGACATTCTTCTATAAAAGATTTTTTTATGAAATAAAGAAGCAGAGTTCATCCCTCTGCGTATTTTTTTTGAAAATTTAACTTAAAAAATCACACGCAACAATCGTTCAATGGTGTAATGGTTATTATTATGGAACATTCAAGTTTACTACTGTGATAATTATCAGAAAATTTGAAAAAAACACTACCCAAGAGTGTTTAATAACCCCATACATTGCACCATAAATGTTGAAATTTTAATTAAGCATGCATGTATGTATTTCAAAAATCCTAAAATTAAAGGCCCAAGCCCAGAAGCATCAGGAAGTCAAGTACTTCCTGAAAGACACAGGAGAAGTCAGGAGTAGGCATCAGCAGTACCCAAGAGGCTTTAATAACCCCTTCCATTGCACAATCACTCGTGAGATCGAGCAATAAAAGGTGTGTTATGCCCTCAGATGTCCGGGGCTGCACGCGTGCTACACTGAAAGGACCAGCGTGTGTCTATCTTTCACCGACAGGTGCGGGTAACCCGCTGAACCCCCTTCGCGATAGGGATCAGGGATTGCAATTATTTGCCAGGAAAGAAGAATCACAACTAAGCGCCGGTCATAAGCTCGGGTTCATTAAGTCCCTGCCCTTTGTACACACCGCATGTCTCTACTACGGATTGGATGGTTTAGTGAGGTCCTCGGATCGGCCCCCGGCGGGGTAGGAGAAGGCCCTAGCAGAGTGACGAGAATTTAAAGATCATTGTTGAAATTAGCATTAAGCATGTATTAGCTACTGCTAAACTTCCAAAAATGTAAGGCCCATGGCCTGAGGCATCAGGGAGGCAATGATTTCCTGAAAGACACAGAATGAGTCAAGAGCAGTCATTCGCAGTACCCAAGAGGGTTTCATAACCAAACCCTTACATTTAAAAGTCAATGTTGAAATTTGCATTAAGCATGTATTTAGCTACTGCTAAACATCCAAAAATTGAAGGCCCAAGGCCTGAGTGCAGGGAGGCAAGTAGTTCCTGAAAGACACAGAATGAGTATGGAGCAGGCATTCGCAGTACCCAAGAGGGTTTCATAACCCCTTACATTTAAAGATCAATGTTGACATTTGCATTCAGCATATATTTATCTACTGCTAAACATCCAAAAATTAAAGGCCCAAGGCCAGAAGCATCAGTGAGGCAAGTAGTTCCTGAAAGACACAGGATGAGCCAGGAGCAGGCAATCGCAGTACCCAAGAGGGTTTCCTAACCAACCCCTTACATTTAAAGATGAATGTTGAAATTTGCATTAAGCATGTATTTAGCTACTGCTAAACATCCAAAAATTAAAGGCCCAAGGCCAGAAGCATCAGTGAGGCAAGTAGTTCCTGAAAGACACAGGATGAGCCAGGAGCAGGCAATCGCAGTACCAAAGAGGGTTCCATAACCCTAATTGATAACCCAAGAGGGTTTCATAACCAATCATAATTGGGAAATGTTGGTGTAGCAGCTTGGTCAATCTACTCTGAGGCATTTGGCATTGGTGGCTGGAAATCCTGGCTGATCCATCCCTGATACATCTTGACAAACGTCAGTCTCTCCACATTTTTGGTGGACAGACGAGTTTGCCTTGGGGTGACTATGGCCCCGGTCGCACTAAACACCTGCTCTGATGGCGCACTACTGGCCGGGCAGGGCAGCTTTTCCAGGGCAAACTCTGCTAGTTGTGGCCATAAATCAAGTTTGGCTGCCCAGAAGTCCAGCGGATCTTCAATGGTTGTTGGCATGGCCATGTCAAGGTATGCCACCACCTGCTGGTTCAGGTCCTGCTCCATGTCTACCTGCTGCTGATGAGTTACTTCACTATGCGGGTGAAGAAAGCTACTCATCAGCGACTGTAGACTCAGGCTGCTGCTGATTGAGCAGGTACTGCTCCTCCCACCCCTCCCCTCCCCAGCAGCCATGGCAGTGGAAGGTGAGCGCAGAGGGCCCCCCCGAGTCAGACCTGCGAGTGGATGGACCATGTAGCCGATCATCAGCCAACTGACTATGTAGAATGTCTCTGTAGTAGGTCAGTTTTTCCTCCATCTCAGTGGGGGTAAAAAAGGCCCCATTTTGGGACGGTAGCGAGGGTCTAATAAGGTGGAGATCGAGAAGTCATCCCGCTGACGAATTTTGACAATTCGGGGGTCACTACGCAAGCAACTGAGCATGCATTGTGCCATTTGCGCCAGTGACTCGGAGGGACTACCTGCCTCCATCTCCACTGCATACTGCCACGGTGTGTCTGGGTCCTCTGTCTCAACTTCCTCATAACCCTCCAGCTAGAGGGTTATGTTTCCTCTAGAAACACTGGCCATCTCATCCAACCTAAACTGTGCTCCGCTCTGCCCCTCATCATCCTCCTCCTCCAGTTCAGCCCCCACAGGGCTCATGTAGCCTTGAGATGTAGGCGCAACTTTTCCTTTGCCGTGACCAGCCATGGTTTCAATCATTTGTTGTAGGAATGTAGGAGTGGAATTAAATCGTTCATGGAGTAATTCGAGCGACTAACAAAAAATGTGGCTTCCTCCAAGGGCCTCAGCAAACGGCAGGTGTCACGTGTGAGCTGCCACTGGTTCACATTGAAGTTATATAGGGGCTGTGACATCACAGGGGTCAGTGAACACTGATAGGCTGCATCTCACATGTGATTCAGGGTCAGCCCGCCTACCTTCATTCCCGCCGCTGTGTCCCGCCATTTTAGGTCCCCAATAGCCTAGAACGCTGTAAAATGGAGTTTAATGAAGCGATTCACGCGATAGAATTGTGGTGATATTCGTATTCGTTGCGAATCAAATTTTTCATGAAATTCGTAACGAATTCGGGTTCGTCAACTTCAATTCGCTCATCTCTAGTTATAGTAATGGTGTTTAAGATATAGAGAATTATTTAACCTGATAATCTCCGATTACCCTTTTAATTGCAAAATATGCTCCTTTAGGCTGAAATAAAAACGTGGCCATTAAGAAATAAGTCAGCTGCTAAGCCTTGAAATAGTCGGATTAAGACTGGAGAATGTCTGCAGCTCTCAGTGTGTAAATTGGCAAGTAATGCCAACACTTCCCATTAATAATATTGCTGTGTTATCCACTGCATGGCTTCAGTTTAATGAATAAATAATCAACTATTTTATTTATCACAGCGCAGATATTCGCTCACAACAATCCCACCTAACCTTTCTACACGGAGCACAGATACAATTCCAGAGGTCTCAGCATAGGGATGGGGTATTCTTCTCAATAAATCATTCAGCACCTTGTTGAAAAGATGAAGGTGGTAAATCTATATTTCAATTAAAGCCTCTATTGCCACTCAGTAAACTTTCTTACCAAAAGTTAACAAGGAAACTCCTGCAGGGCCTTCACGTAACTATGTGTTGCTATTGAGTAAATGCCATAGGAATGCGCTATACTTATAGAGGGGGATTTATCATTGTCTGTGCAAATCATACATAATATGGCTGGGTGACTTTTTTTGTCACAAAATGTTTGCACAATCTCAGTAAAGTCCAGACCACACTAAGGGTGCTTTCAAACCATGTTTTCAGACTATGGCTGCCGGATCCGGCTTGGGGAGGGCGCTGAAATCCATTAATTTTAATGAGCTGACCGAAGTCAACGTTTGACTCTGTTCGGCTCATTAAAGTCAACGGATTTCAGTGCCAGTCCAGCTGGGGTATGGGAGCGCACGGTTTTCACCTTCCCCAGCCGTATCCAGCAGCCATAGGCTGAAAATGTGGTGTGAAAGCACATTTAGTGTGGTCTGGACTGGACTAAGATTGTGCAAACATTTTGTGATAAAAAAAAGTCATCACTGATAAATCACCAACCATTGGAAAAAGCTAACTATGCCACCTTACATTCAAGTTGATTTTTTTAGTCTAAATAAGTTGTACAACAATTTGCTACTTTTTAACACCCAAAAAAGGGTAACATTTATGATAAATTTCATATTTAGACATTTTTCATCAACCAAGGGGGAAATGTATCATTGTCTGTGTAAACCAAATTCTTTTTATCCGATTGCCTGGGTAAACGTCGTCAGCAGAGAATCTATTATCTATGCAAATACAGCAAATCTGTTAATCTCATAGGGTTTATTAACAGGTATTACTACGTACAGTATCTTGCACATATTTAATGCTAAAGATTTTCATGTAAACTGCAGTACATGATTGAACACAGCTTCGAATTGGCAGCTTTAAATATGCGCAAGATACTGTATGTGTGAATACATACTTAGACTTTTTTCAAAGACCAAGGGGGAATTTATAATTGTTATTGTTTAGTGTGGGATTCAGCCAGTTCTCCCTGGGAGCTTGTTGGTAAAATAACAGCTGGTTCCTCAAACTAGGGAGAAGAACAACCTGCGCATCGGTTCGCACGCTGCTGGTGCCGTCATACAGAGAAATCTATGAATGAGCTGTTATAAACTTAAGGCCTACAGGAAGCCGTGAGCTGCGCAAGACGTCAGCCTCCTCACGTAGGGAAGTGCAATATCTCTGCAACAGAGGATGTAGAGGATGTGAGCCAGAGGATTATAAGTTGTTATTATATTGTATGTGTGTGTGTGTGTGTGTGTGGTGGTCTTGTTGGGGGGATGTACTCTTTATTTTATGAGGAGACCTGCAAATTAGGCAATGGCTGAATGACAAATGACAGAGCAAGGTCTTGTTACCAGTGGGGTACCACAGGGATCTGTACTCAACCCCATATTGTTTAATATATTTATCAATGATATTGCAGAAGGTCTCGATGGTAAGGTGTTGTGGTCTTTTTGCTGATGACACAAAGGTTTGTAAGAGAATTGATGTTCCTGGAAGGATACGCCAAATAGAAAAGGATTTAGGTAAACTAGAAGAATGGTCAGAACTCTAGCAACTGAAATTTTATGTGGATAAGTGCAAGATAATGCACCTGGGGCATAAAAACCCAAGGGAAGAATATAGAATATGTGATACAGTCCTGACAGTATCTGAGGAAGGGGATTTAGGGGTATGTATGTCGGCAGAAAATGTTATAGAAAAGCAGGAAATTCTAGCAAAATGCCAGTATTACCAGTAGAAAGAAGGAAGTTCTCATTCTGCTGTACAAAACACTGGTGAGACCTCACTTGGAGTATTGTGTGCAGTACTGGAGGCCATATCTACAGAAGGATATAGATAAATTCTCACTGTAAAAGGGAATAAAATGGTCAGGGACAGGAGAAAGCCAATGTGGATGAATAAAAATGTAAAGGAGACAATAGAGGCAAAAAAGAAAGCACTTAGGCTACTAAAACAGTAAGACAGTGAAGGAGCATTATGATGGTATAGGGGAAATACTAATATATATATATATATATATATATATATATATATATATTATACACACACATAAAGAGATAGCAGCAAAACTGGAGAAAGATAGACACAGATATATATATATATATATATATATATATATATATATATATAAAAACACATTCTTCTTCACTGTTCATCAAGGAAAAATAATATGGCAGGTAAAATACAGAGATAAGGTAAACTCCCCAGTACATGTCACCTGTTTAACCTGTTCAGGAAGAAGTGAAGTGCCACCTAAAAAAAAATTCAAAATAGACAAATCACCAGTTCCAGATGGTATTCAAGAGCTATGGTGACAGGGTCTGTTCCCTCAGACTGGTGTTTAGCAAATGTGGTGCCAATATTCAAGAAAAGGTCAAAGAGTGACCCTGGGACTTTTAGGCCTGTTAGTGTAAACTCGGTTGTATGTAAATGCCTAGAAGGTTTTTCAATGGCTTGAGGGAGTATTTCAATGAATATAAATGTATGACTCCATATTAGCATGGGTTTATGAGGGATCAGTCCTGTCAAACTCACCTGATCTGCTTTTATGAGGTGTCGTGCTAATTATGCCCCAAAAATGAATCACTATGTTTAATATGTTTCATAGCATAATAGCATGATGTCAGCCATTTTGTGTATGTTCTAAATAGACCACAATGTATTCTAAGTTCTCCTATTCAAGTGCCAGTCTGGGAGTAGAATACTTATCTCTTAGATATTTTAGGTTGTTTAGATAAGATGTCTTGTGAATGTTATTCTGACTAACAGTTAATTACCCATTTAACCGGACAAAGAGACATTCACACATCTGTGTTGGAGAATCATCCATTGTATTGTTATCTTTGCCATACATTTGATAGTGTTGAGAATGTTTAGTAGGCTCCAAGACGTCTGGAGAAACCATGGTTTGATTACTTATATTTGTCACAACTATTAATATAGTGCTCCATGTCAAGTGTGGAATGTGGGTTTAAGACCAATTATTGACAGTTAACCCTTAATGGTAATTATGCTAATTGTTTATGCAATAGCACCCCCTAGCGGATGAGTAGTTGACATTACACCCACCTACATTCATTGGGGAATTCCAATTTAGGAGGGTGTGTCTAACTAATTAAAAAGTCTGGTGGGACAGATAAAGACAAAGAGGTCTTCCAAG
This sequence comes from Hyla sarda, assembly GCF_029499605.1. Taxonomy (NCBI): domain Eukaryota; kingdom Metazoa; phylum Chordata; class Amphibia; order Anura; family Hylidae; genus Hyla; species Hyla sarda. The sequence continues at coordinate 250,779,304 of NC_079194.1, read as the reverse complement.
GAAAGAGGTCCACAAGATGGAAGCCATGTGAGATTCGAGCAAGCGGACTCATTACATGGTACCAGACCAATGGCTATCCATGACAATGAGATTGACCGTTCAGTGTTCCTAAGAGCCGAAGCGAGGTTTTTACATAGACTTGTTAGGAGACACAAAAATGGTATTCCATTTAATTAAGACCAATTTGGATAATGTGGATGGAATTATACAATTTAGATTGGCGAATAAATTAAACAAAATAATTAATTATCTCCATATTGAGATTATAGTTTTAATCTCATGAATGGGAAGATCATGTATAGAAAATAGTCCAGAATGGGTTGGAAGTATTCTTCCATATTTATATCCTTAGATGATTTCCCCATTCATGGAGTCATGTGATTTGTAGTTGGTAAGAAGGGGGCAGGGAGTGTATTTAGCATTCCATATTGATATGTCTATGATTATATATTGCCCACCATGATATCGTGAGGTTCCTCTGAATAGAGTGATATTAACATTTTTCTTATATGATATTCCTAACCTAGTAGCTTTTGTTTTATTTTAACAAGTTGCTTACTACTCACATGTATTGTTCTACTATATGTAGTCAATTAACAAGCTTGTAATGTTCACTAATATATCTAATTGATATTCATTTGCATATATAATTGTGTTTATTACTCATTTATGTTTATAACCTTATAACCAATAAATTTGCATACTTTTATAATACCTGTGTAGTATTGTATATTGCAAAACTACATCCTTAAGCGTTAATTTCATCCCGTCATAAAAATAACTTGTTGATATCTAAGGAAATGGTCGGACTCAGATGTGAATTGTATTGATTGGCTTTGTGAACAATTCACCAGGTCATAATTTTGATATTTTTAATAATTGTCATAATTTTTTATTTTTCATAATTCATTATTATTATGACCATAATTCATAATTGAGTTATTACCGCGCAACAGAGGATGTGAGCTCAAGACTGGACCAGGGGGAATCGCTGGTTACCGTATATACTCGAGTATAAGCCGACCCGAGTATAAGCCGAGACCCCTAATTTCAACCCAAAATCCCAGGAAAAGTTATTGACTCGAGTATAAGCCTAGGGTGGGAAATACATCATCCCCCCCCTGTCATCATCCAGACCCCCGTCATTAACATCCTCATCATCATCACCACCTGTCATCATCCAGACCCTCATCATCATCACCTGTCATTATCCCCTTGTCATCATCCCACACCCCCCCTTCATCATCCCCTTGTCATCATCCCCACCCCCCTTCATCATCATCCCAAACACCCCCCTTCATCATCCCCACCCCCCTTCATCATCCCCTTGTCATCATCCCCACCCCCTTCATCATCCCCTTGTAATCATCCCACATCGGCTGTCCGGGCTTGCTGGGAGTTGTAGTTTTGAAACCTCCGGAGGTCCGCAGGTTGAAGACCACTGCGGCCTTCGACATCATCCAGCCCCCTCTCGCCCCCCTTTAGTTCTGTACAGTTCTCACCTCCGCTCGGCGCTGGTCCGGTGCTGCAGGACTGTCCGGAGAGGAGGTCGTCCGGTGGGATAGTAGTTCCGGGCTGCTATCTTCACTGGGGGCGCCTCTTTTCCGCACTGCGGGCCCGGAATAGAGGCGTTGCCTGGACGATGACGCAGAAGTACGTTGGCAATGAACGTACCTCTGCGTCGTTGTCAAGGCAACGTGACTATTCTGGGGCCGGGCCCAAAGCGCTTAGAAGAGGCCTCCCCGGTGAAGATAGCAGCCCGGAACCACTATCCCACCGGACGACCTCCTCACCGGACAGTCCTGCAGCACCGGACCAGCGCCGAGCGGAGGTGAGTACTGTACAGAACTAAAGGGGGTGAGAGGGGGCTGGATGATGTCGAAGGCCGCAGTGGTCTTCAACCTGCGGACCTCCGGAGGTTTCAAAACTACAACTCCCAGCAAGCCCGGACAGCCGATGGCTGCCCGGGCTTGCTGGGAGTTGTAGTTTTGAAACCTCTGGAGGTCCGCAGGTTGAAGACCACTGCGGGTGGAGAGTTCACTCGAGTATAAGCCGAGGGGGGTGTTTTCAGCACGAAAAATCGTGCTGAAAAACTCGGCTTATACTCGAGTATAGACGGTATTGTATATTTTGATTTCTCCAAAGCATTTGATACGGTGCCACATAAAAGGTTGGTACATACAATGAGAAGGATTGGCTGGGGGAAAATGTGTGTAAGTGGGTAAGTAACGGTCTCAGTGATAGGAAACAGAGGGTAGTTATTAACCTCTTCAGGACATAGGGCGTATGGATACGCCCTGCATTCCGAGTCCTTAAGGACCGAGGGCGTATCCATATGCCCGTGGGAATTCCGGTCCCCACCGCTAGCCGGTTGGGGATCGGAGCCGGATGCCTGCTGAAATCGTTCAGCAGGCATCCCGGCATATCGCCCAGGGGGGTCATTATGCCCCCCCATGTCGGCGATGGCCGCAGATCGCTGGACAATTCAGTCCAGCGATCTGCGGCGATTCCGGGTCAATCAGGTTTCCAGTGACCCGGTGACCCAGAATTACTGGCTGATCGGGGCCGTCTCTGACGGCCCCGACCAGCCATAGCCTGCAGAGGTGAGGTGGCACTGGTGCCACCTCACGATCGCCCTGATTCGTCGGTGTCACTCCCGCAACCCGCTCCGCCCCTCTTCCGGAGGACGTGAGCGGGTGCGGGACGTGCACCCCAATCCCCGGAATCAATGTTGGGATTGGGGCCCCAGGAGCGGCGGCGGCGGCGGGACTGACCTGTGTGCCGGCAGCAGTAGGAGGTGAGTGACCGCCTCCTGCTGTTGCTTAGCAACAGCTCCCAGCATGCAAAAAGGGAATGCTAGGAGCTGTAGTTATGCAACAGCAGGAGGCAGACCACCACAACTCTCAGCATTCCCTTATGGGCATGCTGGGACTTATGGTTTAGCAACAGCTGGAGGCACATTTTTTCTATGGAAAAGTGTACCTTCAGCTGTTGTATAACTACAACTCCCAGCTTGCACAAACAGCTAAAGTGCATGCTGGGAGTTGTAGTGGTGCATATGCTGGTTGCATAACTACAACTCCCAGCATGCCCGTTGGCTGTCGGTGACTGCTGAGAGTTGTAGTTTTGCAACAGCTGAAGGCACACTGGTTGTTTTTTTTTTTACCTAACTCAGTGTTTCACGACCGGTGTGCCTACAGCTGTTGCAAAACTAAAACTCTCAGCATGTACATTCTGTTAGCACATGCTGGGAGTTGTAGTTTTGCAACAGCTGGATGCCCCCCCCCCCCAATGTGAACGTACAGGGTACACTTACATGGGCGGAGGTTTACAGTAAGTATCCGGCTGCAAGTTTGAGCTGCGGCAAATTTTCTGCCGCAGCTCAAACTGCCAGCGAGAAACTGCTGTGAACCCCCGCCCGTGTGACTGTACCCTAAAAACACTACACTACCACAAAATAAAATAAAAAGTAAAAAACACTACATATACACATACCCCTACACAGCCTCCCTCCCCAATAAAAATGAAAGCGTCTGGTACGCCACTGTTTCCAAAACGGAGCCTCCAGCTGTTGCAAAACAACAACTCCCAGTATTGTCGGACAGCCATTGACTGTTCAGGCATGCTGGGAGTTTTGCAACAGCTGGAGGCACCCTGTTTGGGAATCACTGGCGTAGAATTCCCCTATGTCCACCCCTATGCAAGTCCCTAACTTAGGCCTCAAATGCGCATGGCGCTCTCACTTTGGAGCCCTGTCGTATTTCAAGGCAACAGTTTAGGGTCACACATGGGGTATCGCCGTACTCGGGAGAAATTGTGTTACAAATTTTGGGTGGTATTTTCTGCTTTTACCCTTTTTAAAAATGTCAAAATTTTGGGAAAACAAGCATTTTAGTCGTGAAACACCTGTGCAAAAGTCGTGAAACACCTGTGGGGTATAAAGGTTCACTTAACCCCTTGTAACGTTCCCCGAGGGGTCTAGTTTCCAAAATCGTATGCCATGTGTTTTTGTTTTTTTTTGCTGTCCTGGCACCATAGGGGCTACCTAAATGCGGCATGCCCCCAGAGCAAAATTTGCTTTCAAAAAGCCAAATGTGACTCTTTCACTTCTGAGACCTGTAGTGCGCCAGCAGAGCACTTTTCACCCCCATATGGCATGTTTTCTGAATCGGGAGAAATTGGGCTTTAAATTTTTAGGGGTATTTTCTGTTATTAACCTTTTTAAAAATGTAAAATTTTTGGGAAAACAAGCATTTTAGGTAAACATTATTATTATTTTTTTCCATTTGCAAAAGTCGTGAAACATCTGTGGGGTATAAAGGCTCACTTTATCCCATGTTACATTCCCCGAGCGGTCTAGTTTCCAAAATGGTATGCCATGTGTTTTTTTTTTGCTGTTCTGGCACCATAAGGGCTTCCTAAATGCAACATGCCCCCCAAAAACCATTTCAGAAAAACGTACTCTCCAAAATCCCCTTGTCGCTCCTTCCCTTCTGAGCCCTCTACTGCGCCCACCTAACACTTTACATAGACATATGAGCTATGTGCTTACTCGAGAGAAATTGGGCTACAAATACAAGTAAAAATTTTCTCCTTTTACCCCTTGTAAAAATTAAAAAAAATGGGTCTACAAGAACATGTGAGTGTAAAAAATGAAGATTTTGAATTTTCTCCTTCACTTTGCTGCTATTCCTGTGAAACACCTAAAGGGTTAAAACGCTGACTGAATGTCATTTTGAATACTTTGGGGGGTGTAGTTTTTATAATGGGGTCATTTATGGGGTATTTCTAATATGAAGACCCTTCAAATCCACTTCAAACCTGAACTGGTCCCTGAAAAATATCGAGTTTGAAAATTTTGTGAAAAATTGGAAAATTGCTGCTGAACTTTGAAGCCCTCTGGTGTCTTCCAAAAGTAAAAACTTGCCAATTTTATGATGCAAACATAAAGTAGACATATTGTATATGTAAACCCAAAAAATTTTTATTCGTAATATCCATTTTCCTTACAAGCAGAAAGCTTCAAAGTTAGAAAAATGCTAAATTTTCAAATTTTTCATCAAATTTACGGATTTTTCACCAAGAAAGGATGCAAGTTACCACAATGTTAAAGTAGAATGTCACGAAAAAACAATCTCGGAATCAGAATGATAACTAAAAGCATCCCAGAGTTATTAATGTTTAAAGTGACAGTGGTCAGATGTGCAAAAAACGCCCCGCTCCTTAAGGCCAAAATGGGCTTGGTCCTGAAGGGGTTAATAGCACATACTCTGATTGGATTGGACTGCTACTAGAGGGGTACCCCAGGGGGTCAGTTCTGGGCCCTATTTTTTTTACATATTTATTAATGACCATGTAGGGATTATATAGTAACATGTCAATCTTTGCATTTGCTAAACTGTGTAACGTGGTTAACACAATATAGGACAGTGCATTGTACAATTGGAGCTGGATAGGTTGGACGCTTGGGCTGGGAAGTGGCAGATGAGGTCCAACACTGATACATTTAAGGGTATGAACATGGGGAAGAAAAATCCATACTGGGAAGATGTATATAATGGGAAAACACTGAACACTGGAGACAACTGACATAGAAAAACGTATGCGTTTTAGTGGACTGTAAATTTACCTGCAGTGACCAGCTTATAGTAGATAGCACTATACAGGACAGTGCTTTGTTACAATTGGATCTGGATAGGTTGGACGCTTGGGCTGGGAAGTATCAGATGAGGATCAACAATAATAAATGTAAGGTTATGAACATGGGGAAGAAAAATCCAGACTGGGAAAATGTATATAATGGGAAAACACTGGAGACAAGTGACATAGAAAAACGTTTTTGTGGACAGTAAATTTACTTGTAGTGCCCAGCTCCTGTCAAGACAAATATTATTATTGGGGTTCATCAAAAGGATCAAAGATGCCCACAACAGGTAAATAATTCTACCACTATACAAATCACTGTTCAGACCACACATGGAATACGGTGTACAGTACTGGGCACCAGTGTACAAGAAATATATGATGGAGAGGGTTCAAAGACAGGAAACCAGAGTAATAAGGGTAATGGGAGGACTACAGTACACAGAAAGATTATCAGAATTGGGGTTTAGACAGCTAAGGGGACACCAAATAACAATGTATATGTATATCAGGGGGCAGTACAAAGATCTTTCTTTGAACTTTTTATACCCAGGATTGTAGCTATAACAAGGAAACATCCTCTACATCACACCAACACAGGTGGGATTCTTTACTGCAAGAGCAGTGAGACAATGGAACTCTCTGCCAGAGTAAGTGATCATGGCGAACTCAATAAGAGTTCAAAAGGGGCCTGAATGCATTTCTGGAGAGTATAATAGCCCATAAACTTACTATGGCCTCATGTTACAATAATTTCAACATACAATAGTCTTTTCTGGACCATTGTAACTTGAAACCCTGTTCAACATACAATACTGAATACAGTGCAGATCTGCAAAAAAAAGTGTCAAAAGGCTGGAAGAACTGACAAATCAGAATGAACATTTCTCTGGTAAAACACCTGTATTAAGTGCCTCCACTGACTGGCTGTCTAGTTATACCCCTCTACATTACAGTATGGTACTACATGTCCTGTACTGCCCTTTACTCGTGCAGGGTTAGTTGCTCCTTTGGACACCAGGTAAGGCCAGCCCCAAGTTACTTTTTTTGGGACGCTGTGTACTGTACAGGTCCCTGAAGAAGCTCCTGTTCTCTACATAGACAGTGATCTACAGCTTTCAGCAGCTATTTCGTACTTGTATATGTAAGAAACTGTTTTATCTGTATTCGTTATCTACATATTTTTCTTTAATCCTCACTTTTTCCTATATTTTGATGACATTTAAGAGGCTTTAGAATGAACTGCCAGGTTTCCAAAGAGTTATAATCTCAACATACAATGGTCATTATGGACACTAGATTTATAGGGACAGAACATTGAGCAAAGGATTTATTCTAACTGCCATATTTGGAAAGGAATTTTCCCCCCTGGTATGGGGCAATTTGCATCAGCCTTATGCAGAGTTGCCATATGCAACAGCATGCATGTCACTGTACAAAGCCCAGACCACCATATGGAGGGACATATATTTGATTGTCTGGAAACAGTCTTGCATCAGCTAAAGAAACAGGCAGCAGGAGGAGATATAGTAAAAACCGCAGCATAAAATGGTGATCTTAGCACAGCAGAAGCGCATGTGCCTTTGGTAAACACTTGACTGCTGCATTCACGACTTTTCCTGTAGCCTTGGCTCATCAGGAGGGCTCACTTCATAGATATCTTACTTCTCCTATTGGGTTCTATAGAAGCTGTGTTTTATCATGTAATGTACTGTTTCAAAGCAGGCAGGATTTGGAGCTGTGTCAGGTAGATTTATCAAATAATTTACTAAATTTATCTGGCATAAATACAGATCAGTCCAAATGCCATATTTATGAACTACTGGCAACACTTCTTCCGACACGCGAATGTGTCAAGAAAACTGGGCAAGGTTTCAGAGTCATAAGAAGATTGACTCATTTAGGAAAGATTTCCAGCCTGTTTATACTAAGCCTACACTTGTTTCATCAGCATTTGCACATTATGCTCGAAAAGATACAGACGCACCCATCACTAATGTCTATGTTGATAGACATTCCCATCTGAAAATCGCAGCTCCAACCTGTATAAAGATCTGTTATAATATTAAGGCCAAGTTGACATGAGCAGAGTATGTGAAAACAAAAACTAACAAGTGGGGTGCTACCTGATGCTGTTACCTCAGCATACCAAATAAATAAAGGTAGATGTGCTGCTTACCTTATGCTGTTGAACAGCGAATGTAATAATAAATGTAGACTCCGACGGCTGCCTGCAACCCGATTCGTCAGGAGGGCTTTAAAAAGTGATGGATCCTGGCGGATCTATGAAAAATGGGCTTCCTGTAGGTGCACACCAGATCAGTGCTCCAATGAAGTGCAGACAGATTAAAATAATAAAAGGGAGTCTTCATTTTCGGGCAATGCATTTTTAGAGACCAGTTCTCTAATCCTTAGGTCCATACAGAATAACCACAATACAAGTTATATATAGGATATTAAACTGTGAAATTACAGGTGGGATCATTCCGTAACCCCAGGTCACTGCCCCACATCTGGCAGATGCAGGTCAAAAAGTATCAAAGTTACACTTACAGTTTACTACAAATTTAGATATAGAAGCTAATTTATAATATACCAAAGTTATCTATATAGGGAATACTTACAGAATACCAACAATTAGTTACAACAATAATAATTCATCAATCTATATCTATATTTTTTTTAAGGTCTGGAGGGGTGTTGGGAGTAGTTAGGGAACATAGTCTGAGTTAGTTTAGAACAGTTTATTTGGTGACATGTACTTTTTAAAGCATAATCTAGAGGTTCCGGTATATGCCTTCTGCTTACCTACTTTTGCTGATGGTGCATGCATGAGATAAGCTCCATTTTGGATAGAAATCCTTCACTCAACTGGTTGTGTAAGGCTACAGTTTTTTTCTGGTGTTTTTTTTCCTTTTTGTTTGTTTTTTTGATACCTGCCACTGCTGTTTTTGAGCCAAAGCCAGAAGTGTATTCAATAGGTATGGTAAACATTAAGGAAGGACTTATACTTCTCCTTTCTACTGGATCTACTTCTGAATTTGGCTCAAAAACTGCAGTGACCGTTCTCTCTAAAAAAAAAAAAACGTGTGGAAACCTAGCCTTATGCAGCCTACATTTCTCACGATTCCTCTGGCTTTGGGTAGGGAGTTTGATCATTGCACCTGTTTATCTAATCAGATTGCTAGTGCTGGACATCACCCGGGTAAATTCATTAGACTCATAAGTGGGTTGATGTCAGTGCACACTGTGCAGTTTTCATGCATTTTTTATTCAAGGTATGATTTTTAAAGAAATCTGGCTGTAAGTTTAATATATTGCTATATTATAAGAAGCTAAAAGTGATTTAATTTATATTCAAAATTAAGGTGTTTTATGAAGATTTGAAGTTTTTAGGCTGTGTTAACAAATTTGAATTTGAATTTGACTGTACATTTCTAATTTTTTTACTGCATTTTGGCAGCCGTAGGTGCGATTTAAAAAAAATCACAGCCAAGACAGCCAAAATGCATTTGAATTTGAATTTGACAGCATATTACAAAATTTTTTACTGCAATTTGGCAGCTTTATCGGCGATATTCCACAGTGCTATTACATCACTGTCCCATTTTGAGCTTTAAAGACATACTGATAGGTAAATTTAGAGTTTGAGTGTGTGTGGGTTTCCTTTAGGTACTCTATTTATTTCCCAAAACTTCTGTTGTCCTTGTGGGATTTGAACCTAGGACTCCAGCACTCCAAAGCAACATTGCTGAACACAGCATGCTGCCCTAATCCCATAGAGATAGCAGGAGTATAGAGATCTGGGTGGGAAGGGGTCTGGAAGCTAGTAGGAGGGCATCTGGTAGGTGATGATGTCATTCTGTAGTTTACAGGAAGTCAGGCTCAGTAAGGACAGCCCAATCCAGTCTTTGCTACAGTGCATGATTTTTATGATTCATTGTAAAATACATGGGGCTTAGAGATATGACACAACACATTCCTATATACAATGTCCCAGTCCCCAAAAATAAATAGCTACATTGAAAAGTTAAATTTTAAGGCAGTTTTCATTTAACACAGAATAAAAAAAAGCCATTGGCAAGAATTGGCAAGAAATCTAAGAAGCTGCTGTACAGTATGCGTGCGCTGGCTCATTATTACTGCAGTCTGAACTGACAGTATAAGCTCTCTGTGCCAGGTTATGTCAGGAGCAAGCTGAGTACTTGCTGTCCCTGACATATGGATTGCTTGCTGGAGACAGACTAGACTGCACAGAAATATTCATTGGGATTAGCGTGACCTTGGGCAATGTCACTGTCACTTTCTGTATGTCAAACTGTACAATCCTGCAGTACAGTACAAGGTAATGTTTTGTTCCATCTCTTCATTTTCTTCCTATAGTGGATACAACTGTGATCACTGTTTAAAAACAATATGTCATCACATGAAGGACCAAGTCACCGCTATAGTATTATACAAAATGGTAATCTGGCAGGTGTCAATCCCTGAAAAGTCATTTTCAGCATAAACGAATAATAAAATTATAAACTAAGTACAACCTATGAAATCCCATGGAGGTGGTCTTGGTTTATTCCTGACATTACAAGCCAGCTCCAATATCATCCGGTCATGATGCACAGATAGAGCCAAGACATGTACAACTCATTTCTATACACATGCAATGGATGCCTCTGAAGCTGGCATGCAGGTCTAGACTGTATGAATACTCCTGAGACTATGTACTCAGGAAGGGGTTCTATGGGCCTTGGCTCTGCCAGCTCACTGTGCATGTGCTGGATGTTACTGGAGCTGGCTTGTAAAGCTAGGGATGCATCACTATGGAATAGATCAAGACTGCCCTGTTGACTCTCCACAGCCATAATGTGCTGCTTTATAACTTTGTTTCCTGTATGCTTAAAGTGACTTTATAGACCACCCCCTTGACTCTCCACAGCCATAATGTGCTTTTTTATAACTTTGTTTCCTGTATGCTTAAAGTGACTTTATAGACCACCCCCTTGACTCTCCACAGCTATAATGTGCTTCTTTATAACTTTGTTTCCTGTATGCTTAAAGTGACTTTATAGACCACTCTCTTGACTCTCCACAGCTATAATGTGCTGCTTTATAACTTTGTTTCCTGTATGCTTAAAGTGACTTTATAGACCACCCCCTTGACTCTCCACAGCTATAATGTGCTGCTTTATAACTTTGTTTCCTGTATGCTTAAAGTGACTTTATAGACCACCCCCTTGACTCTCCACAGCTATAATGTGCTGCTTTATAACTTTGTTTCCTGTATGCCTAAAGTGACTTTATAGACCACCCCCTTGACTCTCCACAGCTATAATGTGCTGCTTTATAACTTTGTTTCCTGTATGCCTAAAGTGACTTTATAGACCACCCCCTTGACTCTCCACAGCTATAATGTGCTTCTTTATAACTTTGTTTCCTGTATGCTTAAAGTGACTTTATAGACCACCCCCTTGACTCTCCACAGCTATAATGTGCTGCTTTATAACTTTGTTTCCTGTATGCCTAAAGTGACTTTATAGACCACCCCCTTGACTCTCCACAGCTATAATGTGCTGCTTTATAACTTTGTTTCCTGTATGCCTAAAGTGACTTTATAGACCACCCCCTTGACTCTCCACAGCTATAATGTGCTTCTTTATAACTTTGTTTCCAGTATGCTTAAAGTGACTTTATAGACCACCCCCTTGACTCTCCACAGCTATAATGTGCTTCTTTATAACTTTGTTTCCTGTATACTTATAGTGACTTTATAGAGTTACATAAATACAAACCTATTACCATCCTGTACAGGGTGTCCCTAAAATTTGGACACATAGACAAATTCATTTTTTCAATACATTTTTCAACAATTGATTTTTACTACTTGTGATGCAAAGTTTCCTGTATCTGATTTAATATCTCCACATTTCTTTCAATTCATTCACTGTTGGAACCACTCGGAGTCCTTCACCTAACCTTTCAATTTGAGGCATGAAAGGAGTATGTTAGTGCAGTAAAACTTATCTCCTATACAAAGCATAGGGGGTAAGTTTTATCCTCCAGCATGGCACCCTGGCAGTCCCCAGGAAGGGAGTGCGTCTACCCCCCACAGGAAGTAGCGGCCCTCCATGTATCTCTGGAGTATTTGCTGTATCTCCGGCTCTCCCATAGAGATACATGAAGGGGGCATGTCGGTCTCTCAACATAGTGATGTATGTCTCACAAATAACATGGTCATCCAAGAAAAATGGCCCCAACACAGAAGCTTTAAAACCATAAAGTTCGCTATAGTTAGTGATATTTTCTATAACACTCTGTAGGGACACCCTATATAACACATGGGGCAACAGTTTATGGGCCTAAGATTTCCTTTAAAATCTCCTCAGCAGCATTTCCTAATATTAGTGCATTTTCCATAAACTTAACCCCATTTATATATTGTGGAGAACCCTTTGCTTCCACTTCTAAATGGATATTAGGAATCTATGTTATAGCAATTCTCCAAAACAGTTCTACTAGACGATATATTACATTTAAAGGGGTACTCCAATGGAAAAAAAAATGTTATTCTACTAGTGCCAGAAAGTTAAATTTGTAAATGACCTCTATTTAAAATGTTTAACCCTTCCAGTACTTATCAGCTGCTGTATGCTCCACATGAATTTATTTTCTTTCTGTCTTTATTTCCTTTCTGTCTGACCACAGTGCTCTCTGCAGTTCCTGGACAGTTCCGGACATGGACAGAGGTGTCAACAGAGAGCACTGTGGTCAGACAGAAAAGAAAATACAAAAGAAAAGAACTTTCTCTGTAGTATTCAGCAGTTTATAAGTACTGTAAAGATTAAGATTTTTTAATAGAAGTAATTTACAAATCTGTTTAAATTTCTTGCACCAGCTGATTTAAAAAAAAAAACATGCAAAATTCCACTGAAGTACCCCTTTAATGACCCGACCACAGTTTCCATATACACAACTAATCCCAAATAACATGTCCATAGACTTTATCATTGTACATTTTCGCTATAAGAAGACTACATGCTTTATCAGCCTGCAGTCTGTATGGGATTAGTAACTGTGAAAATCTGAAGATAACGTAGCTGCTTTCTTACAATTCTGCTACTGCCAAAAGAACAATTATATGGCCACTGTCTCATCAATGACAACCCCATTTAATCTCAGATTTGTAGAGTTTTGCAGTAATCTGGTGCGCATGACCCATGGCAAACTGTAAATTTGTCATTGGATGATGAAGCAGATGAAAGGCCATTTATGTAATACATGAAGGCTTGGCACAGCAGGCTACCCTGTATAGTAGGGCATATAGACAGGGGTTGCCCTAGTAGGACAAGAAGAAGAAGAAATTGCTATAAAAGTCACTACTGATATTTAAAAAGCTACACAGCTCCAAGGTCAAGCTACAGTGTACAGAAATCCTCCTTCAACCATCTCTACAGTCGAGTATATTAATGGGAACAGAAACCAGCCCACCGTGCCACAAGTTAATGGCACTGCTCCACACATCACACAGGTAACCCTTCTGTCTCAACTACCGTGTAATAAAAGGGACACGCTAACAGTGTTACTGAACAAAGAGTGACAGCATTAATGAGCAAACAGACTCCGACGCCTGACTACGACAGTGTCACCTTGCAGGTGATGCTGTGCTGCTGTTTACTGTTGCTAAAATATACCATCTCCCATAGAAAACTAAATCCATTAAAGTCACTGAAGTGGAAACGTCCTATGGATCACCTAACATTAGATGAGAATTTATGTTCTGAACATAAGGTAACCTAATTACCTTGTCATTGAAGCGCTGCTAATATGAAGAAAAAGATCATATACGGAATTTTGTATTTTTAGCCACCTGCAGACTGGATGATCTTTACCTATGGAAGATCAAAAGATTGAACCCTACCTTGTTTAAATTAACTTCTTAGTCAAAGGGGTACTCGGTGGAAAACTTTTTTTTTTCAATTGATGCCAGAAAGTTAAACTGTTTTGTAAATTACTTCTATTAAAAAATCTTAATCCTTCCAGTACTTATTAGCAGCTGTATACTACAGAGGAAATTTTTTACTGTTTGGATTTCTTCTCTGTCACGACCACAGTGCTTTCTGTTGACACCTCTGTCCATGTCAGGAACTGTCCAGAGCAGGAGAAAATCCCCATAGAAAATATATGCTGCTTTGGACAGTTCCTAAAATGGACAGAGGTGTCAGCAGAGAGCACTGTGGTTGTGACAGAAAAGAAATCCAAAATGCAAAGAATTTCCTCTGTAGTATACAGCTGTTAAAAAGTACTGGAAGGATTAAGAATTTTTAATAGAAGTAATATATAAATCTGTTTAACTTTCTCGTGCTAGTTGATTTAAAAAAAATAAAAAATAAAAATAAACTTCTGACATGTGAGAAATTTAGAAAATTTGGGTTGGGTTTTGAATGCTAAGTCTCTTACCGATCTCTAGAATAAGCAGGGAGAAGGGCGAAGTGCTCAGCTATTTGCTGCTTCTCCCCATCTCTATCCTTAATGCAGGAAATGAAAGGGAGAAAAGCGCTCAGTTAAGAACTTTTCCCGACTCCTTCTAGCGATCAGTAGGGGTTTCAATGATATGTCAAAACTTTTTTTTCAATGACCGTGACACTTAAAGGATTTAAAACAGTATCTTATTGTTTTTATCTAATTACCTAAAGTCACAAAAAAATGTGGTATTGGCAAGTGATCAGAAATGCCCTAAAGTAACATTATTATTATTTCCTAGTTATCCTTGCCACAATATGAAAGTGATCCTTTCGGTGCTTGCGCTCACTGTCATACTGTATAATATAATATATTCTATTAATGTTTCAACCAGTGCAAAATGTATATTTCTTTTTATAACATCCACATGACACCTGGAACTTTTACATTTGTACATTTTCAGTTCTTTCTTTAGATTTTTTCTTGTAGAACTAAGCTTTGTAAAGAATTAGGGAGCATCTGTATGAAAACCAACTTCATCCACTGCAGAAAACTTTTTATGCAATAGTCTGACAGTTCAAGTGTAAAGGTGCCCATACACCTTCAATGGCAGTCAGCTAAACATCTGCTTGGCCAACAGCTATTGCTCCCGTTTACCCTATACACATAATCGCACCTCAACTTTAGCAGCAGCTTATTTGGTAAAAAAAAAACAAAAGGTTCAAGAAGCTGAAATCCAACATGTCCACCCCCTCTCACCCCCGACATTATCTGCTAAAGGAGAGTTGAAGGGCCCCCTAGCAAATAATGGTTCGTACACGGCCGTCTGTCCTGTTTTTTGCCCCATTTAGGTTCCGTTGTTGATGCTTGTAAACAGATTACAAACGGTTGTAAAGTAATCCCACGTCAATGGGATTTGTCACATTTGTCACATTTGTTTGCATCCGTCTGCGCTCATTTCCATTTTTTTTTTACTGAGAAAAGACGGTGCATGCAGTATTTTTTCTCACGTCAAAAAAAAGGAAGAAAAAACGAATACAGTAAATTTAACATTGAAGTCTCCTGCCTATAGGCTTATGAAACTCCCAATGATCAGATGTTGTCTGTAGGGAAGCGCGGCAACTATTGTTCAATGTTGCACCACTAGAGGGGAAATCAAGTATTACACAGCATGCATTAAAATTAATAGGCTACTTATTGTAACGGATGGACATGCAGGGTCCTCCAGAGTAAAAAAAAAACACTTTTTAGCTGCTTTGCGTGCAGGGTAGTATATGGGATCTTCATTGGCGAACCCTTTTGAGTGAGTCAGAATTATTAACCAGACAACCCTTTTAAGTCAATGTCTTCATAAAACCAAATATTTAGTCACCCCATCGAAGAAGACAATCATGCAATATGGCACTTAGTGGTAACATTTAGTTATGTCCTTGATAATGTATGTCTCATGTCAAGTGACAAGCTCTAGCAGATGCAGGAATGCATTCTCTGACTGTATTGGTAGTGAAACAGTGTCATTCGGGTAAACTAAATATAGCAACATTTTAGAGGCAGGCGTTCGGGGAACACCTGTCATAACCAGAGGCTTGTTACCTGCCTCAGGCCAACTATACAGTCTGTGATATGGGAAAGCAGTGGGTCAGTTGCATTCATAACCATTGCATTAAAACGTTCCAGGAAGGAACAGCTAAAAATATATCAGTATACATTTAAACATGTTCAGCCTATTCACTGAAAATGTAATATAAATCTTGGCAGTGGTCATAGATACAGGATAAACAGTCCAACTTTGTAAATACAGTTACAAAACGTATTATATCAAGGGATGTATCCAGAATTCTGCAGAGCTGCTTGCTGGATGGATGGTTGTACAGAGCTTTCATGGATGTGTGGTAGGTGGGAGCTGGCAGGGCATAGGGTCTGAAAGGTGGGAAAATGGTTTCCCTTGCACAAGTTTGACTCAGTGCTTGTTTCTTCTCATGTAGGTCTCAAACCATGGACTATTATAAAGGCTGTGTGGCAACCCAGAAGTTAAATTTGTGGTTACTAGGGATGCAGTGAGCATCTATGCACGAAAGTGGTTACAAATGCAGATGTCACAGTAGCAGGAGTTTTTAAACACTGATCCTCACAGGCCTTTACACCCTGACAAGGGGGTGCACGGATGGTGGTGATAGTCTTTCCCCCGGGCATTATGTCTAGATCCAGGAAAGTGGGGTACTCTTGAGGTTAATGTTGTAGTGATTTAACCAGAAAGATACAGAAAAGGGTAAAAGGCTTTAACTAAGTAAATTTGGCAAAAAAAATCCTATGGTATGGTTTTATATGGTAGTACGGAATGCGATGACTGAAAGGAGGAGGTACTTTTTTGCAAAGAGCAATGTACAGTATGCAGCATCTTTGAGAGTATATTCTCACTTCTTTTAGCTGAAAGATATGTACTTAGCCCTGTTGGAAAAAGCCAGCAGCACACCGGTATCAGATGAATTAGTGTTTGGCTTTATTTCTCATCAAGTGTATAAGCGACGTTTCGGTTGTCTTACGCAAACATTGGCAAGCAGGAACTAGTCCTGAATATCTTTACTAAGGTGAAGGCTGCGATGTCCACTGCGGAATTCATGTCTTGAAATAGATATGTGACACTAAAGCCAAGATGACTCTTGGCCTGGCCTGAAGCCCTCACAGCTACTAGATGAACAAACTTGCATAAAGTTTCTTACAAAGTCTCTTAAAATCATCTTTAACTGTACCTGTATTCCCTCAGATATAACTAGATGTCATCTGAAATATTTCAGATCCTTTACAGGTATTCTGATAACACTCAAAGCGGTCCCAGGTGGTTAGGCCTAGCTAATGGAAGGAGGGGAGACCGGACATTTCTCTCACCTAATAAACACTACACTAGACTGGTCTAAACAGAACCTAGACACCGGGACATCCTGTAATATGATCCAAAGTATGTAGTACTTCATATATTAACCTCACTTGTTACCATCTTACAAAGATCCACCAGTACTGCACATATAAATGGCAAAATAGCAGTGACACGTAGAAACAACATTGCAGATATTCTACAACCAACTTGTTCCCTGCAGCAGGACCCTGTACTGGAATACTGCAGCTGAAACTCTAAATATGTTCAAGATAAGTAAAAATGTTCCCAATCCATCAATTGCTGTTGGTTCCTTCCCTTAATGTACAGTATAAAAGACATGTAAGAGATACAACACCACTATTGTGCAACATTTGTTCATAGTGGTGCAGTTTGTGCTAAAAATAAGATGATACCCAGCACTCACCAGTGATGCACAGTGAAGATTAAAGGGGTACTTTTTAATCAACTGGTGCCAGAAAGTTAAACAGATTTGTAAATTACTTCTATTTAAAAATCTTAATCCTTCCAGTATTTATCAGCTGCTTTATGCTCCACAGGAAGTTTTCTTCTTTTTCCTTTCTGCCTGACCACAGTGCTCTCTGCTGACACCTCTGTCCATTTTAGGAATTGTTCAGAGCAGGAGCAAATCCCCATAGCAAACCTCTCTTGCTCTGGACAGTTCCTGACATGGACAGAGGTGTCAGCAGAGAGCACTGTGGTCAGACAGAAAGGAAATTCAAAAATAAAAGAACTTCCTCTGTAGTAAACAGCAGCTGATAAGTACTGGAAGGATTAAGATTCTTTAATAGAATTTACAAATCTGTTTAACTTTCTGGCACCAGTTGACTTAAAAGAAAAAAAAAAAGAAAAAAAAGAGTACCCCTTTAACTATGTCATAGTGTAGTACAATGACGCGTTTCGACGTGGGAGCCTTCCTCAACTGCCTGCCTAGGCAGACAGCGGAGGAAGGCTCCCACGCCGAAATGTGTCCTTGTACTACACTACGGCATAATAAATCTTCACTGTGCATCACTGGTGAGTGCTGGGTATCATCTTTCGTCTACCTGTGGCTTTACCCTACCTTGTGCACCACCAAAGATTCCACAAAGTGCCGACATATCCCTATATTGTACAAAAAAATAAGACCTGAGATATCATGGCAACATCAAACGGCTACATTTGGGAAAAAATGCTGGACAAACCATTTATATCTATAATATGAGAATGTATGACATTGGAGAACAGAAACCTCACACCTTAAATAAACCTTCACAATAGCAGCAAACTTGCTTATGGACTGCTAAATGGTTAGAAAGCATTTGTACATATTGCACAGTGTAATTTCTGTATACATCACCTCCAATGTTTCTCCAAAAACGACTTTCCATGGTGGCTGTTATATTTATGACATGTTTATAGTGAACACTGAGGGAGCAGTTACCATTTGTGTATAGAAGGTGTATTGTGGATTTTCACATTATGCTACAATTTATATCAGCAGCATTGACAAATAGCAAGGTCGGCTGCACTTGGTGGCATCTAAAATATACAAAGTAGCAGAAGAATCTTTCTGTTGCAAAGTAATTCTGAAAGAGCTATTTTTCAAGCAGATAATGGAGAAGCTGATCTGCCCGAATCTGCTGTTTTGTGCTTGAAGCTATGCTGATTCCTTCAGAGATACAAATAAGTAAAACAATTATAGTAACAGCTTCTCAGGTTTTCTATAGGAGCAGGCTGAGATGATCATTTTGTTTAACCTTTCAGAGATAGCAAAAAACAACAAGCGGAAAAACATCACAATGTTTTTTCTGTGTAAGAAACCTGAAATCTAAACATATTTCTTCCCAATAATATGCCGTAAAAATGTTTAATGGTTTTTGTTCAAGTCACATATTTAATACTGTAAAAAGAAACTCCATTCCTACCTGCTCCCTAGAATAGGCTCTCCAGATGCACCAAGAGCAGAATAATCCATCCCATAGAAGTGCAACCCAAGGAGGATCTTCTTTCTCCATTTTGATTCAGGATCTAGAATCTGCACACATGCCTGTACCCATGAAATTGGGGAGTTGGGGCCTGGCCTAAAAGAAAGAAATGTTACAATGTAAGAACCTCCAGGAAATATCAAGTGGGAGTAAATACAATTAAATTGGATATACTTGTTACCTAGACAGTGTTGTGCCTACCTACAAAGTGTTTTTTTGCATTTTTGAATCGTATTAACCAGCATTAATACCCTCAGGGTAGGATCACAAGTGCCGTATTTTGCTGCTGCATATTTTCCTACCCATTGAAGTCACTGGGTAAAAAAAAAAAATACACAGCTGATTTTGCTACCTATTGACTTCACTGGGTAGGAAAATAGGCAGCAGCAAATAGACAGAAAAGTATGGCACGTGTGACCCTACCCTAAGGGTACGTTTACACGTAGGTATTTCTGCAGAAGGAGATTTTGCTGCCTTTTGACTTCAATGGGTAGAAAATTATGCAACAGAAGATCTGCAGCAGAAAATACGCACGTGTGAACGTTCATATTTGTGAGTCCAAAATACTGCACAGCAAACAGTGCAAATCTTTTCATTATTGTTTTTCCTCAAAATGGCACAACATTTTTTTGGTCAAGTGTGATTAGGGGATATATTGGATAAATAGTTTACGATTCCACTATATGTATGTATGCATGTATGAGGAGAATCGCTTCCTCACCTCTCCTCAACGCTCTCAGTGGTGATTGAGTCACTGTTGTATAACTACAGTACAGAGATAAATATTAAAAGTGTACCTGTCATTAGAAAAAACTTTTTACACAAAGTAGATAATACTATTATATGTATATTTGTAATATACATTAGTAAAAAAAATGTGTATATTTTTGGGTGAAAAAATGCTGTCTTGTTCCTGCAGCTATTGCCTGTGTGTCTCTGTGCAGAGCCAAAATACAAGAAGTGAGGGCAGGACAAGCATGGCTCTGTGCAGGCTCCTGCCAGGAGAATGTCATAGAGCTTCAGTGCACAGAGCCCTGCTTGTCTTCAGTGTACAGAGACCTGCTTGTCCTAAGTGCACTGAGCCCTTCTTGTCCTAAGTGCACTGAGCCCTGCTTGTCCTCAGTGCACAGAGCCCTGCTTGTCCTCAGTGTACAGAGCCCTGCTTGTCCTCAGTATACAGAACCCTGCTTGTCCTCAGTATACAGAACCCTGCTTGTCCTCAGTGCACAGAGCCCTGCTTGTCCTAAGTGCACAGAGCCCCGCTTGTCCTCAGTGCAGAGCCCTGCTTGTCCTAAGTGCACAGAGCCCTGCTTGTCCTCAGTGTACAGAGCTCTGCTTGTCCTCAGTGTACAGAGCCCGGCTTGTCCTCAGTGTACAGAGCCCTGCTTGTGCTCAGTGTACAGAGCCCTGCTTGTCCTCAGTGTACAGAGCCCTGCTTGTCCTCACTGCACAGAGCCCTGCTTGTCCTCAGTGCAAAGAGCCCTGTTATTCATCAGTACACAGAGCCCTGATTGTCCCGTCCACACTTACTGTATTTTCTCTCGGTACAGAGACACACAGGCAACAGTTACAGGGATAAGACAGAATTTTTTCCACCCAAAGATATACACATTTTTTAACCAATGTATATAGCAAATATGCATATAATGTTATTTTCTACATTATATAAAATGTTTATGCAGATAACAGTGCCTATTTAAAAGCAGCGATTATTAATTCATCAAAAAGTAAGAGCCCAGGGAGTTGAGCTTAGAAATGTGTTGACCACACTGATACACTCCTTAGGTCATCTTTTTAAACTTTTTTATATATTAATAAGGGGATAACACATTTAACCCCTTAATGACTCAGCGTTTTTCTGTTTTTGCATTTTCATTTTTTCCTCATCACCTTCTAAAAATCATAAGGCTTTCAATTTTGCACATAAAATTCCATATGATGGCTTATTTTTTGCGCACCAATTTGAAGTGACAGTCATTTTACCAAAAAATCCACGGCGAAAAGGAAAAAAAATTCATTGTGCGACAAAAATGAAGAAAAAAATTCATTTTGTAAATTTTGGGGGCTTCCGTTTCTACGCAGTGCATATTATGGTAAAAATGACACCTTCTCTTTATTCTGTAGGTCCATACGATTAAAATGCTACCCTACTTATATAGGTTTGATTTTGTCGTACTTCTGAAAAAAATCATAACTACATGCAGGAAAATTTATACGTTTGAAATTGTCATCGTCTGACCCCCTATTACTTTTTTTTTTTTCGCATACGGGCCGGTATGAGGGTTATTTTTTTTGTGCCGTGTTCTGAAGTTTTTATCAGTACCATTTTTGCATTGATCAGACTTTTTGATCGCTTTTTATAAATTTTTTTATGATATAAAAAGTGACCAAAAATACGCTATTTTTGAATTTGGAATTTTTTTGCGCGTATGCCATTGACCGTGCGGTTTAATTAACTATATATTTTCGGACATTTACGCACGCGGCAATACCACATGTTTATTTTTATTTACACAGTTTTTTTTTGTAGGAAAAGGGAGGCGATTCAAACTTTTATTAGGGAAGGATTCTGTAGGAGAAAAAAGAGGAGACCGGTACCGGCGCCTAGCGCATTACCCTTGGTAACAAAGAGTAGTGAATTCAAGTGTTGACAGAGGAGACCATATAGATGGCCGCTCACCTTGAGTAGGATAAATAAAAGCCTGTCACACCAGTGATAATGGGGTACTCAATGTGCGTGGAGTCGCTGCTTGCCTTCTGGGTTGCAGGGAACAACTGCACTGCTGTCCTGTTGCGATATAGGAGAAGTTTGCGGAAAAAAAACCTTTGGAGATGGACCTGCAGCTTCTTTGAAAATGAAGGAGATGGACTGGATAAATAATGTAAAAGGTTCGCAGTGGAACCACTTTTATTAAATCAAGAAAATAAAAAATGGGGATGACGTGTTTCGGGAGGTGCCCTCCCTTCCTCAGATCAGGATGCTTACAGTCAGATCCGTGAATTTATATATACACAAAAAAACGCCCAGGTACAGGTAAAGGGGGCGTGGCTTGATTACATCATGCAGGCTGACATCTACAATAGATGATTTACACACTATAAATGCTTATTCTACATGTTTTATACACAAATATAAGGAAGACCACTTACACAAACATATATATAATACTAAAATTCATTTACAGTATTTAATTAGTGTGTGCAGCGGGCGCAGGGTCGGAAGTCCGCGCCTGTCAATGAGAACGAGTGGTCTTCCTTATATTTGTGTATAAAACATGTAGAATAAGCATTTTGGGGGAGATTTATCAAAACCTGTGCAGAGGAAAAGTTACCCAGTTGCCCATGGCAACCAATCAGATTTCTTCTTTCATTTTTAACAAGGCCTCTACAAAATGAAAGAAGCGAGCTGATTGGTTGCTATGGGCAACTGGGCAACTTTTCCTCTGCACAGGTTTTGATAAATCTCCCCCTTAGTGTGTAAATCATCTATTGTATATGTCAACCTACATGATGTCATCAAGCCATGCCCCTTTTACCTGTACCTTGGCGTTTTTTGTGTGTATATATAAGTTCACTGATCTGAATGTAAGCATCCTGATCTGAGGAAGGGAGGTCATCCCCATTTTTTCATTTTCTTGATTTAATAAAAGTGGTTCCACTGCGAACCTTTTACATTATATATCCAGTCCATATCCTTCATTTTCAAAGAAGCCGCAGCGCCATCTCTAAAGGTTGTTTTTCCGCAAACTTCTCCTTTATTAGGGAAGGGGTTAAATTACTTTCATTAACTTTTTTTTTTTGCAGTGTCATAGCTCCCATAGGGGGTTGTAACACTGCACACACTGATCTTTTACCCTGATTACTGCAAAGCCATAGCTTTGCATGGATCAGCGTAATAGGGGCTTGATTGCTCAAGCCTGTAGCTCAGGCTTGGAGCAATCAAACGCCGATCAGACGCGATGGAGCAAGGTAAGGGGGCCTCCGCTCGCATCCTAGCTGATCAGGATAACGCGATTTTACCGCGATAGTCCCGATCAGCCCGACTGAGCTGCCGGGAAGCGTTTACTTTCATTTTCAACGCGTCGATCAACTTTGATCTCCCCGTCTGAAGGGTTAATAGCGTGCTGCACAACGATCGGTGCCGTGCGCTATTAAGCCCAGCGTCCCGGCTATGAATAGCAGCCAGGATCGACCCGGTGTGATGCGGGGTCACGGCGTGACCCTGTTTTAAACACCGGGACCGGGCGCAGGTCGTACAGGTACGCCCTGCGTCCTTAAGTGGTTAAGGTTTCAGCAAATAAATAGTATTTAT
The DNA here is from genome assembly GCF_029499605.1 of Hyla sarda. Lineage (NCBI taxonomy): Eukaryota > Metazoa > Chordata > Amphibia > Anura > Hylidae > Hyla > Hyla sarda. The sequence continues at coordinate 250,756,032 of NC_079194.1, read as the reverse complement.
CGTACAACAAAGAGGTTTTTCAAAACATATTTTTTCTATATGAATTTCCTACTGTTTAAGATCTATGTCATTTTTTAGGAAACCTCATCTGTCTCGGTGCTAACAAGCACAGCATCTTTTTATCCATCTCATGAACAAGAAACATTTTTATTGACCGGAAGGATATATTTACATCAGCATTAGGGAAATCCCTTATTATATGTCAGTTATTGTCATATAACGAACCTCATTCTAACTGTATCTAAAACCGATGTTAACGTACATCACTGGTCCGTTATTTCAAATGGTTTCTTCGAATTTTCCGTTAAATTAAGGAATCTGTAACATCAGTTAATATACTTAAGACATTTGTTTATCCCCGTTAAATGTCCGTTATTTCAATCTTATTTATAATTTTTTTTACCCTATTTCAGTTATGTTTAACGCCTCATCTTCCAGAGATTCAGAAGTATCTTAGAGTATGGTTTGTGCTTTAATGCTGTCAGATGGCATCTCTTAAGCTTATACACCATGTTGCCTATTGACATTCTTTGATGACCTGTTGCTGCAGACTGAGAGGGAAAGATGACAAGAGGAGGAGAGACGGGAAGGTAGTCAATGCTATTTGGTCCACCCCATCCCATCTGCTTGGATTACACATGAGGTGCAAGCAACTATGTATGTTGACCATTGTGGCCATCTGGAGAAGGTTAGCTCCTCCTCCAGATTGCGGCTCCCTTCCCATAGACTTTCGTTGAGGGGGCGGGCGTGACGTCACAAGGGGGCGGCCTCGAACACGGAAGCCTGCACACAGCGTTCGGAGTATTAAAATTCAGGACACTGCGAGCGGAGCTCAGGAAGGCAGTGGAGAACCCCTTTAATCAGATTTTTTCGCCTTCTATTGAACCCTCTTTCTCTTAGTGGTGCCCTACTCCCTCCCGCTCAGTTGCTAACCTGCTCCGTCTCTTTTGGTTCTGAAGAGGCTGGTAGCGGTGCGAGTTCCATTGAGGGACCTATCCCTTCGTAAGGTTGAGCGCCTATTTCTCTACACTAAGGTAATAAGGCTCATACTATGCTTGCCAGGTGCCTGCATGATCGGGCCGCTGCCCATTCTTTCTCGGCTCTGAAAGATGCCTCGGGCGCTCTCCACTATCACCCTGATACTGTCTCCTGACTTTTTCTGGACTACTATTCTAAGCTCTATTTATTGCCCTCCCAGCTTCCGTCTGACCCTGGGGAGCGAGACACTGCTTTGAACTCGTTCTTGTCTCAGTGCTCCCTTCCGTCCCTCTCGGCCTCGGATCGAGCAGCTCTGAATGCTCCTGTCACTTCTGAGGAATTGGAGGAGGTCCTCAAATCCCTCCCTGCGGGTCACTCTCCTGGGCCAGACGGCTTTACCTATTTGTATTATAAGACTTTTCCTTCTCTCCTCCTTCCTAAACTTGTTCCTCTTTTTAACTCTTTTATGGGGTGTGAGGAGAACCTGCAGTCTTTTTTGCATTCTCTGATAACTCTTATCCCTAAGCTGGGCAAAGATCCTCAAGACTGTTCTAGTTATAGGCCTATTGCCCTAATTAATTCAGATTTGAAGTGGTTTTCTAAGGTCCTTGTGGCCTGTATCTATTGCTTTCTCCCCTCCCTTATCCATAAGGACCAAGTTGGCTTTATTCCATGTCGTTAGGGGGTTGACAGCACCAGGCGGGTTGTGGATCTTAGTCACTTGGTCAATAGAAGATCCGAGCAGGCCCTTGTTCTTAGTCTTGATGAAAAAAAGGCCTTTGATAGGCTAGGCTGGCCGTTTCACTTTGCCAACCTTCAGAAATTTGGTATCACTGGGAATTTTCTCACTGCACTGTGGGGTCTCTACTCCACTGCCTCTCTTAAACCCCCCCACGCTACCTCTTCTGCTTTTTCTTTGCTTAATGGCACTAGACAGGCGTGTCCATTATCCCCCTGGTCTTTGTTCTCTGTATTGAGCCTTTAGCGGCTTTGATTCGGGGGGACCCGGACAACTCCTACTTGTCCTCTGCTTTCTCTTCCTAACCTTCATAGAGTCATTCATTCCTATGGGGTGGTCTCGGGCTCCAAGGTGAACCTTTCTAAAACAGAGGCAATGCCTTTGAATCTCCCTACTTCTCTCTCTAGTCTTCTTCGTGCTAATTATTCTTTTAAGTGGTCTCCTACCGCTTTCAAAAACCTTGGTATCCTTCTGACCCCTGCTATGCCTCTCTTTATGCTTCTAATTTTCCTTCCCTTTTTCGCGACTTTTCTCGCTTTGTCTGGGGGTATTGTTCTAGGAAGTTTACGTTTTTTTCTCTCCTCCTTTACAGTCTTTTCTATACCACCCTGGCCTTCCTGCTGGTATGTCCTAGGTTATGGTGAGAGAATAGGGGTTAGGGGGTCTTTTTTTCTGGGCTGATGTTGTGGATCCCCCTCTCGTTCTCTTTTGCCCTTTGATCACCTGGTGTTCCAGAATGGCCTTCCCTCCTCCCAGCTACTCCATTATCTCCAGTTGAGTCACTACATGTCCTCCTCTTTGGGGTCCAGGAATGTTTCATTACCCACTGGCTTTGAGCAATTATGCCGGCAGGGACCCCTGGTGAAAGGTCTCCTTTCTGCCATTTATTTTTTTCTTATTTTCTTAACACTCCTCAGGGCAAGACTGCCCCACTGCATCACTACATGAGTCGCTGGGAGGAGGACTTGAACGTTCCTATTACTCTGCCTCAGTGAAGGGTGATTTGGGATCAAGCTTATATTTGTACTGCATACAAGGAAACTCAGATTAAAATGCTTTTGGGTTGGTACCACACTCTGGTGCTGCTAAATAGGTTGAATCCGACTATGCCTCCATAGTGCTGGCATTGTGGGTTGGGGACTAGTTTCCATATTTTTGGGGGATTTCCCCCTGACTGTGGGCTAGTGGCGAATGGTTCGGTGTGTGGTTCTGGGTGTCTCTGTCCCAATTGATCCTTTGATTTATCTCCATTCTTCACCATTCTCATAGAGGCATGTCTAGGCATCCTTTTAAACTGTTTCTGCATATTGTACTTGCTGCCAAGACTCTTATAGCGAAGTACTGGAAGAAATCTGTGCCACCTTCTGAGAATGACCAGTCCCTCGAGTCCCTTACTGCCTCACTGTTGATCCGCTTTATGGATCAACAACCTCTCTGAGCTGACCATTTTTTCTTTCCCCTTTGTGTTACCCATTGTTGATGTCCTTGTGTGTGTCTCTCTGGCTGTTCCCTTTGTTTGCTCTTTGTGTTCCTACTGCTTGTTTGTGTTTGTTCTTTGGGTGCAACCGGTGCCCTTTATATCTCTTTAGTTTGACGTTTGCTTGGTGTTTGCTCGCGGCCCTCGGCCCACAGAGTGGCCCTCGGCCCTGACGTTTACTGCTGCTTGTACTGGGGCCCCTGTTTCATTGCTTATTACGATGTTTTATTGACCTGTGGTTCATGTTTGTTTTTTTTTACCTATGCTTTTATGCAAACTTTTCATGCCACCATTTTACTTTTGTGTTCTTGTACAACCTTATACAACATTTTTCAAAAAAAAAAAAAAAAAAAAACAAACAGTGGTGTGAACTCAGCCTAAGGTTCCTATAAAATGGCAGCAAGCAGAGATCTTGAAAACTGTAAAGAATTCATACAGAAAACATAAAAGTTGTATTAATAATTTTCCTTCACTAAAAAATGGATTCTCTATGAAACAAATGGATGAAACAAAGAGATTGACTATGACAATTATTTTCATTACCATTTTGTAACAGGTCTAATCATTTATTTGTCTTGAGAATAAAAAAACAGAAAGGGACACTGTATTTCTATAGGAAATTTTCAAGCCTGTGTTTTCATTTTTCAGCTTATACAGTTTAATGCATATTTTATTTGCAAACTGTTCAAGCATTGACCTCAATCTAAAAAGGGAAAGGCATTGATCGCTTCTTCACATCTGAGCGACTAGCACAGCAGACATGATAGGAAGGAGGGCGGAGGTGCAATAAGGGGTTTTACTTGTCATTCACATCACTGAAGACCAAGCAAAGTACTAAGAGCAGGTGACCGCATACATACAGTGGTGGGTGCAGTTTGACCATAGTTTAATAGAACATTCTGCAAGAGCAGCTGCAGCCTCTGGACAAAGTCAGAGTGATTGAGGACATTTTAGAGTCATTTTTGCAGAGGCAAGAACATCAATAAGACAGACTATGACCATCTGTGCATTGCCAGATTCATTCCTAAGGGTTTATCTAACCTGTCCATCACACACTGGATGCCTGGGCTGTCCACACAACCTGCTGTGACTTAGAATAATGAGAAGAATGTCATATCTGAAAGCCTCAGTAACCTGCTTTAATCCAGGCAGGTTCAAGCTCAGGAAGAGCAATAGTCTACTAAAGGAACTATGAACAGGGTTCTTATCACAATATAGGGTTAAAGGGGGAAGCTGTGTATCAGGAGATCTTCCACACCCGTATTGTTATTTGGATTAACAGAAAGAAGTATTAAAAACATTAAGCATTTATGGTAATACAGTAATTTCAGGCTTTGTCAAAAATGAGAAATGAAGCAACTATGCAAACATACTTGAGTTACAACTTCTATGCAGATCAGATCAATGACAGCAGATTACAAACAAATCTTCAGTAGTCTGATTCTTGCCAAAACACTATATAACACTGCATAAAACATTATATAACACTTCATAAAAAGTATCTCCTTTTCATAGAAATTAATTGCTTATGAAATAAGACCACTAGGGTCCTTATACCATCCTGAACATAATCCTGTCCAGCTGCAGCATCATCTTTGTCCCAGCTGAAGCACAGGCTAAAAAGTGAGAGCGGGACTAGCGCTCCTCTGTGCTTATGACTGTCCTATCTATCAGACTCTTCTCTGAACAGAGGAGGGGGTTGCAGAGCAGTCTGCAGTGATGGGATGAAGAGACACAGCACAGCAGACTCAGGGGGCAATGGAACACATGGTGAGTGAGGACTGGCTCAGTGCTAGCCTTGAACATGCCTCTTCTTGAGCAGGGGATGTAAGAATAAGGGAGACGCAGAACAGGGATTTGTGAGCCAAATACTAAATTTTTTTTTTTCTTTAATTTTAAAGGGCGATTTAATGAGACTCATATGCGAACAATGAACAATGCTTAGTAATTGCATAGCATTCCTCGGTGAGATCTGCGCTTAGCTAGTACAGTCTGCCCGATGCAGACTCCAGTTGGCCTCCAGCTGGAAACCAAAATAAGTAATAATTTTTTAGATTTACCGTAAAATCTCTTTCTCAGAGATTCTATTAGGGGACACATGACCATTGGTATATGCTGCTTGCCGCTAGGAGGCTGACACTAGGCAAAAAACTAAAGAAAGCTCCACCCAGCAGGATATACCCGCCTCCTGGCTCTGAGCAACTCAGTTTAGTCCCAAAGTAGAAGGAGAGCCGATCAAGAAAGGAACAGTCCAAAACAAAAACCCAGACAAAAGAAGGAACCGAGAACAAAAAAAACACCCCCACATCACAGCAGCAGAAACTGGCTGGCCACAAACAAACCAATGGGTGAGTGCTGTGTCCCCCAATAGAAGCTCAGAGAAAGAGATTTTACAGTAAGTCTAAAAAAATCTACTTTTCCCGAGCGCTTCATTGGGAGACACAGGACCATGGGACGTCCTAAAGCAGTCCCTGGGGAGGGAAGAAACCAGCATTACAGCCAGAGAAAACTCAGGCAGACGGCTGAACGGCCACCTGCAAGACCATGCGGCCCAGGCCTGCATCGGAGGACGCAAAAGTGTGAAAACTGTAAAATTTGGCGAAGGTATGCAGAGACTACCAAGTTGCCGCCTTGCAAACCTGCAGAGCCGAAGCCCCGTGGCTGACCGCCCAGGAAGCCCCCAATGCACGGGTGGGGTGAGCCGTCACTCGAAAGTGGGGCACCTGACCCTTGTAACGATACGCCTCCAAAATGGCGGTGCGTATCCAGAGGGAGATAGTGGCCTTGGAAGACGGGAGTCCCTTGTGTCTCCCTTCAGGAAGAACCATCAAAGAGTCACACCTATGAAGTGACCGACAAGTCCAGCTTGTGAAGCTGGCGTTCCCGCGGATGAGAAGGGGACGGGCAGAAAGAAGGCAACACGATCTCCTCGTTCAAGTGAAAGGAAGTCACAACTTTGGATTGAAAGGAGGGTACCAGCCGAAGGACCACCTTGTCTTGGTGAAGCACCAGGAAAGGGGAACAGCAAGAGAGCGCAGCCAATTCCGACACACGGCGAATTGACGTAGCCGCAACAAGGAAGGCCACCTTCCAGGAATGGAAGCGAAGGGAAACCTGACCAAGAAGCTCAAACGGAGTGCCCTGCAGAGCATCCAAAACAAGGTTGAGGTCCCAATGCGCAGTGGGGGACTGGAACGGAGGGACCTCATGAGCCACGCCCTGCAAAAAAGTGCACACATGAAGGTCGGCAGCAAGAGGGCATCGAAAGAGAACAGAAAGTGATGAAACCTACCCTTTGATGGAACTGAGGGCGAGGCGTGTTTCCGGGTCCGATTGCAAAAAGGCCAAGAAATTCGGCAAGGAAAAGGAGGTGGGAGAGAGAGAACGAGCCTCATACCAACGGAAATATGCCAGAAATGTAAGGTTGGTATATCTTGGCTGATGAGGGCTTCCGGACACGGAGCATGGTCCGGATCATGCAGGTAGAGAATCCTCGAGTCCTCAAAACCGCAGTTTTAACCGACATACCGTCAAACGCAGTGGAAGTGAATTGGGGTGGCAGAGAGAACCTTGAGAGAGGAGGTTGGGACAATCCGGAAGGGAACGCCTGCCACGAGAATGACCACATCCGCGTACCACACACGACGGGGCCAATCTGGAGTCACCAGAATCGCCAAGACGCCCTCCGCCTTGAGCTTCCGGATCACCCTGGGAAGAAGTGGGAGCAGAGAGAAGAGATAGGGGAGTGTGAAAGAAGTGCAAGGAACCACAAGGGGATCCTGCGCTCTGGAGACGAAGCGAGGGACTTTCCTGTTCTGGCGGGACGCGATGAGATCCACGTCCGGAGTTTGGTGGTGGAGCGACTTAGAAAGTCTGCTTCCCAAATGGCTATCCCGGGAATGTGGACCGCTGATATGGCTGGAATGTGAAGTCCCTCTTCCCTCATGGCTGCCGAGCTGTGAATGCCACCCTGGTGATTGATGTATGCCCCGGCTGTGGCGTTGTCTATCTGTACCCGTACAGGAAGACCCTGTAGCTGGCGACTCCAGTGAAGAAGGCATAGGAAGATCGCCTGGAGCTCCAGAACATTGATGGGTAGGCCGGACTCTGATGGGGTCCAACGGCCCTGGACCATTTCATCCCGAAAGACAACCCCTCAGCCGAGGAGAGGCAGGAGGAGTGGCCCGCCCGAAGGAGAGGAGACTGAAGCCATTAAAGGTGTGAGTGGCCAACTCTGAGCGGAAGCCGGATCCCGCGGTGGAGAGATAAGGAGGTTTGCCCCACTGAGAGAGGATGGCCCACTGGAGAAGACGGTACCGAAACTGGGCAAAGGGAACTGCCTCCATGGAAGACACCATCCTGCCCAGAACAGACATGCAGGTACAGATAGGGATCAGACCCGGCTGCCAAAGTTGCGAATCCCCGACAACAGCTCCCGGAGCTTGTCTTCCGGGAGAGTGAGTCGAGCTGCCGCTGTGGGACAGAGACAGGTTGGAGTGGAGGAGAGCCACCACTGCCGCCAGCATCTTTGTGAAGACTCAGGCACAGTCGCCAACCCGAAGGGCAGGGTGACAAAATGAAAATGACCCGCAGGAACCACAAACCTGAGAAAAACGTTGGTGGGCCGGGAAGATAGGAATGTGTAAGTAAGTGTCCCTTATGTCTATGGAAGAGAGGAACTCCCCCGGATCCATGGAGCCGATATCTGACCGCAAGGATTCCATCTGGAAATATTGCAGCAGTACATGACGGTTTAGAAGCTTCAAGTCAAAAATGAGCCAGACAGTGCCGCCCTTCTTGGAAACTATGAAAAGATTGGAGTAGAACCCCAAAAAACTTTCCTGATGAGGGACCAGTACGATCACTCCCTCGGGGAATAGAAGAGAATTCGATTCGATAGCCTTGAGACATAACTGGACGGACCTAAGCATCCTGAACTTGCGCTAGCCAAACGTCCCGAAAGAGGGACAGGCGACCACCCACCCGAGGGGAAGACTCGGAGGGGGGCGCACCTTCAGGCAGTGGGAGGATTGCGAGTCCCGGACTTGGAAGAGGGGCGGTTGGAGCGGGGCCCCGATTTCCAGGAGGGGCGAGACTTGAAGGACTGCGCCCTCCTATCCTGCGAGGTTGCCGATTTGTCCGAGCCACCCGAGAAACGATCTAATCTAAACGCTTGCCAAAGAGACGAGACCCCAGAAAGGGAAGCTTAGTAAGGGAATGCTTAGAGGCCGCATCAGCATTCCAAGCCTTAAGCCACGTGGAGTGCCGAAGAGCCACTAGATTGCCCGAGGCAAAGGCAGCGCAGCGAGCCGACTCCAAGGAGGCCGAGCAGAGGTAGTCCCCCCCCATTGGTGATTTGCTGCGCTAGATCTGCCAAATCTCCGGGAGATGCACCCGCTAAAATCCCCTGACGCAATTGACCAGCCAAAACCGAAAGGGCCATGGACACCCAAGTAGAGACAAAGGCTGGTGCCTAAGCTGAACCTGCCGCCTCAAAGGCACATTTCGATTTTAAGTTCTCAATGGGCTTATGAGAGGGATCCTTAAAGGAGGCTGCATCAGCCAGCGGCAGGGTAGTGGATTTAGACAGCCGTGAAACAGGAAGATCCACCGTAGGTGAATACTGCTTAATAACCAGGTCCTGAGGAAAGGGAAAGAGAGCCCGAAGCTTCTTAATCTATGGAAGCGCTTGTCAGGGTGCTTCCAGGCTCTCCAACAGCTCGTCAAATTCAGTGTGTGGGCTGAAAACTTGGGGAGTCCGACATGCAGACTACCCCCCAAATCTGACATACGGGAAGACCTGAGCTCCCCTGTAGACTGTGGGAGTCCTGGAACGGGTGGAAGTGGACTGGGAGCGGGGGGTTGGTAACCAAGAGCGGACACTGGGTGACTGGTTGAGCTGGCGCGTGGAGGAGGATTAGAAAGGAAGCAGCGGTGTGAGGCCCTCGCACATCTGGACTCAGGAGAGGAGTCAGAAAAGAGGCGACCCGGACGGCCACGGGAGTGCAGTAGGGGATGGTGGGAGGGAGGATCTACCGTCATCTCCCTGGGGGACAAATGCAAGTAGGACCACCTCAAGGCGGAGACCACTTCCTGGGAGACCCTGGCCAAGTCGGAGATCATCTGAGAAAGGCATGAGACCCACAGAGGAGCAGGATTGGACCTCTCACCGGTCGGTAGATCATCCTGAACGGTAGCCTGGGAAGAGCAGGTAGGCTCAGCCGACCCGCCTGGCATTTTAGTGTTACATTTTGAACACCAGTAATAAGTGACCAGCGTAGGGGCTACTTGACGGGAAAGGGGGGGGGGGGGTATCGGACATAAGCAGCACTAGTAAGTCAGACAGACAGAAAAGGAGAGATCTCACACAGGATCCTGTGTCCAGTGGTGCAGATAGCAGCCAGCAGCACGGGATGCAGCACGGCAGGGAAGCAGAGCTGAGCCATATCCAGCCAGTTCCATGCTGGTTGAGGAGGAGGGAGGACTGAATGACTCCTGCAGCACGCAAATCTATCTGAGTGGTCAGAGGGAGAGGGAGGAGAGAAGCAACCACCTGCAGCACATGCTTCCATATGAGAGGCAACAGCCTGCATCCGGAGCATGAGCTGAGAAGACAGAGAGGCGGGGGGCAGCAGAAGAGGAGGAGGAGTCATGTGATCCCCGGCAAGAGATACGTGCCTAAGAAAAGGGGGGCGGCGGAGCTATAGCTAGGCCCAATTAAAGAGCTGTCTGCGGCACGGGCCAAGAAAAAAAAATGGCCCTTGTCTGTGCAGCGAAAAAGCGGGGCGCGCATCGCAGAAGAGGTATGTGCAGCGCAGCGCCAAAAGCACGCTGCGTATCCATCACAGTGCAGCGCAAAACAGAAGTGCCGCCTGGAGAGAAGCCACGGGGTCCGGGACCTACTCAAGCCCTGCCGCGACTCACCGATCATGGCTCGAGGAAGAAAACTGCCGTGCAGCACAGGGGAAAGTGAGTCAGAATCTATTAACCTCTAATAGGCAAGAAGTCATTAACCCCTCAGGTAGAAGAGGCCCCTGAGAGCTTTCCTAAGAAGAGAGAGGCTGTGTGGCTCAGAGATTACCAGGTCCCCGGGATCAGGGAAAGGGGAAACTCTGGCCCAGGAGAAAGGGGGGAGGGAAAGGGGGGTTTAAGGCATACTCACCCCAGGGAGCTTACTCACCAACGAAGTCTTCAACAGGCCAGGGCATCTGCCTTAAGCCTGCTCAGCTGGCAAACAGGGAAACCCGGACCCTAGGACCTTGGCGAGGAGGGGTTGCATCCAGCAATGCACCATGCCCCTAGCTCGCAGGTGGGGGATCAGGCAATGTCATGCTCCAGTCGCCCCACGCTAGAGAAAATAACAAAGGAAAGAAAAACAAAAATTTAGACTGAAACTAGGAAAAAAACTAAAGAAATAAGACCAGGTCTGGAGAACACCAGACCTGTGTCTGCCTCATGCTGACATGACAATAAGCTAAAACTGAGTTGCTCAGAGCCAGCAGGCGGGTATATACTGCTGGGAGGAGCCGACTTTCTTTAGTTTTTTGCCTAGTGTCAGCCTCTTCGCGGCAAGCAGCATATACCTATGGTCCTGTGTCCCCCAATGGAGAGCTTGAGAAATCTATTTGGTGTAGATTTGACTGCTAGGACCCCCACTGATCATAAGAACATGGAGTCCCGAGTGCCCTCTGTTTGAATGGAGCAGCACTCTAGTATGCAGACTGCGACTCTATGGGACTGGTGAGTATAGCCAAGCGATGTACTCCGCTATTTCAATCAGTTCCATACACAGTAAATGTACTCATGCTTGACTGTCATTCCATTCACACGGGGGGGGGGGGGGGGGGGGGAAGGGACCTGTTCTTTTTGTGATCTGTGCAGGATTCAATGGTCAGACCCCCCGATCAGACACTTATCTCCAATAGATAGGTGATAAATTGTAATCATGGGAAAATCCAAAGACTTATGCTGTACACTGTATCCTCATAACGAATTTCCAATTCATATCCTTGAAAATGGCACATCATCTGTCTAATAATGAATGTACAGTATGACCTCTGATGAGGTTTGCCACCCACCCCTCATAATAGATGGCAGATACCCAATATAAACAAATACAATTTATGAGTTTGCATATAAACTAGACCATCTCAATTAAACTGAGTTCTTTTCCTTTCACATTTTGAACATTCAGAGAGCAGACCTTGTAGCAGAGAGTAAATGGTAATATGATATTCTAATATCGGGGTCGTTTCGCAGCTCTAGCAGACAGCGCTGCCATTTCTGCAAATTGCAAGAGTTCCTCAATTTCCTCAATCATAGTCCGGCTAAATTAAATATCACAGTGCAGTTAAATGATTAAATGAACCACCTGCAAGTCTCTGTAACCCTTCATCGACTACTGAAAACACTGGAAGGAAGATTTCAGCAAGAGAAGGATAAATTTTTATTTTGGCATTATAGTAACTCAAAAATAAGGTATTTGGAAAGCAAGTGATATTTTCTTTGGGGTATCAATGAGCATTAGGACAAGATGTGCACATCTTTATATTCAGCTATGGCTAAAAATAAACCTTTTCTTTTGCAATCCCTGAAAATATAGAAACCTAATGGATTACTCAGCTCTCAGCAGAATCTCAACCCTTCCATGAGAATACGAACAATACTTTACTCATTTACTACCATACACCAGTTCATATTGCAGATAAAACCCTGCATTCTACTTGGAAGATAAAAACCAACATTTCTGTACTTTTTCTATTTCAGTTATATCATAATTCGCTATTGAGCATCTAAACCCATTTGATACTTTTCTTCATAAAGCCTCAAGGTGAAAAATTGCTTTTCAAAGTTAAATCCTTATCTGACCGGAAATAGCAAGAGATTTACTGAAATATGCTTGCTTCAATACTCCTGATCAGACTCAAGGATCTAGATGTGGAAGGTAAAACAGAAAACTTTTTACTGCCTCCTTATGCATTTAAAAAATAAAAGAGTGCATATATATTTTCCTCACTCCCCCACAGCTCCCCATGTCAGATCTTCCCCTCCAGGCTGCGCTCCAGTTTCCAATGACATCCACATCCAGCTCAGCTCTGTGAGTGAGGAGGAGGAGGTTATCAGAAGCTGGCAGAATGGGAGCACGGCAAGGACAGGAAGATCTGACAGTGGGAGCATTGGAGGAGTGAGAGAGGTAAGTACGCACTATTTTATTGTTTTAATTCAAGGGGAGACAGTATGAAAAGTTTTCTGTTTGCTTGGAAGAACTTTTTAACCTCTTAAGGACATAGCCCATTTTGGCCTTAAGGACGCAGTAAGTTTCCTTTTCTGCGTTTTAAATTTTTTTCCTCCTCACCTTTTAAAAGCCATAACTCTTATTTTTCCCATCTACAGACCTATATGAGGGCTTGTGGTTTGCATAACCAATTGTACTTTGTAATATTACTTTATCTTACCATATATTATCCACTTTATTTTACCAATATTATTATTATTTTACCATATAATGTACAACGTAAACAATAAATTATTATTTGGAGGGGATTTATAAGAAAACAGCAATTTTGCAATTTGTATATATAGAGTGCTGTTTAATAGTTAATTTTAGAGCAGGGATATATAGTTGAGCAGATGAGAAGAGCTCCAGTGGGGAACAAACCAATCGGACCCACCGTATACATGTTGCGGGGTGCAGATCAGTGATTGTGGCGCTTAAGTGCTACGATCGCTATTGATCATGGCGCTTACGCGGTTAATGATGGAGAACGGCGAGCAGCCGTCACTTACAGTATATGAAGCGGGCACAGTTTCTGTGCTTGCTTCATAGTCAAACCTCTGCTAATCTCTGATTGGGTCACACCTAACAGATCCACAGCGTATTTTACGCTACGGGTCCTCCGGTGACCCAACCCATAGTGTGCCCCCAGCTGTTGCCACCCCCACAGCAACTCGCAGGCCCCTGTGTGGCTGCCCAGAGCGGCGTTTTGTGGTGGTTTGACAACAGCTTGGAAGCACACTATGGGTTGGGTCACCGGCAGATCCGCAGCATAAAATATGCTGTAGATCCGTTACGTGTGACCCACCTTAGGGATGTAAATGAACGTCCTGGTGAGTTAAGTACCAGGGCACCAGGATGTACATTTAATGTCCTTATGGGCTTAAAAGATGTTGTCTGCATTGTTGCTTTTTCCAACAACAGTGCCACAACTGTCCCCAGGTTGTATGTGCTAAACTTTAATAGAGCTGAGCTGCAATATCACACACAACATAAGGATGTGTGTGGTGCTGTTTTTAGAAGAAATCATCTGTGTTTTTTGAATTCTTGACAGCATAATGTAGATGACACCATTCTACTCGAAAAGCCAATAAAATATAATTTGACTAATTATGGTACAAGGTAAGTAAAGTAGATGATTTAGAAGGAACACTGGGCTCGACAGTTTCCACTGGTCAAGCCAATACTCATACTCTGCTCCTGATCATACTCATCCTTTCTCTGCCATTTATTATGTATTCTGCTAAGCTGCCCCTTTAACATTTCATTTTTCATTGTGTTTCATTTTGCTTAAAAGGAGTTATCCAGTACTACAAAATAAATAGTCTTTCCTCAGGCTAGGCCATCAATATTTCTGACTTCTAGCACCTCTGTTGATCAGCTGTTTAAAGGGGCAATGACACTTGTGTGATGGCTACAGCCTCTTTGATATGTACTTCTGCTCATTCCTGCATCACAATGCAATTTGTAGCCAAGGGCCAGGATACGGCAGTGCAGATTAATCATTTGATGGGAGGATGCTGCGGTACCTTACACCACCGAGTGAAGAACAGTAATGCAATCAGAGTCAAAAATAAACATTGAAAAGGTAAAGCTCTTGCCCAAGTGTCATGGCCCCTTCACACAGCTGATCAGAAAAGGTGCTGGGAGTAAGACCCCTGTTAATCCAGGAAGCAAAGCTGGAAAAAACCTTTGAAGTAGGCACTGCTGAGTCTGATGAGAAGGAGGAGGCAAAGCCAGAAGTACTGGAAAAGTCCTCAGCAGGACATTTTATTGAGCAAAAAATTTAAAACGGACAGGATGACGCGTTTCGGGAGGATCCCTCCCTTCCTCAGATCAGGATGACATAACAGTATGGACAGGAGGGATCCTTCCGAAATGCGTCATCCTGTCCGTTTTTTATTTTTTGCTCAATAAAATGTCCTGCTGAGGACTTTCCCAGTACTTCTGGCTTTGCCTCATCCCTCTCATCAGAGTCAGCAGCGCCTACTTCAAGGGTTTTTTCCAGCCTTGCTTCCAGTATCCACTCCAGGACGACCAAGTCTTCTCCTGCAATCCTTTGGCTCAGCAGCGGCTCTGACCTATTAGCACCCCAATCTATTGTGGGTTACATGCGCAGTTACTACTACCACCAGGTGAGCAGCCATCTATAAGCTCCGTGGGGTTGCCCCCCACTCACCACTCTCTTACCCCTGGGTAATACACAAGGTGCCGTCCGTCGGTCTCCTTTTTTTTCCTTGTTTTCACAGAATCCTGTTAATCCAGGTTGGATAACCCCCTTTAAACCAGATATTGCAAAATTAAATTTTCTTTAAGGAAAACTAAACCTTTCTTTCACTAAAAGAGTGCTTCCAGTCCCCTGTTGATACTGAAGTTTGAACTGTTTGTATTTTACTGTTTCTAGTTAGAGAGAAAGGAAGTATCATAGAAGTAGAAATACCCATATGCACAGACCGACTAGAGAGCAGATTGTTTTCAAAGCACACAGAAGGACTTTATAGTGTTTGGGTAGGGTCCCACATTGCATATACACAATGTATTTCACACTGCGCAAAATCTCATGCGCAGCGGGAAATTCACTGCGCATTCTTCTCTGAGCAGACAAAAAGGGCTTGCCTATGGCAGACCAGTGTGCGTAGTGAGGTTCCAGCACGCCGACATGACTGTGACACACGGGTCCTCCTCCAAACCTCACAGCGCACTAGGGCTGCAGGGGGGAATATTCGTTTTTTTCCCCTGTTGCAAAACCACAGTCTACTTCTAACCATATACCATATACAATGCAAAATGCATTGAGAAAGACATACGGTTGTGTCAGATTTTTGTTTACGGAAACAAAAAACTGATACAGCAGCCGTATGTAAAAATGTGACGTGAATGTAGTTTTAGAAGCACTATAGCACAAACTGCTGAAAAAGGTCAATGCTGCTATTATATAAAAGTACCAGAACATACAGTGGTTTGTAGCAGCCGAATTTACAATTCAAGCTACCCTTGGCACTCAGTGTGAATACACCCCATTATTCCATAAGCAAGTAACAAGCAGATTTTATTGCTGTGGATCTCATCCCTATACACAGAGGGGGAGATTTATCAAAACGTGTGTACAGGAAGAGTGGTGCAGTTGCCTGTAGCAACCAATCAGATCCCTTCTTTCATTTTTAGATGCCTCTTTAAAAATGAATTATGCTATCTGAATTATTATACTATCTGATTGGTTGCTATGGGTAACTGCTCCACTATTTCTCTTTACAGGTTTTGATAAATGTCCCTTAGAATGTGTTGATAGCAATCACAAATCCACAACATAATGATCGGCTGCCGATCTGCAGCTGTTCTGACCCAAGTGGATTCAACCAAAAGGTGGAAAATTGTTTCGGTTTTCTCCAGGCCACAGCATGGCGGTGGTAGCTGCATTACAAACACAACTTCAACAGTCCATAATGTACATGAATATGTTGGTACTAACTGCTGATTGAAATGGGCATCCGATAAGGCATCTGATATATAAAAATTCATTTTTATTACCCAACTAGCTGAGTACCCGGCGTTGCCCGGTTTTTCCTTCCTAATCCTTGTTGGGGAGGAAAATAAACAAAGGAGGAAGCTTTTGACTTCATATCCCGTCCTCATATATTGTTGTCATGTCCCAACCCCATATCCCGTCCTCATATCCCGACCTCCTATCCCTTCATCATATCTTGACCTCATATCCCATCCTCACATCCCGTCCTCATATCCCGTCCTCATATCTCGTCCTCCTATCCCGACCTCCTATCCCATCCTCCTATCTCGACCTCCTATCCCATCATCCTATCTCGACCTCCTCCGACCTCCTCACCGCACCACACAGGGAACATTAAGCTGCTATCCGGCAGCAGCTTAAGCATTTTGCGCTGCCGGATAGCACTTAATGTGATGGCCCCGACATAAAAAAGCACCGTATCTCGATGCTGACATCGACATGCGGTGGCCTCTGAGAGGTCATCGTATGTCGATTTGATCATATGTCGGGGCCATCGTAGGTCGGGGGGTCACTGTATATAGATGAAGCGCTGCAGCCCTCTACACTGCTACCATAAGCACAGACCCATGGGATCTAAGAGTTAGTACAAAACTGGACAGATTGCCAGACATGGCGTTGTGAAGCCACAGACTGGTCACTGGTCATATGCACCCCTGTCTTCTGCCAAAAATGACTATAATGTGAGCATCAGAACTGGATCACGGAGCAATGGAACAATGGTCAGATGAACAATGTTTCTTTTTACATCATGTGGTTTGCAAAATGTATGTGTCAATTACCCGGGAAAGCAATGGCACCATAATGCCCTATGGGAAAACAAGGCAGCAAACATAGTATTATGCAATGTCCTGCTAGGAAATATTGGGTCCTAACATTCACAATATAACTTTTGACACGTAGCAACTACCTAAACATTGCTGTAGATGAAGTACACCACTTTACAGTAGAAGTATTCCCTGGTCTCCTCATTAAAAAAAAATTGTTTTCCATCGGAGTACCCCTTTAATCAACTGGTTCCACAAAGTTAAACAGATTTGAAAATTACTTCTATTAAAAAATCTTAATCCTTCCAGTACTTATCAGAAAGTTGAGTGGTTATTTTCCATCTCCAAGGAGCTCCTTTCTTCTCTTCTCCCCCTCCCTGCTATTGTAACCCAGACCAGGATCAACACCTCTTCTATTAACACTTGCACTTGCAATCCACCGCAGAGTGCCAAGTCTGTTCAACTTTTTTCGACATCGTTCATTTCAGTGTGACCACAGTGCTCTCTGCTGACACCACTGTCTGTGTCAGGAATTGTCCAGAGTAGGAGCAAATCCCCATAACAAACCTATCCTGCTTCAGACAGTTCCTGACATGGACAGAGGTGTCAGCAGAGAGCACTGTGGTCAAACTGAGAAGAACTATTCAACTTCCTCTGTAGTACACAGCAGCTCATAAGTACTGTAAGATTTTTTAATAGAAGTAATTTACAAATCTGGAGAAAGCACAAGGAAGGTTTTTCAGCTCACCTGATTCTAGATGTGTGCATGGCCAGCCTCTGGATACAAAGCAAGGAACAAGGAAGGGTGGAGCCAGCAATGAATAAAAATAAAGAAGTATATTTTTATTCAGTGCTGGCTCCACCCTTCCTTGTTCCTTAATTTACAAATCTGTTTAACTTTCTGGCATCAGTTGATTTAACAAAAAAAAAATGTTTTCCACCGGAGTACCCCT
The DNA here is from genome assembly GCF_029499605.1 of Hyla sarda. NCBI lineage: Eukaryota > Metazoa > Chordata > Amphibia > Anura > Hylidae > Hyla > Hyla sarda. The sequence goes on along the minus strand of NC_079194.1, from coordinate 250,738,321 downwards.
TTAAGCAGGATACCCCTTTAAGAATAATTTGAGGAACACCACAAAGAGCTCAAGGTGTTGCCTTGGCAAACTCCCCAGAACTTAAAGGGGTATTCCAGGAAAAAACTTTTTTTTATATCAACTGGCTCCAGAAAGTTAAACAGATTTGTAAATTGCTTCTATTAAAAAATCTTAATCCTTTCAATAATTATCAGCTGCTGAAGTTGAGTTGTCTGTCTGGTAACAGTGCTCTCTGCTGACATCTCTGCTTGTCTCGGGAACAGCACATAGTAGAATAGGTTTGCTATGGGGATTTGCTTCTAAACTGGATGGCTCCCGAAACACGTGTCATCAGAGAGAACTTAGACAGAAAAGAACAACTCAAATTCAGAAGCTCATAAGTACTGAAAGGATGAAGATTTTGTAATAGAAGTAATTTCCTGGATAACCCCTTTAATCCAATTGGGCATTAATGAGGTGTGCTGGGGTCCCATCTCACAACTTACAGGATTTATATGCTTTTGTATGCTCCACAGGAAGTTCTTTTCTTTTTGAATTTCCTTTCTGTCTGACCACAGTGCTCTCTCTGCTGACACCTCTGTCCATGTCAGGAACTGTCCAGAGCAGAATAGGTTTGCTATGGGGATTTGCTTCTACTCTGGACAGTTCCTAAAATGGACAGAGGTGTCAGTAGAGAGCACTATGGTAAATTAAAAAAAAATAATTTCCAGTGGAGCATACAGAAGCTTATACAGTAATGGCAAATGTTGGCACCCCTGAATTTTTTTAAGAAAATGAAGTATTTATCACAAAAAAGGATTGCAGTAACACATGTTTTGCTATACACATGTTTATTCCCTTTGGGTGTATTGGAACTAAACCAAAAAAGGGAAGGAAAAAAGTAAATTGGACATAATGTCACCAAACTCCAAAAATGGGCTGGACAAAATAATTGGCACCCCTTCAAAATTGTGGAAAAAATAAGATTGTTTCAAGCATGTGATGTTCCTTTAAACTCATCTGGGGACAGGTAACAGGTGTGGACAATCTTAAAACCACACTTGAAAGATAAAAAGAAGAGAAGTTCACTTAGTATTTGCATTGTGTGTCTGTGTGTGCCACACTAAGCATGGACAACAAAAAGAGGAGAAGAGAACTGTCTGAGGACTTGAGAACCAAAATTGTGGAAAAATATCAACAATCTCAAGGTTACAATTCCATCTCCAGAGATCTAGATTTGTCTTTGTCCACAGTGCAACATTGCACAATGGCACTGTAGCTAATCTCCCTGGGCATGGACGAAAGAGAAAAATTGATGAAAGTTGTCAATGCAGGGGATTGAGCAGTCGCATGTAGCGGTAGCTCTCGCTCGGAACCCGAGATTTCATTATCCTGACCGGACTTCTGACCCTCTTGCCTACCGCAGGAGTGATACAGCATCATGGTGCGGACTAACCGTACTGACCAGAACCGAACTCGGGACTAGTCGGCAGTAGAGCGGCTACAGGAGTTTGCTAGAGGCCTTGCCCAAGATGGCGCTGGCGAGGCGGTATGCGCAGCAGCTGAGTCGGAGCTGGAGGACGGCTCTCCTGGTGTGGAGGAGTCAGCGGAGCTGGAGACGGTACTTACCCTGAAACAGGTATCGGAACAACTCCTTTAGGCGATTGCATCTTGCCAAACGATTCTCACTGGAAAGCTGGAAGAGGTGAAGGTGGATGTGGGTCTGCTGCATCACGATCTACAGAATGTGCGTAGCCGCCTGATCCAGGCCGAAGACCGCATATCCACCTTAGAAGACACTGTGTCGCCTATCCCTGCCTCTGTATCCGCCATGGAGACTCAACTTGCTTTATGCCAGCAGAAAAACGACGACCTGGAGAATAGGTTGAGAAGGAATAATGTGCGCATTATCGGGCTACCGGAGAGGGCCGAAGGCCAGACCTCGGCTATGTTTGCGGAGCGCTGGTTCCGTGACCTGTTCCCCAATGCTCCATTTTCCATAGCATTCACCGTGGAGAGAGCGCATCGGGTCCCGGCACGGGCTCCTCCACCTGGAGCACCGCCGAAACCGTTCCTGGCACGCATATTGAACTGTAATGACCGGGATTTACTACTACGCCAAGCGCGACTACTTGGGGATATCAAGAAGGTATCCTTCTTTCCGGATTTTTCCGCCGAGTTACAGAAGAAAAGGGCTACATTTGCCACAGTGAAAGCAAGGCTGCGTGAATTACAGATTCCCTATTCTATGGCCTATCCGGCTCATTTGAGAGTTGCAGAGGGTGACTGGGCACTGTTCTTTAATGATCCAGCGGAGGCACTGGACTGGCTGCGCAGGAGGAGAGAAGCTTCGCCGCGCCTGAATGCCTGAGTATTCGCCTAATTGCAATACATATTATATGTCTTTACTGCTCATTGTTTGTGGTATCCTGCTGGTCAGTTGTCGGTGGGATGTTTTGGCACTGTCCTGTGGTGGGGTGGGGGCCCGTTTTCCTTCCAACGTCTCGGGTTCATCCCCGTATATAGAGCCACCTTATACCATCAGTGCACTGGTACTACTACTGAATTACAGGACTTGCTGATTGCTGGACTGTGTTTCGTTTAACCACTCTCGGAGGAGAATGGCACTTCAGTTTTCCTGGTTATGTTTTTTTTTCGTTTTTAGGTTTTATTTTTTTTCTTTTCTTTTGGGCCCGCACATTATTACTACTTTATGTCTCAGGGGGACTCTGTGCTGTTTGGGAGGGGGGGGGGGGGGGTTATGTGCTTAATATTGTTTTTTCCTAATGATGGCTAATTATCGGGTGATGTCATGGAACGTCCGGTGCATGGGGGCTCCTAAAAAACGAGTTCTTGTATTTTCTCATGTACGAAAGTTTCAACCATCTGTTCTGTGTCTCCAAGAAACGCATTTAGTTCTGTCTCGGTGTCACCTCCTGGGAAGACCGTGGGTTCAGTGGCAGGCTCACTCCTGCCACACGTCCTTCTCACGAGGTGTCTCCCTGCTTATCCACCGTTCCCTTAGATGGGAACCCATTACCACTAAAATTGATTCCCAGGGTAGATATGTTTTTGTCCATGCATATATCAATAATGATCCTATTGTGATTCTGGGCATATATAACCCTCCTCCGGCTACTATGGAGGTCTTCCACATAGCGTTTAGTTTAGCTGCTGCATACCCGGGTGTCAAGTGTTTGTGTATGGGTGATTTCAATTTGCTTCCAGATGCTGCGATGGACCGCCATCTGGGCTCGCAGGGCTCCCTCCGTGGGAGTTCTGGCCCATTTCCGGCCTTAATGCAGGAGGTGGGATGGTTAGATTTATACAGGTCACGTCACCCCACAGCAAGGGTATACTCATGCTTTACCATAGGACGCAACTCCTTATCCCGTATTGACCATGCATATGGGACTCCGGCCTTGGCAGGATTGGTATCCGATATATCCTATGGTGTTAGAGCTATTTCTGACTACTGCCCTGTGTTACTAACTATTCTTTTGCCTTCTATTTCCCCCCATAGGAGATGGAAAGTGCATCCTTTCTGGTTGCGCCTGTTGGATCCGGTTGATCGGATTCCTGACCAACTGCAGGTATTTTTGGGCTCTCATGACCCAGACACTGACCCTGGGACCTTGCGGGAAACTCTTAAGGCATACCTACGGGGGTGTCTTAGATCCTCTATCTCCTATCTGATAAGGGAGGCTTCTATGAGGGAAGAGGAATTAGCCGCACAGTGCGCCAGACTGGAGGCCAGGTATGTGGAGGACTCCACTGATGCCCATAGGGAGGCTTGGCTTGCTGCGGGCAGAGAATACATGCTCCATCTCACAGAGAGGATGAATCGTAAACTGTTCTTTTCTAAGCAGTTTTACTTTGAGCATGGCAACCAGTCTGGCAAACTGTTGGCTCATCTCGTTAGACAAGACAGGGCCCCTCCATCTGTCCTTAGGGTTCTTTCTTCAACTGGCAGAGTTTTAATAAAGTCTGACGATATAGCTGCTAGATTTGCTGAATTCTATGGTGACTTGTATAAAACCAGGGCGACGTACTCGACTGACGAACTGACTGACTTTCTTTCCCACATTACTTTCCCCAGACTGGCGACGGATGACAGGACTGATTTAGACAGGGACATTACAGTTGCTGACATAGAAGAGGCAGTTGCTAGTATGACTAAGGGTAAGGCGGCCGGACCAGATGGTCTCCCTCTGGAGGTGTATGTCAAATATCTCCCCCAGATTGCTCGGAGCTTACAGTCTGTGTACGAGGAGGCGTTTGTCACCGGGTCCTTGCCGGATTCCTTACGTGAGGCCATTATTGTGGTTCTCCTGAAACCTGACAAGGACCCTGTGGATTGTGGGTCTTATAGACCTATATCGTTGCTCAACATAGACTATAAAATCCTTACTAAAATCCTGGCTTTGCGTCTGAACAAGGTAATTCGTACCATTATACATGGGGATCAATCCGGCTTTATGCCAGGGAGGTCCACCACAGACAATATTAGAAGAGTGCGGACAGCGGTGCAGTTAGGTACAGCTTTGGATATGGATTGATTCAGTCGAATGGCCTTATCTCCTGACTGTATTGCACCATTTTGGTTTCGGAGCTAGGTTCATTCGCTGGATTCAGATACTATATACCAATCCTAGAGCCCAGGTTTGTGTGAATGGGATTTGTTCACCCTTTTTTGCCTTAGGGAGGGGCACACGTCAGGGATGTCCCCTCTCCCCACTGCTGTACGCGGTAGCGGTGGAACCTTTAGCTATACTATTGAGACAGGACCCTGGGGTTAAAGGTATTGCATATGGGGGAAGGGAGGATCGCATTGGTTTTTACGCCGATGATATGATACTCTTTTTGGATGAGCCGCGGTCCTCTCTTCCTGCAGCCATTGCGACCATAGATAGGTTTGGCAACTTTTCTGGACTCAAGTCCTTTGTGCTTCCCCTCCGGCCCCCCTGGGTGGCCCACTGTTTTTGCGGGCCTTCAGGTGGTCGAACGGTTTAAGTACCTGGGCATTATCATCCACAGGGGCATGTCTAATGACTATCTGTTAAACTCCTATCCTCTTATAGCCATGATCAAAGACAAGCTCAGAGTGTGGAATTCTTTACCTCTCTCGGTCCCTGGCCGGATTAATTTGATTAAAATGATTATACTCCCCAAATGCTTATATGTTCTATAACACGCTGCTTCCCCTATCCCAACGTCCTTCTTCAAGTCTATACATTCTCTTCTCCCCTCCTTTATATGGGGTAATTCCCGTTCCAAACTGAAATTGACTACCCTTCAGCTCATGAAGGCTCGGGCGGGTTACACCCTCCCAGACTTTCAGGTCTATTATTTAGCCGGCCAGCTGAGGATGCTCCGACCCTGGGTTCGAGCGGAACCGCTCCCCAACTCTGAGCATCACTTGGCCTCGTATATCCATCAGACCCATATGAGAGCATGGTTGGACGCTCCGTCTACTGGGGGTCAGCGGCTCCTGCCATTGCACCGTTTGGCTTCCCAGGTATGGAGGACAGTTAAGCAACTATATTCTTTTTCTGACGTAGCAGCAGACCTACCCTTCTGGGACGCCACTTACTTGACTGAACTAACGACAGACTTGGACCCGACTTTCTGAAGGGCTCATGGGATTAGGGAACTTAGACATGTCTACTCTGACAATGTAATCTCCTCTTTCGCACAGTTACAGGACACATTTGACTTACCTAGGACATCTTTCTATAAGTACCTGCAGTTGCGTCATGCTCTCCTGACTCAATTCCCTCCGTCTGTCACCAAAATTTCTGATTACCCATTGATTGGGGTTTTAAAATCCCAGGGCCCTAGTGGCCTGATTTCGGCCCTTTACTCTCATATTCTTGAACGGAAACACAATCGGTTGCCTCTCGCTGCTGAGGGGTATTGGAGGTCTCATATTCCAGGTCTTACAGAGGAGCACTGGCAAGACATACAGATGTCACACACTCTAGTGTCCCCTGCGGCTAATAACAAAATTACCCAACTATACATTATACATAATTGTTATTTAACACCCATCAGGCTATTTCGTATGGGTAGGACACATAACGATTGGTGTCATAGATGTAAATCCCCAAGAGCTGACTTCTGGCATCTCATTTGGTCATGCCCTTATACATGCCCTTATATTTGTTCCTTCTGGGTGGAGGTTTTGTCCTTTTTGTCCTCCCTATTAGATAGACCAGTCCCACAGGAACCTCTTCTTTGCTTGTTTGGGGTGATAGATGAAGAGCACTGGCCGCACTATACTAGGATAATGCTACTTGGCTCCCTCTTTATGGCTCGTAAAGCCATTGCTCTGAGGTGGATGGATCCCAGGCCCCCCACACTGTCTGCATGGAAGAGGTTGATAAATACTATGCTGCTGTATGAACGTATGGTATATAAAAATAGGAATTGCCCGGGTAAATTCACTCATGTGTGGGGTGTCTGGTGTTCCTCCGTTGATACCCTGATCTCTGCTAATGAATTTCGCTCCTCTAGGGATGCTTTGCTAACACGATTCTAGTCTTAGACTGTCTATTTTATTGATGTAAGTTACGGTCACGTGTTTTACTTGAGATGTAGTTGTGCGAGACTGGATTGCCTCCCTATAACTCTGCTCTGCCCTTTCTTCCTCCCCTTCTCATGCCCCCTTCCCTAGTGTCTGGCCCGTACTGTCTTCTAACAGTGCGTCTTCTTCACCCCTCTTGCATGTGAAGGGTCTCTCCGGTTGTTTCTTGTCTGTTTGCCTCCCCCCTTCCTTTGCTTTCCCCCCTTCTCTAATCCTCTGATTTCTTCCCCCGTTCTCTCTTGATAACTGGTCTCCCACTGGGAAGAAGTATTCTTCTATGTTAACATATGCACTGTTATTACCTATTTGGAATATGGGCTACACACAAGTCTATGATTTAAATATTGGTTTATTTGGGATATGAACGAATATACCCATAGTCTGTCATACCATTCTGTTTATTATATGTAAGTGCTGATGTACTCCCCTGCGAGGGAAATTTTCTTACTTTGTGGCTTGTGCGGAGCCATGTTTGGTTATTTTTCTTTTGTTCTGTTAATACCTTTATTCCCTGTTCAATAAAACGAATTTAAAAAAAGTTGTCAATGCAGGATAGTCTGGATGGTGGTGGATAAGCAGCCCCAAACAAGTTCCAAAGATATTCAAGCTGTCCTGCAGGCTCAGGGAGCATCAGTGTCAGCGCGAACTATCCGTCAACATTTAAATAAAATGAAATGCTATGGCAGGAGACCCAGGAGGACCCCACTGCTGACACAGAGGCATGAAAAAAGCAAAACTATATTTTGGCAAAATGAACTTGAGTAAGCCAAAATCCTTCTGGGAAAACCTCTTGTGGACAGATGAAACCAAGATAGAGCTTTTTGGTAAAGCACATCATTCTACTGTTTACAGAAAATGGAATGAGGCCTACAAAGAAAAGAACACAGTATCTACAGTGAAATATGGTGGAGGTTCAATGATGTTTTGGGGTTGCTTTGCTGCCTTTGGCACTGGGTGCCTTGAATGTGGGCAAGGCCTCATGAAATCTGATGTTGGATTACCAACGGATTTTGGGTCGCACTGTACAGCCCAGTGTCAGAAAGCTGGTTTTGCGTCCAAGATCTTGGGTCTTCCAGCAGGACAATGACCCCAAACATATGTCAAAAAGCACCCAGAAATGGATGGCAACAAAGCGCTGGAGAGTTCTGAAGTAGCAGCAATGAGTCCAGATCTAAATCCCATTGAACAACTGTTGAGAGACCTTAAAATTGCTGTTGGGAAAAGGCGCCCTTCCAATAAGAGAGACCTGGAGCAGTTTGTAAAGGAGAGTCGTCCAACATTCCGGCTGAGAGGTGTAAGAAGCATATTGATGGTTATAGGAAGCGACTGATTTCAGTTATTTTTTCCAAAGGATGTGCAACCAAATATTAAGTGAAGGGTGCCAATAATTTTGTCCAGTCATCTGTTACTTTTCAAGGTATTAGCGTTTATCTATTCACATACTATGGGGGAGATTTGTGAAAACCTGTCCAGTGGAAAAGTTGTTGAGTTGTCCACAGCAACCAATCAGATCACTTCTTAAAATTTTTCTTTCCATTTTTTCCAATAAGATCACTTATTTAAATTTTTAGAGGCCTTTTCCGAAATGAAAGAAGCAATCTGATTGGTTGCTATGGGCAACTCAGCAACTTTTCCTCTAGACAGGTTTTGATAAATCTTCACGCATATATATATATATATATATATATATATATATATATATATATATACTAGCTGAGTACCCGGCGTTGCCCGGTTTTTCTTTCCTAATCCTTGTTGGGGAGGAAAATAAACAAAAGAGGAAGCTTTTGACTTCATATCCCGTCCTCATATATTGTTGTCATATCCTAACCCCATATCCTGTCCTCATATCAAGACCTCCTTTCTCGACTTCATATCCCATCCTCACATCCCGACCTCCTATCCCGTCCTCCTATCCCGACCTCCTATCCCGACCTCCTATCACGACCTCCTATCACGACCTCCTATCACGACCTCCTATCACGACCTCCTATCCCGTCCTCCTATCCCGTCCTCCTATCTCGACCTCCTATCCCGTCCTCCCATCCAGTCCATCTATCCCGACCTCCTATCCCGTCCTCCTATTCCGACCAGTAATATGTGTACCAGGTATTGAAATATCTCCAGCCGTACGGAAGTTATGTGGGAAAAGACATTTCCCATTGATTTGCATGGGACTTAAAACAAAAACCCCGACCCTCACAAATGGGGGTAGTGAAGGGTTAAATTAACTATCCTATATTTTAAGTGGACATATAAGTAACAAGTGACCAAGTATTATCGAAATATCTCCAGCCGTTTGGAAGTTATGCAGTAACATATATTTCCCATTGACTTGTACAGGACTTTAAACATAAACCCCACCCCTGGCAAATGGGGGTGGGTAAGGGTTAAATCCCCTATCCTTTGTTTGTTGTTGACATATAAGTAACATGTGTGCCAAGTTTCATGTTAATATCTTTAGCCATTTGGATGTGATGCTGGAACATAAACACATATATACATACATACACACACACATTGAGTTTTATATATATATATTTTTTTTATGTAATGTATTTGTATTTCAATACTCACCTGTGTGGGTTTGAATAGTCATAGGTCATCAGGCTAAAGCTGTCAACAATTGGAGCCAAAAGGTCAAATTCCTCTTTCCCGAACATGCCCAACTGGTCAGTTCTATAAGATAAAAAAAAAAAAAAAGAAAAACATAAAAGTATTATACAATGTAGAAAGTACAATCATACAATTTTTATTATTAATAAAAATACTCTTATAATCTCCACATTGTTTTTGAACATTGACAATCAACATGTCCTTACAGAGTAATTTTTGTAATGGAGGCTTGAATATGAAGAAGCGATTTGATAAGTTGTTATAGATTACACAGCTAGCTCAGGATGAATGCAGAAACTGTCTCTTATACTACTCTAGAATGGAAATAAATGAAAAGTTTCTCCAAGATTGGTCATGCATAGGTAGGACTGATTTAGTAAAAACATGCACTCTCCAAAAAATATCATATCTGGGACATATTTTTTTAGAACTCTACATTGTTCCATTTTCCAGTAATTCCTCCCATAGATGTGTGTGTTGTTCCCCTTGTCTATATATACTCTGTAAAGCAAGCCATACACACAGGATAGTTATTGGCTGCAACGCACCAACTGTGCCGACCATCTAATGTTTATGATGGCCTCCCAAATTCACTCCAACAACAGATGCCTGGGACGATTTAAGAAAAATATTAGAACTGGATCCTCTTTAATCCTTCCTGTTGACCCTTGAGGGGGGGGGGGGGGGGTCTATATGGCCTTTCAATAAATAAAGAACAAAAGTAACACACAGCCATATTTGGAACATTGTCATAGCTAAAAAGTAAAAAATATATAAAACGTATGATAAGTATTTTGTTCTATATTGCAGTATCAGTTTTAATTTGTCCAAGAGGAAACAGGTGCTGTTTAAATCTACTATACTATTACCACTGCAATATATTGGGAGGAACAGCAAATGTCATAAGTTCTCTTAAACACTGATCTCAAGCAGAAACTAATTGACTACGTCTTTAGTTCCTAAGTTGAAAACCACAAGTCAGGACACTGCGGGCTCGGGAAACACAGTTTCCTAGAAATTGATTTTAATTACTCACAAGGGCACAGCAATAAAGGAGAATTAACGTGAGCATTAGCTTTTATGGCAGGCGGTATTATTTTGTAGATTGAGAGATCATGGATGTGAATGATGCTGGGTAGTCTATCACTATGCCTAAGGGAAGATGCATGAAGTTTGAATAAAAGACTAGTATAACACAGTGATCGGCCTCCCAGCTGAGACCACTATGCTGCCTTGTAAAGCAAAAGGGCTTGCTGTGCACTACCATGCAGAATTGATTTACTGCATATATTACCAGGCAGAAAACCTCCACGTGAGGAATATTTTTGTAATCAACACAAACAGATAGGTGAAGTCAAGACACAGTCAGCAGATTTACAAATTTACATAGAGATCTAACTTTATCAATCCATAGTTGGAATATGTATACAGAAGAATAAAATATTTAAATAGGCTATCCTAAAGAAAATGTTTTTGTTCACTAACATAAATCATAGTTCTAAAAGAAAAGATTAATAAACACTCTTCGGCTAAGTTTCCACTTGTTTTTTTTCTGGCAGTTTTTGGAATACTGCCACTGCAGTTTTTGAGCCAAAGCCAGAAATGTATTCAAAAGTAATAGGACATATAAAGGAAGAACTTACACTTCTCCTCCCTTATGGATCCACTTCTGACTTTGGCTCAAAAACTGCAGTGGCAGTTTTCCAAAAACAGTGGAAACTTAGCCTTCCTAAAGTAATTTTCCCTCCATTTTTGGATCATTAACTTATCCTATCATCCTCCTCTATTCCTGTCCTGTGGGTGGGCTGCAGTGCTACTCTATCTCCTGGGTTCTCAACCTGGGGTACGCGTACCCCTAGGGGTACGCCAGGGGCTGTCAGGGGGTACGCGAAAGCTCTGTCAAATACCGGCCATGCATTGGCAGCGCATAGCGGAGAACAGCTGGTGAGTGAGCTGGTGGGTGTCGGGGAGACGTGTGACCTTCCCTGACGTTGTGCGAACTTGCCGCACAGCGCAGGAGGACGTCACATGTCAGTGCGGCCCCGTCGAACAGGGCACGCTGCATCTAAGGACAGGCCACAGGGGACCGCAGGACCCAGGTAAAGGATAACTGCATGGCACAGAGGGGGACTGTATGGCATGGAGGGGGACTGTATGGGACGGAGCACAAAGCATTAAGATGGAGGGGGAGAGGGATAATGGCGGAGGGGGGAAGGGGAGTAATAAAGCACAAGGCATTAAAATTTAATGCCTTGTGCTTCATTTCTCCCCATCCCCCCTCCGCCATTATCCCTCTCCCCTTCCATCTTAATCCCCTTGCGCCATTCCCCCTTCCTAAGATCCCCTTTTGCCATATCGGATAATAATGGCACAAGGGGATTAATATGTAGGAAAATGGCAAAAGGGGATCAGAGGGAGGGTGGAATAATAGGACAAGGGTATTAAGATGGAGGGAGGGATAATTAACCCCCCCCCCCCCAACATATTAATCCCCTTGTGCCATTATTATCCGATATGGCAAAAGGGGATCAGAGGAGGGGGGAATAATGGCGCGAGGGGATAAAGATGGAGGGGGAATAATGGCACAAGGGGATTAATATGGAGGGGGGAGGATTGATTATCCCCCCCTCCATCTTCATCCCCTTGTGCTATTATTCCCCCCTCCATCTTAATCCCCTTGTTATTATTCCCCCTCCATCTTTATCCCCGTGTTATTATTCCCCCTCCATCTTTATCCCCTTGTGTTCTTATTCTCCCTCCATCTTAATCCCCTTGTGCTATTATTCTCCCTCCATCTTTATCCCCTTGTGCTATGATTCCCCCTCCATTTTATTCCCCTTGTGTTATTACTCCTCCTCCATCTTTATCACCTTGTGTTATTATTCCTCCTCCATCTTAATCCCCTTGTACCATTATTCCCCCTCCATCTTGATGCCCTTGTACCATTATTCCCCCTCCATATTAATCCCCTTGTGCTATTATTCCCCCCTCCCCCTGATCCCCTTTTGCCATATTGGATAATAATGGCACAAGGGGATTAAGATGGAGGGGGGATAATGGGACAAGGGGATAAATATGGAGGGGGGAATAATAGCACAAGGGGATTAAGATGGAAGGGGAATATTGGCACAAGGGGATTAAGATGGAGGAGGAATAATGTCACAGGAGGATAAAGATGGAGGGGGAATAATAGCACAAGGGGATTAAGATGTAGGGGGAATAATGGGACAAGTGGATAAAGATGTAGGGGGAATAATGGGACAAGTGGATAAAGATGTAGGGGTAATAATGGGACAAGGGGATAAAGATGGAGGGGGAATAATGGGACAAGAGCATAAAGATGAAGAGGGGGGATAATAACACAAGGGAATTAAGATGGAGTGGGAATAATGGGACAAGTGGATAAAGATGTAGGGGTAATAATGGGACAAGTGGATAAAGATGGAGGGGGAGATATTGGCACAAGGGGATAAAGATGGAGGGGGAATAATGGGACAAGTGGATAAAGATGGAGGGGGAGATATTGGCACAAGGGGATAAAGATGGAGGGGGAATAATGGGACAAGTGGATAAAGATGGAGAGGGGAATAATAACACAAGGGGATAAAGATGGAGGGGGAGATATTGGCACAAGGGGATAAAGATGGAGAGGGAATAATGGGACAAGGGGATAAATATGGAGGGGGGATGCATTAGTATAAAGGTAAGAACACGCCTTTTGTCCGCGGGCATACTTTCTGCCTTTGGGGGTACAGTTGCCAAAAAGGTTGAGAACCACTGCTCTATCTGACCCTATTACATTTCCTTCTCCCAGGAGTGCACTGCATTTGGGCATAACAGTGAGCCATATGGCTGGTTCCAAAGAAGTAAAACAGGTTGGCGACAAGTCAACTGTATCTAACTTCTATATCACCTTTAATGAAGTTTATGTTCATTATTCTATAGTAGTTTTTGCTTAACCTACATACTGGAGCTCTGTTCTATAGATTATGCTTTGGACAATTCCTGACATGGACAGAGGTGTCAGCTGAGAAAAGAAATTCAAAAAGAAAATAACTTCCTGTGGAGCATACAGCAGTTGATAAGTACTGGAAGGATTAGGATTTTTTTTACCAGAAATAATTTACAAATCTGTTTAACTTTCTGGAGCCAGTTGATAGGAGAAAAAAAAAAAAAACAGTTCTCCACCGGAGTACCCCTTTAAGAGTGTTTAAAGGGGTACTCTGGCCCTAAGACATCTTATCTCCTATCCAAAGGATAGGGCATAAGATGCCTGATGGCGAGGGTCCCACCGCTGGGGACCCTCGCAAATTTCCATGCAGCACTCCGCTATCATCAGCCTCCAGAGCGAACATCGCTCCGGGTCTGATGAATCATGATCACGGGGCCAGAGTATCGTGACGTCACGGCTCCGCCCCATGTGACATCCCGCTCCGCCCCCTCATCCCGCTGCTACACCCCCTCCCAGAGACTTTGATTTAGAGGGCGTGGCATGACGGCACAAGGGGGAGTGGCAGTGACGCCACGACTCCACCGACCGCACCCAGCATTCTAAATGAAAGCCAGGTGCTGCACAGAGAATGGGGGGGTCTCAGCAGCGGAACCCCCACGATCAGACATCTTATACCCTATCCTTTGGATAGGGAATAAGATGTCTAGGGGCGGAGTACCCCTTTAAGTTATTGCTCTTTTATTAGCATTTTTCTACCACGTATAGACAATAAACATCAAGGTGTCCGGCAGTTAAGTCTGAACGGACATTCTGGAAGGTCCATGTAGAGTACTGTAGTGGCACAGAGATTGAGCTACTGCAAAAGGAGGAGCTTGCTGACAGCGAATTCTCCATAAAGAAGGTAGGGATGGTGAGCATGGTGTATATAGCTTAGCAGGAAGCCATAATATGGCTAATTTACAATTCTATTCATGGCCAGAAATATTATATCTGCTGACATTGAGAGGCTCTGTTTAGGACATTGTCCACAATGTTTCTATGACAAGTACCCTCTACTTTACTAAATTACATTGGACTGATGGACAGTGTAACACATTGAATATGTAGTGCAAGTCAAGTGAGCCTTTTTTTTATTTTTTATTAATCTCCCAATAGAATTTGTCTCTGGGGTACATGTATAGAATATTGAGAGCCTAGGTTCTTGGATACCTGTAGTATCTTTTGCTCATAGCTTCTAGTATTAACTGGGCTCACTTAGATTATTCTGCATTCTTTCTGCCGAAAATTGTTTTACACTAAGATACCACATTAAAAAGCCTGTTTATGTTATGGACAAATGATGTCAGATGACTCAAATGACCCAATTAAAAGTCAAGGGCCCTTCCTCTGGATTAACATTGTAGGGTAATAGGCTGAACTGGATGGACAAATGGCCTTTATTAGCCTTATATACTATGTTAACAGACAGTTTCCTGCCATTTCTAGCACAAAAGTCTAGTGTTTTGTTCAGAACAGCCTGCATATAGAGTGAAGAAAAGAGCAGCCTGTCCCTTTCATACAATAAAACTTTTTTTTAAGTCTCATAATTGCCAAATTAACTTTTCCTCTTTATCTTCAGAGTCAGGGAAGCTGTGAAGGACCTCAGGGTAGTTGTCTGCCTCTGATTAAGTCAGTAATGTCCTTTTTGATACCGACGGCAACACAAATCTGCAAAGCTGACAAGGCAGGGAGAACCTGCCAGCATCTCTATGGAGAACAGAGAGAATAGTTGCCTTATTTCTGCTTCCAAGTCAATATCCTAAAAAGAAGTCTCTCTCCAAATTAAAATCTCTGAGGTTTAATGAACACCATAGTCAAACTGTTTGGCTGCAGATGAAAATCCACTTAGACAAAAGAGCAAATACACAAATCGATGACTAACTGTAATTAAACAGCAGAATCCAGAATTTATATGGAAGTTTTACACATTACAATAAAAAAACTAGTTCATAATCTTTTCTCTGTGGACAAAAGGTATAATACAATTACAATGCATATGTAAAGTTCCCAGACTCTCTAATTTTTTCAAAATTTGTTATGTTAGGCTTTGTGCTTAAAAAAAAAAAATGATTGTCCCCCATCATTCTGCACTCAATAACCCATAATGACAAAGTGAAAACACAAAATACTAAATTATTTAAAAAGAAAAAAAAATATTGCATTGGCATAAGTATTCAGACCATGTACTCAGCTACATAGTTTGTGAGGCTGAAAAAAAACACATGTCCATCCAGTTCAGTTTGTTACCCTACAGTGTTGATCCAGAAAATGGGGAAAACCATAAGCAAGAAGAAAATTTTCTTATTTAAGGGAGAAGAAAATCCTTCCTGACTTTAAACCTGACAATGAGAATACATTTCTGTATCAACAACCCTTGTCCAGACTCTGGTGATTATAACCGGCATTATAATTATTCAGCAGAAATGCATCCAGGCCCCATTTGTTTTTAGTATGATGAAATAAAGAACATGTTTATTTATAGGTCAGTGCCAATAACTTTCTACTTTTTGCTCTATTTTCAGATACTTTGTTCTTGTCGTTGTTAGGCTATTTTTAGTGTACATTAGCGGTGGTGCCACCCCGTCTTTCCTCTTTTGTGCTGGATTGCATACGTTATTGTAAAGCATTTTGAGTCAATACCAGACAGTAGCCCAATTTTTAAAGGACTGCCCAAGAAACTACTTGTGTATGCAGCAGCGTTTGAGCTAATGTTTGTTTAAAAAAAGAACGGCTATGGTTCCAATGTTCTGATATATGGGATTCCAATATTAGTAGGTAAAGATTCACAGATATTGGAAAACCACAAAGCTAGATGCTATTTTAAATAGTATGTTGACAAATGCTACATGTCTGGTAAGCAAAATAGATGAGATGGAGGCACTGGTGCCTGAACGCACCTTCACATTGATGGCATTAGTTACACTCTCTCCTAGAGTGACAGGACAAATCGAAAAGGCTGTACAGTTTTACTAATATGTTTAAAGTGATATGAAAGAGAAAGGCATAGAAAAGAATGAATGAAGGTGGTAGAACATTGTGGGTCCGAGTGAAAATGAAAACTATTATTGGACAAACACTATAAGAGTATGCAAAAGGCCCCAATAAAAATTAAAAGGTAAAATCTCGAAGAAATGGAGAATGCAGCTAAGGTAAATACAGTGGTAATGAGGTTGGCTTCTTTATTAAAGAGAAGAAAAATCTTTCACATGAGAATATTAGGGCCTGTTGGTAGAAGCCTTCGATACGAGTAGTGATGTCAATCCCAGTTTTCTTAAAAATGTCAACATTAAAGAAAGAATCTTAGTAATCACAGGATGAATTTTTATAAACTAAACCTAACTAAAGAGAATCTGTAAGGTCAATTTGCTGCAGATACAGTTGAATATCTGTCAGAGGATAGAAGCTAACTGTACCTTTCCTGGAGGAAACCTTTATTTTTCAGCCAAGTGAGGAGGGACTGAGCTGCTCAAGTGCCACAAATCCTCACTTGTGCTCACCTCCCAGTCCCATCTTGACTGATGTACAGAGCCCTTTTACATTTGGTAACAATCATCATCTCCATGAAAGGTATATCCTAACAGCTATCCAACAGGGTCTGCAACTCTCAGCCCCAAATATTGCTGACAGATTCCCTTTAAAGGGGTATTTCCATCTTAGCTTGATATCAACTATCCATAAGAAAGGGCATAACAAGCTGAGATGAGAATATCCCTTTAAGTCCAGTCGAGACTAACATGGACAGAGTCTACTGGTGTTTCTATATTGCTTTCAGATGTTTTTGATGGTAAGAATAGTTTAGTCTGCAGCACAACTATTACAGTCAAAAATATTAGAACCAATAATTAGAGTCAATGGGATGCTTCAGAATCTATCAGTGTCTGTTCAAAATATTCTGTAGTAGCAGTAGTCTTCTTATCCACAAGAAATACATGATGCTTTAGGAGGTGCTCTCCCTTTGATAGGTAGTTATTTACAAGTAACCTGTATGGGTCACGAAATAATAAAAATAAAAGGCATTTATTGCCAAAAGTATACAACATATGTACAAGTGGGCAATGTATTACAAGGAGAGGGATCCCCTCTTCATCAGGTTCAAAAATATTCTGACACAGCTGTCATAAAAGTATTAAAAGACTCTAAATACAAGTTGCAGGTAATACAAATATAGCTATACAATCTCAAGAATTGTCTCTCATTTTATGGGCATCCGGTACGCAAAAAGGAGGAGTGACTGTCAATAAGACCTAGGTTGGAGACATGACCTTATACATAGACATAGCAGCATTTCATAACAAAGGTTTGCATGGATCAACTAGGAGCCAAACAAATTTGCATGGATCAACTAGGAGCCAAACAATTTTAGAGGTAAGGATATGCTAACATTAGTTTTGTATCTCTGGCCACTTTTTTTGGAGGAGCATATTTAAAAAAATAAACAAACTTGCCTCAGTAAGCAAAGGCCAGTTGCTATATGCTGATAACCTAATTTAAAAGGCTGCAGTGGTCAAGAAGCAACTGTCTCAAGTGACAAAGCTGTTAATAATCACATTGGCACTGTACCAAAGGCCACGAAGGAGAGAAGCAGATTAGCAGTGATGCCATGTCACTCTCCATCTCTGCCTGCATTATAAATGCAGGTATAATACCTTTATTTCCACAATTTGGCTTTAAGCTGCACATGAGTGACACATGAACGAGTGACAACTCATTCTGCAATTTCTGAGCAATGTATGGAGGAATGATACAATACTATACTGCAAACAATAAAAACAGTAAAACATAACTGTGCAACAACTACATATGCAAAATTAGTAATTTCCCACTGCAGATGGGTTGCGTTGTGTGTCGGCTCATCTTGGTTGTATAATTAGACTTTCAGCTCAGCCTCTCTGACAACCAACATAATTAAAATGACCGAAGCCGAGCATTTACGCAGAGTGCGTGAATTAAGAGGACTGCCTGACACATTCAATAACACTGCTGGAAGGGAGGGACAATTACTGTAAAGTATAGGGATGGGAAGATCTCATGCAAGGTCTCCAGAAACCAAGCAAAAAAAAAAGACAAACATTGTGTTACCACTCAGGTAACAATGCTGTATATCTCATTTGGGGTTTGCACATTAAATTGGTTCTGCAAAAGCATAACTGCCGCATATCCATGTCACAAAGGATAGTGGTTAAAGAAGGACAGAGGAAGAATATTAACAAACTCTAATATGGTACTTTTCAGTCTGATCACTATTTATGTGCACTGACCACAGTAAAAGCGATAATATTATCTAAAAATATTTTGACAGGTCAGGCAGGAGCCCTTGTTGAGTTAAACAGTAAATAGCTTCATGTAATAAACAGAATTTTTATTTTTGTGTGTACTACTTTTATGATGTGAATAGTGTTAAATTGATAATCCAAAGATACAAACTTACCGTCGATTCACAGGATAGGGGATAACTAGATAACTGATTGGGATCAGACTACAGGGGCTGCCCCCTCTATCACCAATCCCAATAACTGAGGACATGCATTTTTTGTATAAAGGGAGCAGCAGTATACATAGCCGGCTAGCACGCCACTAATTTACGGAACAATATTATCCATTTTCTAAAAAAAAAATAAAAAAAAACGCTTAGTCTCTGTGCACAAGGCAGCAGAATACCCTGACACTAATCTAGAGAACTGGCTGGGTTCTATGGGATTGTTTGCTGAAGAGGGTGTGTCCTTCAGACACTTGCCACGCTCTACAGGCACAGATGACATACTCTGTAAGATATACAGAGAAAAAGATAGATTTCCAGCTTCCATAAAAAATATAAATGTTATTTAGATCCTATAAAAATGTGCAAAAAACATATAGGTGACGCATTTCGGTTTATTAATAAACCTTAATCATAGCGAACACTTGAAAATGATATTAGACTTCAAAGCATTGCCAATGTTTTTTCTGGGGATATTAATGTACCGTGTGAACTGGATCTAAAACATTTCATGTGGGACTTACAACACACCAAAGCGCAGCAACTTAAATTATGGTGAGATGCAACCACCCTCAAACAATATATCGAAAAATCTATGATACCGCGAGGTTTGAGGATATGCAAATGATCTACAACCACCTATGATGAAGATTTCAATACAAGAATACAATGAATAAATGTTAATTTTAATTAATGACATTGCTTGTTGAAAAGGAACAAATAAAAATACAAAAACTTGAAACAACTATCATCAATCTACAAACCTCCATAGAACCTTACAAGGATACAAAAGAATGGGAATTATTACAAAAAAATATGCATCAATCTCCACAAAAATTTTAATTATCTATAACCAATATGAAAAAAATCAAAATTCAACAGAGATTTAAAGTCCTACACCAATATCAAAGTTTACACCTAGCAGCGGAAATACGATAGACCAAAGTCATCCTCAAAAAACACAACCATCATAAATATGATAAAGAGAAGAAAAATGTCAGCTTTAGCGCCTCGGATACTGAAGGCACGGACTATTGCCACAGAAACCGGACCAGACCATTATGTGGAGTCAGCTCACCCCAACCCCTCCAATTTTCAAAATAACGTATAACCAAAAAACGGACAAACGCCCTGTGTAAACAAGAACAATGGAAACTCCCGAGGAAAAGATACAACACACACAGGGCAGGAAGAAAACATAAGAAGCACAAATCCCAGGATGAAAAAGAATTATCCGAAATACAAATAAATACTTATTCGGTTTATAATCTCTCTACCATCTTACCATCTTGTCTACCCCTCAGCTACAAATACTGGAGAAAGGCTTAAGATTCATACCTGATGAATCATTTGACATTTATGTTACCTTATTAGATATCAACAAATTTATAAGATTTTCTATCTTCCCCCCCCTTTTTTTTTTTTTTGTGAACATGTGCTGCACTCTTCCCCACCCCCTCAGCCCAAACCTATATAGGTGGTAATTAGCCACACTAGGGCCATTTCACTCCTAGCTGCCTCCCAGTCTGACTGGGAGAGCAAGGTAAGTGAGCCATTACACCTTGTTCACACTGGTGTGGTGTGGGGCGGCGTCTGTTGCTGCCGCGGCGCTGTGTCTGCGGGCGGGTGCGGCCTATAGACTGGTTTGAGAGGCATTGGGGCCTCTCTGCCAGTGGGTCGCTCCCCTCCCGTGGGCACCTGTGTCGCGGCGGTGGTGGTCGCCGCCTGGTGCTACGTTATGCTAGGGACGTTAGGGACCCACTCTGAATAGGTGGCCTTGACGTGGCGAGTGGGCTTGTACTTTTTGATCAAAAATGTATACTAACAACCTGTTAGTTTTTGATATTGTGCCGAGAAGCAATCAGATCATTATACAAGATTGTAGATGTGCGCTATGTCTGTATTCTACTTGAATTCAAATTTATAAGATTACTTACAGTTAAGAGACATTTCTACCAAACCAAAATGACCAAAATATTGATTTTCAAGTAAACAGCAATGTTACTATGGGAGAATGCCCAGTCAATTTAAAAGGAAAGAGCCATATGCCGTTAGCAAGCAGTTTTCCGGAACAACTGGCCACATTAACATGGATCTGCAAGACACACCCCCTATAACTTCTCAAATAGCAATTACTATGTCTACATTTTCCACTTCAAACCCCACATTCTACCCAATCAATTCACACTGTGAAGCCATGTATACATTTCAAAAACGGGTCGAAAGGGATCTTAAAGAACTGGAAACCACTATTAAGAAAAATAACATCTCCAATCTCACTTGGCAACAGAAAAAAGCAATTACGAAAAATAACGATAACATCATTGTCCGACCATCTGATAAAGGTGGCTCGGTGGTCATCTTGGATCATCTTCTTTATGAAAAACTTAAATTACAGATGCTACAAGATACTACCACTCACCGCCCAGTGACAACCGAACCTACTAACATTGTCAAACAAAAACAGGAAAAACTATTGGAAGATGGAGTTAGTTTGAATATCATTACATTCAAACAGTAAGAATATCTACTCCCCACTAAACCTATGTGTCCGGTATTACATGCATTCCCTAAAACTCATAAAAACTAATTTCCTCCTCCACTTGGAATTGATTCTTTACAGGAACGTTTGGGTGCATGGGTTGACCATCTTCTCCAGCCTCCCTACCCGTATCCCAGGATTTATACAAGGTACGAAAGCGTTACTCCAAGCTATACGTTCCATGGATTGGCCGACTAATGCTACATGGTTATCTTGTGATGTGGTCGTCTTATATACCTGTATTCCACACAGCAAAGCTCTTAATGTAATTGCATGCCACTTGGACTAATACAGCATCTACAGTCTTGATTTGAAACAATACATCCTAAATGTCCTCAATTTCTACTATTTCCGATTTGATAAACAATACTTTTTCCAAACAACAGGTTACCCGATGGGTGCAAAATTTTCGCCATCCCGGGCAAATCTTTACATGGCACACTGGGAGGAGGTCATCCTTTTCTCCGATACCAGTCCCTTTTCCCATCTTGTGGGCTGGTATGGGAGATATTTGGATGACCTCCTCCTGGTGTTGTTGGGCACTACACAAGAGGTGGAGGACTTTGATTGCTATCTAAACACCAATAATTATAACCTACAATTTACCATCAATAAAGAAAATGAAACTACCAACTTTCTAGACATAACTCTCACAGGCGATTCAATCAATAATAAAAATCCACACTAAACTTTATCGTAAAGAGTGTGTAGGCAATAGCTTACTGCATGCCAGCAGTTGCCACCCCCGACATGTAATTAAAAACCTCCCCATAGGAGAATTTGCTAGAGCCAGGAGAGCCTCATCCACACAACAAAACTATACCTCTACATGTGAATATATTACACAGCGTTATGTGAACAGAGGGTATAGGAAATGTGACATCAACAGAGCGAAAAATATTGTAAATACAAAACCTAAGGGTTACTACATAGAAAATAAACCAAATAAAGAATTTGAATACACAATTAAACAAGACCTACCTACTTTCAGTACTCCATATACCATACAATTTACCGAAATACGAAATATCATACTTCACCACTTACCTATATTTCACTATAATAAAAAACTTTCTAACATCATTAAAGAGGGCATCCGGATTGTCCCACATAAAGGGAGATCTTTATACAATCAATTAACTCCCAGTGACAACTCGTCTTTTACAAATAACAGAAAAAATTCAAGAAATTGGCTGGATTGTAAGGGTAACTATCCATGCAACCACACCCGATGCAACATCTGTAAATACATGAATATTTCATCTGAATTTAAATCCACATTTAACAAAACAACTTACAAGATGAAATCATTCATCAACTGTCATACCTCACATGTCGTCTATTCTGCTGTCTGTCAAACCTGCAACCTACGTTATATAGGTTGTACTTCCCGCAAACTGAAAACAATAATCTCGGAACATCTCCATATGCCGCACAATCTGAACCAAGACCCAACGCTCCATGTCGGGACTGACTAGGCACTTTTTTGAGGAACATGGAGGCGATCTGTCCAGTCTAAAGATACAGGGCATCGAAAGGGTTATCCCCCGAATAGAGGTGGTGACTGGGGGAAGATGGTATTCAGACGGGAGGCATTTTGGATCCTCCATGGATACCAGATTCCCCAGAGGACTCGGCTATAAAAATGACTTAATGTATATTTTTTGAAGTCTAACTTTGTTACTGCTGTGATTTTTTCATACATCTTTTTGAATATTTTCTTTTTCCTCCCCTTCTACCTAAACTTTCAATCAGCTACAAATCTACTTACCTTGATGAATGAATCCTCCCCCCACCTTCCAGGTGGGCGGACACTTCACCATACCTATTTTACTTACTACAGGTATAAAGGGAAGAGCAGTTTCTCACATACAACTATCGCTATGATTAAGGTGTATTAATAAACCGAAACGCGTCGGCGTTTCATTTGGTTTTAAATAGGATCTAAATAAAATTTATATTTTTTATGGAAGCTGGAAATCTCTCTTTTTCTCTATATACCTAACTGGGACCCGGCTCAGGAATCAACCGTGCTTCCACTACAAGCTGTCCTGCATCTACTCCTACCATTGGAAGGGTGAGCGGACTCCAACTTTTTCTCCTTTCGTACTCTGTAAGATATATGCACACATGAACACATTGTTCGGGCATCTGCGTCATGGTAGACATGAGTTCTGTCTTAGGCATGTGTACCTTGGTCCACTCGTCCCCGGCCACCATGACAGCTACAGAGACAAGACAAGATGGTGCTGTGAATTTCATCTGTGCCCAGGTAAGAGAGCCCCTTAGGCTCCATGACAAAGGCATACTTTTGACAGTGCATTCCATGTAAAACTTTTTATAGATCTCCCCAGTGTCAAAGAGGCGTGGCCTGGGGTTGGCTATGCCCCAGAGCCACATCGGTCTCTTCTGATGTCATGTCAGCTCTGTCTGTTGATACATAGGGCTTCCTTGCCAGTGGTGGCCCGTGTGAACTTCCTGCACAATCACTGTCAACGTGGATAATGGCCCACATATAGTGGGTTCAATTCTCTACCTAGCAAACTAACTGCACTTGTCACAATAGCTAAAGACAATAGAGGAAAATTAAGTGAAGATGCACTTTAATGTGCATGGGCATCTTGATAATTCCTCAAATAATGGTTGGATCTTCCAGCTAATCATATGTGCCACAGCCTGGCACTGCCAGTGGAATATTGAAGTAAAGCCTAAATCAATATTACATGTGAATATAAGAAACTGTGTAATATAGCCTGAGAAATATGCTTCCTCCAAATACAGTAATATAGCCTGAGAAATATGCTTCCTCCACACACAGTTCTCATCTTATTATCACTAAAACAAATCCATATTCAGCTGAGTGAAGACAGGTTTAGGGCTGCACTGTGATGAGGTATGGAAAGGGGAGGGGCTCAAGAATGTCTTTACATGCTGCTGCAATGCCTGAGTGTTTGCTACATGCAGGGAAGCAGAATCCCATGTTGTTTTGGGAGGGTATATAGTGTATGAGAGTCACTATTAGATTGGTCTGCATCCACATTGCAGCTGCAGGAAGGTAACCAAGAGGGATAAGGTAATGTACTAATAATATAATGTCCAGAAATAGTGGTACTTCTTATGTATGCACAGAACAGCTTATAATAAAGTCACCAATGACAGTTCCACTTTAAGTTGAATATGGTTTCATTTTACAATAATGAGAAAATAAGGAAGGTGCCATAAAATATAACTGTTAATCTAGATGGTTAAAACTACACCAAAAAGTTATTAGGTATGGGCGTGTGTCAAAAAGTGATACTGTCACCAAACAAAGAAAGAAACGGGATGTTAAAGGGGTAGTCCAGTGGTGAAAAACTTATCCCCTATCCTAAGGATAGGGGATAAGTTTGAGATCGCAGGGGGTCCAACCGCTGGGGCCCCCTGCGATCTCTCTGTACGGGGGCCAGGCTCTCCGCCCAGATAGCGGGTGTCGACCCCCGCATGAAGCAGCGGCCGACACGCCCCCTCAATACTACTCTATGGCAGAGCCGGAGATTGCCGAAGGCAGAGTTGTATTGAGGGGGCGTGTCGGCCGCCGCCTCGTGCGGAGGTCGACACTCCCCCTTCCCGCGGGCTGTCGGTGCTCCGTACAGGAGATCGCAGGGGGCCCCAGCGATCGGACCCCCCGCGATCTGCAACTTATCCCCTATCCTTAGGATAGGGGATAAGTTGCTCACCACTGAGTCACCACTGGACTACTCCTTTAATGCAACTCCCCGGTCAATCATACTCAATGATCCCTAATTCTGTACACCATATATATGTAATCTTATCCCCTTGCTATAGACCCAAGGCGTTTCTGTTCAATCAGATGAATATAATAGATCGAACGTCATCAAGGGTATAGAAAAAGCAAAGGCTAATTAATATACATATAATTTCTCCACAGAGAGGTGTCAGAAAAAAACATATCTATATATAAGCAGCAGTAGGCCTGAATAGGAGTAAATGGAGTGAGAACATAACGGGATAATGCACTTCATGGATGTATATTTCCCCGGCAGGATTGATAGCCTGCCAATTGGACAATACCAGATACAATCTTCTCCTCCTATCATAAATAAACCTTTGAGGAGACAAGATAAATCATTCACCGTAGGGGAATGAAAAGGCCATACATACGCTGCTAAATAAAGATGTGGTGCCAAACGTAACTCTGCAGTGGCAGGATGCCCGTCTGATGCCGGGGAGCGCACAGTTGCATTAATATCCCCTGTTTCTTTCTTTCTTTGGTGACAGTATCACTTTTTGACACACACCCATACATAATAACTATTTGGTATAGTTTTAACCATCTAGATAAAAAGTTATATTTTATGGCACCTTCCTTATTTTCTCCCTTTAACTGATCCGTTAGGTTTAAGTATCGGTTTATGTATAACCTTATCTTGTTACGTGATTTTTTGGTTCATTTTACAATAGTATAAAAAAGCAATTGTATGGTGTTATCCATAGTCATGCTTAAATATTATGACTTGAAAGATATACTAAGAATTGTAGCCCAACATCTGCTATCCACAGGTACACATTTATGTTTCTTTTTTTTTTTATCTCGCTCGTCTCGGTTTCACAAGCTATAACTATTTATTACTTAAAGCCCATTAGGCCTTTCATCTAATCTCACTATCTGACTTCATGAAAACCGGTGAAGAGAAAAAAAATGGCTTGACATTTACAAAGTGTAGAAACCATTTGACAGAGTAGAATGGTGATTTGTATAACACGCCATGGATTCCGCTTGTCAAACTCATATCTTATTTTGCTAATGAGTTTTCTTTATACACACAGCAGTGTTTCATGTGTACACAGACATTATCCTTTGCAAGAGCAAGTATTTACCACCTCCAAACACTGGTTATTAGGAATACTTAAGGAGATATATTCACTTGACATTAAAGAGCTGAATTCTACTGCTGAATATCATAAAGCAGTCATCTGCCTTCAGTCATCAAATACGTTATCTTTATTATTTTTAAAGACCAAACAAAATTGATATGTGACGCAATGACGTGGAAAAGCAAAATCACAGGGAATGTGTCTGCCCCTAGATCAGATGAATTTTCTTAAGCATGTTTAGATTTTAACCTAGGATGTACTTACACTTCAGAAATCCAAGAGTGAGCCATAGTGGTGTAAAAAAAAATCATTGGGTGTGAACAGGGTTCTGGAATACCCATTCACATGCACGGTATTGAGGTTGTTGTTGGATTTCAACACAAAATACACATATAAATCTGTGTGCAATAAAAATGGTGAGGAGAACATTCTCATCTCAGGAAATTTTTGTAAACCGTCCTATTTATCTGAAGGAGACGTTGTTCTCCTAAAAACGCATTTATATGGGACATAATACATTTTTGCGTTCGACATCTTGAGTCCGCTGACATCATTGGTCTTTAGTTGGTTGCGCTGTCTGGGTCTCTTTTTTTCTTTTGATGCTGTATAGTTTATGATTACATCTACTACGGTGCATGAACTGAGGTGGTCTCCAACCTGCTGCTCTTCAGCTGCTGAAAAACTAAAACATCCAAAATGGTTGCAGCGGTCAATGAATGCTGAGAGAGTCACACGTGGTTTAACTCAGTTTTAACATGAAGATTTTAACAGTAGATTCTATATTCTAGTGAAAGCTGGACAGCTGCTATGTCATTACTATCCGTTCTCATACCTGCTGTCATTACTATCCGTTCTCATACCTGCATGGATACAGGCAGCATGCTACCGAGATTCTGAATACAGAATATAGGTTTGAATTTAAAGTCATTCAAGGTGAGTAGTAAAATATAAAGGTGCACTATTTACCTTTTCACAGAGTTAAGAAAAAATACTATTTATCTACATATTTAAGATTAGTTCTTAAGTAATGCCTGTAGTTAATACTATATTTACTGCTGATGGTTAAGGTTATAGCCAGAGACGCATATTGCGCGCTGCTAAAATATACATTAGGAATATAATCATTTCTGCTGGCGTTTTTAGATTCTTTGGAGTAATTGAGAACCCTTCAGGTGAAATCATAATTTAGTGGTGCTAAAGAGCAGCAGGAACATCAGAGGGGCTGTCGCTGATACATATTTATAACATATACATTATTCAGTATTTCTCTGTAAATGTCATTTGTAGCCATTAACTTTTACTGGTCAACCATCATTAATGGTGACAATAATGGTGTGTGTCTTGTCCAGAGAACCTTCCCAACCATTTACTTATATAAAATCACCAGACAAGGACCAAATTTCGACATGTTTATTACCAGGATGTGATTTAGCCGCCCACTTTCTCCCCTCCCCTTCCTGAATTCCTAGGTTCTGCAGTGGATCATTTGGGCTGCTCTTGGTGTTGCTGGGGGAGCTGAATCTAGTTCTAGTTGTGGCACCTGCAGGACAGCATAAGATGATACTGTAACCTATGGTACTTCGTCCCTGTACTACTGTGGCACCTGCAGGAAGGTATAAAGTGATAGTTACACAAAGCATCCAAAGAATAGGGGATAAGATGTCTGTGGCACCCCAGTCATGCGGTGCACAGAGCGAACTCCGCTCCATGCCGGATGACTGACGACTACAGCTGCCATGCCCCCTCCATTCATGTCTATGGGAGGGGGTGTGACGGCTAGTACGTAGCCATCACGTCCCCTCTCATAGACATGAATGGAGGGGGCCTGGCATTACGTCACAAACACTGAACCTCCAAGCTAGTGGAAGCTCCAGCTGCAGGACCCCCATGAGGAGACATCTTATCCCGTATCCTTTGAATAGGGGATACAATGTTTCTGCCAGAGTACCCCTTTAAGTAACTGAATCAAAATAATAATAAGAAAAAAAAAAGCAAGCATAAATCACCTAATGATTGCAACTCTTTTCTGACTAAAGAGGGATTCAATTTTTTCATGTATTTCCTTTATTTATGGTACGTTCACATTTAAAGCTGACCTGTCAGTAGGCTTTAGGGTATATAGTAAAGGCATGGCTGTTTAAGGCTTCTAGAGATCAGTACAGCCATAGTGGATGTCAATCAGGGGGGAAGAGGAAGAGACGAGCACACAGAGTGGGTGAAGAGGCCAACCTGTGCTGGGCACTAGTAGCCGAGGGGAACCTCCTCATCTACCAGTACAGGAGGAGTGAATTAAATATTCAGAGGTATGTAAAGATTCAGGGTCAAAAGCCCTATACATTCATGCAGGGTGGGGGGGGGGGGGGGCAGAACAGTGCAGCGCTGGGCTGATAATTAATTGGGGGGGGGGCGGAGGGGAGGAGGAGGAAATACCGTTACGCACCGTGGAACCGCCAAAAGTTACAAAAATACCGTGATACACACATTTGGTCATACCGCCCAGCCCTACCAGATGCATCAGAGTAGATTGACCATGGTGCTAAACCAATACTTCACAAATATGGATAGTGCCAAAGAGATTTAAGGCACTGCTCCCCAGTTACAAACATTCCAGCAACCTTCATCACCGGGTACTGGTATTTCCACCCACCGCACCACTCTGTCACCGGGTCACTTTCAGGACTCCTGATGCTGCTGCTGCCACCTACAGGCTGTTTCATTCTGCCACTATTTTGTCTCCTTATACTTCTGCCAACTCCAGGCTGTGCCATTCAGACACTATATGGTCTCCTCATGCTTCAGCCAACTCCAGGCTGTGTCATTCAGGCAATATATGGTTTACTGATACCGCTGCTGGGTCTGGGATTAAAAATGTTGTTATGGTAGGTAGCACTAGCTATGCCAAGTCTTCATTTTTAAATTTCAAAAATTCTTATGTTTTTTTCTTAGGAATTGTGAAGCCCGGGGGTCTCTTCATGCTTACGCCAACTCCAGGCTGTGCCATTCAGACACTATATGGTCTCCTCCTACTGATGCCACCTCCAGGCTCTGTCATTGTGCTGACATGTGACTCCTTGTTAGATTAGGTCCTTTGTACCCACACGCCGGGGCCCGGGACACTAAAACTTGGGAGTTAAAAGTTCCATTTCAAAATCCTCAATTTCAAAATCTTAGATTTCTATTTAAAATTCTTGTATTTCAATGGTCTCCTCATGCTTCAGCCACCTTCAGGCTGTACCATTCAGACACTACATGGGCTCCTTATGCTTTACCCACCTCCAGGCTGTGTCATTCAGCCAATATATAGTTTTCTGATACTACTGGGACTGGGATATTAACTCCAAATATGTTCTGATAGCACTAGCTAACATAAATGCTTAATTGAGATTTCGAGCTTGATCTTTCAATGTAAGGGGTTATGAAACCCTCGTGGGTACTGCTGATGCCTGCTCCAGACTGCTCCTGTGTCTTTCAGGAATTACTTGGCTTACTGATGCTTCTGGGCTTGGGCCTTACATTTTTGGATGTTTAGCACTAGCTAAATACATGCTTAATAAAATTTCAACATTGATCTTTCAATTTAAGGGGTTATGAAACCCTCTGGTGTACTGCTGATGCCTGCTCCTGACTGTGTGTTTCAGGAACTACTTGGCTTACTGATGCTGCTGTGCTTGGGCCTTACATTTTTGGACGGTAGCACTAGCTAACATGCATCTTCAATAGAGATTTCAACATTCACTTTTTAATGTTAGGGGTTGTGAATCCCTCTTGTGTACTCATGCTGCTGCCTGCTCCTGTATGAGTCATATAGCAACTACATGGTTTAGTGATGCTGCTGAGCCTAGGACATTACCTATATATGTTTATGGTAGCACTAGGTACCATACATCTTCAATTGAAATTTCAAAATTCATCTTTTATTATTAGAGATTGTGAGGCCCTATTGTCTGCTCATCTGCCACCAACTCCAGGCTGTGCCATTCAAACACTATATGGTCTCCTCATGCTTCAGCAAACTCCAGGCTGTGCCATTCAGGCAATATATGGTTTACTGATGCTGCTGGGACTGGGTCTTAGAATAAAAATGTTGTTATGGTAGAACTAGCTACCCATATTCTTCGGTTTAAATTTCAGAATCCATCTTCTAATTTTAGTGATTGTGAAGGCCTATTGTCTATTCATGCTGCTGCTAACTCCTGGATGTGCCATTCAGACACTTTATGGTCTCCTCATGCTTCAGCCAACTCCAGGCTCTGCCATTCAGGCAATATATGGTTTACTGATGCTGCTGGGCCTTGTTCTGGGAATACAAATTTTGTTATGGTAGCACTAGCTACCCAAAATCTTCGGTTTAAAACTCAGAATTCATTTTATAATCTTAGGGATTGTGAAGGCCTAGTGTCTACTCATGCTGCTGCCAACTCCTGGCTGTGCCACTTAGCCACTATATGGTCTCCTCATGCTGCCACCACCTCAACGTTGTGTCATTAAGCCACTATATGCTCTCCTTATGCTGCCAACCCCTCCACACTGTGTCATTCAGCCACTATATGGTCTCCCCATGCTGCCAACACCTCCACTCTGTGTCATTCAGCCACTATATGGTCTCCTCATGCTACCAACACCTCCACCCTGTGTCATTCAGCCACTATATGGGCTCCTCATGCTGCCAAAACCTCCATAGTGTGTCATTCAGCCACTATATGGTCTCCTTATACTGATGCCACCTCCAGGCTCTGTCATTGTGCCGAGTGATGCAATGTGCTGCAATGATTCTAAAAGCGATGCCGGTAATCTGAATGTTATTCTGAATAACAGTATTATTTCACTACCCCAGAACACTCCATATTCGTGTTAGAACACAGCAAAGTGTTCGACACCCCTTTTGAGGCTCTCTGTAGGCCAGAAATAGCCGAATAAATTTGGATCAAAACTAATTTTCTGAAAAAATTTGGCGAATCGGCCGAATCAAATTTTTCTAAAGTCCGCTCATCTCTAGATACTTGCATCATTTCTTGGTGAAAAATTCAAAAATTTCATGAATATTCAGAAAATGTTGCTTTTTTCTAACTTTGAAACTCTCTGCTTATAAGGAAAACGGACATGCCAAATAAATGATATATTGATTCCCATATACAATATGTCTACTTTATCTTGGCATCATAAAATGTACATGTTTTTAATTTTTAAAGAAATTAGAGGGTTTCAAATATAGCAGCAAATTTTTCATGAAAATGTAAAAATCTGGATTTTTCAGGGAAGAAACCCTCATAATTGACCCCATTATGAAAACTGGAATTCAAAATGACATTCCAGGAATAGCAGCAAAATGGAGGAGAAAACTCAAAATCTCCATCTCCAATCTCATATTCTTGTAGCCCCATTTTTTTTCTTTCATTTTTACAAGGGATAAAAGGCGAAAAAGCCCCTCATAATTTGTAACCCAATTTCTCTTGTGTAAGGAAATTCCTCATATGTGGATGTAAAGTGCTCTGTGAGTGCACTAGAGGGCTCAGAATGGGAGGAGCGACATTGGGCTTTTGGAGAGCAAATTTAGCTGAAATGGTTTTTAGGGGCACGTTGCATTTAGGAAGCCCCCATGGGCTAAAAAAAAAAAAAAAAAAAACAGCACATAAAATAAAATAAAAAAACACATGGCACACTATTTGGGACATTACACCCTTCAAGGAACGATTGTAACAAGGGGTGCAGTGAGCATTTTCACCCCACTGGCGTTTGACAGATTTTTGGAAAAGTGGTCTGTGCAAATGAAAAATAAAATGTTTCATTTTCTCGGCCCACTGTTCTAAAAGTCTGTCAGACACCTTTGGGGTGTAAATGCTCACTACACCCCCTTATTACATTCCTTGAGGGGTGTAGTTTCCAAAATGGGGTCACGTGGGTGTTTTTTTTTTATTTTTTGGACTTTTATTGCATCTGCAGCTTGCTCTTTCTGAGTGTTGTGTAAGAGGGGGCGTGAAAGAGGAGTTTCAAAAACTGTGATTATCTGTTGTGCGGAGTGAATCTGTGGAGTGGGTGCGACTGCCTATAGCCCACATTCATATTTTGGGTAAGTTTTTCACTTTTGCACATAGTGGGATAACTGTTAGAGTTTAAACACCCTTTTTCATTTTTTTTTTTTTTCTCTGTTCCACCTCTAGGGGGAGGAGGAGTAGATTGGGCACAGGTGTATAAATCTTAGCTTGGGACTCTTATTGAGAGCTTGCTCTTTCTGAGTGTTGCTGTGTAAGAGGGGGCGTGAAAGAGGAGTTTCAAAAACTGGAGTTTGAAAGCAGGAGGTTGAGATCGCTGTGAGTTTTAATTTTTGAACCCACAAGGTCTACAAAAAATTTTAAGTGTAATTTTGACTGTCTGTTTTTTCCTATACATTTGTGAAATCCCCATAATTAGATGACCTCCATGTTGGAAAACGCAGTCCAATGTACATCCTGTTCAATGTATGCAATCCTTGAACAACAGTTTGAGGGTGCATATTGTTGTGCGAGATGTGTGCTAGTTGTCCGTTTGGAAGCCCAGATCCTGCATCTAGAGGGGCGACTGGCAACAATGAGAAGCATTAACATGGAGAGGAGTCTCGTGCTCACTGAGCAGGCACTCTCGGGAATAGAGGTGGGGGAGGACAGTGGGACGGAGTTGCAGGACAGTCAGGCAGTTAGCTGGGTTACAGTTAGAAAGAGGGGTAGGGGAAAAAGTGTCAGGGAGGCTAGTCCTGAACTGGCACACCCCAACAAGTTTGCCCGCTTGGCAGATGAGGGGGATGCCATTACAGAGCTAGCAGAACTGCAGCAGGATACCGCCTCTGACCGCCAGGGGGGTGTCTGCTCCAGTAAGGAGGGAGGGAGGAGTACAGGGCAGGCCAGACAGGTACTAGTGGTGGGGGACTCAATTATTAGGGGGACAGACAGGGCAATCTGTCACAAAGACCGGGATCGCCGAACAGTGTGTTGTCTGCCTGGCGCACGAGTTCGGCACATCGCGGATCGGGTTGACAGGTTGTTGGGCGGGGCTGGAGAGGACCCAGCAGTCATGGTACATATTGGCACCAATGACAAAGTAAGAGGTAGGTGGAGTGTCCTTAAAAATGATTTCAGGGACTTAGGCCGCAAGCTTAAGGCAAGGACCTCCAAGGTAGTCTTTTCTGAAATACTACCAGTACCACGAGCCGCACCAGAGAGGCAGCGGGAGATCAGGGAGGTAAACAAGTGGCTCAGAAGCTGGTGTAGGAAGGAAGGGTTTGGGTTCATGGAGAACTGGGCTGACTTCGCTGTCGGTTACCGGCTCTACCGTAGGGACGGGCTGTACCTCAATGGGGAGGGTGCAGCTTTGCTTGGGGAGAAGATGGCTAGAAGGGTGGAGGAGTGTTTAAACTAGGGACTTGGGGGGAGGGAACCTACAGCAAAGAGGGGGAAGATAGTGTAGATAGAGAGGTGGGAATTATAAATGTACCTGGGGGTGGAGCGGAGGGAGGGGTTAGAATAGTTAATAGGAATAAGCTTCATAGGAAAGTAAAACTTACACCCTTGAATCCCATTAACCCCAATAACATAAAGGATGGAAATGTAAAGTGTATGTTCACAAATGCCAGAAGCCTAGCAAATAAAATGGGGGAGCTTGAGGCCTTGATACTGGAGGAACA
Source organism: Hyla sarda (assembly GCF_029499605.1). NCBI lineage: Eukaryota > Metazoa > Chordata > Amphibia > Anura > Hylidae > Hyla > Hyla sarda. The sequence continues at coordinate 250,704,602 of NC_079194.1, read as the reverse complement.
TATTGATATAGTTGGGGTCACTGAGACATGGCTGGACTCCTCGCATGACTGGGCCATTAATCTGCAGGGGTTTACATTGTTTCGCAAGGATAGAATGAACAGAAAAGGTGGTGGAGTCTGTCTGTATGTAAGAAGTGGTATGAAAGTCAGTGTGAACGATGCCATAGTGTGTGATGATTCTGAGGATGTGGAATCATTGTGGGTAGAATTACAAAAGGAGGGAAATACAGAAAAAATAGTATTTGGTGTAATCTACAGACCCCCTAATATTACTGAAGAGATAGAAGTTCGGCTTCATAAACAAATAGAGAGGGCCGCCCGGGCAGGTACAGTGGTAATAATGGGAGATTTTAACTATCCAGATATAGATTGGGGTCCGGGGTTGGCTAAAACTACAAAGGGGCGACAATTCCTAAATTTATTGCAGGATAATTTTATGGGCCAGTTTGTGGAGGACCCAACAAGAAGTGATGCCTTGTTGGATCTGATCATTTCCAACAACGCAGAGCTGGTTGGTAATGTAACTGTGCGGGAAAACCTTGGTAATAGCGACCACAATATAGTTACTTTTGACTTAAAATGTAGAAAACAAAGACAGGCGGGGAAGGCAAAAACATATAACTTTAAAAAGGCAAATTTCCCTGGGCTGAGGGCTGCACTACAGGACATAGACTGGGGGGAGGTGTTGTCAAATACTGATACAGTAGGTAAATGGGACATCTTTAAATCAACTCTAAATAACTATACAGCTAAATATATACCAAAGGGGAACAAATATAAACGATTAAAACTAAATCCTACATGGCTGACACATGATGTTAAAAGAGCAATAAACAACAAAAAAATAGCCTTCAAAAAATACAAATCTGAGGGGTCAGCTATAACATTTAAACAGTACAAGGAGCTTAATAAAATCTGTAAAAATGTAATAAAAACAGCAAAAATTCAAAATGAGAGACAGGTGGCCAAAGAAAGCAAAACTAATCCTAAATATTTTTTTAGATATATAAATGCAAAAAAACCAAGGACAGAGCATGTAGGACCCCTTAATAATGATAATGGGGAGGTTGTCACAGGCGATCAAGAGAAGGCGGAGCTACTGAATGGGTTCTTTAGTTCTGTATACACTATGGAAGAAGGAGCTGACATTGGCCAGGTCAGTGCTGGTAACACATCATGTAATGTACTGAACTGGCTTAATGTAGTGATGGTACAAGGTAAGTTAAGTGATATAAATGTAAGCAAATCCCCAGGACCGGATGGACTACACCCAAGAGTTCTTAGAGAGGTAAGTTCAGTAATATCTGTACCCCTGTTCATGATATTTAGAGATTCTCTGGTGTCTGGTATTGTGCCAAGGGACTGGCGCAAGGCGAATGTGGTGCCAATCTTCAAAAAGGGCTCTAGGTCTTCCCCAGGAAACTATAGACCGGTAAGTTTAACGTGCATTGTGGGTAAATTGTTTGAAGGACTTATAAGGGATCACATACAGGAATACATAGGGGATAATTGTATTATAAGTGATAGCCAGCATGGGTTTACTAAGGATAGAAGTTGTCAAACCAATCTAATTTGCTTTTATGAAGAGGTGAGTAGAAGCCTTGACAGAGGAATGGCTGTGGATATAGTGTTTCTGGATTTTGCTAAAGCATTTGATACTGTCCCTCATAGACGTCTGACAGGTAAGTTAAGGTCTTTGGGTTTGGAAATTTTAGTTTGTAACTGGATTGAACACTGGCTCATGGATCGTACCCAGAGAGTGGTGGTCAATGATTCGTACTCTGATTGGTCCCCGGTTATTAGTGGTGTACCCCAAGGTTCAGTACTGGGCCCGCTGTTGTTTAATTTATTTATCAATGATATAGAGGATGGTATTAACAGCTCTGTTTCTATCTTTGCAGATGACACCAAGCTTTATAGCACGGTACAGTCTATAGAGGATGTGTATAAGTTACAAGATGACTTGAATAGACTAAGTGTCTGGGCATCCACTTGGCAAATGAGGTTCAATGTGGATAAATGTAAAGTTATGCATCTGGGTACTAATAACCTGCATGCATCGTATGTCTTAGGGGGGATTAAACTGTCAGAGTCACTGGTAGAGAAGGATCTGGGTGTACTTGTAGATCACAGACTACAGAATAGCATGCAATGTCAGGCTGCTGCTTCCAAAGCCGGCAGGATATTGTCATGTATCAAAAGAGGCATGGACTCAAGGGACAGGGACATAATACTCCCCCTTTATAAATCATTGGTACGGCCTTACCTGGAATATGCTGTTCAGTTTTGGGCACCTGTCCATAAAAGGGACACTGCGGAGTTGGAAAGGGTGCAGAGACGCGCGACTAAACTAATATGGGGCATGGAACATCTTAGCTATGAGGAGCGATTAAAGGAGTTACAATTGTTTAAGAGACGTTTAAGGGGGGATATGATAAACGTATATAAGTATATTAATGGCCCATACAAAAAATATGGAGAAAAACTGTTCCAGGTTAAACCCCCCCCAAAGGACGAGGGGGCACTCCCTCCGTCTGGAGAAGAAAAAGTTTAGTCTCAAGGGGCGACACGCCTTCTTTACCGTGAGGACTGTGAATTTATGGAACGGTCTACCTCAGGAACTGGTCACAGCAGGAACAATTAACAGCTTTAAAACAGGATTAGATACATTCCTGGAACAAAATAAAATTAATGCTTATGAAGAAATATAAAATCTCATCCCTTCCCCAATATCGCGCCACACCCCTACCCCTTAATTCCCTGGTTGAACTTGATGGACATATGTCTTTTTTCGACCGTACTAACTATGTAACTATGTCAGAACCGCTGTAACTATCAGCCAATCCAATGCAAATCAGCAATTTAGGCCTGAAATGTCAATTGTGCTCTCTCACTCCTAAGCCCTGTTGTGCGCTTGCAGAGCACTTTACATCCACATATGGGGTATTTCCATACTATGGAGAAGTTGCGTTACAAATTTTCAGGGGCTTTTTCTTCATTTACCTCTTGTAAAAATGAAAAGTATGGGGCAACACCAATGTTGTGTAAACAAGTGTAAACATTTTTATATTTTTACACTAACATGCTGGTGTAGGTCCCAACTTTTCCTTTTCATAAGGGGTAAAAAGAGAAACTGTCCCCCAAAATTTGTAACACAATTTCTCGTGACTAAGGAAATACTCCATATGTGGCACTAAACTTTTGCCTTGAAATATGACAGGGCTGCGGAGTGAGAGAGCGTCATGTGCATTGTTGCCTAAATTAGGGATTTGCATAGGGGCGGACTCGGATGCAAGCATGGCGTTTCTCCACCAAAAATACCCTACGGCAGTGTTGCCCACACAGGGTGCCCCCAGCTGTTGCAAAGCGAATCGTTTTACATTTTTATGGGAGGGTGTGGGGTGTAACTGTGTAAGGGTGAGTGTATTTGTAGTGTTTTATGGGCGGTGGTTCACAGCGAGTTTCCCTCTGGGAGTTTGAGCTGCAGCAGAAAATTTGCCACAGCTCAAAACTTGCAGCAGGAAACTAACTCACTGTAAACCCGACCATGTGAATGTACCTGTACATTCACATGGGGGGTGCGCAAACCTCCAGTTATTGCAAAACTACAACTCCCAGCATGCACGGTCTGTCAGTGCATGCTGGGAGTTGTAGTTTTGCAACAACCTAAGGCACACTGGTGCGGAAACACTGAGTTAGGAAACAGAACCTAACTCAGTGTTCTCCAACCAATGTGCCCCCAGCTGTTACAAAGTTACAACTCCCAGCATGTACTGAAAGCCAAAGGGCATGCTAGGTGTTGTAGTTATGCAACAGCTGGAGGCACACAGCTATAACTCCCAGCATGCCCAGAAAGCCGTTTGCTGTTCGTGCATGCTGGGAGTTGTAGTTATGCAAGATCTGGAGGGCCACAGTGATCTCCAAACTGTGGCCCTCCAGATCTAATAAAACAAAAAATCCCAAAAATTATGTTTTGGAGGGAGGTAAGTAACCACCCACCTAGATACAAAGGATCCTGGAGATTGTAAATGGAGAGAGGGCACAGAAACAGAAAATAGCCAGTTCACACAAACAAGCCAGCAGCGTGATAAGGGACACAGGACACAGCCATTTACCATCAACACTAGTACAGATTTTGTTGGTATGTCCGCCCATTTCTGGCGGCTGACAGGTAATTAATAAAGTAACCTTACATGGAATAAACTTTTTAGGAAGTGGTTAATCGCAACAACCACCTAAGTAAATCTGCCACTTATCCACCTGCACTTCACAATACATCACTCCTATTGACTAATCTAAAAAAAAATTAAAAATCTTTCAGCAAGAACTAATAATAAGCAGGGAATCGTGCATTAGAAGATTACTGCACATAGTAATTGGTGTGCAGCAATATGTGTTCTACATTTCCTTTTCACATTTTAATTATATTCTATTTCCTAATAAATTATTCTAATGGGGGGGTCCTGGGTGATCAGGTTGTAATCACATTCACCAGCTGCTATTCATTTCCTGAACCAGACCCAGTTTTGAAACATTGGAAATGTGTTTAATTAACTGACCGCACTGAACCCCTTCTTCCCTCTCAAATTTCCCACTTTTTTCACAAAAAACTAATAATGGATATATCATTTCTATCATCTTTATGTATACCATTTACAGTATTAAATCACTTTACTAGGAATCTATCTTTTAATTCAGGGTAATAATATGAATATATATGAAACACACACAATATTATATATACTATAATATAATTACATAAGAAAGAGCAGAATTATTTATATTTTGAATAAAAAAATTTCATTTTACTATCAATATTATAAAATAATCCTGAAATCTAGTAGTTTCTATTCTGAACATTAGGCCTATAAAAAAAGCGTAGAGTGACTGTTCTGTATGTAATGAATGATAAGGAAGAGGTTATTGGAAAGTGATCTGTACAGCATCATAGTGAAATGTGACACCACAGTATGGGTAAGTAAATAGCTCAGCCTAAATAAAAACCTCTACACAGATCACAGAGCGCGCTTGCAAGCCTGCCCTTTTACAAAAAATAGAGTTGGAAAATGTTTACTGAGGTTATGTTCATGGGGCTTGCAGTAAAGCATTTAATGCTGTTAACAGCTCAGGCTAGATGGCTGCCCCATAATAGTGAAAATACTAAAAACAAAACAGAAATAAAAAAATAAAATGTAAAATTTTATTCGGCCGATTTGGCGTATCTTTATTAAAAACAGCTATTTCTGGCCAACAGAGAGCCTCAATAGGGGTGTAGAACACTTTGCCTTGTAACACGCATAGGGAGTGTTCTGTGTTAGTGAAATAATACTGTTATTCAGTATGACATGCAGATTACAGGCTTCGCTATTAGAATCACTGTTGCCGATTTAATTTGCTCATCTCTATTGAGGATCCACTGAAGGGGCGAGACTGGTGCCAGCAGCCCCGGTAATACCAGCTCCAATAGTGTATAATTGCTGCAGTGTATAATTTTCTGTAGTGAAAAAGCTCGTACTTGTATCTTAAAATCGAGCTGGTGGTCCGCCACGAGGCCAGCTACCGTCTGTCCCAGCCCCTGCCACTCAGCACACCACCATGCTCTGAGTGTCCACTTGAAAAGGGAGGGACTGCAGTACCAGCAACTTGGACAGGAGCACATTCAGCTTCTGTGCCGTTGGATAAGTGTGCGCATAAAGCTAGAAGTGGCTGCAGTGAAAAAGCTCGTACTTGTATCTTAAAATCGAGCTGGCGGTCCACCGCCAGCTGACCTGCCACCTGTTCCAGACACTGCCTCTCAGCGACCCCCCCCACTGTGAAAGTGCAAATGTTTCATTAAATCAGTTAAGGTTCATTGTTATCGCTCCAACCTGTTTCATTGGATTCTTGTGGTAATTCCACAGGTAATATATGACGTCGACGACCATAGGGCCTCAGTCTTGAAAAGATTACATTGATATATTTAAAAGATTAAAGATATTTTGTAAAATTTGAATTGAAGATTTTAGATAAATAAACATTTTTAAAGCTTAATTTAAGGTGCCAACAGCATGAGAAGACCATAATGTAGCAGAATGACACAGCCTGGAATTGGCAGCAGCAAGAGGAGACCATAGGGCCTCACAATTGAAAAGATGAAAGATATTTTGGAAAATTTTAATTGAAGATTTAAAATAGATTAAGATTAAGTTGAATTTTATGTGCCAGCAGCATGAGGAGACCACATGGCCACGGTGTGTCTGGGTCCTCTGTCTCGTCTTCCTCGTCACCCTGTAGCTCCACAGCCTGCTCCTGCTCCTCCTCTCTTGTCAGATGACTAGAAAAACCACACATTTTGCAAAAACCTTGCCTGTGCTCCACTGCCCCCCTCCTCTTCCAGTTTAGCCCCCACAGGGCTCATGTGGTCTTGAGATGTAGGTGCCACGTCTCCAGTGCCCTGACTAGCCATTGTTTCCAAAACGTGTTGTAGGATATGAAGCATTGGAATTACGTAGTTCATCCCGTAACCCTGGCAGCTGACTAATGATGTGGCTTCTTCAAAGGCCCTAAGCAAATGCCAGGTGTCACGTATGAGCTGCCACTGGCTGAAGTGGCTGAAGTGCATGCAAAGTTTTCTTCCCATTGTTAGGATGTCTTGCAGATGGGGGTAACACTTCAGGAATCACTTGACAACCAGATTGAACATGTGTGAAATGTGAGGAGCATGGCTAAGGCTTCCTTGAAGCAGCACCAACAAGATGTTCTTCCCGTTGTCGGTCACCATGGTACCCATTTCCAGTTTTCGTGGAGTAAGCCATGATTCAATTTCTTGATGAATGACACAGCCTGAAGAAGGCAGAAGCATGAGGAGATCACATAGTGGCAGAATGACAAAGCCTGGAGGTGGCCACAGCAAGAGGAGACCATGGGGTTTCCAAATTGAAAATATTAAAGATATATTTTGAAATTTAAATTTAAGATTTTAAATAGATTAACATGACATTTTTTTATGTAATGTGTCGGAAGCACGAGGAGACCCCATTGCAGCACAATGACACAGCCTGGAGGTGGCACCAGCATGAGGAGACCAAACTGTGGCCTCACAATTGAAAAGATTAAAGATAATTATTTAATTGCATGTGGCGATGTTAGCTGATTTTCCCCCCAACAGTCTACACTGATTGACTGCTACTGCCGCCGACTCCAGGGACCCCTATTCCACTACCTCCCAGGCAGGTAGGCTGTCGTGAAGCAGGTGGTCTACCCCAGGCACTTTGGCTGCAGACTTCCCATGCTGACTCCCAACCATGCTACCACCTTGCTGTCTCCACTGCTGCCTCATGGGCAACCTGCCACCTCAGGTTCCTTAACAGTGTGTAGTTCAGGAGCCTGAATGCTGCCAACACCACCTACCACGCCACTCTCCTCATCACTATTTGCCCGCCTAGCGAAGGAAGCGGGGGATGTCTCCTCCACTTCTTAGCTGGGTAGTTGCTGTTGACTGTCCTCTAGTAGATCATCCTGACTAAAAAGTGTAGCTGAACCCACTGTATAGGATACTTCTATGGGGGAGGGAACAGCATAGGACAGAGGCAATTGGAAGACAGGGACTGCTCACTGGCCATGCCAACTGATGGTTGTGTCTGAGGAACCCACCGACTGTTGACTATGGGGTGTCAGATGTCACTTCTGATGAAGTGGATGACCGAGTTAACCAGTCAATGACAGCAGATGGGTTGCTAGTCGAAACATGACAGCTAGCTGATACCAAGAGCTCAGGCCACTCGCCCCTAGTCTGCTGCGACCTCTGCCTGCACCTGATAAATTTAGGCCTCTGCCAATCCTCTGTGCACATCCTGGCACTTTTCTGCCTGACATACTTGCGTATATGAGGGGAGAATAATATGCTCCACTATACTTAAAGGGGTTCTCCGGTGCTTAGACATCTTATCCCCTATCCAAAGGATATGGGTTAAGATGCCTGATCGCGGGAGTCCCACCGCTGGGGACCCCCGGGTTCTTGCACAACTATCACGCCCCCTCCCGTAGGTTTGCATTGAGGGGCGGAGTGTGACGTCACATGCCGCCGGCCTTGTGGTCGTCCGTAATCAGACACGGAGCGAACACGCTCCGGGGATTGATTACAAACGGGGTGCCGCGTCCCCAGCGGCGGGACTCCCGTGATCAGGCATCTTATCCCCTATCCTTTGGATAGGGGATAAGATGTCTAAGCACCGGAGAACCCCTTTAAAACAGTATTTGTCTAGAACAGCAGCAGGTGTGTACTTTTGGCTGGCCTTTCACAGTAACTAGGCCCTTAAGACTTTAACAGGAACAAAATGGTACACCACCTATGTACGCACAGGTTACACTTAATAGAGGACAATACACTCTGCTACACAACCTGTATTAGGCACTAATAGCAGGTGATTATGGCTATTAGTGCTCTGCTCACCCTAACTGGCTGGCTACTATTAGCTTTTCAGTTGTACACCCCAGTGCTGCATCACACAGTCACTGTGTACTACACCCAAAATTGCACTCTCTCTCTCTCTCAATCTCTTTCCCTTCCCTATCAGTGCTTCTGGGCTGGATTTGGGCTTGAGGTGAATCACTGCTGTAAAAATGCTTTTCTGGGCAACACACACTGCTCTCTGTCCCTCTCTCTCTGCAATAGAACGCTGAATTGACTGGCCGCAAGATGGCTGCCGATTATATAGGATTGTGACATCACAGGGGTGGCTGGCTGCTGAGAGGCTGGATGCTGCATGTGATTCAGGGTCATCCCACCTACCCGTGTTCCCGCCTTCCCAGCGTTCCTTGCCCCATGTCCTGACATGCCCTGGATCCTGGACCGCACTAAATGGAGTTTAATGAAGCGATTTGTGCGATCAAATTGTGGAAATATTCAGAATCGTTGCAAAGCCAATTTTTCCTGAAATTCTTAACGAATTCGGATTCGTCAGATTTGATTCACTCATCCCTATATATATATTATATAACAATTAAAAATAAAAAAAATAAAAACTAGGATGACATTCACTTCAAAAGGAACTTGTCAAGTTGGAAATGCAGTCTGATCTATGGGAAGCATGTTATAGAGGAGGAGGTGCTGGGCAGATTAATATATAGTTTTGTGGGAAAAGATTCAGTTTAACTCATTAACTTATATTTCATTCATTTTAATTCCTGCTCATTTTGGACTCAGTCCAGTAGGCGGTCATACATCAATCACTGAATATCACCACCCACTGCTAAGCCCACAGTAAGCAGGAATTAAAATGAATAAATTACAAGTTATATCAAGTTACAAGTTATAAGGTTGCCAAGCCATGTCAGTTATGATAAAGAGAAAGGATTAATATTTTTTGGCTACCTACCATACCAGAGCAGCTATTTTATGAAGAGAAAGGGGTGGCAGGGAAGTATGCCTTCTAATAAAGGACATGGAGAGGAAAGATGTAAATAATGAGGTGATGTTGCAAATTAGGTTTGTTCAGTGGTAGATGTGAGATATGCGAGTTTCCCTACAACAAAGTATGATACATAATCAGGTAGAGCCTAGTCAAGTTAACCAAACAAACAAATGAAACCATAAAAACAGTTCAGATATTTAAAGAGGTTATCTAGCATTTTTCTTGATTTTTCCATTCTGTTTGGGCTGTAACAACAAAACAAATAAACTTTAAAGGGGTACTCCAGTGCTCAGACATCTTATCTCCTGTCCAAAGGATAGGGGATAAGATACCTGATCGTGGGAGTTCCGCCGCTGGGAACCCCCGGGATCATGCACGCTTCACCCCGTTTGTAATCAGTCCCCGGAGCGTGTTCGCTCCGGGACTGATTAACGGCGACTACAGGGCGGGCGGCATGTGACGTCACGCACCCTGCCCCCGTGTGATGTCATGCTCCGCCCCTCAATGCAAGCCTACGGGAGGGGGCGTGACAGCTATCATGCCCCCTCCTGTAGGCTTGCATTGAGGGGCAGAGCATGACATCACACGGGGGCGTGATGTCACACGCCGCCCGCCCTGTAGTCGCCGGTAATCAGTCTGATTACAGGGACTGATTACAAATGGGGTGCCGCGTGCATGATACCGGGGGTACCCAGCGGCAGGACTCCCGCGATCAGGCATCTTATCCCCTATCCTTTGGATAGGGGGATAAGATGTCTAAGCACCGGAGTACCCCTTTAACCTACCTCCACAACCCTGATGCCGCTGATATGGGTCTCCCAACCTTCGGCCCGGGCTCCTTTCACATTCTTGGACCGGACACGTCACAGTGCGTTGAGCTAATTGTCGGCCACATTGATGTCCCATCAATGGAAACCAGAGAAACGCTGGTGAGCTCCATGCCCAAGAGGCATAAGGCAGTGCTGGAAAAAAATGGTGGCCACACAAAATATTGACACTTCGGGCCCAATTTGAGAATTTCCACTTAGGTTTAGACATTAATGGCTGTGTGTTGAGTTATTTTGAGGGAAGAAATAGGCTGTGCACTCACTACTTTGCATTGTAGCTATGTCATTTCTTTAGTGTTCGAAGAAAAGAGATTATACACGTGTGTGAATATATACAGAAATATTGATTTTACATGTATATGATTACAAAATACCAAATCTTATAAATATTATAAAATGCAGCATGCTGTGCAAAATAATTGTAAACAATATCCCCCAACAAAATGAAAAGGAAAATAACATAATAATAATACCGATTACTTATGCCAAAGGGAGCTAACACAAACAAAATAAACCTATATGAACACAAGGACACCATCAGGCAGTCATTGGGGAACGAATCCCAAAGATATAATAAAACATTTATAAAAATGTTACAGGAAATGCCCACTCAGCAAAAAGACAAATGTCAATTTCTGCATGGCATGTCACTGGAAATAGTGAAGAAGACCATGGTGAAGTCTGGGCTTTCAGGAAACTGTCAGTGGGAGTGCAGGATGGCTATTTGATGGAGTTTTAGTATAGGGTTTCCACTGTAAATGAATGTCAAAGATTTAAGGTCTGCTGGTAGCTAAGAGATGCCATAGAATCCATTTAATGGATGTCATACAGTGGCAACCATCACCCAGATGGTCCCACTGTACAAAAGTGCATATATTCTTAATGGACTGAGATGGGATAGTATACTGTGCTATTCCATTCATTCTTTTCTGCAGCATTTTGGTCTCTGTCTGGCCTGTATATGTATACAGGCCAGGCAGAGACCAAAATGCTATTTAACTCTAGGGACACATTTAGTATGAACACCGGAAGCCTTCTGTTATGTGAACAGCCCCTAAGACACCTATTTGTGGAGTCAAGAAAAATGTTGGCTACAACAATTTAAGAAATAGTGATATCGAGGTACTTTATAGTGATGGCACAAATAACTCATTACATTCATATATTTTTATAACTATATTTTAACATTTATTAGGTCACCTCGCAAATTATCTGCTGCCTACAGAGATATGTGTAAGCTATAAGCTAAAAAAAAGTCCACCTCCAGTTTAGTTATAAAATTACTAGCAGAGTACATGGTGTTGCCCGGTCTTTCTCCCTAAACCTTGTGGGAGAGTAAAAGCAACACTAAAGCTCTCGTCCTCAAATCATGTCCATACATTTCATCCTCATTTCTCATCCTCATATGCTGTTCTCTATCCCGACATCATAGGCCGTCCCTATATTCCATCCTCTAATCCCGTCCTCCTTTCTCAACCTCATCTGCTGTCCTCCTATTTCATCCTCATATCCTGTTCCCCACACTTACTACATATATACACTTACTAAATATATAATTACAGGTTTCCAAAAATAACAAAATAAAAATATGCAATGTGGCCAATACAGTTGGCTCCTTTCACACTATGAGTATTCATCAGTTATTAAACATCCGTTTTCTGTGTAAAAACGGATATATAATAATGGATGAAATAACGGGTGCCAACGACTGAATAAATATTCATCCGTTAAGACCCGTTATAACATCCCTCATGTATGGCCGTTTTAACACCTCTGCCTACAGACTCCCACAGCCAGGACTACTACTACTCCCATCATGGAACAGACTTCTATCAAGATGCACTGCTGTGGAATACTTTACCATAGCGCTGCAAAGGCATTTGATTATAGAAACGCTGTGGGGGCCAGACATATGGATGTCTGACCCCTGCAGCCCATCTATACACAGATGCCGCAGCAGCGCTATGAATGACAAGTATTCCTTCATCAGCACATTGTGCCGGCCAGATGTGCTGCTGTAGAATACTTTTCATTCATAGTGCTGCTGGGGGCTTATGATAGCACTGCGAGGGGAACATATTTATGTGCTGCGGTGGTAACATATATAACTGCGCTGCAGAGGGGAACATATATAAATGCGCTGCGTGGGGAACATATATAAATGCGCTGTGGGGGGGCAAGATATATAGAAGCGCTGTGGAGGTCAGATATATACCCCCCAGCGATTCTATATATCTTTGAAAACCCCACTGGGAGCCCTGAATGGCTCCTCGGTACCGGCCATTCAGGGCTCCTGGCGGGGAATTTAGAAATACAAAATACATCGTAGATTGCAGGGGAGCGCAGCATGCCGCCCGCTCTCCTGTTTAATAACTTTGAATCGCATCGGGTCTCAGAAGTGAGACCCTGTGCGATCAATCCCTCAACCCCTGGACTACAACCCCCATCATGGGACAGAGTCTGTTCCATGATGGGAGTTGTAGTACAAACACTAATGTAGCCTCCCCAGCCCCCGGCAGGCTCCCACTGCTAGGGAACTACTACTCCCATCATGGAAACAAGTATGTTCCATGATGGGAGTAGTAGTAGTCCCTCAGCACTGCAGTAGTCTGCTGATGACACCTCTTCTGAGCATGCTCAGAAGTAATAACGGATATTATAAACCAGGTGCAAACGGATGACATAAAGGCTCATCCATTTGCCATAGACTTCATTGTTTAAAATAATGGCCGTCAATTTACCCGTTTGTTGTGACGGAAAAAAAATTAGTGCATGTTCCGTTTTTTCTTCCTTCACAATTAACGACCCTTATTCATGACGGACCATAAAGGGTCATAACGGATAATCAAAAAATCCCACAGACTTTAATGGGATTTTGTGACTGACGTTTAACATCCGTTTTTAAAGCTTTTTTTTTTAAAGCGGACGTTTCTAACGGATCTTTTAACAGATGAATTTTATAATTTTATAGCAGCCTTAGATCAGTGGCATAAACAACTGACACAGTTCACAGGTCAACCTAAATCTCAGATGTTGTATTAAGACAAACTAAAGACCAATTTAACAAGTGGTATTTAGCTTGCACAATCTCATTCTAATCACCTTTATTTTAATGAGAAGATACCATTAGTCTTCTTTGGCACAATCTTGCTTACTGAGACGCACATTTCATAACACAGAATAGAAAGCTATGTAAGTCTGTGGTGGCCGTTTTCGCTTGTAGCAATAAGAAAATTTTATCAATAATGACTTTTATTGAAGTCAATATAGTCTAAATCTAACTCCATTTTATGAAGTTTGTAATTAATGTAATTATGTAATTAATAGCAGCTTGGGATCCTATATACTTTTTAATACCTTATCCTATATAGCTTCTGGTATAGTACTTTACCACAGCCAAAATGACACTTTTTCACCTCACTAAGCAAGTCCACACCAACTCATGGAATCTGACCCTTGGTCAGGTTTATTGGGAGAGGTTGCAGGACAAAATAAAACATAATTCACGCAGGAACAAACCAAATTCTTGGCTATCTAGCCACTGACTACACAGTCACTCCCCTCACTATCCACTGGTGAGCTAGTCACTGTCAATTCAAAACACAGGTTTCCCACAACCTTTAACTCACAGTTCACACTTACAGGGATACTCCGGCCCTAAGACAACTTATCCCTATCCAAAGGATAGGGAATAAGATGTCTGTTAGCAAGGGGTCCTGCCGCTGGGGACCCCCGCAATCTCTCATGCAGCACCCTCCTATGCTTTAGATAGGGGATAAGATGTCTTAGGGCCGGAGTCCCCCTTTAACTTTCACACAGCCTCCTTGTTGTGTGCTCCCACACACTGATCCTCCTCCCACCTCCCAGTCAGAGAGAGAGCTTCTGATCTCCTGGCTTCTCAAAGGGGTACTCCACCCCTACACATCTCATTCCCTATTGAAAGATCACCTGGGGTCCGGCCACAGAGATCTCCGAATGGCACTTCAGTAATTCGCTGCGAAGCAAACTCTGCTTCGTGCCAAATGATGGCCGACCACAGCCATCACACACACGGAAGCCCCAAGCTGGCGTTCTGAAAATAAGTGATGGCGGTCTGGAGTTTGCGGGGAGTTCCTACCTGTAGCCGGACCCCCCGTGATTAGACATCTTATCCCCTATCCTTTGGATAGGGGATAAGATGTCTATGGGCGGTGTGTGGGCGTACATAGGTGGTGTACCAGGTGTGGGATATGCTGCTAGCTCACCTAGGATAAGAGAGTGATAAAAACACCCATTCATGGCCCTCAATCCTGCTTCAATTGTGTCACAATCGTTATATCAATGTGAACACGGACATAGATTGGTAAGAGGCAACATTTGTGGGGAAAAACAATCTGAACATAAAATACATCATAAATGAGAAAGAAGGAGAGAAGACACCGGAGAATGCCTGCAGTACAGAATTATTGTACTTAACTAAATGGGAGGATTTACATAGAGAAATGAGTGAGGTGTTTTGATGAGACTGTGGGGCTGCTTAGATAAAGCCACCATTTTCTCAGTGCCTTAACAATGTGCCTGCTGTTGGTGATCGCTCTTCCACTTTCAATAGAAATTTTCAAGAGCCGGGAAGAAACATTATTTGGCTCAAGATCAAATCTAAAGTAAATACTATAAAATGAGCTCTACTCTATAGAGTTGCAATAGTATAGCATATTCCATTAGCACTCAGCTCTGATGGATACGTATAAAGAAATACATAAAATAATGGTGTTGACCCCTAATAACTGTTAATGGCCTGGCTTTCTATGAAGACATCTAACATTTTGTTCTCCCTGTGAAAGCTGGTAGCAAATACATCAGAACTGTAATGAAGTACATCAGTGCATCTAGCCTTTTATTATATATACGGTCTGTCTGCTGACCCAGATCTGTGAAACTGTTTTATTAGCTAGGAGGCTGACAAATCCAACATCATAGTAATCCAGATGTGTGAAATTATTGATTGAAACAGAGTGAAAGGTTAGACACTGGAGAAGAAACACACAGACCAAATAGTAACCAGTATAATGGCGGATGGGATTTTTTATAATAAAAAATAATACAGTAATTAATTAATTGAATCAATAAATAAACTCCCTATATAAAGGGGGAACCTCCCCAACATATAGTGTGTGTGTTTTTTTTTCTGTCCTCCTGGGGATGGTAGGACAAGTGGTTTTCTGCCCCTCTCCTGTGTGATGAGGCTTATTTAAATGGGCACTGTCAGATACAAAAACTTTTGATATGTTGTAAAGCATGCAAAACCAATAGGTTTTGCAATTGCTTTCATTAGAAAATGTTCAGTATTTCATACTGAAAAAGCTAGTCAAACAACTTCCCCCCTGCCTGCTTGGACACATACTAGTCCTGCTGTGTCCATGTGTCATCACTTATGTCATGGACACACTTCCTTGATTGACAGCTGTGAGTGCAGGGCTCAGAGCTGGAGGAAAAATCCTCCCACTGTCAGCTTGTGTCTCGCTACTGTCAGTGAGAAAAAGCTGGGAGCTGTAGTTTTGCTAATGCTAGGGGAGATGGGAGCAGACAGCATACTGAGGGAGGGGGTGGAGACCTGCACAGTGAGGCCATGCCCCCTCCCTTTGAGAGAAATTCAGACTAGTGAGCTAAATTAAAAGTGTAATTAAAAAATAAATAAAGGTGCCAGGCAAATAAAACTAGATGTACATGGTCAGGATTAGGTACTGAGGGATATATTAAAAAACGCTTTAAGGAGTCTTGTCATTTTGTCTTAAGGAGTCACTTTATTGATTTATTTATTTTAGCTCAGCTTTCATTTTTCAGTATGCTGCTCTCACAGATTTTTTTGCCTTCATTTGTTAGTCTGTGCGCTGGCTAAACTACTCCATCTCACGCTTTCAGCGTCTGGCTTACTCAGCTGCTTGTACAGGTCATGTTTGCACTGTGCTTTTCCTTGGGGCTGTGTTAAATGCCGAGACCCTCTTTATTTGAGGCTCCGTTCCAGCATTCGTGCTTTAGCTTACTCCTTGTACAGCCATCTTGGAGTGATGACGTATTTTCCGTCTCCTCTGTACTACATGTTTTAGTTACACAGTTTAAAACACTCCCTTCTGTCACTATATTGGTATACAGCAATTATAATTTGTATTATGAAATTTTCTTGTGCTTTTCATTTTCTTCCCACCTGTGTCTGATGTCACTTCCTGGGTACAGGGCTTAGTAAAGTAAGGATTTAACTTTTTATTTCTCTGCATTATTTCTCTGTGGGGTTCTGGAGTCAGGTTGCAAGTCTGGCTCCAATAAGAGACATCTCTTGCATGGAATGTGATACTCCACTCCCACATGCATACAAACTTTCTTGCCCATCTTGTAGATCTCCCTGCCACAACTCAGGATCCACAGTCCAAGATGTCATAATATAGGTCAAGGAGCTTGTAACTACGTTTATAAACGGCTGAGGGAGTCCCTTGCCCCAAAAGGGTCCCAATGCCAGTCATTGCAGAGGTCTGTACCCATGATGTTTGAGGAGGTCTTGCAGATTATTGATTAAGACTACTTTTCTTCTGATAAGGAAGGAGATCCTGGGCAATTCTTTTTCACTTTAAATAAGGTTTAGGTATTACTTGAATTAATCTAGTAGGGGGCCTGGATGTTGATACTGGGGGAGCTCTGAAATCCCTTTTTAGGGGGCCTAGGATTTCAAAATGGACAAAACACTGCTAAAGATCATGGAGTTAGAATGGAAGTACAAGGACTCCTGGTTCTGGCGCCATGCAATAAGGACATACTTACATACCACTGGGTGGTAGTGCCGGGGACGCTGATCAATTTGATGCTTATCGTGCCCGGATCCTCCACGCCGTTCGGCCCTAATCTTCTATTGTCAGAATATGCTAATGAGGTGCTAACTGGCACCAGCCGGGCTAACTGGCTCTGTGACCTCAGTGCGGCTGGCCACAGCGCCGCCCAGATCATCAATATTCCTCCCCTTTCTTTTCATTACAGAGCGGGGAGAAGAGGGAGAGACAAGGGGAGGGGAAGAATATTGATGAGCTGGGCGGCGCTGCGGTCGGCGGCACTGACATCGGAGTGTCAGTTAGCCCGGCCGATGGCAGTTAGCACCTCATTAGAATATCCCGAAAAAAGAGGATTGGGGCCGAACAGCGCGGCGGATCTGGGCACAATAAGCATCAAACTGATCAGCATCCCCCGCACTGAGGGGGAGAAAGCTGAGAGTTTTCCTTTAATGTAATAACCCTCCCCATTAGTCTGCAGGCTTGTCATCACCAGATGTTAATTGCTATGTGTAATCCATTCCTTGCGGTGCTGCTGTTTTTCCATTTAGCTGAAATAGCACCTTGTATTCCCTTCAATTGCATCAATAATCCCCTTCTGCCTCCACAAACCATCTACAGAAGTGTATGTTTCAGTGCAGTGCACATTCATCTGCATTATGTCATGGCATAGCAGCAATGACTAGATGCTGTCCTTTAATTGGTCAGACAGGTAAGGAAAAGAAAGTCCCTTTGTGATTGCTGCTGTCAAACAGCCCAGCTCTGAACTTGCCTACTACAACTGAGAGGATGAGAAATATCTAAGCACCAAGGAGGGGATTTTCTTAGGGGACAAATTAAAGCATCATATAACCACCATTATTGCAGACATAATGTAATGGGTGCTCCTTCAACCTCTTGGGGATGCAGGGCGTATGCATACGCCCTGCATCCCCGATCCTTAAGGACTCAGGACGTACCTGGTCCCATTTACCGGGTATAAACCGTTCTCACCAGCAGAGAACGGGTTACACCCGGTGGGTCCCAGTTGCTACGGGCAGCCAGGACCCACGGCTAATGCCGGGCACAGCCGATTGGGCCGATGCCTGGCATTAACCCTTTAGGCGTCACGATCAAAGTTGATGGTGGCATCTAAAACTAAAGTAAAGGAATCCCGGCAGCTCAGCGGAGCTGATCGGGACTATCGCGACAAAATAGCAATGTCCCAATCAGCTTACCGGATGACGGGAGGGTCCTCACGTGCCTCTCCGTTGTCCGATCGGCGATCTACTGCGCAGCAGGCAGGAGCAGCAGAGCGACGGTTACATTGATCAGTGCTTTGCAATGGCAGAGCATTGATCAGTATATGCAATCAGAAGATTGCATGTTTTAGCCCCCTATGGGGGCAAAAAAAAAAAATAAAGTGTAAATTTTTTTTTAACAAAAGTTCATTAACCCCTTCCCCATTAAAAGCTTAAATCACCCCCCTTTTACCACTTTTTAAATAAAATTATGTAATAAAGAATAAAAATAATCATATGTGGTAGCACCACGTGCATAAATGTCCGAACTATTAAAATATTAGGTTAGCTAAACCACACGGTCGATGGTGTCCACGTAAAAAAATACAAAAAAATAAATATACCATACAAACATTGATAAAAAGTGATCAAAAAGTCCCATCAAAACAAAAATGGTACTGATAAAAACTACAGATGATGGTGCAAAAAATGAGCCATCATACTGCACCATACATGGAAAAATAAAAAGTTATAGGGGTTATAAGAGGCTAATTTTAAACATACAAATTTTGGTGCGTGTAGTTTAAGTATTAAAATAAAACCTACATACATTGGGTATCCTTGTAACCGTAAGGACCTACAGAATAAAGATAAGGTGCACTGCGTAGAAACGAGAGCCCATAAAATTAACAAAATGGTGTTTTATTTTTATTTTTTTTATTTCACCCCACAAATAATTTTTTTTGGGTTTCGCCACAGGTTATATTATAAAATAAGTGATGTCATTGCAAAGTACAATTGGTGATGCAAAAAACAAGCCCTTATATGGGTCTGTAGTGGCAAAATTTAAAGAGTTATGATTTTTAGAAAGGAAGGAGGAATAAGCAAAAAATGAAAATTTCTCCTTAAGGTGAAAATAGGCTGAGTCCCTAAGGGGTTAACAATCAATTTTTTTTTAATAATAAACAACATCAAGCCACTGACTGAAAGCAAACCGACCCATATTTGGCTAGACTCTAATAAACAGAGTAGGATATGGCCTAATGACAAGATCAACAATAGACTAAGAACCTAATAAACAACAGCAGAAAAATATTATTCTTAATTATTAATACAAAAAAACCAAACAACCCCCCTCCTCACCATCTCTTCACATAGCCCAACACTGCAGGACGTGCTTCTTGATTCATACTATTCATTTTGTAGAGATTGTAATTTTTACACAGATGAACTTGCACAAATGTCAAAATCGTCAACTCAGCTGACAGCAACTTCTGTGCTGTGTAGGAGACTTATTGACATTTGCAGGGCGAGAGCACATAATGTTGTGGACATTAGATACTTATCTCCTCCGTGCTTCTCCACACTCACATCCTATTTGCATTAATTTAGCCAGTGTACTCCATACAGAATTACTCAGGTTACTACATTTCTGAACCAGGGCTGATAAAAATGTCTACATTCTCCCTATTGTCAGTTATGGAGAAAAAAGAAATTAACTATTTCTTTTGAAGAAAGAAATAGAAATGCGTAAGACAAAGAAAAGCATCTCAAGCTCTTCCTGTCTCAGTTTCACTCGAGATGATTGTGTATATAAGTTGATTTTGAAAAACAGAAATGCACAGTATTATACAAAATCACAGAATGTACAAAAAATGTAAATAACACTGTCATTTAGT
This sequence comes from Hyla sarda, assembly GCF_029499605.1. Taxonomy (NCBI): domain Eukaryota; kingdom Metazoa; phylum Chordata; class Amphibia; order Anura; family Hylidae; genus Hyla; species Hyla sarda. The sequence goes on along the minus strand of NC_079194.1, from coordinate 250,684,690 downwards.
ACCAGTTTTGCTGGTTGCAGATGAAAAGAAGAGACTGAAAATGGAAAGTTGTGTACACTAAACAGAAGCAGGAACAGTATATTGCAGTACATTAAGGAGACAAGGTGTGGGTTAGGTTTGATTAGAGGCGACGGAAGGAAAGGAAACATAAATAACCTCTAATTACATACTTACACAAGGTGATCACTTGCAATCAAAAATAGTTGAAGTTTATTTTAGCAAAAAATTGCAATTATAACATGAATAATGATATGTGTTTTAATTTAAACAAAAAAGGGGAAAAAATATTTAAATATAAACTATTTTCCTAGGTGATGCCCTGTATTAACCCTTCAGACACGGCGATCAAAGCTGACCGCCGCGTCTGAAGGGAAAGTGACACTAACCCGACTGAGGACCGTTCAGGACCGCTGCAGTGAAATTGCGGCTTCCCGAACAGCTTACAGGACCTTACCTGCTTCGGTGTCTGCTTCGGGATCCCCTGCTTGGCCTGCGCTCTCCTTCGACATCATCACGTCGTCGCGCACGCTGTCCCGTCATCCAATAGGAGCGGCGTGCATAGTGACGTGATGACGGCGACAGAGAGCGTGGATCCCGGGGAAGAAGACGTCCGGAGCGGTGGGGACACCCTGGGGACGCGGAGACAGCAATGGAGCGACATCCAGGGCAGCGGTGACGGGTCCGGAGCGGCAGGGACACGTGAGTATTACCTCCTATCCAGTGGTTTTCAACCTGCGGACCTCCAGATGTTGCAAAACTACAACTCCCAGCATGCCCGGACAGCCAACGGCTGTCCGGACATGCTGGGAGTTGTAGTTTTGCAACATCTGGACGTCTGCAGGTTGAAGACCACTGTTGGGTTCAGAATCTTTATTTTTTTAGATTTTGCATCTATAAATTGGGTGTGTCTTATACGCCAGTCCGCCTTATAGGGCGAAAAATACGGTATATGTCTCTTTCATGCTAGATCCATTCTGATTTTAGTTCATAAACTGCAGTGGCAGTTTTCCAAATAACGCCAGAAAAAAACCTGTGTGAAACCTAGCCTAAGGAAGAAATACCTCAAACTGCAAGGAACGTACAGACTATGCAGGCCAAAGAGTGTCGTTATCTGCATACTGTCATTGAGGCGTATTCTGCAGTGCAAAACAGCCGTGTTACACCTCCAAAACACCTATTTTATATCCATAATTTTTACCATTGCATTATATTGAATTAAATGGGAAAACACTGCACAGCTTAAGAGACTTTAAAGGATTTTTTGTTCTGGTCAAACTAATAAAGGTTAAAAAGACTTGATTTGCATTAACCGCTTGAAAAACATGTAAAAAAATGTAATAAAAAAAGTGCATGAAATAAAAACATAAAGCAAGCCTCAAAATACACTACGTGAAAATAGCCCATGACATTTTCAGGTCAACTTCCAGCCATTAACATTTCTCACATCCATTTGGCTGTTTCCGTAAGTCCCATAGGGCTGTATGAAGAGGAAATGTATATGCTTGGTTACTGCTCCATACAACTCTCTATGGCAGCCAACATGGTGAAGAAAGACAGAGGGCATGGGTCCCCATTATAGTGGTTGGTGGATGTTTTAGTGGTCAGATCCCTTAGGGCCCATTCATGTGGTGTTAATTTCTGGAAGCACTGAGAAGGTCACTAAAGTTGATTGACAAACTTGAGAAGGACTTTCTACTGCCTAAGACCCCAGTATTGGTCACCTTCTATGTATTACTGAAGATCCATAAGGGGCTTGACCCTGTAATGGGTAGACACCAATAGTCTCTGGGTCAGATATTTTATTCAGAATACAGATATTTATATAGATCGCACCTTGTGCCCAATTGTTGAAGCACTCTCATCATGTCTACTGACCTTATAGAAAAACTAAAGGGGATATGTTTGGACAAAGACACATTGTTTGCCACCATTGACGTAGAGGCCTTATATATTCATCGATACCTCACGAATGGGGCCTCAAGGCAGTGAACCACTTCCTGAGCTTTAGAATAGACCTCATAACAATTTGGGATTCATCGGTATCCAGTCACTGAGGGGCCACATCCACACCATCAAATTAGTGTGTAGCCCCCATAGCGATCATACAGAGCTGTACAGGAGTAGGAAACTTCAAGAGAACACAGCCTTTTCTTCACATTTAGAAAAGTGGTTATTTTGTCTCAATTCTATTTACAATTTCCTTTTGAGGCTTAAAGGGGTACTCCTGCGATAAACATTTTTTTTTTTATTTTTTTTATTTTTTTTTTTTAATCAACTGGTGCCAGAAAGTTAAACAGATTTGTAAATTACTTTTATAAAAAAATCTTAATCCTTCCAGTACTTATTAGCTGCTGAATACTACAGAGGAAAGTCTTTTCTTTTTTAAACACAGAGCTCTCTGCTGACATCATGACCACAGTGCTCTCTGCAGACATTTCTGTCCATTTTAAGAACTGTAGTAGAGTAGAAGAAAATCTCCATAGAAAACATATGTTGCTCTGGACAGTTCCTAAAGTGCACAGAGATGTCAGCAGAGAGCACTGTGGTCATGATGTCAGCAGAGAGCTGTATGTTCCAAAAAGAAAATAATTTCCTCTGTAGTATTCAGCAGCAGCTATTTAACTTTCTGGCACCAGTTGATTTAGAAAAAAAAAAAAATTCCACCGGAGTACCCCTTTAAGCACTCAAGGGACTAATAACCCCAAACTAGGGACCCCCCTATAAAATTATTCCTTTATTATCTGTTAAAAGAATTTTCAATGTAAATCTTGTAATTAAATAATACTAAACAGTGATTTAAAAGCACAACCTATTGTTTAATTATACTATTACCCTCTCTTTCTGATTCCAAATGAATGCATCTTTTTGTGTTTTGGAGTATTTTGTCTCAAGAATAATCAAGAAAAAAGGATCAGACATGACCATTCACAGTAAGCAGATCCCTCTCTCTCGAGCCAGCCTGAAAATGATGGCGCGGATGTCCACCATTAACACCTCAGATGCCGTCATCAATACAGATCACGGCATCTGCGGCAGTGCGGGATTTTGAATGGATGATCGGATCGCCTGCATTGCTGCTGCGGGGATCCGATCATCCAGCATGGCAGCTGGAGGTCCCCTCACCTGTCTCCTGCTGTCTCCTGGGGTCTTCTGCTCTGGTCTGAGATCGAGCAGAAGATCACCGATAACACTGATAAGTGCTATGCTCTATGCATAACACTGAACAGTATTAGCAATCAAATGATTGCTATAAATGTCCCCTATGGGGACTATTAAAGTGCAAAAAAAAAAATGTTAAATAAAAAAGTAAAACAATTTGAAAAATCCCCTCCCCAATAAAAAGTTAAACGTCCGTTTTTCCCATTTTACCCCCAAAAAAGCGTTAAAAAAAATACACATATTTGGTATCACCGCGTGTATAAAAGTCTGAACTATTAAAATATATTCATCCCGTATGGGGAACGGAGTAAACGTAAAAAATTTTAAAGGGGTATTCCACGCAAAACCTTTTTTATATATATATCAACTGGCTCCGGATTTGTAAATTACTTCTACTAAAAAATCTTAATCCTTCCAATAGTTATTAGCTTCTGAAGTTTTCTGTCTAACTGCTCAATGATGATGTCACGTCCCGGGAACTGTGCATGATGGGAGAATATCCCCATAGGAACTGCACAGCTCCCGGGACGTGAGTCATCAGAGAGCAGTTAGACAGAAAACAACAACTCAACTTCACAAGCTAATAACTATTGGAAGGATTAAGATTTTTTTATAGAAGTAATTTACAAATCTGTTTAACTTTCCGGAGCCAGTTGATATATAAAAAAAAGTTTTGGCCTGGAATACCCCTTTAAAGAAGTCCAAAATTGCTGCTTTTTTGTCACATTTTATTCCCAAATTTTTTTTATAAAAAATGTATAAAAAGTAAAACCTACGCAAAAGTTGTACTGATAAAAACTACAGATCATGGCGCAAAAAATGAGCCCTCATACCGCCCCATATACAGAAAAATGAGAAAGTTACATGTGGTCAAAATAGAGCAATTTCAGACATACTAATTTTGTTAAAATGGTTTGTGATTTTTTTTTTTTAAGTGGTACAATTATAGAAAAGCATTTAACATGTATATCATTTTAATCGTATTGACCCACAGAATAAAGAAAACTATGTAATTTTTACTGGAAAGTGTACAGCGTGAAAACAAAACCTTACAAAATTTGCTAAATTGCTGTTTTCTTTTCAATTTTCCCACATAAATAATATTTGTTTGGTTGCGCCGTACATGTTATATTAAAGTAAGTGATGTCATTACAAAGTACAATTGGTGACGCAAAAACAAGCCCTCATATGGGTCTAAGAATGGAAAAATAAAAGAGTTATGATTTTTAGAAGGTGAGGAGGAAAAAACGAAAATGCTAAAATAAAATTGGTCTGGTCCTTAAGGCCAAAATGGGCCTGGTCCTTAAGGGGTTAAACTTGACAGAAATAAAATGCTAGAAAAGTTGGGTAACTAGAAACTACAGTCAATCTCTGTGCAAGAGACATAAAGAGATATTATCTGCATTACATGAATTAGACCCGTTCCTGTGTACCACTTGTTGCTCGAGAAGGTTATGTAACACAGTATGGAGCTCTTTTTGCTTCTCAGTAGTAATAAAGTCTGAAAGTGATACCAAACATGAAAGAGCCTAAGAAATAAAATGTGTGGCACATTTACTTAGTGGGTGTTAGAGAAAATTAAAGGGGTCTAATACCAGAGAGTGCGCTAAGTAAAAGATATTTGTGAAGCAGGTTTGGGGCTTTAATGCTGTTGTGAAGAGATCAGCGGGGAATCAGCCTGCGGCTTTTAGCCATCAACAGGAACTCAATACATTTTAAAAGGTTTTGTGAGGAGGGAGAAATACTCGGTGTTTGTAGTTAAATGGCTTTTAAAGCGATGCCTGCCATTAGAATGATCAGAAATGATATCACTTGTGTGTGACCTTCAGGGTCTCTATGTGCAGGACAAGTCAAAGGAAAGGGTCATGGGTTGGTGTGTACGCAGCACAGATTTCACGTATATCAAGCTATTTGTATGCAATCACTTTTTTTTTTATACAAATAATAGAACAAAAACAAGGAGGAAAGTTAGTGAATGTGACAGCAGAATACAAATGTGTATAAGAGCAGACGTTCATCTATCATGTGGTAAAGAAGATCTGCCTGAATTATATGTTTATATCTATCACTGACTGCACAGCGATTAATTTATACAGTCACCCTTTGTCCTTCAAACATGTCACTCTTATTGCTTTATTCAGTTATAAATCTCCTAGTAATATCATAACCACCTGCTATTGTAAGTTAATACTGCAACCATTGTGTAGTAGCACATCTGCAATAGAGGAAATATATGGCTTGCTATTAATACTATAACTATCAGTGTTCCCTGAGCCCATTGGAGTTCTGGTGAATTCACATGGGATGGAAATTAAATCCTCAATACTAAGCAGGAGAAGAAAAGTGGATTTTACAGAAGATTTTACAGATCCTATCCACATTGCTCTGCATGAAAAATGACCTGTGGTTAAGATTATTATATCTGCAACAGAACAATTCTGATGCAGAAGGAGCAAGGATTGTGGCAGATTTTCCCCAGTGACTTCAATAGGGATGAACAAATCTACAATACAAACTTGAGGTAATGTAACGTTGGTGACTGACTTGTATTCTTTTTAGGTTCCGGAGGAAAATCGAATCTGCAACAAAATCTGTGAATTTGTTCATTTGCATATTGTTTGCAGATTTGCTGTGGACATTATTCAACTGTGAGGACTTAAAAGGGTTGTTTTGAGACAAAAATATTTTCAAAAAGGACTCCTGGTGCTGCCAAATGAGAATATTTTGCATACTCACCTTCCTCAATCCCCTTGCCCCTGCAGTCCTGACAGGTCCTAGTCCTTCTGGCTGCTTCTTGCTTTCTATGATATGACAATCGTGCCGGAACTGCCCACTAAGTCAATCATTGGCCTCAATCTTGACTAACCTCAACCAGTGACTGGCTAAATGGGCAGTTCTTGCATAGTCACCACATCCCAGGAAGCAGAAAGAAGCAGAAAGGACCAGAGGCCATAAGGACTGCAGTGGAGGGCAGGTGAGCATACTTCATGTTTCTCTGCCGTCACCTGGTGTTTTCTAAAAAAAAAAATATGTTTGTCCCTGGACAATCTCTTTAACCTAAGGACAATTTTACATTAATGCATTCTGTGGATTCACAAAGAGCTCTAAGGGCAACATTTGTGGCAAGTCCACAGCAAAATCAGGTCAAAATCTGCATTTAAAAGCTAATTCCTCGTGTAACATGCCCTAAGTGAGCCATCATCCATGTATGCCAAATACTGTACAACCATACCTATTAGTGTCCTGCCAAACAATTCTTAGTAGCAAAAATATAAAATTGCACCCTATATGGTCTTCAAATTAACAGGTGTGTACTGTACGATGGAACGCTGAAGCTGTTTATCAAGTTACGCAGATAACCTTTCATAGCTTACCATAAAATGTGAAGTTGTGTAGATAAGTAGCAAAAAAAAATTATTTTTACAACACATAGGAGTTGACTGTTTTTGTTCCCTTTAATTCTCTGCATTCAGAATACAACAAAATTTTAGCATTCCTATTGAAAGGATGGCACAATATGTGTCTGCGCTGTTCTTGCTACTAGAAAATAATAGTCATATTGGTTGGCAACCAGTTATCCAGGAACTGGAATAATGAATAAAATGATGACTTTGAGGCGGAAATGTTCCCTTCACATGGACTGACAAAGTGCTGAGGGGTTCAGAAGACCATTGAACAATGATGGACCCTCAATGCCTTGTCAATCATGCCTCAGCAGGCCTGAATGTAACCATGACTGTGTGACTAGTTGGTCAGAGGTCTCTACTCAGATGGCATTGGACAAGTGCAGTGGTAGGAGATTTGGTAAGAAATGCATGTAAATTTTTTTTACAGTGACACAAAATGTTTTCCTTAAGTTTTAGAGACACAAATTCATCTGACATGTTCTTTTTAAGATGATACGATCTCTCTGAAGACAACAACTCCTAAAATAAAAGATACCCTTCATCAATATGTGTGTCAATCCAAAGTATCAGCCATTATCTATCTGCTTAACATGTCTCCCCAAGAGAGCGCACAGAATTCTTTTTGAGACAATAGATACATTTTTTGTCTCACTGACTAATGATGTGATTAGACTGGTTAGAAACAACACAGTAAAAAGGGCTGATCAGTGGATGATACAGGAGAAAGTCAGTCGACAATTTATGATGGGACACAAAGGGCTTGTAATAGAAAAGGAAAAAGGTATAGAAAAAAAAAGAAACAAGAGCAGCAGGGTCACTCGTCAACCAGGACGGAGAGAAGAGAAAGAAATCAATTGCCAAAGCCCTGAACTGAAATAGTTTCTAATCTGTTTGAAGAAAAGGAGATGATCAAACACTAGGGTTGTGTTTTATCTCCCTGGATTCTGCAGAGGTGAGGGGAGGGCTTCTGCATGGCTAAAGGTTATTTGCAGAGTCTGTGGACAGCTTAATGGACTTCCCTCTGAGCAGTGCACATCACAGAGGACAGAGCTGGACGGACCACAGCAGCCCCGGCTCCAATCAACATCTCCAGAGTTTATTGACGCTTTTAACCCTCATGCGCTGCTGGAGGCATCAGACAGAGATGCTTTTCTCACCTTGTCCATGACCTTCTGTGCTATGTGTATTAGAGGTAATTGGCATTTTGGGAAACAAATAACGGAGTTCTTCACATATGCCAAAGGGAATTACAAAGTATTACTTCTCCAGCAATGAGGGGGCAGAAGTGATGGTTACAATTTGAGAAAATATAACCACTACTTGGAGAGGAGGTGTATGTTTCCCATGAGTATAATTTTGACATGTACAGAATATATCTTCAACAAAATACTTTATAACTGAGAAAGCAGTAACGCAAACATCAGTTGTTTAAAATCTATAAAAGAAAAACAAGAAAAAATGTCAAGATGTACTTTTTTCCCCCCAAATTAAGAGTTCTATTAAGGAGAACAAGCACAACGTATAAGTATAATGTACAAACAGAGGTAATATGGAAAATAAGGACACAGAGACCTGAATGGCCAAGTGTATCACAAGCAAATCTAAGCATGTCAGAAAATGAGAATAAACTTAGTGAAATAAAGCTGGGTTCACACTACGATTTGTAACTACGGTTCCCGTATACGGCTTGGAGAAGGGGCGGGGCTTAATCGCCTCCAGTCAGCTGCTTTTTTGGCCGTATGCGGTTTCCCGACCGTAGGCAAAAACCCGGTCGACCACGTTTTTGCCTGAGGTCGGGAAACCGCATACGGTCGAAAAAGCAGCCGACCGGAGGCTGCGGTTCACTCCGGTCGGGTCATAGACATGCATTAAATACGGTTCCCGAATACGGCTGAGTGCGGGCGCCGCGATTAAGCCCCGCCTCCCCCTCCTCCCAGCCGTATACGGGAACCGTAGTTTCAAATCGTAGTGTGAACCCAACAAGGATGCAATGAAATGGCAAGAAAGGATGGCAGCCAGAAGCGGCCATAACAATGCTAAAAATGATAGGAGAGTAAAAGGAAGAGGAAACAAGTCACCAGCACATGGTACCAACGTGACAGTATGTTGTAACTAGCTGCTTGGGCTTTTGTTAGGTGGTCCAAATTTTTTTTAAATTAAAATCCATATCCAAAACATCAATTAAAATCCATATACTTTATTAATTAACTCACACACAGCGGGTGATTTTAAAACCACAGGAATAGCCTTAAGATGTCATATGTATTGTGTGCTTATTTTCTCACAGACCACCGGTCTGTACGATATGGCTGTATTTAATGTGCAATCTTTAGCGTCTGCAGTCCGCTAGGACATGCCTGGCTATCCTGATTATTAAAAACTCAATGTTCAGGTCCCCCTCGACAGTTTCGTCACATCCGTGGATATATCAATAGGTCCGAGAGAGAGGTCTGAGAGAAAATGCCAAACAATGGTTCTCAAAGGGTGTCAGGGGGTGATAGAGATAAGACTGTCCAGCCTTGAAGGAGTAAAAATGTTGTAGCTGGAGCTATTTAAAAGGAGAGCGACGAGAGGAAGGACAATAGGCAAAGTAGAAAGCAAGAAGCTTGAGAACAACTCCAGACAGCGGAAAGGGCAGGAGGAAGACCCAAAAATACCCCTCCAAAGGACAAGAGATCTGAGGATGGTCTGATATTGAAAGGAGTCCACAAAATGTTAGGTCGGCATTTGGATCGTTTGGGTGCCTGGGATAGGGTATCCCATATATGTAGAAAGAGATCCCGGCACACCAGAGTTGGATGCAAGTAATTTTCTTTTTATTAAAGCATAAAGTAACGCAGCAAGCGTTCCGGCCACTACAGCCTACAGTTCCATTAATTGAAATTAATGGAAAAGGTCAGATCGATTTTTGGTCCCAAATTATGTGATAACATGAGGCTGCCAGATATAGGGGGAAGTAGCAACAGTTCTGCCATCAGAAATTTTGGGGCCCCTTACATAGCACAGGCCTGAGCCCCCTGGACACCCCTCACAGTACTGCCAATTGCACATATCACGTTGCGCATCCTATGACGTACATAATGATACCAGTATCAGCATTATAAATCGGGGTGCTATCCCCTGTGCACTTTTATACCCTCCCCTCTTGATCAACCCCCTGTGCTATATCATTTGCCCCCCTCTGATCAGACCATGCCCCTTTATTTCCACCCTCTGATCCCCCCTGCCACTTTATTTCCATTCTCTGATCCCAATTTGGCCAGCAGGCTCAGTTGCAGGGGCTCAGCGTATTAGCGTGCTACTCTGCGCTGCACTGACTAGTGATGTCCTCCCACACCGCAGATTGATGTTAGGGGAGGGCTGTCACTTGTCAGAGCCAGCAGCCACTGTGGCTCACTTTAAATCAGTCAGCAGCACCAGTGGACATACAGAAGCAGGCAGGGGCATGGCTGAAAACCAAAGGGCCCTGATGCAAAAAATTGCCCTGAGCCTCCTGCACTCTTTCATGACCACCACAGATGAATCCATACTGTCCCCATAAAAAATATATGGGAGCAGTATAGGGAAGCTAATACTGTATTAGGCAGTATAGGGGCTTACTACTACATGATAGATCTACACCAAAAAAACAAGGGTCCAGGTAGCACTAAAAGGTCGTTTTATTAACAACAACAAAATTACAAGTTTCAGTCGCCGGCAGATCAGTCAGGTATTGTGGCAGCAATGGTGGCCGGTCCTAGGAGGCTCCATCATGATTGTGACTGCTGAGACCATGATATTTATACCACTTGTGTGAAGTATACAGTTGTGTGTATGTGTGTGTGTTTAAAAGCAGTGTATGTGTGTGAACTATACTCCCTTAAGGACATCAGGACTTTCTTTTTTTTCCTCCTCACCTTCTTATAGCTATAATACTTTTACATTTTCAACCTACAGACCTATATGAGGCTTGTTGCTTTTTGTGCCACCAATTGTACTCTGTAATGACATCACTCATGCTACCATGAAATATACAGTGAAACCAAAAAATGCCATTTTGCTACTTTTGGGGGCTTCTGTTTCTACCAGGTGCACTTTTCAGTAAAAATTACATTATCTTCATTCTGTAGTTCCATACGATTACAATAACCTATTTTTATTGGCTTTGTTTTATTTCACTACTTTTTACAAATAACTTTTTGTACAAAAAATAGTATACTTAAAATCATTCTCTTCTGACCCCTATAACTTTAGAATTTTCCCATATACTGGGCTGTGTGAGGGCTCACTATTTGCACTCACTATTTATTGATGGTATTTTTTACATGGTAATGACATCACCGAAGGTCCTCTGCCATCCCATACACAGCCCGATGTGCTCCGCTTCCGCCTCCGCTCATACAGGGAGGAAAGGCAGTAAGTATTGGGTCACAGCTGCCAGTGGAAGCAGGAGACTGCTGTTTTAACAGAGGTCTTCTGCTTCTGTGCTGGGGCTGCTGCAGGGGGGTGCATCAGGGGGCCCGGGCCCCTTATTGGAGTACTGGCTGTACCCCTCTGATGACAGCCCTGAGTAGCAATACACTCATAGCCTCTGATTTGGAGAAGCTCAGAAAAGAAAGCTATTAGAGAAGGCAAGGAAAATGACAGATTAGAAATATAAACTAGAAGAACATCCGTGAAGGTGGAACAATTATATTCCCAACAACCACACCATGGATATCAGGGTCCGCTCTAATAGTGCCCATTAAATGCTCCATCACCAAGAGATACAGATGAGGGGACACTCATTCCATGTGCAGGCTGGTTGGAACAAGCTGCAAGCAGACAGAAATCGTGGTAGACAGTCCAAGTTCGTACAAGGGATGAGGCAAAGGCAAAGTCCAGTATACATGCAGGGATCAGCAGACAGAATTAGCAGGCAGACAGAGACCTTAGCCATTCAGGATACACAACCTTGCTGAGGCCAGGAACAGCAGGTGTGGCAGACTTATACAGGAAGTTCTTGGCTGAGATTGGAGGAGGATCCATTAAGGAGTGCACGCTGGATCTATAAAATTCAGCCAGTGCTTGCGAGAACCCTAATGGACACACCAGAGCAGAAAGACCAGAAAATATAGCAGACACATGGCACAGAGAATGTCACCCGATATTAGTAAGAACCAGGACACATGGTTGCCATCCAGAAGCGCTACAACTACTACAAGGGCTAGGGTAGCTACAGGTGGGAATGGAGTGGATGGGGATACCTAACAAAACGCAAACTGCATCAAAGGAGACAGAAAATCCAAGAAAGCTTTATAGAATTTAGCCGTATAGCTGTCCGGGTCGGGGCTCTTTTCGCAAGTAGGTCCTTAATCACTATGAAGATTTCTTCCAGAGAAAAAGGAGATTGCAACTTATCTTGCTAAAGGGAAGGAAAAGGAGAGGATGGAGCAGAGGTGAGGGGAGACAGAAGACTATAAAGGACCGAGAAGTAGGAGTGAAACATTGATGTAATATCATCAGTGGTGTGTGGGCCGTCGAGTCTGAGGGGAATTTAAGACACGGCATATGGGTTTGAGCAATTCTACTCCATATTACCCTGAAAAGCATGTAACCACTCTTATCACATGGAACCCTGCAAAATCCTGGAGGATAAAATCTACTATAAAGCAATAAATGATGACCCATTTCCGGCCCTTCAGAAAGAAATTTTATCCACACTTAATGAGGGCCTTACCAAAAACATCATCTCAAAACAAGAAAATAAGTTTTGTCCATTCCCAATCCTACAGTTCCGTACTATTACCACCTCCCCAAGATCCACTAAAATCCCATCTGCCCAACAGGAAGACCAATAATTTCGGGTATTAACAGCAGCACTTGAAACCAATCCCAATATCTCGACCTCCTGCTACAGGAATACGTACAGAATCTTCCAAGCTACCTAAAAAATTCTAACCAACTCATCTCACTCCTCAGACCCATAACCTGGATAGAAGATATGACACTAGTTACAATGGACGTCACCGCATTACACATCAACATCCGCCATGATCTAGGCATCCTGTGCACCAGAGACTTCTTGGAAAAAGACCCTGAGGTCCCACCAGAACAAACAGCATTTCTTCTCACTTGCCTAGAAATTATTCTTAAAAACAATTTCTTCACCTATGACAAACAAATGTTCCAGCAGATATGGAGGACCACCATGGGAATGAGGGTAGCACCAGCCTTTACAAACCTCTTCATGGGACGCTTTGAAGATACCTTTATTACGAGCAACAAACTATTCTAAGATCTTGCACTATTGTACAAAAGGTACATAGACGATTTGCTCATCCTGTAGCAAGGCCCCACAAAAACATTGACCAACTGGTGGAAGATATTAAAAGTAATGATTGGGGTATTATGCTAACTCCCAACTACTCCTCAGACAAGATAGAGTTTCTCGATCTAGAAATCACCCATAAGAACAATAAAAAACTCACGTTTACCTATTTCAAAACTGTTGACTCGAACAGTTCTATCTCATTCCACAGCAGCCATTACAAGAAGTGTCGAGAAAATACACCATTGAGACAGTACAAAAGGATAAGGAAAAATTGCACGGAAGATAGCACATTTGCCAACCAAGCCAGAACCCTAGAGGAGCGATTTCGGGCTTAAGGGTACCCTAGACCCCTATTGAAAAACGCATACCTGAAAACAAATATATCTGACACAGGAAGAATGTCTAGACAGAAGATGGGAAGCACCAGTCCAGATGAACAAGACTAAAAAAGATCAAGGGAACCCTTTTGGTTCCAACTTCATCACCACATATTCAGCAGGACAGCATGCTATAGGAAAAATACTCCAGAAACACTGGAACATCATCCGGTCAGACCCATACCTAAAGGACATTATTTCAAAAGTGCAGAGTCACCTTAAGCAGAGCCCCAACTTTAAGGGGCATGATTGCTCTTAGCAAACTTAGGCATCATACAAACAAACACAACCAAAACATGACCACAAAGAAAGGAGCATACCGATGCAATACCCCCAGATGCATGTGCTGCCAAAACCATCTGCAACAGAAAGGTGACTTTTACAAGCACCAAAACAGGAAAATTCTTCCAAATAAAAATAAATAAAATAAAATAAAAAATATAATAAAATATATAAAAAAAAAAAACACCTCACGTGCCAATCCAAGTACGTAGTGTATCTGATAGAATGGAAGTGTCAGAGACAATACGTGGGCAGAACAACTCAACCATTGCATATAAGATTGAATCAGCACCGGGCCAATATCAAAAAAGGCTACCAACTTCACAGCCTTTCACGCCACTGCAGCAGACACCATCCTGGCGACAGCAACCCCATATCCATCACATCTCACCAACAGATTTGAAGCCTTAAAGGAGTACTCCAGCGCAAAATAACTTATCCCATTTTGTAAATTTTGGGGGCTCCTGTTTCTACGCAGTGCAATATTTGGTAAAATTTACACCTTATATTTATTCTGTAGGTCCATGCGGTTACAAGGATACCCAATTTATATAGTTTTAATTTTATTTTAATACTTTAAAAAATTATAAATACACCAAAATTAGTTTAAAATTGGCAACTTATATGCCATATTATATTTTTCCGTGTATGAGGCAGTATGAGGGCTAATTTTTTGCACCGTCATCTGTAGTTTTTATCAGTACCATTTTTGTTTTGATGGGACTTTTTGATCGCTTTTTTTACATGTACGCCATCGACCGTGTGGATTAACTAACCTAATATTTTAATAATTTGAACATTTACGCACGCGGCGGTACCAAATATGATTATTTTTATTCTTTATTACCATATTTTTCGCTCCAGGAAGGAAATGTCTGTGCGTCTTATGGAGCGAATGTGTGTGCCGAAGTGCAGGGGCGGAGAGCAGATCCTGGCTTGCGGCATGGAGGAGGACATATCGCGCCCGGCAGGATGGAGGAGGGAAGGCTGTAGAGGGGAGGCTGCGGAAGAGGTAAGCTTACCTGCTCCTGGTTCTGTACGGCAAAGTGATGCTTCCTGGATCTGTAGACGGCTGCTTGCCTAGAAACATAGGTGGCGTACACGACGTAGACGATGTAGATGGCGTCCCCCGTCGCCTAGCAACTGGTCTCGCCGGGACAGCAGTGCGTGTACGCACTTCACGTCACCTCACTTCAATCCTTAAAGGCAGCATCCCTAGCTACTGAGGTGAAAGCAGCTATTGAAATAAAAAAGGTATGGACACAATACTACCTTGGTTTTAAATTGATCATATATTAAAACGATTTACTCCAGTAATCAATTAATACTTTAAACATATGCCACAAAGTCCATTTTGTCTGTTTTTGTATCTTAAGCTTAAGTGATAACGCGCAGGTCAGCGCTCAGCGATTAGTGGTAACGCTAAATGGTCAGCGATCAGCGATAACGCGCAGGTCAGCGCTCAGTGATAAACATTGGAGACAGGAGTGTGTGTGGACACATTACTGAGAGTTCTTTCATTACTGTATTTTCTTGCAGAAAAATACCACCTCATTCTACATACTGGTACAAGGATGATAAAGCAGAAAAGATTAGCATATAAGATTCCATTTAAACTGGAGGTAGTGAAATATGCTAAGGAATATGGAAACAGAGAAGCCGAGAGACATTTTGGGCTCCCTCCAACGGAAAAAATGATAAGAGAGTGGAGAAAACAGGAGGATCAGCTGCAAAAAGCAGATAAAAGTAAGCACACTTTTCGTGGGCATGCTGCAAAGTGGCCACAGTTAGACGTGGACATGAAAGAATGGATCACACGTCACCGGAATAATGGCTTCTCAGTCTCTACAAAAATGATAATATATGAAGCCAAACATATTGCTGTAGAGAAAGGCATTAAGGATTTTACTGGATCATCATCGCGGTGCTACAGATTTATGAAGCGATGTGGCCTTGCTATGCGCACCAAAACTAGAATTGTGCCAAAAATGGCAAAAGAATATGAATCTAAGATTTAGTCTTTTCATAGATTTGTAATAGATGCTAGGAAGAAAAATGGTTTTGAAATTGGCCAGATTGGGAATATGGATGAAGTCCCGCTAACCTTTGATGTACCATCTAATAGGACTGTTGATCTGAAAGGTGCTAAAACAAATCACCGTGAAAACCTCAGGACATGAGAAAATCATTACACCATTGTGTTTTCCTGCTGTGCAGACGGCACCAAATTGCTGCCTATGCTGATTTTCTAAAGGAAAACATTTCCAAAAGACGTGATTCCACAAGGAGTTATTGTACATGTTCACAAGAAAGGATGGACAAAAATTGAATGAGAGTATGGGTCCTGGAGGGCTTCTGAAAAGACCTGCCTTATTGCTTGACCAGTTTAGAACACATATTAGCGAAACTACAAAAAAGCGCTTTAAAGAAGTGAAGACTCATCTAGCTGTAATTCCAGGAGGTCTTACCAGCCAGTTGCAACCTCTCGACGTGTCCAGCAACATTTAAGGTCTTTATGCGAGAAGAGTGGAACAAATGGATGGCTGCTGGTAATCATGATCTGACACCTACTGGACAAATGAAGAGGCCCACTATCACTCAAGTTTGTGAATGGGTGAAAACATCATGGCACTCAGTGAAGGAGGAAATCGTTGTACAGTCTTTCAAAAAAAAATGTGGCATTAGCAATGCCTTAGATGGAGCTGAAGATGATTTTGTATATGAAAATAGCGAAGAAAGTGATGTCAGTGATTATGAGCAACTGAGCTTCATAAATTCTGACTCTAGCGATGATGAGTTCTTGTGGTTCCCAGAAAACTAGAAGAGTATTTGAACCTTAAAGTCTCTCCTCATTTGTTAATGACAGTGATGATGCTATTGACTGCTGTTCACTTTACATGGTTGAATAATTATTCTGTTATAGTTTATTAAATATTTTAGTACCCGTTTAGTTCAGAATATTTTTTTTCTTGTTCTCCTCCTCTAAAATCTAGGTGCGTCTTATGGTCAGGTGCGTCTTCTAGTGCGAAAAATATGGTACATTATTTTATTTTAAAAATGGGGAAAGGGGGGGTTATTTAAACTTTTAATAGGGAAGGGGTTAATTTTAAAAATTTTACTTTAAAAAAATTTACACTTTTTTTTAGCCCCCATAGGGAGCTAAAACATGCCATCTTCTGATTGCATATACTGATCAGTGCTCTAACATTGCATAGCACTGATCAGTGTAACCGGCGCTCTGCTGCTCAGGCATGGAGCAGTAGATCGCTGATCGGACAACAGAGAGGCAGGTGAGGACCCTCCCATCGTCCGGTAAGCTGAAAGGGACATCGCGATTTTGTAGCGATAGTCCCGATCAGCTCTGCTGAGCTGCCGGGATTCTTTTACTTTTCATACTCGTCCCGATCGCCCGTGCCCGGCATTAGCCGTGGGTCCTGACTGCCCGGGATCCAACAAGGATCCACCGGGTTTAACCCGTTCTCCGCTGGTATGAACGGTTTAAACCCGTTATACCGGACCAGGACGTACAGGTACGCCCCAAGTCCTTAAGGATCGGGGAGGCAGGGGGTATGCATACGCCCTGGGTCCGCAAGAGGTTAAGGGAGATCTGCAGTGATATAACACTTATCCCCTATCCGCAGGATAGAGGATAAATGTTTGATCGTGGGGGGTCCGACCGCTGGGACCACCTGCGATCTCCCAAATCGGGCCCCGACATTGCCGCGCTGTACACCCCCTCTACATACAGCTCTATGGGAGAGGCAGGGCTGCACAAACGCTGCATCCCCGCCTCTCCCATATAACTACATGGAGGAGGCGTGTTGGCCACGGCAGAGCCATAGACCCCTGCAGGAGATCGCGGGGGGTCCCAGCGTTCAGACCCCCCGCGTTCACGCACTTATCCCCTATACTTTTTGAATTTCCTTTCTGCCTGACCACAGTGCTCTCTGCTTACACCTCTGTCCATTTTAGGAACAGTCCAGAGTAGAAGCAAATCCCCATAGCAAATCTATCCTGCTCCAGACAGTTCCTAAAATGGACAGGGATGTCAGCAGAGAGCACTGTGGTCAGGTAGAAAGGAAATTCAAAAAGAAAATAACTTCCTGTGGAGCACACAGCAGCTGATAAGTACTGGAAGGATTAAGATTTTTAAATAGAAGTAATTTACCACTAGTATTGAGTCAGAATAGAATAAAGCAGCATTACCTCTATTCATGGATTTCACACAATCTGACTTACATTTTTGTATGATTCACTGCCATCAAATAAGACATTAATAGATTCTATAGCTGAAATATGCATTGCAGAATATACAGTGAAGAGACTGCAATAATTCCATAAAATATATAAAGAACAACAGTTCTTCTAGTGACAAGTCATTACTGATGACACTACAAATCATTCCATTACTTATAATACAGAATGTGCAGCCTTAATGATTACATCACAATACCAGAATTAAAGAAATAGTTTGAAATAAAATGTTTCCAGTATATGCATTTAAATGGGGCTGAACTGAAATGGGCATGAACAAGAGTGGTGCTATTTATGTAGGAAGTGTAGACAATTTTCCTAATCTCATACAACTTCCTTAAAATAAAGAAAGAAAGCATATTCACAGATCTTTCTTAAATTATTGTTAAAGAAGTCATTCATCCTATTATTATCTGGTGTTAAGGAAATCAACACCAAGATATTAGTTGGTCTAGTGTATCAAGTCAATGGGACCCTTCATGCCAGTTGTGAAATACACTGTTCAGCTCAGTATTTTCTTGCATGAACAGAGTCTGTGACACAGATGTAGATTTAGCCTAAGCTTCTACTTGGCAACTGACAACAAAAGTCATACTTGTGTACATGAACATTGTTAAAATAGTATTCCAGCCCATACAATTCTATCCCCTATGCACATAATAGGGGATAAGTGCCTGACTGCGAGAGGTCCAACCCCTGGGACTCCCTGCAATCTCCATAATGGGAATCCGACTCTATTCTCTGAGCAGTGGGTTGGCATCCGCTCCATCCATTGTCTATGGGAGTGCTGGAGACACCCAAATACAGTGCTTGGATATCTCCAGTGCTATAACAGACAATGAATTTAGACTCTCTAAGGAACCCAGAGTCACTTAGTGAGCATGTGACAGAGAAAAGCAGCACTCACCGGGCAGACTCACTCAATGGCCATCGGCCTTTCCTGTATGAACATGTACACAGAGATAATTGTCAATGACTTATAACCCTGCTCAACTAAGCCTCACACAACAACTTCTCCCTGCATTCAAGCTCTCAATCAAGCCAGTCTGGACAATAAGGAGGGCACAGCAAGCATGACTGGAAACTGTCATGTTCCCTTCTCCATGACTGGATACCAGTCACAATGCACCCCATTCATTTTTTGCATCTTAATATAGAGCAGAGGAGGACAGCATCAAAACAAGAGCAACAAGTACCTGTGAACGTATGCTAAGGCCGTACTCTTCATGCATTTGAGATCTAGGTTTACTATATACATCTGAAGCTGCCAAAAAGGCACAAAATAAAAACAGCAATAGCATCAGAGCCTCTGAGGGTACATCTTTTTAATCTTTTTTCATACTGACCACAAGTTTTCTTTAAAGGGAAACAATCATCAGATTTTACCCTATATAACGCTTTGCCAATCGTTATATAGGGTAAAATCTGATGATTGGTTCCCTATAAGTTCCGCAAGAAAAAAGCAACAAGAAGAAAATAGGCAAAAAAAAACAAAACAAAAGGACAAATCAAGACAACAAATGTTTTTTTTTTCCCCAGTAAATCTGTCCTACTTACAAGGTTTTCAGATAAAGACGCTCAAAACATAAAAGACAAAGAGGCAGACACTTCTTAGGGCATGTTCACACTGAGGAATTGGGGCGGAAATCAAGCAGAAATTTTCTGCCTCAAAATATTGTTACTTTTCCACAAGAACTCACAAAGATTTTGCGTGGAATTTCGCGCGGAATTCGATTGGAATTCCACACGTGGAAATGAAAATTTCAAGCGGAGGAGAAGAGTATTATATATATATATATATATATATATATATATATATATATATATATATATATTATCCTCTTTTTTTTTTCACGCGCCAATTCCGCGTGGAAATGATTCTGACTGAAAAAATTTTATTTATATTGATCTCTATGGGAGTAAGACGCTGATTCCGCCTGAAAGAAAGAACATGTTCTTTCTTCAAGCGGAACAGACTTCCTCGTCAGAATTCTGCTTGAGGAAATTCCTCAGTGTGAACTGAGGGGCAGAAATTCTTCACAACTCTATGGGGATTTTCACTGCTGAATGAATTGGAGAGGAAAAAGTAAAGTAAAGACTTATGCTACGCCACAAATGACTAATCAGCATATAGGATGACGCATGATTTTATCCTTCAACCCTATACTCAAAATATCTGCTCGTGACTCTGAACAGAGGCCCTGAGACGTCACCATTCAAGAGTATAAAGACTAAACAACTGATGAGAAGAACTTTTGCCAAGAAATTAATGGACACTAGATATGCTAAAATATACGGACACAATATTTGAACAACCAATCTGAATGTAATATGCCAATTGTGATGCCATAATTCATCCTCCTACTTTGCACAATGTTAAAACCAGCTGTTTCTTCCTGAATTAAAGAGTACTCTTTTGGGAGCAGCAGAGCTTCCAGCAAAGAAAGAGTGTATACCAACATATCCTGTGAGGTGTATATCTTTTTGTGTCGACACTTGGCAAAGTGTATAGCAGCCCAGTCAATCACATTTGAAAAGCACCCACTCGACCCATTCTTAACAGTAGTATTGTTACATACGGTTGCAAAAAAAAATCTATAAAATGAGAAAGATTGGCTGTCATGGATCAGATACCGGAAATAATAGGGTGACCGGGAGGTTTTATTGGGTCTTTGTGTAACTTGGGTAAATAATACAAATGGGGTAAAGAATAATTTTTTACAGATAAAAATGTGTGCTCCCTCTTATTCAATAGAGACATATCTGTGGCTCTTTTAATTAGCATACAATAAGACTCAAAATATACTACTGATGGATCAGTTTCTAAATGTATATAATATTCTGCATCTGATAATATATGGGTTACTTCCTCTATATAGGATGAATGATCTAAAACTGCAATTCCACCCCCCTTGTCAGCGGGGCGGACAATTATATATGTATTGTCCTATATAGTTTTTATAGCCAGTCTCTCGGAGGTAGATAATCCAACTTTTTAAAAATAATAGATTTTTCACAAAGTTCATTAAACTCCTTCACGACCATCATATAGAATGTGTCAAGATGGTTGCCCTGATGGTGTATGGGATAAAATGAGGATGATGGTCTCACCTTGACATGTTTAACACAGTAGTTGTTGTGGTTAACTGAAGCAGGCATTTCATCTTCACTATTTATCGGAACTGATAGATTTTGTTTCATTCTTTCTATGATGGAGAAGTAATGATTAAAGGGGTATTCCTGGCAAAACCTTTTTTTATATATATCAACTGTCTCCGGAAAGTTAAACAGATTTGTAAATTACTTCTATTAAAAAATCTTAATCCTTCCAATAGTTATTAGCTTCTGAAGTTCTGTCTAACTGCTCAATGATGATGTCACGTCCGGGGAGCTGTGCATGATGGGAGAATATCCCCATAGGAACTGCACAGCTCCCGGGACGTGAGTCATCAGAGAGCAGTTAGACAGAAAACAACAACTCAACTTCAGAAGCTAATAACTATTGGAAGGATTAAGATCTTTTAATAGAAGTAATTTACAAATCTGTTTAACTTTCCGGAGCCAGTTGATACATCAAAAAAAGTTTTGGCCTGGACTACCCCTTTAAGAGTCAACTTTCTTACATATTTATATAAGTCAAGAAATATTTGGAAATCGTTCAGACGGGTAACCGGACAAGATGATAGTCCTTTAACTAGCAAGCTGATTTTACTATCTGATAATATATGTTTTGATAAATTAAATATTTTTACTTTTGTTATCTCTTGAGATTTCGGTATTGGAAAGTTTAATGTTTTTTTTTTGAGGATCTGCCTCCTCTGCAACCCCTGGGCTTCCTTTTCTTTTTAACAATTTCTTGACAGGAGGTAAAAGTAGGGGTGTGAAGTATTGGGTGATCGGACGATGATCGATGCTCACAGATGTCAGTGTTGGTGCATTGTTGACAGGTGAAATTTGGGAGTTTAAAAATGAACTAAACTGTGATTTATTCAAAACTGAATCCTGTGTGGCATTTATTCCATTACAGGAGACATCATGAATTGTGAGAAATGAAGATTCAAAAGAGTCATTCGTTATTTCAGATAATGACATTGCTGTATGTATTTCAGGCAATAGCATTGCTGTATGTACTTCAGACTAGGGATCGACCGATATCGTTTTTTTAGGGCCGATACCGATAACCTGTGCAGGTTAGGGCCGATAGCCGATAACTTATACCGATATTCCGGTATAAGTTATCTGCTATTTAACCCCCTGCGACACCGCTGCAGATCATTGATTTAAAGCGGGCGCTTTAAATCAATGATCTGCAGTGGCTTTTGCGGGGCCATAGGCCGCTGCCACCACCCGCTTCTCTCCCCTACCTGTCAGGGTGGTCCGGGCCATCCATCGTTCATGTAGTGTCCGGGGGCGTTCCGGGTGGAGGGTGGTCCGGTCCGGGCTGTCCTCCTTCTCCGGCGGTCATCTTCTCCACTCCGGGCAGGCTCCAGCCTAGTACGCTGCATAGACGTCGCTGCGCAGTGACGCCCGTGCGCAGCGACGCACCTGACGTCACGGCTTAGCGGCGTCTATGCAGCGTACTAGGCTGGAGCCTGCCCGGAGTGGAGAAGAAGACCGTGGGAGAAGAAGGACAGCCCGGACCGGACCACCCTCCACCCGGAACGCCCCCGGACACTACATGAAGGAAGGATGGCCTGGACCACCCCCATTACGGGTAAGTTTAATTTTTTTATTGACTCGGAGGGTGGGGGAGGGGCCCGACCGGTATAGCGGTATGGGAAAAAATCCATACCGGTATACCGCCTAGCATCACGGTGGGGGGTGCGACGCGGTGCGGTGGGTCGGGGGTGCTGTGCGGCGGGTCGAGGGGGTGGCGGTCGCGGTGCGGGGGGCGAGGCATTATCGGTAAGATAATTGCCGATACCGATAATGCCCAAAATCATGATTATCGGCCGATAATATCGGCCATACCGATAATCGGTCGATCCCTACTTCAGACAATGACATTCCTGTGTGTGCCTTAGAAAGAGGTGTGTGTAGAGATATATACATATTTTGTGCAAATTTTTGTGCAGAATTCTTGTTCATAAAAAGAGGTGGTGGGGGCGTGGCTTGCATGGGGAGCTGAGCAGACGTGTGGCTGCCGAGCTCCCGCTTACCCTGGGACATTACCCTGAATAACTGACCCACGGTACCGCTTACCGGAGGGCACCTCTGGACTCGGGGGACACTCTGGACTTCAGCGGTGCAACTTGTGGCTCTGTTCTAGTACCGTCGGCGGGCTTGCAATACAGGAGGACCGGGCTGCAGTGGTGGGAGAGTGGCAGTGGTGCTGCTGGGAGTGTGTCCTCGGAGCTCTGCAATCCTCCTGGCTGTATCTGATAGTGTGTGGCTGACGGCCGGCACCTCCTCAGGCTAAGACTGTGAGTACCTGCTTCATTCATCTGCATATCTGGCCCTGGGACTGTGCCCCTATCTATAGGGCTTGCTGGGACTTGTAGTGGGCTGAAGATTGGACCACTGGCCCTGCTGCTGCCCCTCTAACTCCATCTATGCTAGACTGTTTTGCTATTCTGCCAGTGTTTTGCTACCCTCCAGAGTCCCCCTGCTGCTCCCTTATTAGTTGTGGGACTTTTTGCTATCTTCACGGGAGCAGTGTGCTCTGAGGGCCATCGGCTGTGCTTCTCCGTACTGGTGCCTTACTTTGCTCGTGCCTTACCTGTGGGTGTCTGTGTCCTGCATTGGGTGGCTCCAGGGGCAAATCCAAGTGCAACAAGTCAGGAGTTCTTCCTGCTATGGATGATGATGCTTCTTCAGATGGGGGCCACTCTGAGGCTAGTGGCTACTGCCTGCGGGACTTTGTGACACAGACTCCTCTATCTACTAAAGTGGCGGCTAACGCAGCTAAGTCATTAAGTCAGTTTTCCAGGTCTGCGGAGCCGTTGGGCAGCGCCTTGCCTCTTCAGGCTGGGTTTGGGGCAGACCGTCCCTCTGATCCACCGCTCCCTCCTTCTCCTGATTGCATGCCATATGATGGGACTCTCTTAGACCTTCGCTTTACTGAAATTCTGTCCACTATAACTTCCTGCCATTATTCTATGAGCTGGATGAGCTGAGACAGCAATTCGTTATTCTACACCATGAGACTAAAAAGTTACGAGAACGCATCACGGAGGCGGAGAACAAAGTCTCTACGGTGGAAGATATGCTACGCCCTATCCCTCAGCAAATTTCTGACCTGCAGCGACCGATTCGAGGTATGGTGGGTAGAGCCGACGACTTTGAGAACCGACTGAGGCGTAACAACGTTCGGCTGGTGGGCCTTCCTGAGAAGGCAGAGGGTTCTGATCCTGTGGAGTTCTTAGAATCCTGGCTGAAAGAGCTGCTCCCTGCGGATACCTTCTCTCCCTTTTTCACTGTGGAGTGGGCCCATAGGGTCCCTGCCAGACCTTCTTGGACGTTTCTAGAAAGAATTCTTCACTTTAAAGACAGAGACGCTATCCTGAGAGCGGTGAGGATCAATGGAGAGGTGCTCTTTGGCGACAGCAGAGTCTCCTTCTACCCGGACTTCTCCGTGGAAATGAGAAAACAGCGAACCCAGTTTACGTAAGTTAGTGCCAAACTCCGCTCCAAGGGTTATAGCTATGCCATGTTGTACCTGGCTAGGCTGAGGGTGGTGGATGGAAACACTACCAAATTCTTCACTTCACCTGCAGAGGCACTGCAGTGGGCGGAGGCCGCCTCTAGAGCGGCTCGGCCGCCGGACTGAAGATCCTGTTGGACTGCCTGCTCTCTTAGTTCGTTAATGGGTAGACTAAGTGTTAGTTGTCTGAGGTTCGAGCTCCCCCTAGGATTTACCAGGCTAGTGGGTTAGGGGGTGTTGACCTTAGTTTACTGGGGGGGGGGGCGGGAGGCGGTGGTTGATACATTGTAAGTAGCTCCTGCACTCGCCTGATACGATTTTGTAGTTTGGGGTACAGGTCTGCACTGGTTTAGTTAGTGTGAGACAGGGTTTAGTTTTTTTGGGCATGTTTTATTGTTCCTATCTTCTTTTGCTGTTTGGTGGTGTTCTGTCCTTGTTGTCAGTCCGTGTTGTTTGTTTGTCGGTGGTGTATGTGGGAGCTCCTATAGTTACTGGGTACTTGTACAATGGGGTAGGCCCTGTTAGCATTACATCTCGGTTTCGTGATGGGGTCCCTTAGGATATTAAAAAGTAGCTCCCACCATCACTTTTTTTTCTTTTTTCTGTCCCTGCCTATTACCCATCTATCCCTAACCCCCTCCCTGCCTTTAATTTTTTTTTTACATATTAAAAATGCCTTTTTGTCTGCCTGGTAGTGTGCTCACAACCAGGCAGACTTCCCCAGCAGGCACCACGTCACTGATGCCTGCTGGGGCCGACACTTCCGCCCATAGTTCACCTATACAGGGTGCCTCCAACTGTTTCCCCACTGCAACTCCCAGCTTGCCCTGACATCTATAGGCTGTCAGGGCATGCTGGGAGTTGTAGTGGGGAAACAACTGGAGGCATACTGTATAGGTGATCACTGTGATGGCCGCACATCCCGCTCCCCACGGCGAAGCCCGCAAACCCCCCCACCCCCCCGTCGCGCCGCTCAACTCACTCCCCCGCCCCCTTAGTTCACCTATTCAGTGTCCCTCCAGCTGTTTCCCCACTACAACTCCCAGCTTGCCCTGACATCTATTGGCTGTCAGGGCATGCTGGGAGTTGTAGTGGGGAAACAACTGGAGGCATACTGTATAGGTGAACACCGTGATGGCCGCACATCCCGCTCCCGCCGCGCAGCACCCCTGGCCCCGCTGCGCCGCTAAACCCACTACCCACTACCCCCCCCCCTCCCCCGCAAAAGCATAAGCCTTGAGAACAGTAAATTTAACTTTTGCCGGGAGTCGGGGCCGGCGTGCGAGGCCAGGGAGCCTGCGCGCGTCCTCTTCCTTCAAAGTGCTCGCAGTGAATGAATTCCGACTCGTTGCCAGGCTTCAACGAGTCGAAATTCATTAGTGACGTCACTGCCGAATGCATTCGGCCACTAGGAGGGCGACCCCTAGTGGCCGAATTTAAAAGTGATTTTAAACTGTTTTAAAATCACTTTTTTAAATTAAAGTATATTAGAGATATGTTAAGTACTACAGCATATCAATTTTTTGATTTCATGACAGTGCCCATTTAAAGGAGTATTCCAGCGCAAAATATTTTATCCCCTATCCAAAGGATAGGGGATAAGTTATAGATCGCGGGTCTCCGAGCGCTGGGGCCCCCCGGGATCTCCTAGACGGGGCCGTGGCAGTCTGCAGGAAGTAAAGTTTCACCCCCAGCACAAAGCCGCGGCAGACACGCCCCCTCCATGTATCTCTATGGGGTACATGGAGGGGACGTGTCGGCCGCCGCGTCATGTGGGAACGGAACGCCCCCTTTCCAGCATACTGCTGCGGCCCCGTCCAGGAGATCCTGGGGGCCCCAGCACTCAGACCCCCGCAATCTATATTGCACTACAGTTATATTGCACTACAGATCTCCTTTAAGCTGGAATGTCCGTGGCCTAAATTCCAAGTTTAAGAGAGCGCTGTGCTAGATTTTTTAAGAGACACTCTGCTCATATTGTTTGTCTGCAGGAAACCCACCTCACAGGTCAAAAGAGCCTGGCCCTAAAGAGGGCGTGGGTTGCAAAGGGTCTCAGTTCTTGTCTCCAAGTCCCTCCCCGTGATAATCTCCCAGGTTTCCTGTAACAGCTTTGGTAGGCATGTGATTTTGCATTGTGCATTGTCCTCCTTCTGCTTTACTCTAGTCTCTTTGTATGCACCTCCTCCCTTTCATGTGACCTTGTTGGACTCGATTGTAGATAAGCTGACTTCCTTCCCTACTGACCCTGTTCTTTTTATAGGAAACTTCAATGTTGTTCCCGACCCCCAGCTCAATCGCACCAGTGCTGTGGACCCCGGATCCTCTGAGGTTGGGCCTTACTGACCTACTGAATCAGTCTTCTCTTACTACTCCTCGGTGCATAGAACCTTCTCCTGAATTGATCTCACTTTTGCTTCAGCTGACCTACTGCCAGCGGTGAGTGAGGTGTGCTATACTAGTAGAGGGATATCAGATCATTCTGCCTTAATAGTTACCTTGTCCCTAGGCCCTCCTCACGTTTGTGAAGAATGCACCCTGGGTGGCTTCAATCGGTGTAAAGCCACGGTTAGAGGAGCATTTATGGTGGGGGTGGCGGGTAGGAGAGGGCCCAGGAGCAGGCGCTACAATCAGAAGTATGGGTTCTTGAGGCAGCAGTGGTGAGGGACCCTACTCCAGGGGCCGAAAGAGAGTGGGCTAGGGCTCAGAGATCCCTTTTGATTGTCCAGAAAGATCGGGTTCATTTGAAGCTAGCAGCGGGGTAAGCGGCCATATTTGAGTTTGGGAATAAGAATGGGAAACTTCTGGCCTACCTGTCTAGGGAAAGCCGCCCTGTGGCTTCTATACCCTGTGTACGTGCTCTGGATGGGTCCCTTAGCTCTGACCCGTCGGTCATTAATGAGGTCTTCCACTCCTCCTATAGTGCCTTGTATTCCTCCCCCTCTGGGGTGGCCTGAGACTATACTGTCCTTCCTGAGTGAGCTTCCCCTTGTTCCGCTGACCTCGCTCCAACCCTCTGGGCTGGAGGACCCGTTGACAGCTGAAGAGGTGTCCAGGGTTATTAAAGATTTGCCCTCTGGGAAGACTCCAGGACTTGATGGATTGGTTGGGGACTGGTACAGGCTGAATGAGGAGAAATTGATCCCCATCTTACTTAATCTGTATATAGGTGCCTTTGAGTCTGGGGCCCTGCCTGACTCTATGAGGGGGGCTCTGATTGTAGTTCTGCATAAGCCTGGTAAAGAGCCGACCTTGCTGGACTCTTATCAACCCATTTCCCTGCTCAATGTAGATATCAAAATTCTAGCGAAGGTCCTGGCAAACAGGCTTCGGGGATTTCCTCTGTAGTTCACCCTGACCAGACTGGGTTCATGCCAGGGAGGGCGACTGACACTAATGTTAAAAGACTCCAGCTTAACATTTCCGCAGCGGAGGAGGGTATATCCCCTGGTTATGTGGTTAGCATTGATTTATATAAGGCCTTTGATTCAGTTGAGTGGCACTATATTTGGTGCCTCATGCGAATCCTCCTCTTTGGACCTGTTTTTCGGAAATGGGTTCGGTTGCTGTATGACTCCCCTAGGGCCCGAGTGCGCACTAATTTGGAGATATCTGAGTCGTTCCAGTTGGGCAGGTGCACTAGGCAAGGGTGCCCTCTATCGCCCTGTTTGCTTTAGCTGTAGAGACCCTGGTGCCAGCAGTTCGCTCCTCTACCTCAATTAAGGGGATCACTAGGGAAGATATCTCTATATGCAGACTATACCTTGGTAAACTTGGCTGACGTTGGTGACTCCCTGAATGCTCTGTTCTGTCTGCTGGAGAGGTATTGGGTCTGTGGGTTAACTGGGCTAAATCCTCTATAATGTCCTTGTACCGTGATGGAGTGCTGCCCTCTATACTTCCTAATGGGTTACAGGCCATTTAAAACTGCTTATCGAATCCTCCAGGAGCAGCACTTATCCATACAATTCCTAAGGAATCCAGACCGAAGTCACGTCTACAAATTCTGAAAGGAGAAACAAAGGCGCTCCTTGTGGAGTATTGCTAGCACCAAGGATCAAGGGTAAATCACTGCTTACCAATACGGGTTGTGTACCCGCATACACAATGTGTCTTGTGAAACCAGTTTTGCTATATACCTACTGTCTTGCAGTTGTAATCTTCAGTATGTGGGCCGCACTGTACAAACAGTTCGGTCCCGCATCAATAAACATCGTTGGAACATTAAACATAGCTTTATGATGCATAGTGTCTTAAGATACTTTACGATTAAACATCAGAATTCACTGGATGCTTTAAGTCTCATAATTTTAGTATCAATCCCTGCAGACACTCCTAATAGATACCAACGTTTGATAAATCGCGAGTCCTTCTGGATTCACAAACTAGTCACTTTAGTTCCATGGGGTCTCAATGAGATGATTGAAAATGTCCGTTAATATAATTTTACAGGTACTCGTACGATTTTAGTTCTCTTTTATGTGTATTTTATTATCATTTATATTATATTTGCAAAATGGTGCACCTTCTTAGTCACTCACTACACCAAGACACGGATTGATGCCATAGTGTTACCCTTCCACCACACAGAATAGTACAACCTAGTGGCCCTCTGCACCTCCAGGATGATATGAGCTGACTTTCTTCTGGCACAGGTCATGAGTTAACGTCCTTAGATGTATGGTCAGGAGTTGGCCTCCTTCTCTCTTCACTCTTTTATACATTCTACCACTTTCCTTCCTTTTTTTCTCTCCCTCCGCGCGGGTATGGATGGGGGGGGGGGGGGGGGGAGGGGGGGAGTTGGATGGGTCTGTTGTGACATATTATTGATGCCATCATGCTAGTTCTTATTTATGTCCATGTTGTTCCTAAATACGTAGGTACTACGCTACCTACTTATTCCTGCTACCTTGCTACTATTAGTGTTGGGATATGGCTGGTATTCTAAAAAAATCCTTGAAAATTAATTTTTTTTAAAGAGTTAAAAAAGAAACATTTGTACTGGAGCATTGCCTACAGCAGTGTTTCTCAATGTTTAGACACCAAATACCCCATCTTAAATAAATGACAACAAAGTATGCCCAAGTACGGTATATGATCATAAAATCAGCCATACCTATTAAAAGCAGGACATAAAGGACACTAAGAATAAACTCAGAGTGTACCCCCTTGGATATAAGTTCCGCACCTTGAGAACCTGGTGCCTAGAGGGCATACAACTGTTGCAAACCTAACCAATTCTTATGGGGGGCATAGGGAAAGAGTTCATCTTTAGTAAAGGAGATGGCATGTGTTTAATTTTTAAAACTCCTGGGGGTCTATACCTGCATACTTCTTAAATAAAGTGACATTGTGTGCTTTATAACACAGACTTGATCAAAAAGGGTACATTAAGTAACAGATCCTGTAATATACAATAAAATAAACCAGCAAGTAGCACTATACACTTAGAAGACACTGTGGAACTAAAGGAGTTAGGGGGTAAATCAGCAAACCCTTAGGGAAATATGGTGTGCAGCTATTAAATGGAAAATAAGCGGAGTAATGGATTTTCCGGGCCGTTACCAAAAGCCGAAAGGGAATTGTAGGATAACGTAATTAGGAGGCGCCCGCAGGAAGCAGTTATGGGTCACAGGATTTTATCAGGTTATTACTGATAAGAAGCCCACACAGCGACTGCATTCACCAGACAGAAAGGCAGGTCATGAACAACATGCATACTTTTACATTTCTCTCAAACTCCTTCAAAATGAAAGTCATGTGTTGAAAGTCGAAAGATCTGTCTACTGCTAAAGGATGCTGCAAGAACACACAAATGCTTTAAAAATACAAAGTAAAAAATAAAAGCAAAAAACAAAAGGCAGAATTTACCATTGTCACTGGAGCATTATTTATTGGTAACTGCACTTTATTTTTGGTGCATATTACGATCAACATATTCATTATCAACATTTGCCAAAAAACCCTATTGTTTCTGACAGATACATAGGAGTTTCCCCTTATAGGTTCTAGTTGTAGACACATAAATCAAGTGTATGGACAAGAAGTTAAGGTATTTATGACACACAATACATTAAAAACTGGCAGATTTTGCCACACAACCCAATAGGTAATTTACTAAAGGACATGCAGCTACATATAAAATTTGTCTGAAATTAAGTCTTAGGGCACATTTCACACTATGGAATTTCTGTGCAGAATTTCACTCCATAATTCTGCTCTGAAATTCCGATGCAGCAGCCTCTCACTGTTTTCGATGGGATTATGCTGCACCGTTCATACTGCAGAATTTTCATGGCAGGCGATACACTTTGGGAACTTTGGATTTCCCGCTCCTCAATGATGGCAATGCAGTCCGGGTGGAATTCCGCCAAAAGCACCACCTTGTTCTGCTGGCACCTGCTGCCCATGTAATCTCAACCTGGAGTTTCCATAGTGTGAATGGGCCCTTATGTGACAAACACCACCAGTGGCAAATTCAAGAGCATTAGTAGATTCCCCCCATAGGCCGAGATCTATCAGTCTGAAGAAAAAAACTGTCTTTTCAGTTAGGCTGGGTTCCCATTACGTTTTCCCCCATACGGGAGCGCATACGTCCGGGGAGAGCAAAAACCTTGCGCTCCCGTATGCCTTTCTATGCGCTCCCGTATGTAATTCATTTCAATGAGCCGACCGCAGTGAAACGTTTGGTCCAGCCGGCACATTTTTGCCCCGTATGCGCTTTTACAACTGGACCTAAAACCGTGGTCGACCACGGTTTTAGGTGCAGGGAAAAAGCACATACGGGGCAAAAATTAGCCGGCTGGACCTAACGTTTCACTGCGGTCGGCTCATTGAAATGAATTACATACGGGAGCGCATAGAAAGGCATACGGGAGCGCGAGGTTTTTGCTCTCCCCGGACGTATGCGCTCCCGTATGGGGGAAAACGTAATGGGAACCCAGCCTTACTCTGTAAACTCTGAAAAGCCACAAAATTGCTGCATTATGTTTTTCAGTGAGTTTCTGAAAAGGTCCAATCAAGTATACGGAAAAAGGCATTTTTTTTCCATTTACAAAACATATTATAAAGTTTATTTGTTACAGATGATGTCTAAGGGTACATTTACACTCACTATTTGCCTCGAATTTCATGCACAAAAATCTGCAGATAATCTCATGGCATATAATCATTGAGTTTTCATGCCCAAAAATTCAACGATTACATGCCCTGGAATCACATGCATAAATTCTGTAGGAAATTAGGTATATGTGAACATACCTTAATCCCTTAAAGGGTAGCTCCCACCATCCTATTTATTGTTTTTTTTTTTGCTAGCCCGTTCCCCCCCCCCCCCCGCTACGGCACTAGCCTGTTCACTCCTCCCCCCCCCCCCCCCCCAGCCTAACTGAAAAAGGACTGATTGCCACTCCAAAATCAGTTCTTTTTCAGTGGACGGTTTTTAAATGTAAATTAAACCTTTTTAATGAAAAAAAAAAATAATATTAAAGTATATTAGAGATATGTTGTAGTGCATAAGTACAACAACATATTAAAAAATAAAATTGGTGACAGTGCCCATTTAAGGACCAGAGATTTTTCCGTTTTTGCACTTTCATTTTTTCCTCCTTACCTTTAAAAAATCATAAACCTTTCAATTTTGCACCTACAAAATCCATATGATGGCTTATATTTTGCGCCATCAATTCTACTTTGTAATGACATCAGTCATTTTACCCAAAAATCGATGACGAAATGGAAAAAAAAAAATCAGTGTGCGACTAAATTGAAGAAAAAACACAATTTTGTAACTTTTGGGGTCTTCCGTTTCTACGCAGTATATTTTTCATTAAAAAAAAATCACACCTTCTCTTTATTCTGTAGGTCCATACGATTAAAATGATACCCTAACTTATATAGGTTTGATTTTGTTATTTACACAGTTTTTTTTAGTTTTTTTTTTTAAATGGGAAGAGTGGGGGGTGATTCTAACTTTTATTATGGAAGGGGTTAAATGATCTTTATTAATTTTTTCCCACTTTTTTTTGCAATGTTATAGCTCCCATAGGGGACTATAACACTGCACACACTGATCTTTTACATTTCTCATAGGAAATCATTGATTGATGATTCTGCCGCTTGACTGCTCATGCCTGGATCTCAGGCACTGAGCAGTCATTCGGCGATCAGACACCAGGAGGCAGGTAAGGGGACCCTCCTCATGTCCTACAGCGATTTGACCGTGGCGGTCCCGAACAGCCCCCCGAGCTAGCCGGGGGGTAGTTTGGTCTCACTTTAGACGCGGCGATCAACTTTGAACTCCACGTCTAAAGGGTTAATAGCGCGTGGCACCGCAATCAGTGCTGCGCGCTACTAGCCATGGGTCCCCGCATTATAGAAAGGGAAAGGACCCAGGACGTACAGGTACGCCCTTGGTCCTTAACAGGTTAAAGGGGCACTCTAGTGTAAAACCTTTTTTTTTTTCCTTTAAATCAACTGGTGCCATAAATGTAAACAGATTTGTAAATTACTTCTATTAAAAATTCTTAATCCTTCCAGTACTAGCGGCTGTGTACTAAAGAGGAAATTATTTTCTTTTGGGCTTTCTTTTCTGTCATGAGCACAGTGCTCTTTTCTGACACCGCTGTCCCTTTTAGGGATTGTCCAGAGCAGCATATGTTTGCTATCAGGATTTTCTCCTGCTCTGGACAGTTCCTGACATGGACAGAGGTGTTAGCAGAGAGAACTGTGGTTGTGACAGAAAAGAAAAAGAATTTCCTCTGTAGTATACAGCCGCTAATAAGTACTGGAAGAAATAAGATTTTTTAATAGAAGTAATTAACAAATGTGTTTAACTTTCTGGCATCAGTTGATAAAAAAAAAAAAAAAAGTTTTCCACCGGAGTACCCCTTTAAAGCTAGGTATAAGAAACTTATTTTTCATCAATGGGTAGCACCCAATGGTCAGCAAAATGGAGAATAATTAATTGTGATCTAAACCAAGTGTACCCAAGCCATGCATGGAGCAGTGAATGGAGCATTGGTCATGTAAGCAGAAAAAAGGACTGGGATTATGTGGTCTGCATCTATATACAATAAATAAACATCATACAAAAGGCAACATATAACAATATTGTATAGAAATAAATGTTATGCTTACCCTGGTGCTACTGCAGGAGGAATAACCAGGATGAACTGAAGTTTGGCCTGATGAAGTGCTTGCCCAATGTGTGTAAGCATGTGAACCAGCTCCCTGAAACAAAGAAAACTGCTAAATCAGAGAATGCTATATAAAATAAAACTTATAACATAGAAGAACATGTAACAACTTATAATAATGGGTATATTTGCCCAATAACAAAGGGGTGCTGTGTATTGGGTGCATTTACTTTGACCTTTTCAGTTAAAGGGGTATTCCAGGCAAAACCTTTATATATATATATATATATATATATATATCAACTGGCTCCGGAAAGTTAAACAGATTTGTAAATTACTTCTATTAAAAAATATTAATCCTTCCAATAGTTATTAGCTTCTGAAAATTTCTGTCTAACTGCTCAATGATGATGTCACGTCCCGGGAGCTGTGCATGATGGGAGAATATCCCCATAGGAACTGCACAGCTCCCGGGACGTGAGTCATCAGAGACCAGTTAGACAGAAAACAACAACTCAACTTCAGAAGCTAATAACTATTGGAAGGATTAAGATTTTTTAATAGAAGTAATTTACAAATCTGTTTAACTTTCCGGAGCCAGTTGATATATAAAAAAAAGTTTTGGCCTGGAATACCCCTTTAAGAAAGAGATCTCATTGTATTTGCCTTTTAATTTTTCCTCCTTGCTTAAGAACTTTCCATTGACAGATTGATTATAGTTTTAATGGCATCCTTCATATTAAAAGGGTACTCCAGTGAAAAACTATTTTTTTTTTTTTCAAATCAACTGGTGCCAGAAAGTTAAAAAGATTTGTAAATTACCTAAAAAATCTTAATTCTTCCAGAATTTATGAGCTGCTGCATGCTCCAGAGAAGGTTGAGTTGTTCTTTTCAATCTGACCACAGTGCTCTCTGCTGACACCTTTGTCCATGTCAGGAATTGTTCAGAGCAGCATAGGTTTGCTATGGGGATTTGCTCCTACTCTGGACAGTTCCTGACACAGACAGAGGTGTCAGCAGAGAGCACTGTGGCCAGACAGAAAAGAACTACACTACTTCCTATTGAGCATACAGCAGCTGTTAAGTACTGGAAGGATTAAGATTTTTTAATAGAAGTCATTTACAAATCTGTTTAACATTCTAGAACCAATTGATTTAAAAAAAAAAAAAAAATTCCACCGGAGTACCCCTTTAGCATAAAATGAATTGCAAGGCCAACAAAAATTATTATTTGTGGGGGAAAAGTGAAAAAAGAAAATCTTTTGAGGGGTGGAAGTGTTATATGGAAAAAGAGGACTACAGGAGATAATTTTTGTTTTATCTTTTTAACCCCTTAAGGACTCATGGTTTTTCCGTTTTTGCACTTTCGTTTTTTCCTCCTTACCTTTTAAAAATCATAACCCTTTTAATTTTCTACCTAAAAATCCATATTATGGCTTATTTTTTGCATCGCCAATTCTACTTTGCAGTGACATAAGTCATTTTACCCAAAAGTCCACGGCGAAACAGAAAAAAAAATCATTGTGCGACAAAATCGAAAAAAAAACGCCATTTTGTAACTTTTGGGGGCTTCCGTTTCCACGCAATGCATATTTCGGTAAAAATTACACCTTACCATTATTCTGTAGATCCATACGATTAAAATGATACCCTACTTATATAGGTTTGATTTTGTCGCACTTCTGGAAAAAATCATAACTACATGCAGGAAGATTTATACGTTTAAAAATGTCATCTTCTGACCCCTATACCTTTTTTATTTTTCCATGTACAGTGCGATATGAGGACTCATTTTTTGCGCCGTGATCTGAAGTTTTTATCGGTATGATTTTTGTTTTGATCGGACTTTTTGATCACTTTTTATTCATTTTTTTAATGGTATAAAAAGTGACCAAAATACGCTTTTTTGGACTTTGGAATTTTTTTGCGCGTACGCCATTGACCGTGCTGTTTAATTAATGATATATTTTTATAGTTCGGACATTTACGCACGCGGCGATACCACATATGTTTATTTATTTATTTTTTTACACTGTTATTTTTTTTATGGGAAAAGGGGGGTGATTCAAACTTTTATTAGGGAAGGGGTTAAATGACCTTTATTAACACTTTTTTTAAATATTTTTTTTGCAGTGTTATAGGTGCTGATCACTGGCTTGTATTAACACGCCTGTGATCAGCATTATCGGCACTTGACTGCTCCTGCCTGGATCTCAGGCACGGAGCAGTCATTCGTCGATCGGACACCGAGGAGGCAGGTAAGGGCCCTCCCGGTGTCCGGTCAGCTGTTCGGGACACCGCGATTTCACCGCGGCGGTCCCGAACAGCCCGACTGAGCAGCCGGGTCACTTTCAGTTTCACTTTAGAAGCGGCGGTCAGCTTTGACCGCCGCTTCTAAAGGGTTAATACCGCACATCGCCACGATCGGCGATGTGTGGTATTAGCCGCGGGTCCCGGCCCTTGATGAGCGCCGGGACTGACGCGATATGATGCAGGATCGCGGCGCGATCCCGCTTCATATCGCGGGAGCCGGCGCAGGACGTAAATATACGTCCTGCGTCGTTAAGGGGTTAAATGTCTGTTTATAATATTTTAGTCTCCCTAGGAGACTTGATGTGACCTGAACGCTACAGCGAACCACTTAGATTCTTTGGTCAACAATGACAGCAGCATCTAGGTGGTAAAAAGATAGGCACTGAACTGAACTGCAGAACCACACCCAACCTGGAGACAAACAGGGAGTGGTTTTTGAAATAAAGTAGCTGTGTTTTTCAATTCCTGGATAACCCCTTTAAGAATTCTCCTCCAATAATGTGATTGACTGACCTGTAACTATCACATTCAGAAGAACAATTTTTGGAAGCATTTTCAGTTGAAATAATAAAGTAAAATGAGTACAAAAAGGTAGAAACAAGAAAAATTAGGAATAAACAGTGATTTGTTTCGTTTTTTAAAAGACATGCAAAGACATCCAAATTTCAACAGCAAAACTCAGTGATGAAAGTATTATCTTTATGGAAGGGATTAACAAAGATAAATCAATGTGCCTGTTGCCCCCTACTAGTTGACAAAATGAACCTCCAGAAATTTCCGCTAGCTCCGCACATTCTGGAAATAAGGGCCTTTGACGGTATCTGTATAATGTTTGCTAAGCAGTCTTCTAGTGGATAAGCTGTTCTTGCTTCCATAATCTATATAAAATTATTTTCCTGAAATGTCAATTACTTAGTAGAATAAAACACATTCTATTTATTTCCTAGGCCTGAAAGCATATTCTGCCTCTGTAACTTCAAATTCAATTTTGGATATGGTGACAATTACTTTCATTACTTGAGTACCGCTCCCTATTGTTGCTTTACACATAAAATGTGACATGGAATAAATGATCTAATAGGAGAGGAATTATGTAATCCAAAGCTAATAATAACTTGATAAATACACACTACAACCTGCAGGGCAGAAATACATACATAGGGGGGAATGTATCACTCCTTGTCTCTGTGCAGAGTGGCAAAAAATGTGCAAGTGTTTTACTCAAGCCCTGTCTTAGCATAAACAAATTTGTGAAAACTCCTGCATTGCACAATAACGGAGCTTGCACAAACATTTTGCACAATGTTGTCACTTGGCATAGGGAATGATAAATTCCTTCCATGTGAACTATCTGACCTGTGGAGTCTAATCGATATGACCCTCATCAATTGCTAAAACAAAGAGGCAGGGACTGCTCAGGGATGTGGAGTTCCTATCGCCCGATGCCGGGGACATGCAGTTCTGGGAGCACGGCATGTGAATTTTTCAGGCCCTTAGCCCTGCTTCGGACAAGCAGGGCCGGACCAGAAAGACCCCGACAAGCACGGTGGCACTCAGAATGGTGTATGGAACGGGGCTCCGGACTCGTGCTAATAGCCAGCATGCGGCTATTACTACTTTAGAAGCTGATAGCGGCGTCTAAAGGTAATGTAGAAAAAAGGTAGACCGCGTACGGCGCCTTCTGTTTAACCCAATGGAAAGGTGGTTATACAGACGTCGCGTATTTAGGCCCCTTATAGGTGGCCGCTCACCTTGTAGCAGAAAGTTAAGAGCATATCACCTCAAAATAGAGGTATACTGATGTAGCTGTCCTGTGGTAGTATGCAAGGTAGATAGGGAAAATAGACCATCGATTCCAGGGGCCACTGGCTCAAACATCAGAATCAGAGAATTTCTTGTAAAAGATCCACGTATGGGTCACTTTTATTGTAATAAAAAATAATAAAACATAACAGAATGGATGACTCGTTTCGAGAGTATCCCCTTCTTCCTCAGATCAGCATAACCACACAACAATTATCATAGTGCTCAAATATAGTGTGAACTAGCGCCAAACTGAGTGTGGGGGTGGCCCAGTGGTCAAAGGTCATGTCAGATAGGTCATACAACAGGCATACAGTATCCTCGAGGCAGGTAAATATATGTGGAAATCGATATAAGCCTTAAGGAAACAAAAGGGAATACATAGTACATTCATTAGCCTGAAGGATCACTAGGCTTTTAGAACATTTCCTGTGCTCTACAGCGCTGTAGGTCCCGCTGCAAAGGCAGATTTGCAATGGACACGTTACTAAGGGCAGCGGTCACATGTTGCATCAGGGCTAATGGGATAGCAGAGAGTGTGTATTCACTCATGGAGCTGTAAGGTGGGAGTGTGGGCTTCCAAGCGCGGACCTACAGCGCTTCAAAGTGTCATATTCAGCATACAGGTGAGGGGTCCAAAGTGTTGAAATATATGTAAACAGGAAAATTTATGGAGGGTCATGTTCCCAAATAGGCTACTCGTGCACAGGAAGTCTATAGTGCAATGAGGCGGTGAAAGAAGTCTATAGATATTTAGTTACAGTGGATCTCGCAAAAGGTACCAGTGTGTATCCATTGTGTAGGTCAGTATAGAAATATCTTAAATAGGAATGTTAAATAAAAAATATAAATAAAAAAACATTAAGAAGAAAATGTAAATTAAAGGTAACTAGGGGGTTGGACTAAATATACCAAAGGATAAAATATAAATGTAATAATCAAGTTTGATGCACAAAAGATAAGGGTGTATGAAGATGGCCCTATCTAGTCCAAAAAATAAATAGTATAACCATAAAGATGTAAAAAATATATAAATAATGCATGTAAAAAATATATAGATAATATAAAAATTATATAAACCTTATATAAATCTGGGCATGTGCCAAAGAGAAAATGGTACACACGGGCGGATCACATGCAGGATTAAATTATATAAGGTAGAACACACGAATCTCATAGGGAACATTCAATTAGTTCGTTCAAACCAAACGGAGCGAGAGTTTGCAGCCTATAGATCCAGTAATTCTCTCTTTTTCTCACGGGACTAAATCTGCGTGGGTCTTCTTTTGAGACGCTCTCTATTGTGGTAATGCAGCCAAAATCTCGGTTGTGTCCACGGATGAGGCGTCTTGACACACTGTGCAATAGGAAACCATGGGCAGTGTTTCTTTGGTGTTTGTTGATTCGTTCACGTAGGCAGCGAATAGTGCAAACTACATATTAGAGTTTACATGAGCATTCTAGCACATATATAACATACTGTGAGGAGCAGTTAAGAAATGTCCTAATGTCAAATTGTTCATCGGTTTTGTTGGAGAAGAAATGTTTACTTTGATTATTGATGTTGGTGCAACACTTATATCTAGAAATCCCACATGAAAAAGAGCCTATGGTGCTCAAAAAATTGTTGGTAAAAATTGTTGTTTTCAGTTTGCTTGGGGCAATTATATTGCGTAGTGTCCATCCTCTTCTAAAAGTAACTGTGGGTTTTGTAGGTAGAATGTTGCATAGGTAGGGGTCCTTCAGTAGGCTAGGCCAATATTTACACATGATCCCTTTAATTTGTGTATGTTCCATTGTATAAGTAGTGACGAAGTTGGAGGACCAGTCACGGCTGTTTGATTTGTTGCGGGTAGTTTTAGTCAGACAGTCTGCCTGTGTGTGAGTGCTGGCACATTTGAAGGCAGACTCTATGATAACTCTAGGGTACTTTTTAGCCTTGAAACATGTCTTGAGTGTGTCGCTCTGTATTTTGAAATCTTCAAACAAAGAGCAATTCCTTCTGACACGTTTGAACTGTCCGTATGGAATATTGGAAATCTATTTTTTGTAGTGGGAACTGAAGAAGTCTAGATAACTGTTGCTATCGTCATCTAAAGAGACATCTGAATGCACCCTGGTGGGCTAGTGGGGTGGATTTGGGGGGGGGGGATGATCCACTATAAAGGTAGCTGGAGGGCATACCTCTGCTTCCCATGGTGTCCGTGGCTCTGTCATTGATAGAGCCTGGCTGGACTAGGCTCTATCAATGGATCACAGAGCACACAGATCAATGGAGTTCAATAGAACACTATTGATCTGTATGAGGAATCTAATGATCCCTCATAAAAGTCCCCTAAGGGACTAATAAAGTGCAAAAAAAAATAATTTTTAATAAAAGTTTAAAAGACACATATTAACCCCTTCCATATTAAAAGTTCAAATCACACCCTTCTCCTATATAAAAAACATGTAAACATAATAAAAATAAACATTTTTGATATCACTGCGTGTGTAATTGTACGAACCATTAAAATATTATGTATATTATGTATCCCGTACGGTAAATGACGTAAATGTAAAAAATATACCAAACCACAGAATTGCAATTTTTATAATATTCCAGAAAAAAAGTTAAAAGAAATTAAAAAGTCAGATCAATACCAAAATGGTACTGATACAAAAAAGAGATTATGGCGCAAAAAAGGAACCCTCTTACAGCTTCGTATACAGGAAAAAAACTAAAAAAAAATTTTAATTGCCAATTTACATAGTTACTATGTAACTATGTAAATTGGCAATTAAAAAAAAAATCAAAAAAGTTCAGAATTATTATTAAATTAATAAAACATGACAGAAACTATACAAACCTAGTATTGCTGTAGTCAGGCCGGCCTTAAAGGGGTACTCCGGTGCTCTCTGCTGACATCTGGGAGAAAATCTCCACAGCAAACATATGCTGCTCTGGACAGTTCCTAAAATGGACAGAGATGTCAGCAGAGAGCACTGTGCTCATGATGTCAGCAGACAGCTCTGTATTTCAAAAGGAAAAGAATTTCCACTGTAGTATTAAGCAGCTAATAAGTATAGGAAGGATTAAGATTTTTTAATAGAAATCTGTTTAACTGTTTAACTAAAAAAGTTTTTCACCGGAGTACCCTTTAAGTATCAAAATAACATGTTAGCTCAACCACAGGGTAAATGGCATAGAAAAGAAAACCACCAAATTTGCTAAATTATCCTTTACTATTTCAATTTCACTTCAATAATATATATATATATATATATATATATATATATATATATATATATATATATATATATACACATATATATATATTTTTTTTTTTTGTTTATTTTTTTTTTGTTTCGGAGCATATGTTATGGAAAAATATAAAGGTATTATTATAGAAGTTAGTTATAGCTGTTATAGGGTGAGGAGGAAAAAACGAGAGTGTAAAAGCGAAAATTGTCCCGGACAAGTTGATCATCATGAGGGACAAGTAGATTTTGTTCCGTTTTAGTCCCGTGGACAAGTAGTTATTTTATTACATTTCCACACCCCTGCTGCTACATGGCTTCTTGTCAGAAGCTGTATGGTCAGCCACTGACTACAATGGAAAGTTCAATGAGTTAAACAGGAGCTGTTTAAACACAACTTAAAGGAAAACTGTCAGCTGAAAATCTGTTGTGTAGGTCAAGAGATGTATCCCCTATTAGATTATCTTCTTTATTCCCTGAATCACGCATTCCCGTCACTGGTCACATGAGCGATCAGTCAGAACGCTCATGTGATCAGCGACGGCAATCACTAGGACGTGGAGACACAGGAGACGTGGATACTCAGGAGTCCATCAGCCCGTCTCAAGTGGTCTTAAATTAAATGGGTTGTCCAGAATTAGACAAACATGCATGTTCTTTCTAGAAACAGCACCATACCTGTCAATAGGTTGTGTCTGGTATTTTAGCTTTCACAAGAGTGTCATAGGAGTTAAAGGAAAACTGTCAGCTTTCTCCCCCTGCACTAACCAGCGGTACTGGCTGGTAGTGCGGGGGACGCTGATCAGTTTGATCCTTACCATGGCCGGATCCGCCGCGCTGTTCGGCCGTAATTTTCTATTTTGGGAATATGCAAATGAGGTGCTAACTGGCTCCGGCCGGGCTAACTGTCACTCTGACATCAATGCTGCTGGCCGCTCCGCCGCCCAGCTCATCAATATTCCTCCCCTCCCTCTGCCTCTCCCTCTTCTCCCCGCTCTGTAATGAAGATAGAGGGAAAGAATATTGATGAGCTGGACGGCGCTGCGGCCAGCGGCACTGACGTAAGAGCCCTGGTGATTAGAAGCAGCTGACCGGCACTGCTCTATCTCTCTCTGTACGGGTCGGAAGTGGTTCGCAGGGGGGACTGCGTATGGAGGTGCTCAACTACTTAGAGATACAGACTGTCCACAATGATACAGGTGAAGAAAAAAGCGTAGTGGCACTCACC
The DNA here is from genome assembly GCF_029499605.1 of Hyla sarda. Taxonomy (NCBI): domain Eukaryota; kingdom Metazoa; phylum Chordata; class Amphibia; order Anura; family Hylidae; genus Hyla; species Hyla sarda. Next base: position 250,642,558 of record NC_079194.1, on the reverse strand, counting down.
AATTTGGTTATTCCATAGATAGCTTTATTCCATTAGAAGGTGCATTCACAAGGGCGGCGACAGATCCAGCCGGACCGGGACGCCAGTGCGTTCGCTTGCTGGGTTACAATTGTTTCACGCTTGCGCGCTTCAACGGACCCCCGTTGAAGCGCGCAAGCGTGAAACAATTGTAACCCAGCAAGCGAACGCACTGGCGTCCCGGTCCGGCTGGATCTGTCGCTGCCCTTGTGAATGCACCTTCTAATGGAATAAAGCTATCTATGGAATAACCAAATTGGTGAGTGCCACTACGCTTTTTTCTTCACCTGTATCATTACTGACGTAAGAGCGCCAGTTAGCCCAGCCGGTGCCAGTTAGCACCTAATTTGCATATTATGAAAATAGAAGATTAGGGCCGAATGGTGGGGCGGATCTGGGCACGGTAAGGACCAAACTGATCAGCGTCCCCCGCACTACCATAGTGTGGGGGGGGGGGGGGGGGGGAGAAAGCTGACAGTTTTCCTTTAAACAGGGTGAGCTGCAACACCACCCTTAACCTATGGATAGGGGTGGTGCAACATCTGAAATAACGCATATTTTTCTGATCCTGGACATTCCCTTTAATTTGTAGAAAAGTGTCCATAGTACAAAAGCCTGAGGCCTGGAGAAACACAGAAAGATTGCTTCTAATGTTCCTTTTGTGCTAGACATAAACATGGATTCAGACAGAGAACCTATTTAAATCAGTCATAAAACCAATTTATACCACAGAAATGTAAAACATAGGGAATTAGTATTTAAAAAGCACTGAAAGGGTTCCCTGATTTAAATAAGAAACAGCCTGCTAGAGAAGTAAAATTATAAAATACTGCATACTCACATTGCCGAGTCCAGCCTCAGTCCACCCTATAGTCCCTTGCAGCTCTTCATCTTCTCCTTTCAGTCTCAATCCTGTTACAGATGATCAGTTTTTTCCTGTTTCTAAAATTATCTGCCCACTCAGATTATCACTGGCCACAGCGGATTCCTGTCTTGGCCAGTGATTGGCTAAGCCGGCAGTTCATGTCAGAAGCAGGAAGAAGACAGAAGCATTGGGGGAAAACAGTAGCTGTGGGTGACCAAGTGTAGGTAGGTATAGATTTTTCCCACTTTAACATAGCCCCAGCAACATATGATTTAAAAAAAATGTTTAAAGACAGAATATCCTTTTAACTAGAATCTACAAAGGTAAGATCTCAAAAGGTTTGCATAGCTTGCTTTTTCCACAAAAAAAGTATGCACTGATTAGCGATATGGTCTGTTCTACACTTTCAGTGAAGAAATACTCTCTCTGTTACATACAGGGGGGTTTCCACTCCCATAAAATATTTAAAGTCAACTGAATAAAGCTTAAAGGATACCTGTTATTTCAGGTGACTTTTCAGGATAAAGCTGGCCTTTGTGTGTACATGAGGAGTAGCACTCATTCTGGCCATTATATAACTTGTATACAGTAATTTGCAGCAGTTTATTTGCTCTGCAGGCTTCATCTCTAATTTGCAGTTCTCACAGAGCTGGTGGGCAGAGCTACCTCCTACACCTCCATAAACTAGAATTGTCTGCCTTGCAGACACAAGACAAAGCTGATTTTCAGAGAAGAATTGAGCAGCAGTATAACAGAGCTGGATATAGATCCTCTAACCTGTATAGCTGATGACTTGGACCGTATCGGGGAGCGGAGTCTAAGGTGCCGCTGGTCTTCACCAGAGTCCGCCGCAAGGCAGGATGGGCTTGCTGCGGCAGGCGACACTCAGGTCGCTGCCCCCGACACGGCTCGACCACACAGGTAGCTGGGCAAGGCAAAGTACCGAATAGTAAGGCAGGAAAGCAGTCAAACGTAGCAGAAGGTCAAGGCAGGCGGCAAAGGTGCCGAGTCTAATAACGTAGCGGAAGGTCTGGATACACAGGTAAAGCTAACAGTCTATAAGGATCGCTTAATCTAAGGCTAGGGGCACTGAAGATCCGTCAGGGAAGTGTGGGAGGTGCAGGGACTTATATATGTGGTGTCAGGTGCAAACGCTAATTATAGGCGCACTGGACCTTTAAATTTTAGTGCTACGGCACGCGTGCCCCAGGAGATGGGGACGCATGCACCGGAGCTGAGAGACAGAGGCAGCGGAGGAGGAGAGAAGCCTGGTAAGTGACGGGCTGGGACTCGCATGCGGCGTGTTCCACGATGCAAATCTCAGCCCCGCCAACAACAGGGACAAAGCGCTCATGGCCAATGTGTGCGGCCGGAGCACGGTCCTTAACAAGCAGGAAGGGGTGGGGAATGGGATTGGTTTGATTCTGGAGAAAAATATATATTACATAGTTTCTTATATTTATAAAGTTTGTTCAAATGACAGTGCCTATTGAAAAAATGTATAAAAAAAGTTTCACCTACACATCACCATTGTGACCAGTCATTGGCTGCCATGGACACATCATTGCTTAATCATTGTAAATAAATGTAGGCAAGAGAGCAGTTTTGGATTTGGTAGGTAAGCACAACATACAACTTTTAGTTATTTTATACAGCTTTATTTATTTTATTTTTTTTAGATGCTTAAAAACGCCATTTAATCATATTGAGGATTGGTCCAATCATAACTTGTTCTCAGCAAGAAAGCCAATGGAAGAACCCCAAAGATCATTGCCCTTGACTAAACAGGTTATTATTAACCAACTCTCAACCAGTAAAATAATTAACTTAAATGCTTTTCTCCAGAGATGAAGTTACAATTTGTGATATTCCATATTTAGCCAAAAATATAGCATGCACTTTGAGTTTGTCTAAATGATTTTCTCAGCAAAACACTGCTGTTCTTATATTCAAAGGAACAAGATTTTGTGCAATATGTACTTGTTATCACAAAGCTGTAGGTTTAGTTTCGCAGTAGGGCTATTTGTTGAATCCCTCAATAAAACCCTCAAGGAGTTTAAAAAAAAAAAAAGACCCATGCATGTGTTTAGAAGAGTGTGCAATAACCCTGAAACCCAGATAGAATATATAAATAAAAATCCACTATATGTACAAGAAGAGAGCGGGATCAAACAGGAAAGGAGGTTTAACAGCAGACGACAAGACGAGAGAACCGAGCAGCCTCTGACTTCACATTCTATCTGTGTTCCTAATGTCCCACGGGATTCTACTTCAAGAGAGAAACTTCTGTGCTTTTCTAAAGTCTGTGTAGATTCTTCTTTCATCAATGGAAGTGGCTCCATATGCATTTCAAGAGAAACAACAGACTTGTGATATAAATAGGCTCTGTCATACATTTATTTTACTGTGTGCAATCTCTATAGTGTTAGGAATTATGCTAGAAAATAACAGTAGGCTAAGCAGAGGATGCTGCAGGTTATACCCAGGAGCAGGGAAAGCTTACATAAAAGGGTAATGGCAGCTTTTCTAATAAGTCTGCTAATGCTAGTGGCTGTAATTGAAGTCATCTCGGCACGCCACTGACTAATGAATAATAATTGGAAAAGGTCTGTGAAGATACTGGATACTTTACACGGTTTACCATTCTAGAAGTGGTGACTGGACAAAAAGACATTTTCTGTGCTTGTTTAATGTACTTTCTTCATAAATTACTGGCTATAGATGTAACATAAAACAATATTACGTTCAATGCGCCCATAACAGATTTACTAAAAACTAAAATGTGGGGAAACTATAACTAGCATTTTAAAGCCTCCTAACCACTTTGTCGTGGCTATTTGTTTACCTCTTTTCAAATTCATGGATTTTACACGTCATCTAGACATGAATCACAAATGTGGATGCGCTGGGTGCAACTTCATACTGTGACTCAGCTAATAAGGATGCCTGGGGATCCCCAAATGCTTTCACTATAGGAAATGAAGTTCAATGTTTCTTGCTGCAATTTTATATGAATGCACAGAATATTCGGATCTCTGGAGGGTCTTCATAACGCACAACACTAATGTAAAAATGCTGGCTTACCTGCAAGTTTGTTTTTTATTTAATTTTTTAGGACACGGTTTCTCTAATAAGCAGTCATTTTAGTTCCACTCACACAGCAATAACTTTCAATGGCCACTGTCCTTACAACAAACTTTGCACGCATATATGCAAAAATAAACTTTGTAAGGTTAGATTCACAAAATCAATATTGTTTCCATAGTTCTGCGCCATCAAACATGCATAACATCAAAACTATAGGTGTCAGATCAACTGACTGCAAGACATAACTTCCTCTCAGTAACTTTTTTGGAGCCCAGATTTTGTCATGGTATAGAGCATTTTACTGGACAAAATGGAGCTATAGGCTGCGCTTTTCAGTTTTTGCATTCAAAAACAACTAACAGAGGCTCCAAACGTGAACCTGATATGAGCATAGCCTAATTTTACAGAAAAATAAGAGAGAAGACTGATTATCAGCTCACTAAGGGATTAGCTTACAGGCTACCCATAGAAGTCTATGGATAGGGGAGGTGCAGGGAGAAAGAAATGGGCACCACAGGCTCTAGTGAAGTGTTTTACTATCTCACCTCAAAAGCAGCATGAAAGACATTATAGAGCAGTGCAGCTGTGAGAGATAGAACTTACTAAAGTCGTCAGCATCTCTGTCTATGTTTCTACCCCTCTTTTCATGGACTTCTATAGGCATAGACTTCTATACTACAATGTTTATTATTGGTTGTACTGTTGATTTAAGAAAAAACAAAAAAAACAAATCCCACATAAGGGCAAGGGATATATAGGTATTCCTTCAAATTACGATTTATAGGATATCTGCGAGTGTATAATTTAGGAGTGATCCTCCTAAAAAGAATTGGATATTTATCCACTGTCTTAGTGTAAAACATAAACTGGAGTGCTGTGCTTATTCAGAATAAGTGTATCCCACATAGCATTTCATGTATTCTCCAAACATTCAACAAAATATGTGGGTTGGACTTGTATTTATCTACATTGGCACATGCTACAAGGTCACAAAATTGGCACAGGAATGCTGCAGCAATTCTCCAGCAGCCTCACTATAGTTGTGCTATCCCTTAGGAAATTCATCATTAATAATCCAGGAAATCCCTAAATAAATGAGACTGCAGTCATAAGAAGTAGACCGCTTTCCATTAAGTAATAACCCCCTCCCTATGCTTCCCACCTTGTTACACAAGAGGCAGGCAAAGTTATTCCCATTAACCTCTATGAAGCTTAAGACAAACGGTGTGTTTGAAATAAAAAGGTAAGCTGGGCTCTCCTGGGAATTCGTGGATGTGGGGAGCATTTCAAGCAGCTGGTTGGATAAGTGAGTGGGTGACAGGCTCAGCGGAGATCTGACAGCTCTCCCGGTGCTTGATACATGAGAGGTATACACCTGCTCTGGCACAGCAATGAAATGTAACCCCAGGGCCAGCCCTCATCTATAATCCTTTTATTTCTTTATTTCAAGGGACAGAGCATTTAAAGTGAAATTTTATTACAGTACACCAGAAACAATTTTTTCTTTTAATATTATATGGCATATTTTAGGTATGCGACTACGGTATTACTAAGTACTAAGTAGAGTGTATCACATGTATTTATTTTCTGCCAATATGGTGCAGCACAGGCAACTATTCTAAGTGTTCCTGTCATTTAAAAAAAAGAAGAAAAAAAAACTATGCCACAAAGACATGTCAAAAGTTTTGATCAGTCGGAGTTAAAGTGCCAATACCCTTAACCATCAGGAGAATGAACGGTAGCCCTATAGGGCCAGCTAGAAAAGCTGGATGGAGATTGCTGCAATTTGGGGAGTGAAGTGTGCTATTTCTCCCCCTCATGCTCCTGATCTGTGGAGGTCTTGGCACTGACATACTGACCGATAAAATCTCTTTTAACAAGTGTGTGTGACATGTTTATCTTGTTTTAAAATGACAAGTACACTTTAAATAATAAAGTGGAAGCGCTTGTGTATACCTGTTTTAGTTGATGTGGCATGCGTGCCATTTTCCTATTTCCCATCTGGTTTTCTGTTGCAGTCTACATTTCACATAATGCATATGGGCTTTGGCAGAGACAAAGGGGACAGACACTCACACTCCACTTGTTTTGAGTCCTAAGGCCAGTAAATGATAGATCAGTAACTACTTCTGTGCCCTAACTTACGCTAGTAGAGAGTATCAGAAGATACAGCTTCAGTCTGTCTCTTTTTCTCCCTTTTACTGTAGCCTTTACATACAGTCATGGCCATAAATCAGGGGTGTGGAAATTTATTTTTAAAACCACTTGTCCAAGGGACTAAAACGGAGCAGAATCTACTTGTCCCTCATAACAATCCACTTGTCCTGGTACAAAATAATTTAACCCAAATAGTATGTAAATAAGGTCTTTTCTTAAAAACTTGATAGGCAGACCAGTATGTCACCCGATTAGGTGTATAGGGTCCCTGATAAGTAAGTCCGCCTCATAAATGGAATACTGCAGTGCAAAATAATTGATCCTGACCGCTGGGAAACCCCTCACCCCGATCTCTTGTAAGGGGCCCCGACAGGAATGGGGGCTCGTCCGCATGACGCAGCGGCCGACAGGCCCCCCCCCCCCATGTATCCCATAGATACATGGAGGGGGCATTTCAGCAGCTGTGTCATTCAGGGATGGAAAATTCCCTTCATGCCATCTGCTGGGGCCTCATACAAGAGATGGGGGGTTGTCCCAGCGGTCAGACCCCCACTATCTATCACTTATGGGGATAAGTTATTTTGCACTACAGTATTCCTTTAAGTAGGTAGTCCCCCTTCAGGTAGGTATGCCCCTTTATCAGGTAGGGATCAAGTAGGCCCCCTGCGCCATTATGTTACCCCCCCCCCCCCTGAGCGATTATATTCCCCCCCCTCTGATGCCCCCTGTGTCATTATATTCCCCCCTCTGATGCCCCCAGTGTCATTATATTCCCCCCTCTGATGCCCCCAGTGTCATTATATTCCCCCCTCTGATGCCCCCTGTGTCATTATATTCCCCCCTCTGATTCCCCGTGTCATTATATTCCCCCCCCTCTGATGCCCCGTGTCATTATATCCCCCCCTCTGATGCCCCGTGTCATTATATCCCCCCTCTGATACCCCCAGTGTCATTATATCCCCCCCTCTGATGCCCCCAGTGTCATTATATCCCCCCTCTGATGCCCCCAGTGTCATTATATCCCCCCTGCTGATGCCCCCTATGTCATTATATTCCCCTCCCTTCTGATGCCCCCTGTGTCATTATATTTCCCTCCCTTCTGATGCCCCCTGTGTCATTATTAGGGATCGACCGATTATCGGTTTGGCCGATACTATCGGCCGATAATCACGATTTTGGGCATTATCGGTATCGGCAATTATCTTGCCGATAAGCTGATAATGCCCCACCCCCACCGCACCGCATCCCCCATCCCCGGTTTTATTATTACCTGTTCCCGGGGCCCACGCTACTTCTGGCTCCTGCTGCGTCCTGCGTTACGCTGTGCGCAATGACAAGTGACGTGACGTGTGTGACGTCACGGTCAGTGTGCACAGTGATAGCTCAGGAGGACACCACCGGAGCCAGATGTAGAGTGGACCCCGGGCCCAGGTAATTATAAAACCAGGGATGGGGGAGGCAATGGGGCCGGGGCGGTGGGGGGTGCGACACGGCGGTAGGGGGGCGCGGAGCGGCGGTGGGGGGAGCGGTGTGGGGGTGGCGGTGATAGGACTCAGGACCCCCGGACAGGCAGGGGGAGAGTAGCGGGTGGCGGCGGCGGTCTATGGCACCGCAAAAGCCACTGCAGTGCATTGATTGATTTGTCCCGGGTGTCGGGCGATAGGAATTCCACATCCCTGATAAATGTTGGCACCCCTGATATTTTTCTAGAAAATGAAGTATTTCTCACAGAAAAGGATTGCAGTAACACACGTTTTGTGCAGTAGCACATGTTTATTCCCTTTGTGTGTACTGGAACTAAACCAAAAAAGGGAGGGAAAAAGCTAATTGGACGTAATGTCACACCAAACAAAATTATTGGCCCCTTAATTTAATATTTGGTTGCACACCCTTTGGAAAAAAATTACTGAAATCAGTCACTTCCTATAACCATCAATAAGCTTCTTACACCTCTCAGCTGGAATGTTCGATCACTCTTCCTTTGCAAACTGCTCCAGGTCTCCAGTATCCACTTCCACTTATTGAAAGGGCGCCTTTTCCCAACAGCAATTTTAAGATCTCTCCACCGGTGTTCAATGGGATTTAGATATGGACTCATTGCTGGCCACTTTAGAACTCTCCAGCACCTTGTTGCCATCCATTTCTTGGTGCTTTTTGACATATGTTTAGGGTCATTATCCTGCTAGACGACCGAAGATCTTGGACGAAAACCCAACTTTCTGACACTGGGCTGTACGGTGCGACCCAAAATCTGTTGGTAATCCTCAGATTTCATGGTGTCTTGCAAACATTCAAGGCACCCAGTGCCAGAGGCAGCAAATCAACCCCAAAATATCATTGAAACCTGTAGTAAAGTAGAAAAAAAAAAAGAGAGACCGGCGGGGGGCACCTAGTGCATTACCTCAATAACTAGGATCCCCTAGAAATGGCAAGGGGAGAGGAAAAAATGCAATAACGTGGGAGGATGGGCAAGCGTGCCCGTAGGTAACCTTAAACGAATGGTGTAACTCACATATCACCCCAACAAACTGGGGGTATCAGGAGGCAACAGCTGCTGGCCTTGAGATCCCAGGAGAAGGTGAAACCAATCCCGCAAAGCATAGTTGAGAAGAGTGAAGAAAAAAGGGTCTCGCTTGGTAGGTGCTTTTGTGTGGTTGCAAGGAAAGCTGAAATCCAAACTTGGAAACGTAGTATGGTAAACCAAAGGGTTTTATTGAGAATAGTAGCAGTTAAAACAATAAAAGGGGCTGCAGAGTAGGATGACACGTTTCAGAGGAACACCTTCCTCCTTCTTCAGATCAGTGTGGTACAGTAACAAACATTGCAGGTATATATGGGAAGTAAAATGGCGCCAATGTGACTGGGAGGAGACATGGCACATTAAAAACATGTTCTTAAAAAATACACATAATGTATTATAAAGTGTATACAACATCATAATTTTAAATAAAGAGTTGATGGTAGCTGTTGCTTTATTATTATGGTTATGAATGATATTTGTGGTGGTTGGGGGTGGCCAGAGGCTGGACCAATCGCTAGCCACATTGTAAGTGCATGGTTGCGTCGGCTGTGTCTCTGCCGGAGGCGTCGTTAGGACGCGTTGCCAGGATGGGAGTCACCTGACTCTTTTTGGCCAAGTTGGGCTATTTAGAATATTCACCTTCGTTTGCTCCTAAATGTCCTTTTGTGAGCAAAATGCAGCAACCTGCTGGGCAATCTGATTATGACTGATAATCAATGTAATATTCCACATCTCGAAAGTTGTTGGCAGAAGGGGGAGGATCTCGTGAAAATTTTGCTGCAAATGGAACACTTGGTAATCCAGTGCGGAATTAGGGGTGGGGACATAAAGAGTGGTGCTGGATCATGACATTGGTAATACATGGTTGTAGTTGACCACAAAAAAAGTAGTCTGCACAATAAATGTTTAATTGTTTTGATCTCTGTTTAATTTTTATTTTCAGCCTTTTTAACTGCACAGATGGTAAAGAACCCCTGGCTTCCCCAAATAGATACCAATTTTCACTAGTAAGGGTTAAAACAGGATCAGAATTAAGGTTATTTAGCTTAGAAAAAAGATGGCTTAAGGGTGACCTAATAACTATGTATAAATATATCAGGGGGCAGTATAGAGATTATTCTATGAAGTATTTATACCCATGACTTTACCTATAACAAGGGGGTATGCTCTATGTCTAGAGAAAAGAAGGTTTCGACACCAGCACAGACGGGGGTTCTTTACTGTAAGAGCAGTAAGACTCTCTGTGGGAGGAAGTGGTCATGAGTTCGAAAGGGGCCTGGATGCATTTCTGGAGAGTAATACCATTACAAGTTATGGATACTAGATTTATAGGAGAGTTGGAGTTAGGAAGGAATTAGTATGGGGCAATTGGAATTAATCTCATAAGGGTTTTCTGGCTTTCTTTGGATTAATTTAGTAGGGACACGAAAGGGATATAGGTTGAACTTAATAGACTCTTTTTACAACCAAGAATTAGTTAACAGGTATGTATGGCATTCACAAGCATGCTAGGGCAGTTCCTCTTATCAGGAGGCATGGCCCTCCTGGCGACTAGAAGCGCAGTGTGCATGCTTGGAGACGTGGCCCTCAAAACTGAATCTGAAATCTGAAGTGAAGGCACCAGAAATGGGCCATGACAAACATCCGGCAGCGCAAGGGAAAAAACTGAACAAAATACTCCATATGTGGTCTGACTAGTGATATATACAGAGGCAGTTCTATGCCTCTCTTGATACATCCCATTACAGTGTTAGCCTTGGCATCTGCATACCAATCCGTGTCATTATAGAATCTTTAAATCTAAGGAATAAGGGCCTGTCTAGCAGGATGCCTTAATTCCTGCAAAACCCTGGGATGGATGCAACCTGGGTCTGGTGATTTGTATGCTATAATGTTAATAAGGTAGCATCACAGCTTTTGTTGGGTTAAACAGGTGAGATTTGCTGGAGAATGTACATTATCACTACTCATTATCTGGCATTGAATTTTCCCGTGTTCATACAGTAGAGAAGAAGGCATTTAATAGTTTATTCCTTTCCCCATGCTAATCCACCATTACACCCAATTAGTTCTTAGGGAAAACATTTAAAGTTTATTATTACTCATTTCGGTAAAAATCATTTTGGGTTCTTTTTACTTTCTATGACAATCATTCTCTCTGTTGCAATTTATAATTTTATATAATTTTATTTCTTTTTCACAGAATTTATTCTTCTCCTTATAATGTTTTAACGCCTTCCCACTACCTTCTAGTTTTCAGATGATCTACAACTGTGATGTATTTTTAAGTGATTTTAATACAATTGGATAGATTTGGACCATACAAGGGTAGTTTAGTTTTGTAAATTGTATTTGTGCAGAGTTCTCCCTGAACATTAACTCCTTAATGAAATGCGCCATAAATGTACGGCGCTGCATAGCGTCAATTAGCGCACAGCGCCGTACATTTACGGCGGGGCTGTGACACGAGCGCAGGAGCTGCGCTCGCTTCATTCCCGGCGGGTCCTGGAGGCTGTCAGCAGCTGCAGATCCGCGGGTAATGGCGGACATCAGCGATCGCGCTGATGTCTGCCATTAACCTCTCAGGTGCCGTGATCAATACAGATCGCGGCATCTGCAGCAGTGCGCCACTTATAATGGCTGATCTGATCACCTGCGGCACTGTCGCAGGGATCAGATATGCCAAGATGGGGGACGATGGGGTCCTCTCACCTGCCTCCATCCGTTTCCTGGGGTCTTCTGCATTGATATGCCTTCCAGCAGACCAGAGCAGAAGATCGCCGATAATATTGATCAGTGCTATGCCCTATGCATAGCACTGAACAGTATTAGCTATCTAATGATTGCTATAAATAGTCCCCTATTTTAAAAAAAGTGAAAAAAAATTGAAAAAGCCCCTCCATCAATAAAGTTTTAAATCACCCCTTTTCTCCATATTAATACAAAAAGCGTAAAAAAAAACAAAAAAAAAAAAAGATAAATAATAAACATATTTGGTACATTTGCGTAAATGTCTGAACTATAAAAATAAAATATTAATGATCCCCTACGGTGAACGGTGTTAACGTAAAAAGAAAAAAAAAATCAAAATCAAATCAAAACATTTTGTAATATTTTCTTTTTTTTTGTCAAATCAAACTGCAAAAAAAATGTAATAAAAAGCGAGCAAAAAGTCAAATATATGCAAACGTGGTAGCAAAACAAACTACAGATCATGGCGCAAAAAATGAGCCCTCACACATCCCTGAATACGGAAAAATAAGAAAGTTAGAGGTGGTCAAAATAGGGCAATTTTAAACATACTGATTTTGTAAAAAACAAGTTTGAAATTTTTTAAAAGCAGTGCAATAATAGAAATGTATGTAACCATGGGTATCATTTTAATCGTATTGACCCAGAGAATAAAGAAAACATGTAATTTTTACCATAAAGTGTACAGTGCAAAAACTAAACCCCCCCAAATTTGCTAAATTATGATTTTTGTTTAATTTTACTTACACAAAAAAAAATGTTGGGGTTTACCATACATTTTAGGGTAAAATGAATGATGTCATAACTGGTCATGCAAAAAAACAAGCCCTCATATGGGTCTGGGAATGGAAATATAAAAGAGTTATGAATTTTAGAAGGCGAGGAGGAAAAAAACAAAAACGCAAAAATTGGCTGTGTGCTTAAGGTGAAAATGGGCTGAGTCCATAAAAGGGTATTCCAGGAATTTTTTTTATTTGACTATGCTACAGGGGCTATAAAGTTAGTGTAGTTCATAATATAGTGTCTGTACCTGTGTGTGACGGTTTTCTCACAATTCTAATGTGATTTTCATTCCAATATTTATTTTTAACAGCATACAAAATTACTGTTGTCTCAGATTTTTCCCAGGTCACTAGTCACTAGTCAGCTGATGACAGAGAGTCTGTCTGCTTCAATGGGTGGAGGGATCACTTTGTAGGAGAGAGATCAATCTGCAACTAATGCAACAGCTGTAGGCACCCTGATTGAAAACCTCAGGTCTTTTGAATTGATGCAGCTCATTTATGTTTCAATGGGTGGGGAGGCTGATGTGTGGGAGAGAGGAAAATGGAATTGTGAGATTTGTAGAGAGAAAAAAAGAAAAGAAAGTCAAACAGGAAATACCAGTTCACAAAAAGCTAGCCACAGTGTTCTGGTAATCTCACAACATAGCCATTTAGCCCCAAGACAAGCGCAGATCCTTCCTAAGAATGTCCATAAATGTCTGCCAGGTACATACTAAAATCACCTTATGGTGGATAATCCCTTTAAGGGGTTAACCCCCTAACGACGCCGGACGTACATTTACTTCCTATACATAACCGCAAGCATCGGAGCGATGCTCTGATCATGCGTGGCAGGTCCCGGCTGCTGATAGCAGCCAGGGACCCGCCAGTAATGGCAGACATCCGCGATCATGCGGATATCCGCCATTAACCCCTCAGATGCCGTGATCAATACAGATCACGGCATCTGCAGCATTGCTGTCCCTAAAATTGAGGATCCGATCATCCAGAACGGCAGACGGGGGCCTCCTCACCTGCCTCTGCTGCCTTCCATGGGTCTTCTGCTCTGCGATCAAGCAGACCAGAGCAGAAGATGACCGATAATACTGATCAGTGCCATGTCCTATGCATAGCACTGAACAGTATTAGCAATCAAATGATTGCTATAAATAGTCCCCTATGGGGACTATTAATGTGTAAAAATAAAAGTCAAAAAAGTTTTTAAAAAAATATGAAAAAACCCCTACCCCAATAAAAACGTTGTCCCATTTTCCCTATTTCACCCCCAAAAAGTGTAAAAAAAAATATTTTATATACATATTTGGTATAAAATGTTAATGATACCGTACGGTGAACGGTGTGAACGTAAAAAAAAAAGTCCAAAATAGCTGCTTTTTATAACATTTTTTTCCCCCAAAATTTTTTTTATATCATTTTTTTAAAAGTTTTATATGAGCAAATATGGTATCAGTGAAAAGTACAGATCACGGCACAAAAAATTAGCCCTCACACAGCTCCTTATACGGAAAAATGAAAAAGTTATTGGTCTTCAAAATAGGGGGATTTTAAAACGTACTAATTTGGTTAAACAGTTAAACAGGTTCTTTTTTAAGAGCAACAATAATAGAAAAGTATGTTATCATGGGTATCCTTTTAATCGTATTGACCCAAAGAATAAAGAACTCGTGTCATTTTTACCGTAAATTGTACGTTGTGAAAACAAAACCTTCCAAAATTTGCAAAATTGCGGTTTTCTTTTAAATTTCCCCACACAAATAGTATTGTTTGGGTTGCGCCATACATTTCATGGTAAAGTAAGTAATGGCATTAAAACGCACAACTGGTCACGCAAAAACCAAGCCCTGATACTAGTCTGTGGATGAAAATATAAAAGAGTTATGATTTTTTGAATGCGAGGAGGAAAAAACAAAAACGTAAAAAATTGTCTGAGTCCTTAAGGCCCAAATGGGCCGAGTCCTTAAGAGGTACTCCGGTGGGAGAACTTTCCCCCCCCCCCCCCCAAATCAACTGGCTCCAGAAAACTGATTTGTAGATTACTTCTATTCAAAGATTTTAATCCTTCCAGTACTTATCAGCTACTGTATGCTCCAGAGGAAGTTGTGAAGTTCTTTTCAGTGTGACCACAGTGATTTGAAAACATTTTTTTCCACTGTAGTACCCCTTTAAGGACTGTATAGATATGTCGATATAAGATATTACACATGGCAACAGCAAAAACACTATGTATATGTCTTGCAGGACTTGTGTATGTGCAGAAGTTTTCAGCTTTTTAAAGTTTTGTACCAGGCTTATCACTTTTCAAAAAATATTCAGAATTAGCATGAAATGCTGGTAAAGTAAATTTCCCCATTGATTTAACAACAGTCCCACTTATCTTTTTTTGACTTTGAGAGGAATAATGCTTTAAGTGGATTTTAGAAAGAATATGCTAAGACAAATGCATATTTTAAGAAATTATTCCAAGTCTTAAAAGACATTTTGAGATGAAAAGCACAGTACTTATATGAGATTTACTAAGAGCAAAATTTTCACTTAACATTTGACCTTGCAAATGTCAATGTATCAAGAAGGGCAAAGATGTTCAATTAACATAGATGGCATAACTTGAAGCAAAAGTTGAAATATTGGTTGAGCTATGATCTATATTTCCAGAGCATACGATGTAAAACTAACCAAGATAAAAGAGGTACTATAATAATTTAAAATACTGCCAAGCTAAAAGCATAAGTTGAGCTCTAAATGTATTATCTATGATTTATGATCTGAAAATGATGTGGTGTAAGACACAGCCAAAGTTTGTTTACCCATGATCACCAATGGGTTCAAAATATCAAGTGGTCATTACAAATTGTGTATAATTTCCATGTAAATTTTAATGTTTATTATTATTAAGAAATAATAATTATAAGAAGAAGAATGTTCATTAAGCTTTAGAAACGCTGTAATACTTTAGAACCCTGGTGGGCAACCATAGATTGGGGTCTCTTGGTAGATCTCTGACAGATCCTGAATTGATCCCAATGCTTTAAAGCATTGCTACCATTTCAAAAAACTTTTGACATGTCAGAGACATTTCAAAAGTTTTTATCAGTAAGGGTCTGGGCACAGAGACCCCCATTAATCACAAGAGCAAGAAAAGAGAAGCACATGGCTGAGTACTATTTCTTTCAATCTCTCCTTGCTGCAGAAGATGGATTCTACAGTATATCTATTTAGCCCATTTCCTACAGAGCAGATACACAGAAGGAATTACTTAACCAAGCACTTTTCCCAGCTTGTTCTGTCAATCGGTGGGGGTCTGAACACCCACACTCCAGCTGATTGAAACTTTTGACATGTCTCCATGACATACCAAATTTTTTTGGAAATGTAAAATTGTAAGCTGGCCATTCACAAAAAATTTCACTTTTTAGTCTTTTTTAAATGATATTTTCACGGTTGGTCTGTGCAGGTTATTGTTTTGGCTGACAATGCCAAAAGATAAAATGCCAAATTCATGACATGGTCATCTGCCTTGGTCTGGTCTTGGTCTCTAAATCTGCAATTTGGCACAAACATCTTTACCTGAAAATCAAATGACTGCTTCTGTATAACAGCAAAAAGTTCAACACATCAAGTTTCCACTTGGTTTTTCTTCTGGCAGTTTTTGAGCCAAAGTCAGAAGTGGATCCATAAGGGAGGAGAAGTGTACATTTTTCCTTTATATGTCCTATTCCTTTTGAATACACGTCTGGCTTTGGCTGAAAAACTGCAGTGGCAGTTTTACAAAAACTGCCAGAGAAAAAACCAAGTAGAAACTTAGCCTAAATCAGATTTTTCCCAGAATTGTTTATTGGTCAGTGTGTAGTACAGACAGCAGTAAGTGGTAAAAAATCACTACTGTATGGCCAGCGTTCGTTCAGCTTTAGGAGCATCTGTTTTTTAATATTACAACACATCCTAGATTCCACGAATATTAGGGAATATAAACATGGTAAAGAAAAACAACTTTTATTGAAGTAAAAGTATTTCTTACTGCAGTGGCGTTGCTAAGGTTGGTGTCACCCGGTGCGATATAAAATAGTGTCACCCCATACCTACCCCCCCCCCCCCCCCCCAGTAAGTTTTTAGCCTGTTGTGACAGGCGCCACTGATGTAGAGCAGTGTGAAAAATTCCAGTATAATAATCAAATATACCAATTGCCAAAGAATGGGAAAGACCTAAAAAAGGTTTCACCAATTAAAACTACAGCTCCCAATATGACCTAAGCAGTGGTGAGGTTATGCTGGGAGAAGGCCCGATGCTGTCATAAGGCAAACCATGCGTCCGCTTGAGGGTGCATGGACTCGCAGCTGATGGGGGTGGAAAAATGAAGACTTTTTTTTATACTAAGACCCCCACCTGTGTGCCCCACCGCCGCACAGCAGAGGTCACTGCCACCACTCCACCCTCTCTGGTTTTATTGCTGCGGCCCACCGAGATTCCTGAAATGGAGCTTCGCTTGTGTAGGCAGAAATCCTTGCACCGGCCCTGGCTGGGAGTTGTAGTTTTACTCATCACAACTGCAGAACTTACAAGTGACTACAGCTCTGATGGGACATAGTGAGGAAAATACACAACAATATCAGTGACTACAGGTGACTTCTCTATAGTCTTTCCTTATGCACCCTCATCATACATAAGGAGGATCATCCTCCTGCCAGTGGCACCCCCCATCATCCAGGATGGTGGGGGTGCTACTGGCAGAAGGATGATCCTCCCAATGGATTATGAGGGTGCTATGGCCAGGATGATGGGGGTGCTACATCTGCAGGAGCATCCTCCTACCAGTAGCACCCCCATCATCCCGGAGGATGATCTGCTGATGGATGATGGGGGTGCAGCACCCCCATAATTCATCAGTAGCACCCTCATCATACATAAGGAGGATCATCCTCCTGCCAGTAGCACCCCCATCATCCCGGAGGATGATCCTGCTGATGGATGATGGGGTGCTACTCACAGGAGGATGATCCTGCTGATGGATGATGGGGGTGCTACTCACAGGAGGATGATCCTGCTGATGGATAATGGGGGTGCAGCACCCCATCATTCATCAGTAGCACCCCCATCATACATAAGGAGGATCATCCTCCTGGCAATGGCACCCCCCAGAGCCTCTCAGCACCCCCTTTCTCCCTGTTACATTAAAACATTAAAGGGGTACTCCGGTGAAAACCTTTTTTCTTTTAAATCAACTGGCTCTGGAAAGTTAAACAGATTTGTAAATTACTTCTATTAAAAAATCTTAATCCTTCCTGTACTTATTAGCTGCTGAATACTACAGAGGAAATTCTTTCCTTTTTGGAATGCTCTCTTCTGACATTACGAGCACAGTGCTCTCTGCTGACATTATTATAATAATAATAAGTCTTTATTTATTTATTGTTGTCCTTAGTGGGATTTGAACCCAAGGCCCCAGCACTGCAAGGCAGCAGTGCTAACCACTGAGCCACCATGCTGCCCTTAGCATACATCTGCTGTGCACGGATGCTAAAATGGACAGAGATGTCAGCAGAGAGCACTGTGCTCGTGATGTCATCAGTGTTCCAAAAAGAAAGGAATTTCCTCTGTAGCATTCAGAAGCTAATAAGTACTGGAAGGATTAAGATTTTTTAATAGAAGTAATTTACAAATATGTTTAACTTTCTGGCACCAGTTGATTTAAAAGAAAAAAGGTTTTCACCGGAGTACCCCTTTAAATTAGTGTTTCCCAACCAGGGTGCTTCAGGCTGTTGCAAAACTACAACTCCCAGCATGCCCGGACAGCCAAAGGCTGTCTGGGCATGCTGGGAGTAATAGTTTTGCAACAGCTGGAGGCACCCTGGTTGGGAAACACTGCATTAAATACACAGTTTTGCAGAGAGGTCTCACCAGCCTCTTGTCTTCACTTTCTCCTCTCCCCGGGCGGCTCCAGGTCCAGGAATGTCCGGGGGTTGGGGAGGAATTTATCACCCATGAATCCTCAGAAGACGCGGAGCACATGAGGCAGGGACACGTCGGGGGAGGGAGCAGACGTGCGCACGGCACTTCTGTTCCCAGAAAGCATTGCAGGTCTTAAAGAGGCAGCTTCCTGGGGCTGGGGGATAGGATTGTGTCGGGGGCTGAAACTGGAGTGCGGCAGCCTGCAGGTCATGAAAGAAGCCTCTTCTGTCTGGGGATGCTGCAAATACCGGCTGAGTTGAGTGACGGTGTGCAGATGCGGGGGGTGGGGGTGGGGGGGGTGCTGCCGGCCGTGGTGTCACCCCTCCAGGGTGGTGTCACCCGGTGCGCTCCGCACCCCCCACACCCGGGTCGCAACGCCACTGTCTTACTGATTTCTTTTAGACCTTAAGTGTTGAATTATAAAATAGTTGTACAGTGTTATAGAACTCTGGTCACATTACAAAAAGTATATCCCTCCGTGTCTGCTGGAGATGTGGTAGTTCCCTGGGGTCCATGCTCCATATTTGGTGGAAGTGTACCGATGTTAGTAATCTGTCAAACATATCAATTTAATGCCCTCCATAGCTCTGCGCTTAGTCCTACCAGGTCTTATTCCTTTACTGCGGCCTAAAAAGATCCCGTGCCTACACACTTGACATGTATTGACGCCCTTAAAGCGGTACTCCGCCCCTAGACATCTTATCCCCTATCCAAAGGATAGGAGATATGATGTCTGATCGTGGGGGGACTCACCGCTGGGGACTCCCGGGATCTCGGCTGCAGCACCTCGCTGTCATTACTGCCCAGAACAAACTCACTCTGTGTGAAATGACGGGCGATACAGGGGCCAGAGCAGTGTGACATTACGCCCCGTGGGGTGGAGCCGTGACGTCACGATGCTCCGGCCCCTGTATCGACTGTCATTACGCCCAGAGCGAGTTTGCTCTGTGCAGTAATGACAGCGGGGTGCTGCAGCCGAGATCTTGGGGTCTCCAGCGGCGGGACCCCTGCGATCAGACATCTTATCCCCTATCCTTTGGATAGGGGATAAGATGTCTAGGGATGGAGTACCCCTTTAACTACATAATGCATCTAGAGAGACTCAAACCAGACAAAAATGTATTTAGTAACCCTCACCTCCTGCTGGACTCAGAGTTGGTTGCTCTTCTGGGACTAGGCCCTCCCCTATTTTTCTACCCTTGGTTTCTCAACCCAAGGTTGCTGGTTTAAATATGAACAACTTCAGCACATTTATTCCTCCCTCATACCCAAACAGTAACCGCTCACCTAGACAGCTCACTCCTTTTGCATACCTATGTGTTATTTTCAGGGCGTCTCATTGGTTTCTCCAGTATATGTAGTGCTGTGGGGGAGAGAGGAGATTGATACCAAGCCCGCTTATATTCTTAATTAGGAATAGATCCTAAACAGATTATTTATACAGGATGATCTTTCTAGGATGTTCTTACTCATAAAACATCTTGGATACAAGAGCATAACTTTAAGTCTAGGTGGTTAGGTGGTATAGATGTGTGAAATGTTCCCTACTGCTTCTGCCACCTGCTAGCATTGTCTGCAGACCCGTAGTATGTTTATGCACACCTCGTGGGATTGACCACTCATGTGTCTCTTCTGGATATCTACATTACATATTTATAACAAGGTTTGTTCTGACTCCAGGTACAGACTTGAGTCTTTGTACAGATAGTTTGCCTGCATGACTATTGCATTTGTCTGTCTCATACCACAGTTGTGTTCTTGTGATCTTTTTATATGACTGTCTTTTCTTCTTGCACGAATACTGTGTTCCTTTATCTGATACTGTTATTCTGATCGCACATGTTTTGTATTCTTGTATATTTATAAAAATATAAAAAAAGAATTTTCATGAAAGTATCTCTCCAACTTTTTTCTCCCATTTGACCTCCAGATATCTCTACTCTGGCTGGCTAGGTTCCCAAGTCAACCACTCAATGCCCAGAAAGTTTTATGTACACATCCTATTAACTAGAATAGGTTTTGGCAACCCAATTTCCCACGGTGGAGTTGCATCAATCCACTCCAAGTTTGGAAGAGCAACTTGGGGGGAGGGGTTGTCACTCTATGGTTTGTTGCAAACTACAAAATGTGAGAGAAATATTCAGTTATAGAGTGCTACCAGATATTTTCATATGACTAAGCTAATTGTGAAAACAACACATTCAAAGGCAAGAATACGATTTATTGTACATAAGCTTCTAGCCCACTTCCTGTGATTTCATGTTTTAAATAAGCAGATTTACAACCTTCAACTAGATTTATCGTACACTTTCCTTTGGTTTCAGCTTTTGATGAAGCTGCCCACATGTAGATACAAACTGGGCACCGATCAATGAAAGTAAATAATTTAGAAGAACTGAGACTAAGGCAGAGCTGCTCTTTCCTTGTACTGGCAGCAGGTAAATCATTTCCAAAAACACAAGACAGCACAGCTAGCACTTTATTTTTGGTCTGGTTTTGACATTTACAACTAATGGGTGTTTGCAATGGGTGTTTGCAAAGGATCAACAAATTTGTAAAACAGACACGTAGGGCTTTAGTGATAAAATGAGAAGCTCTAGTCACTTTCCACTATTAATAATCTTGCAATCATTACATAAATTATGAATCACTGTTTTCATTTTATGAGTACTATATAAACACACATGCCGGAAGCAGCTGTGATGTTCATGGTTGTAGTAAATTTCCAACTAATCTGGCTCAGCCCCTATAATCGGTCCTAATTTGATTATTACATCTCAACTCAACTCATCTAAATTAACCGCAAGTTTAATTATATACCTTGTATACCAACTGAGACTTTAAAATGGTGGGTAGTGGCCCAGGTGGTAGATTGGACAGTAGTTGAGCCCTCTATCTACAGCACCCTATAACAAAAGTGGTGTGTGCCTTCAAATGGGCACTGTCAGATTCAAAAACCTTTTATATTGTTATGAGTAGCGCTGCTGCCAGACGCGTTGGCCGCGAGATCACTCCTGCCCCGTCCTCTCATGCTGGCCCTGCTGCGGTTCACATCGCGGGACGCGCCCACATGCGAACGTCGGGCTGTCGCTCACATCCCCATGTCTATGTCCCCTCTACTGTCCCTGGCCACCAGCGCGTGCGTCCCCGCCTCCAGCGCACCCGATTCCAGTGATTTAAAGGGCCAGTGAATCATTGATTGGTGCTTGTCTGGTTCTGACCCTTATTTAACCCTGCACTTTCTCTTGACCCCTGCCAGATCTTTGTGCCATTCAACCTAAGAGAAAGCATTCTGTTTGTTTCTTGCCTTGCCGTGTATCTGACCCCATGGCTACGTATCCTGACCATGCTCCTGTGCCACTTGCCCTCTGACCTATTGCTACATGACCTGACCTTGCATCAGTGCTGCCAGTCCTGACCTCCTACCTGTTCCTCACTACAACTATGACTCATTCCTTCTGTGCCACGCATGTCCTCCGCAGCCTTTGTGGACGAGTCGTGCCAGGGGTAGCGACCTGGGAACCACCTGCCGCAGCAAGTCCATCCGGCTTTGTGGCAGGCTCTGGTGAAAACCAGCGGTTCGTTAGACTCCGCTCCCTCGTATGACTCACGCCATTGTCCACAACAGGTATAGTGGATCCACTCCTCTGCATTGGCCTGGAATGACGAGGCCCTGTGTGCTACCTTTAAAAAAGGACTATCCAGTAGAGTGAAGGATGCTCTCGCTGCACGAGATCCTCCATCTTCCCTGAGTGACCTCATTCAGGTATCCACTCGAATAGATGTGCATTTTGCCAAGAGGCAGGAGGAACTTCGTCAAGAACAAGAACCAGTTCGGACATGTCTTCTCTGTTTGGCGCCTGTGTTTCAGCAGCCACCTCAACCACCCTTCTTGCCCTCAGCCGAAGAAGCTATGCAGGTGGATTTTGCCCGTCTAACCCAGCAGGAGAGGTTCCTGCCAATTAAATGAAAATTTGTGTCTCTACTGTGGCTGCCCGGAGCATTTCCTCAAAGATTGTTCTTTGCGACCACTACGTCCGGGAAACGCACGCACCTAGGAAATGTGGGAGGGGGTCCCTAGGTGTGAATTCCACCTCTCCACGATTGACCACACCGGATCAAGTCTATACCTCTAACAATGCTTCGTTCTTCGCCTCAGCCTTTCTTGCCTAAACCATGCTGTGCAATTCCACACTGAACCTCTTTTATTGCAAGTGGGAGTATTGCACAAGGAGAAGATAGAGTTCTATGTGCTTCCTCATTGTACTTCAGAACTTCTTCTTGGTCTCCCTTGGCTACAGCATCATGCCCCAGCTCTAGACTGGCAAACTGGTGAAATCACCTGCTGGAGGTCCTACTGCCAGAATCACTGGTGACTCTGCAACCCAAAAGTGTCACAACGCCTCCTTCCCTGCCGAGCCTGCCTCTTCCTTATCAGGACTTTACAGATGTGTTATGCGAAAAGCAGGCTGAAAGCCTTCCTCCACACCGTCCCTATGATGACATACTGCCTGGGACTACGCCCCTGCCGATGCTGGATTCTTCTTTGGGAAAAAGAAGGACGGCTCTCTCCGCCCTTATATTGATTACAGGGGACTTAATAAAATCACTGTCAAGAATCGATACCCCTTACCTTTGATTTCAGAACTGTTTGATCACCTGCGGGGTACCAAAATCTTTCTCTAAGCTGGATCTGCGAGGAGTGTAAACTTCATCAGAATATGGGAAGGAGACGAATGGAAGATAGCTTTTAATACCTGTGATGGGCACTACGAGTACCTTGTGATGCCATTTGGTCTCTGTAACGCCCCGGCCGTTTTCCAAGAATTCGTCAATGACCTCTTCCGTGATCTTCTCTACACATGTGTTGTGGTCTATCTGGATGATAGCCCAACTTGGAGCTTCATTGCACACATATACGACAGGTCCTACGACGCCTACGGGACAATCATCTCTATGCAAAACTCGAGAAATGCCTCTTTGAGAAGACAAGTCTTCCATTTCTTGGATATATAGTCCCCAATCAAGGCCTCCAGATGGACCCTGATAAGTTGTCTTCAGTTCTTAACTGGCCTCTACCTACTGGCTATACAACACTTTCTGGGGTTTGCCAATTATTATTTTCCTCCTTGGTTGCTCCTATTGTGGCTCTTACTAAGAAGAACAGTATCCCCAAATCCTGGCCTAGCGAGGCTGAAGAAGACTTCTCCCGATTAAAATTGGCGTTTGCCTCTGCTCTAGTTTTATCGAGACCTGACCCAGAAAAACCCTTCTTCCTTGAAGTAGATGCCTCTTCGGTAGAAGCTGGAGCTATTCTGACCCAAAAGACCTCCAGGGGTAAATCCGTGATTGTGTTTTTTTCTCCAAGACCTCTTCGCCTACCGAGAGGAATTATTCCATTGGAGATCATGAACTATTGGCCATTAAGCACGCCTTGGAAGAATTGCGTCACCTACTCGAAGGCTCTACTCATCCAGTCAGTATCTACACTGATCATAAGAAACTTTTGTACCTTCAGTCCCCTCAGAGTCTGAATCCCCAGCAGGCCTGGTGGTCTCATTCAAAATCTAGATTCAATTTCCTAATCCATTTTTGGCCCGCGGATAAGAATATCAAGGCTGATGCTCTCTCCAGGGCTTCTGATGTGGTGGGTCTGGACTCCTCCCCTAGGCACATAGTGCCTCCTGAGCGTTTGGACTCTTGCGCACCTCTTGACCTACAGCAAGTTCCACCTGGGAAGTCTTTTGTACTATCCTGCCTTAGAACGAAGCTTTAGAAAGGTAAAATTCAAGTCTTCAGGCGCTGATCAGATGCACTGGGTAAACACGGACCCGAGATTATTGTCCAAAAAGCTGATTTATTAGCACAAACGTGACGTGTTTCTGGTCCGAAATGGACCCTTAGTCAGACATGGTGCATACAGGGAGGTAGCAAGGCCCACAATACCCTCAGGGTATGCACCTGTCTGACGAAGGGTCCATTTCAGACCGGAAACGCGTTATGTTTGTGCTAATAAATCAGCTTTTTGGACAATAACCTTGGGTCCGTGTTTACCCACTGCATCTGATCAGCGCCTGAAGACTTGAATTTTACCTTTCTAAAGCATTTTTCTACCGAACCAGTGTTCCTGATTCCAGACAAGCTACGGCTGCAGATCGACTCATCATATAAAACCAGACGTCCACTGAGGTGTTGTGATCTCAGCAAAACCCCATATGGTGAGTGTAAAATTGCTTATCATTGCATTGTCATTTATCCTTGACATATTACACTAGGGGGCGTATCCCCCCCCTTTTTTTTTCCCATTGTGTACGCCTTAGAATTAAGGTATTGAATTGGGGACATTCTTCTCTATTGGCCGGGCACCCCAAAATTCGAAAGTCTACTCAGCTCATCTCTCCTCAATATTGGTGGCCGAACGTGGAATGCGAGGTTTCTGATTTTGTCCATTCCCGCACTACTTGTGCCAAAGACAAGACTCCACGTCTTAAGCCTGCAGGCCTTCTTCAACCTTTGCCCATTCCAGAGAGCCCTTGGACTCACATCGCCATGGACTTCATCACTGACCTACCATCCTCCTCTAATAACACAGTCATCTGGGTTGTCACAGATCGTTTCTCCAAAATGTCCCATTTTGTTCCTTTGCCTGGACTTCCCTCAGCTGGCGGATATTTTTCGTTTACATGGTACCTTCTGTGGATGACCAGATCCAGGATTTCATGACTATTTGGCAGGAGACTTGACGGTCCTTGATACACGCCTCTACCCTTATGAAGTCTCAAGCAGACAAGAGAAGAAGACCACCTCCAATCTTCTCTCCTGTTGATAAAGTTTGGCTGTCTGCCAAATACGTTCAACTGAAGATCCCCAGCTACAAACTTGGTCCTCGGTTCCTCGGTCCTTTTAGGATTTTACGTCAAATCAATCTGGTCTCCTATAAGCTCTGCCTGCCTCCTTCCTTACGCCACTGGTCCTCAACTGTTTCTCCCAGGGGGAAGTCTCTCCTACTCCCGTGTCCAGCACTGCCGATGTTTTTGAGGTTAAGGAGATTTTTGCCAACAAGACCATCAGGGGGAAATGGTAGTTCTTGGAGGATTGGAAGGGTTTTGATCCCGAGGAGAGGTCCTGGGAACCTGACGAGAACTTCCTAGATCGGGACCTGGTGCTGAGGTTCCTGCCACCCAAAAAGAGGGGGGGGGGGTACTTTTATGAGTAGCGCTGCTGCCAGACGCACTGGCCTGTCCTCTCATGCTGGCTCTGTTGCGGTTCGCATCACGGGACGCGGCCGCATGCAAACGCCGGGCCGTCACTCACCTCCCCACGTCTCTGTCCCCTTCGCTGTCCCTGGCCACTGGCACGTGGTGTATCCCCGCCTCCTAGGGCACGCACGCGCCAGCTTCCTATGATTTAAAGTGCCAGTGCACCATTGATTGGTGCTTGTCTGGTTCTGACCTTATTTAACCCCGCACTTCCTCTTGACCCCTTCCAGACCTTTGTGCCATTCAGCCTAAGAGAAAGTGTTCTGCTTGTGTCTTGCCTTACCGTGTATGTGACCCCATTGCTATGTATTCTGACCTTGCTCCTGTGCCGCTTGCCCTCTTGCTATGTGACCTGACCTTGCTTCAGTGCTGCCAGTCCTGACCTCCTGCCTGTCCCTCACTACGACTCTGACTCATTCCTTCTGTGCCACGCATCTCCTCAGCAACCTTTGTGGACGAGTCGTGCCAGGGGTAGTGTCCTGGGAGCCGCCTGCCGCAGCAAGTCCATCCGGCTTTGCGGCAGGTTCTGGTGAAAACCAGCAGCTCCTTAGATTTCGCTCCCTGGTATGACTCACGCCATCATCCACAACAGGTACAGTGGATCCGAGCAGCCTGCAGTGATTGGATAAAGAGATCCAGAACAGCACACTAGACTCAGGGAGGAAGATAAGTTATGCAGAGTGGGGAAAAACACCCTCCACAGCACGGAATGACAAATCAATACAGCAACAGATATTTGTGAGAGAAGTATAGGCGCTAGACACATAAAATTATATGTACATGATCAGGATTGCGTAACATACAACCTTTTTTGTGAGATATCACGGGTTCTCTTTAATATCTATTTAATTTCTTTATTTTATATAGCTTAGGCAGGGATGTGGAATTCCTATCACCCGACGCCCGGGACTAGCAGTTTTGGGCGCCGGGCAGGTGAATTTGTCCGGCCCTTAGCCCAGCTTCGGGCAAGCAGGGCCGGACCTGACAAGTGCGGCGGCGATCTGCAGTCTGTATGGAGCGGGCTCCCCACTGCTTCCTGTGTCCTCGGAAGCAGAGCAGGGGAGATGAGAAGCTGTGTACAGTATTTGTCTTCTCTCCCCTGCTCTGCAGACGTGCGGGGGGAGATGAGGGGCGTGGCTTCTTGCTCCCCGTGCAGACCTGCGTCCTCTGCCTTCACTCCCCCCAGCTGTAGTTTCGGAGAGCTGAGGGGAGGAGGCACGTCTGCACGGGGAGATGCTTGCGGCGCTCACAGGGGAGTATGGAGCGGGCTCCGGATTCCTGCCTGCTCCATACTCTGCAGCCCCCGGCTGTTCTCAGTAGCCGAGGGCCGCCGCTAATAGCCAGCATGCGGCGATCGTCGCGGCTGGCTATTAACCCTTTAGAACGCCGCTGTCAAAGCTGATAGCGGCGTCTAAAGGGACATGTGAATGCTCCCTGGTGGGCTAGTGGGGTGGATCACCCCCCGCAGCGCGATCGCAGGGGGGCGATCCACTATGGAGGTAGCCGGAGGGCTTACCTCTGTTCCCTGCTGTCCCGGCTCTCTCATTGATAGATCCTGGCTGGACTAGGCTCTATCAATGGATCACAGAGCACACAGATTAACCCCTTAAGGACGCAGGACGTAAATGTACGTCCTGGTGCGGTGGTACTTAACGCACCAGGACGTACATTTATGTCCTGTGCATAACCGCGGGCATCGGAGCGATGCCCGTGTCATGCGCGGCTGATCCCGGCTGCTGATTGCAGCCAGGGACCCGCCGGCAATGGCCGACACCCGCGATCTCGCGGGCGACCGCCATTAACCCCTCAGGTGCCGGGATCAATACAGATCCCGGCATCTGCGGCAGTACGCGATTTCAATGAGTGATCGGATCGCCCGCAGTGCTGCTGCGGGGATCCGATCATTGAGAACGCCGCACGGAGGTCCCCTCACCTTCCTCCTTCCGGCTCCCGGCGTCTCCTGCTCTGGTCTGAGATCGAGCAGACCAGAGCAGAAGATGACCGATAACACTGATCTGTTCTATGTCCTATACATAGAACAGATCAGTATTAGCAATCATGGTATTGCTATGAATAGTCCCCTATGGGGACTATTCAAGTGTAAAAAAAAATGTTAAAAAATGTAAAAGTAAAAAAAAAAGTGAAAAATCCCCTCCCCCAATAAAAAAGTAAAACGTCAGTTTTTTCCTATTTTACCCCCAAAAAACTTAAAAAATAAATTTAATAGACAAATTTGGTATCGCCGCGTGCGTAAATGTCCGAACTATTAAAATAAAATGTTAATGATCCCATACGGTGAACGGCGTGAACGTAAAAAAAAAAAAAAAAAAAAAGTCCAAAATTGCTACTTTTATAATACATTTAATTTAAAAAAAATTATAAAAAATGTATTAAAAGTTTTTTATATGCAAATGAGGTATCAAAATAAAGTACAGATCATGGCGCAAAAAATGAGCCCTCATACCGCCGCTTATATGGAAAAATAAAAAAGTTAGAGGTCATAAAAATAAAGGGATTATAAACGTACTAATTTGGTTAAAAAGTTTGTGATTTTTTTTAAGCGCAACAATAATATAAAAGTGTGTAATAATGGGTATCATTTTAATTGTATTGACCCTCAGAATAAAGAACACACTTCATTTTTACCGTAAATTGTACGGCGTGAAAACGAAACCTTCCAAAATTAGCAAAATTGCGTTTTTCTTTTTAATTTCACCACAAAAATAGTGTTTTTTGGTTGCGTCGTACATTTTATGATATAATGAGTTATGTCATTACAAAGGACAACTGGTCACGCAAAAAACAAGACCTCATACTAGTCTGTGGATGAAAATATAAAAGAGTTATGATTTTTAGAAGGCGAGGAGGAAAAAATTTAAACGTAAAAATGTAATTGTCTGAGTCCTTAAGGCCAAAATGGGCTGAGTCCTTAAGGGGTTAATAGAGTTCAATAGAACTCTATTCATCTGTCTGAGGAATCTAATGATTCCTCCAATAAGTGTAATAAAGTGTAAAAAAAAAAAAAAAAAGTTTTAATAAAAGTTTCAAAGACATACATTAACCTAGTGGTCTTCAAACTGTGCCCCTCCAGATGTTACAAAACTACAATTCCCAGCATGCCAGGACAGCCGTTGGCTTGCTGGGAGTTTAGCAACATCTGGAGGGCCACAGTTTGAAGACCACTGCATTAACCCCTTCCATGTTAAAAATTCAAATCACACCCTTTTCCTATATAAAAACATGCAAACATAATAAAAATAAACATATTTGGTATCGCTTCGTGCGTAATTGTACAGCCTATTAAAATATAACATTATGTATCCCGTACGGTAAATGTAAAAAAAAATACCAAACCACAGATTTGCTATTTTTATAATATCCCAGAAAAAAAAGTTAAAAAGCGATTAAAAAGTCAGATCAATACCAAAATGGTACCGATACAAAAAACAGATTATGGCGCAAAAATGAGCCCTCATACAGCCTGGTATGTGGGGAAAAAATAAAGCTACAGGGGTTAAAAAATGGCAATGAAAAAAAACTAGAAAAAGTTCAGAATTAGTAAAACATGGCGTAAACTATACAAATCTGGTATTGCTGTAATCAGGCGCCTAAAGTATAAAACTAACATGTTACCTCAACCACAAGGTGAATGGCGCAGAAAAGAAAACCACCAAATCTGCAAAATTATCTTTTACTATTTCAATTTCAATTCCCTATTTTATTTTTTGGTTCAGAGAACATGTTTTTGAAAAATTAAAAGGTATCATTATAGTAGGTAGTTATGGCTATTATAGGGCGAGAAGGAAAAAATTTAAGCGTAAAAGCGAAAATTGGCCCGGACAAGTGGATCGTCATGAGGGACAAGTAGATTTTGCTCCATTTTAGTCCCGTGGACAAGTAGTTTTTTATAAAATTTCCACACCCCTGTTAGGCTGTGTTCACATCATGCTTAGTGATCTCCACTTAGCATTTATATTAGCAGGGAGTGAGAAAAGGGCTGGAATAATTCAAAGTCTCCTTCTACTCTGACCATCATTGAAAATAAAGTGTGCAGCTTATTAGTAATCATACCTAACAAACAGCCGAAATAAAATGATAAAAAAATAACTCCTATTAAAAGAACCTTACAACCTAAAGATTTTTTTTACTGATTAAACCAGATACTGATTGTAATTATTTTTTTCCTGTACAGGGTTATGTTGGCATCCATCTTGCTTTTAAAACCATTTAGAGATATGGTATGTCCTGCAAGGTGGTAATTTCATAACCAATGCACACAGGCTGATTGCCCCACAACATGATTGATCAAGTGTTTGGTGCTGGTTATCTCCCCCCCCCCCCCCCCCGCCACCCCTCTCCATCAGCCCACGTGAAAGGGGTTAAAGCGTCATTGTAAAAAATTATTCGGAAAAACTTTTGACATTGTCTAGACATGTCAAAGGTTTAAAACGCACTGGGTCTCTGTCCTGAGGCAGTGAAGCATGCAGTCATGCACTTTGTAGTTATGACAATTGATCGCAGCAGGTCTCAGGAATGACACCTGATGCAATCTAAACTTTTGGCAAATCAATACAACATGTCAAAAGTTTTTACATATGACAGTAATGCTCTAAGCCACGGTCCTTCTGTTGTGCATGCATTTTTTTAAACTTTGAGATTTTGAGGCAGAAATCCCAGGTAGACCCTCAGATTTCAGCTGTGCAGTTTGAAATGCTGTCTGCATGTGGATTAGCCCTATTCAGCAGGGCTAATCCGCATGCCGCTGCTCTACAACAACACTCTGCTATGTTATTCTATATTCATTATTCTATATTCATTATGCCTTGAAAGATTGACAAACACAGGGCTGTGGGTTAAAAAATCAGGTGTCTGTGTCTGAAGAAACGTACAGGTCTTGTGCAAATAATTCTCTGAAGCAAAGAGGTCAGACAATTTCAGAATCAAAGGCGCTGTGCATCTATTGTGCTAAACCCAAGCGGAGTTAACGTGAGTTGCTATCCCAACCTCACGCTTCAGAGAACTTGCTTAATGCAAAGGAGAGTTATGGCAACACTGACACTTAGCGCTATCACTGGGAAGCACAGGGGAAATTACAGGCACTTGTCTCCGCTATATACAGCTGAGCACTAGTAAGAGCAGATTAACTGCAAATTACCTCAGTTTGTAAATTGGCAAAGTATTTTGAAATGTATAAAATATGTGGTATATTGCTAAATCATTGATTCTTAGGTTTCATATAGTTACATTGGAAACACATAATATCGTGATGTGTTATTATGGGTTATGCTGTATAGCTTTCAACATTTAACACTGTTTTGGATTTTAATATTGTGGAAGAGATGGGCTTCTAAATTGAACACCACTTTCTATGATGTAGAAGTGTCATCATTGGGGCAACATGTGGGAAGCTGTGTTTTATGAGGTATTGCATGGTGTCCATTTCCTTGTAATG
The DNA here is from genome assembly GCF_029499605.1 of Hyla sarda. Taxonomy (NCBI): domain Eukaryota; kingdom Metazoa; phylum Chordata; class Amphibia; order Anura; family Hylidae; genus Hyla; species Hyla sarda. The sequence goes on along the minus strand of NC_079194.1, from coordinate 250,611,719 downwards.
CATGATCACACTGAGTCCTCCAGAGCAGAAGGTGCTATGTTCAGTGGCTCCATCCTCTGGCAAATACAGGGAAGTCCTAAGTGTTAGACCCCCATGATATCCATATACCCTAATTAGATAAATTCTGACCATATGGCATATTCGGAATATGGACCTTACTGACCACTCACAAACCTCCTTTGTGAGCCAGAGAGGAAAGCCTGCCTGTATAAGCAGTTCCCGTTTTGGCAGTCTCAAGACATGCTTGAATTACAAAGATGAACGTTCATCTCAATGGCCACCATGTATTGCCTGGCTAGTGCCAGTTACAGGCTAATCTACTGTGTTCCCTTAGGTGATCTACTGATTACCTCAGGGGACAAGTTCTGAAAGCAACCGAGACAAATCCTTTAAGAATCAAGCAATAGTTTGAGTTATCAATATGGTATTCAGAGACTGATAACTATCCTTTTACATCAACACGGCAATATGAAGTCTATTTTTTGCAGAAATAGTTGTTGTAATAGTTCTACATGTATTATTTTGGAATTTTGGAGTAGGTATATGTCAGCATAATTTTTATTGATTTCCTTGTGGAGGGGACAAAAAAAAATTACACTCTTATTTAAACAAGTGCATATATTTATAGTCCATGTTGTGATGGCTACGGGGTTATTAGACATTAAGGCTATACTGCACTACTGTATGTGTATTTTATACAATTTACAATGCTTAACCCCTTCAGGACCAAGCCCATTTTGGCCTTAAGGACCAGAATGTTTTTTGCACATCTGACCACTGTCACTTTAAACATTAATAACTCTGGAATGCTTTTAGTTATCATTCTGATTCCGAGAATGTTTTTTCGTGACATATTCTACTTTAACATGGTGGTAAATTTTAGTGGTAACTTGCATCCTTTCCTTGTGAAAAATCCTAAAATTTGATGAAAAATTTGAAAATTTTGCATTTTTCTAACTTTGAAGCTCTCTGCTTGTAAGGAAAATGTATATTACAAATAAAAAAATTTTTTATTCACATATACAATATGTCTACTTTATGTCTGCATCATAAAAGTGACGAGTTTTTACTTTTGGAAGACACCAGAGGGCTTCAAAGTTCAGCAGCAATTTTCCAATTTTTCACAAAATTTTCAAACTCACAATTTTTCAGGGACCAGCTCAGGTTTGAAGTGGATTTGAAGGGTCTTCATATTAGAAATACCCCACAAAAGACCCCATTATAAAAACTGCACCCCCTAAAGTATTCATAATGACATTCAGTCAGCATTTTAACCCTTTAGGTGTTTCACAGGAATAGCAGCAAAGTGAAGGAGAAAATTCACAATCTTCATTTTTTACACTCGCATGTTCTTGTAGACCCAATTTTTGAATTTTTACAAGGGGTAAAAGGAGAAAATGTATACTTATATTTGTAGCCCAATTTCTCTTGAGTAAGCACATACCTCATATGTCTTTGCAAAGTGTTCGGCGGGCACAGTAGAGGGCTCAGAAGGGAAAGAGCGATAAGGGAATTTTGGAGAGTACGTTTTTCTGAAATGGTTTTTGGGGGGCATGTTGCATTTAGGAAGCCCCTATGGTGCCAGAACAGCAAAAAACCCTCACATGGCATACCATTTTGGAAACTAGACCCCTTGAGGAACATAACAAGGAATAAAGTGAGCCTTAATACCCCACAGGTGTTTCACGACTTTTGCATATGTAAAAAAAAAATTTTTTTTTTCACTAAAATGTGTGTTTCCCCCCAAATTTCACATTTTTCCAAGGGTTAATAGCAGGAAATACCCCCCAATATTTGTAACCCCTTCTCTTCTGAGTATGGAGGTATCCCATAAGTTGACCTGAAGTGCACTATGGGTGAACTACAATGCTCAGAAGAGAAGGAGTGATATTTGGCTTTTTGAGAGCAAATTTTGCTCGGGGGGCATGTCGCATTTAGGAAGCCCCTCTGGTGCCAGAACAGCAAATAAAACCCACATGGCATACCATTTTGGAAACGAGACCCCTTGAGGAATGTAACAAGGGGTACAGTGAGCATTTGCCCCCCACTGGTGTCTGACAGATCTTTGGAACAGTGGGCTGTACAAGTTTTCATTTTCACGGACCACTGTTCCAAAGATCCGTCAGACACCTGTGGGGGGTAAATTCTCACTGCACCCCTCATTACATTCCGTGAGGGGTGTCGTTTCCGAAATGGGGTCAAATGTGGGGTTTTGTTTTTTTTGCGTTTGTCAAAACCGCTGTAACAATCAGCCACCCCTGTGCAAATCACCTCAAATGTACATGGTGCGCTCTCCCTTCTGGGCCTTGTTGTGCTCCCCCAGAGCACTTTGCACTCACATATGGGGTATCTCTGTAGTCGGGAGAAATTGCGTTACAAATTTTGGGGGGCTTTTTTCCCTTTTACCTCTTGTGAAAATGTAAAGTATAGGGCAACATCAGCATGTTAGTGTAAAAAATGAAATTTTTTTACACTAACATTCTGGTGTAGACCCCAACATTTCCTTTTCATGAAGAGTTAAAGAAGAAAAAGCCCCCCAAACCTTGTAACGCAATTTCTCCCGAGTACGGCGATACCCCATATGTCGCCCTAAACTGTTGCCTTGAAATACGACAGGGCTCTAAAGTGAGAGCGCCGTGCGCATTTGAGGCCTAAATTAGGGATTTGCATAGGGGTGGACATAGGGGTATTCTACGCCAGTGATTCCCAAACAGGGTGCCTCCAGCTGTTGCTAAACTCCCAGCATGCGTGGACAGTCAACGGCTGTCCGGCAATACTGGGAGTTGTTGTTTTTCAACAGCTGGAGGCTCTGCTTTGGAAACAGTGGCGTACCAACGTTCTTATTGGGGGAGGGGGGCTGTGTAGGGGTGTGTGTATATGTAGTGTTTTTAACTTTTTATTTTATTTTGTGTTGGTGTAGTGTAGTGTTTTTAGGGTACAGTCACATGGGCGGGGGATTACAGCGAGTTTCCCGGCACAAAATTTGCTGCATCTCAAGATGCGAGAAACCCACTGTAAAAGCCTCGCCCATGTGAATGTACCCTGTACATTCACAGGGGTGGGTGCACCAGCTGTTGCAAAACCACAACTCCCAGCATGCATGGTCTGTTAGTGCATGCTGGGAGTTATAGTTTTGCAACAGCTGGAGGCACACCGGTTAGGAAACACTGAGTTAGAAACAGACAATGTTTCCCAACCAGTGTGTCTCCAGTTGTTGCAAAACTACAACTCCCAGCATGCCCAGACAGCTGAAGGGCATGCTGGGAGTTGTAGTTTGGCAACATCTGAAGGGCCAGATGTTGCTGAACTAAAACTCCCAGCATGCCTGGACAGTCAGTGCATACTGGGAGTTGTAGTTTTGCAACAGCTGGAAGAGCACAGATTGGAGACCATTATACAATGGTCTCCAAACTGGGGCCCTCCAGATGTTGCAAAACTACAACTCCCAGCATGCATGGTCTGTTAGTGCATGCTGGGAGTTATAGTTTTGCAACAGCTGGAGGCACACAGGTTAGGAAACACTGAGTTAGAAACAATGTTTCCCAACCAGTGTGTCTCCAGTTGTTGCAAAAATACAACTCCCAGCATGCCCAGACAGCTGAAGGGCATGCTGGAAGTTGTAGTTCGGCAACATCTGAAGGGCCAGATGTTGCTGAACTAAAACTCCCAGCATGCCTGGACAGTCAGTGCATGCTGGGAGTTGTAGTTTTGCAACAGCTGGAAGAGAACAGATTGGAGACCATTATACAATTGTCTCCAAACTGGGGCCCTCCAGATGTTGCAAAACTACAACTCCCAGCATGCCCAGACAGCCAAAGGCTGTCTAGGCATGCTGGGAGTTGTAGTTTTCAGACTCCTAGAAGCAGCAGTGAAGATCTTCACTGCTGCTTCTGAGGACCATATACTTACCTGCCGGTCCCGTCGCTGCTCGTCCACGTGGCCGGTCCTGCCAGGTAAGGCCGCCGGTCCCCTGATGTTCCCCCCTATGCCGCATGTCCCTGCGAGCCCCCGCAGCCATCGTCCCCCGTTCTGCCCGACTTCCAGGGGCAGGCAGTGCGGGGGATCTGAACTTTCACCCCAGATCACTGTGATTGGTCCACAGGGACCAATCACAGTGATCGCTGACCAGGACCATCAATGGATGGTCCTGGGGGTGAAGCAGAAGTTGTCCCCTGCTGGAAACAGCGGGACTTCTGCCAGTTAACCCGTGCGATGCTGCGCATCGCCGGGTTAACTGAATGTCATTTATAAACGCCGGGATGCGCGAACGCACTGCACAACCCGGCGTTTATATATGCCATTCTGCGGGAAGGGGTTAAATGGGTAATCCGAAAAGTAAAAGTACACCCACAGAATAAGTGATAAGTAACTGAACAGTAGGGGTCCAACCATTGGGACCCCCACCAGACATAAGAATGGACGTCTCTTGTCCCTTATGTGAATGGAGCAGCTTAATAAACCTGATTGTTAGGTTAAAATGTCGCAATCTTGTATATTAATGGGCCAATAAACTTCACATTTCTTAGAACACTATCTTCCAGAGTGTCCTCTTCCATTTCACTTTTGTACAGACATGCTTATGTATGACAATGTTTTGTACCTGTGCCTTTACAGGATTTTAGAAAAGACAGCCCTGGGGATATGTATCTGATCCCTAAATGCCTCCATAGTGACACCAACCCCAGCGATCATACTGCCATACAAAGTGCCACTTAAATTATTAACTTCTGGGATCAGAGCATTTTCTGATCCCAGCAATTACGCCAGTGCAGATAGCTATTACAGCTATCCTTTCTCTAGTGATCATGAGGTTACAGTGGCAGTACCCGAGACACTTCATGTACTATTAAGTCATCACGTTGAAGGGGGTTATGTGCTCTACCTCTACACTATAAAACATTAAGGAATATTTATCAAAAACTGTGCCTAGGGAAAAAAAAATAAAGAAGTAATCTGAGTGCTATGGGTCAACTGGTCAACTTTTCCTCTACAACTTGACTAGAACTAACTTCTTTAAGATGCAGAGTCATCACTATATTGGTAGTACAGTTATATCATTTATATTGGTGTTTCCCAAAATTTTTCAGCATAATCTACAATGCCTATAAATCTTATCTCCCTTGAACTTCTAAATGTTTTATAGTGCAACAACACTGGATCACTATGGATTTATTGTGGCTCTATGAATATTCTTTAAAGGTTATGTCCACGTGGATGTGCTTTTATGTCTGCTCTAATGCATCTAAAATAATAAAATGTAGCAAAAAATATCTATATAAGTGTGTCTCAACCTTTTTAAGCCAATTTCCCCCTAGTGATAAAATTACTAGGGATCGACCGATTATCGGTTTGGCCGATATTATCAGCCGATATTCTCGAATTTTGGACGTTATCGGCAATTACCTTGCCGATAATGCCCCGCACCGCCCCCCCACTGCACCGCACGCCGCCCCCACCCCATTGCCTCCCCCCTTCCCGGTTTTATAATTACCTGTTCCCGGGATCTGGGGCCCGCGCTACTTCTGGCTCATGCTGCGTCCTGCGTTACGCTGTGCGCTGCACAGCGCAATGAGGAGTGACGTCCTCACGCGACATCACCGTCAGTGCGCACAGTGGCAGCGCAGGACGGGAGCCAGAAGTAGCGCGGGCACCGGACCCCGGGAACAGGTAATTATTAAACCGGGCATAGGGAGGCAAAGGGGCAAAGGCTGTGGGGTCGGCGTGCGGGGTGGGGGTCAGCGGCGGTGGTTGGGATGACCCCCGCACAGGCAGGGGGAGAGAAGCGGGTAGCGGCGGTGGTCTCTGGCCCCGAAGAATCAGCTGCAGTTCAAATCAATGATCTGCAGCAGATTATTCGGGGCCGGGGGGGGGGGGGGGTGGAGGAATAGCCGATAATTTATACCGGAATATCGGTATAAGTTATCGGCTATCGGCCTGAAAGGCCACAGATTATCGGTATCGGCCCTAAAAAATCAATATCGGTTGATCCCTGAAAATTACTACCAAATATCCCACAGGAAGCGGACAGCTATAAATGTTTATTGAACCTCCTCTCCTCTTCAGATTAGACAGAAAAAGAAACACAGCAAGCAGTGTTATTCCAGCAAAACTCTAAAAAGTTAAGAAGTCTATCAGGCACCACTGGTGTCTTTTGTGTACTCCATCTATCTTAACTGAATCTAAAATAATTAATGATAAATATTATATACAAGCTTATTTAGTGGACCCCAAAAGGATACAGACCACATTAGACCTCCTATAAAATCATAGGAGATCAATCAGAAACCCTAGGCCACATTCCACTTCATACATAGCCCAGCTCAGCCCTGTAAAAAGACCCCAGGTCAGAACTCTCAATATACTCTCAGTATATAGGGAACCCTTTTATACAGACCCCTAAAAGTTAAATACATCAGACCAGCCCCCTTGCATAGACCCCCTAGAAATTAACAAATCCAAATCAGACCCCCTGAGAATTATGGACCTCATTCAAGGTCCCATTGTATATAGTCACTACCCTTACAGGCCTTCCAAAAGTTATGGACCCCAAATCCCCATAGCAATGTGACCTGTATAGAAGGACCATCATGATAATGATAGTGGCGATGAAACACAGGAAGCACAGGCAAAGCACAGAAGAAGAGTGAATCTTCTAAAGAGCTGATATACTTAGTCTGTAAGCACATCGGCTACATTCTTTAAATATGTTTTATTCTTTTAGGAATAACTCTAACTGAAAAAAACTACTTTGAGGTACTTTGAGGCATCCTGTTTGCCTTATTCGATAGACAAGCGCTTGCATAATGTCTATCCCTCCTTAGATTTATATCGCGTTTCATAGTTCCTGTCTTGTTATTGGTCAGTGAAAAATGTCTGCATGCGAGGCAGTAATTTATGCTGGCAGTATTTCTCTAATGCACAGTCACCGCTTCTGTGCCATAAACCATGCTCTGGTTCAGTGACAAGTGACAGTATCTATCACGGCACAGAAGATTTACTATGCTCCTCATCCTTAAAGTACCTGCCACCTGTGTCGCACATTGCAGCCACAAAGGTTTTGACATATGGATATGTAAATGAGCATATGACACGTTCTATTCTTGACTCACAGATCCCTGTACAACAATTTGTCCTAATTTAAGGCTGCCTTACTCATTACATTGTGGCTGGAAGCTGAAACAAGAGGGAGTTCTTGTTCCCTAAGACTATTTCCGGAGTAATATGTAATGATCCATGTTTGCAGCCCATTGTAGGGTCATCGCTCCTAGGTGAAGTGATCGAGTATCACATAATGCCATATTTAGTTCTAGTTTTTAGGCATTAAATTAAAACACTATCCACACACATATACATGACATCCTATAACCTGGCATTTAATACTACACCACTTGTTTCCAACACAGATCTGCAATATAAATTGGAATTTCACAAGACTAGATGGAAGATATGTTGCAGAGGAAATTCCACTAACTGAAATAAATTACAGAAACATATTTCTTCATAAAATGAAAACAACTAGAAATATAAGTTATTATTGGTAGGTCTTCAAAGGGAATTTGACAGGCTGAAAAAATTGCTGACAGTCCCATAAAGGTATTATAAGAAGAGTGGAATCATACCTTAGGTGTTGGTTATGCAGCTTACATTACCAAGATAAACACTGCTTAATGTCCTGGCCACCACGAGTGTCAAAGAGGCAGGTGGTTCTTCTTTACTGCATGCAGCTTCATGCACTAAGAGCTTTTCTGGTACTTTGATTGACTTTGATTACTGCATAAACCTTTGCCCCTCTAATATAAACCTATGTCTTCTTGTGGTAGTTTTTCTTCTTCTAAATATACTCTCCTCCTTTACCGTGTTGTTTTTCTTTATGTATTTAAAAGTTTCCATCATATCCCCTTCATCTCTTCTTTCTTCCAAGCTAAGCAGGTTAAGGTCCTTTAAAGGGGTACTCCAGCCCTGAGACATCTTATCCCCTATCCAAAGGATAGGGGATAAGATGTCTCACCGCGGGGGTCCCGCCGCTGGGGACCCCCCTGCAATCTTGTATTCACCACCCACTTGTTTGAGCTGCACGCCGTGGTGTCAGCTCACAAACAGCCGGGTGGCGATCACAGGGCCGGAGTATCGTGACATCACGACTCCGCCCCCTGTTATGTAAGTCTATGGGAGGGGGCGTGACGGCCGTCACACCTCCTCCCATATACTTGCATAGCAGGGGCAGGGGGGTGATGTCACACGGGGGCGGATACCCGGCTGTTTGTGAGCTGGCACCGCGGCATGCAGCTCAAACAGGTGGGTGGCGAATACAAGATTGCGGGGGTCCCCAGCGGCAGAACCCCCGAAGTGAGACATGTTATCCCCTATGCTTTGGATAGGGGATAAGATGTCTCAGGGCCGGAGTACTCCTTTAACCTTTCCTGGTAAGTTTTATACTGCAATCCATGTACTAGTTTAGTAGCTCTTCTCTGAACTCTCTCGAAAATATCTATATCCTTCTGAAGATTTGGCCTCCAGTACTGCACACAATACTCCAAGTGAGGTCTCACCAGTGCTCTGTACAGCGGCATGAGAACTTACCTCTCTACTGCCTCTCTCTTTACACACAAGTATTGCAGCCACAAAACATGGACCTCTGCCGTTCTACTGAACCGAGATGTATGGTAATCTATTTCAAGTTGAGTTGAATATTAGGAGTGATGAGGCCACAATAAAGACCATAGAATGTGACTGGATCATATAAAACCAGCTTAATTGTGTTAATGCAACATACTTCAGTTTGATAAAAGGTTTACATGCAATTGTAATTTTATTTATTAAGAAAGAAATAGTAAAAAAAGAAAGCGTAAGAAAAAGTAAGTGCACCCTTTGGAATTACCTTGAATTCTTGATTTGCACTGATCACTAATAAAATATGGTCTGATTGTTATCACAATTGTTTTTGTGATTGTTTATAGACAAATGCAATGGCCCCGATTTAGAGAAAAACTGGAGAGATCTTCCCATAACAGACAATCACAACTGAGCTTTTACATCTGTGATTGGTTGCTGTGGGCAAAATTTCTTTAATTTTTAACTCAAATATTTCGATAAATCAGGGGCAATGTAACTAAACTAGTAACTAGCAAACAGTTGGAAAATGTGTTATTGAGCATGCTGAGTAAACTTCCATAGTGCAGGGGAAAAAAATCCACAGCAGACCTTCTGCACTAATACGCTAAATCAAGCAGATTTTCAGCAAAGTTTTTCTGCTGTATATTTTTGTAGAAATATGCAAATTAAAAGAAGAAAATGAAAACTATGTTTATAAAATTTGCAGTTGTAGATTTTGCTTTAGAGGTGTAATAAAAGTACAGCCAAATCTACTATACTGCAGATTTATTGAAAATTTGTTCTTCCCCATTTCTCAACAGAAATTTATGTAATTTACATTTGTGTGTTTTTGTAAATGCTCTGCTTGACCTTACATACACCAAAGAGCGCTCCGTAGTGCAATGAAAAGATGGTAAGGTTCCACAATGTAGTTATTGGAAGCGCTTACCTAGATGGTTGTGCTGTCAGGCAGGCACAACACTGGTGAGAGTATAAATATATATCCAAAATGCAGCCAATCCCATCCACCAGGGAACTGGTGTCCGACAGTACACAGGAAAACCCCCAAACCACTCAGGGATTCGTCCGGCACAAATCAGGAGATGGCAATACCGCTAATGAGGCAGTATAGGACCCAGTAAAAGTACGGTCAATGTCAATTTATTTAACAAAAACGCGTTTCAACGCCAGAGCATGAACCTGAGGAAGACGCCTGCTCTGACATTGAAACGCGTTGCTCTTAAATAAATTGACATTGACCGTACTTTTACTGGGTCCTATACTGCCTCACTAACGGTATTGCCATCTCCTGATTTGCGCCGGACGAATCCCTGAGTGGTTTGGAGGTTTTCTTGTGTAAAGCAGAGCATTTGGAACTAGAGGTCTGTTTGAATAATAGGGATGCTATTATAATCAATGACAAGGTATAAGGATGTATATGAGAATGGAGCAAAGATCACATAAGAATTGCAAGACCAGCTACCAAACACAGGTACAGACACTATATTATGAACTACACTAACTTTACAGCCCCTGTAGCACAGAAAATATTTACCGTATATACTCGAGTATAAGCCGACCCGAATATAAGCCGAGGCCCCTAATTTCACCCCAAAAACCCAGGAAAAGTTATTGACTCGACTATAAGCCTAGGGTGGGAAATTCATCATCCCCCCCCATGTCATCATCCCCCCTGTCTTCATCCACACCCCAATCATCATCACCCTGTCATTTTCACCCCTGTCATCATCCCCCTCGTCATTTCCCCCCCCCTTCATCATCACCGCCTGTCAATCCCTTCAATGTCAGTGGTCTTCAACCTGCAGAACTCCAGATGTTGCAAAACTACAACTCCCAGCATGCCCGGACAGCCATCGGCTGTCCAGGCATGCTGGGAGTTGTAGTTTTGAAACATCTGGAGGTCCGTAGGTTGAAGACCACTGCGGCCTTCATCATCATCCAGACCCCCCTTTAGTTTTCTACTCACCTCCCCTCGGTGGGAAGGAAGGGTGAGCTGGTCTGGGCCATCTATGCTGCAGGGACCGTCCGGTGAGGAGGGTTAGTCGTTCCGGGCTGTCCATTTTCACTGGGAGGCCCTCTTTTCCGCTTCGGGCCGGCCCCGGACTAGTGACGTTGCCTTGACGACGACGTGCAGGGACGTTCATGCGCATGGATGTGCGCAATGTCACTAGTCCGGGGCTGGCCCGTAGCAGAGAAGAGGGCCTCCCGGTGAAAATGGACAGCCCGGAACGACTAACCCTCCTCACCGGACGGTCCCTGCAGCATAGATGGCCCGGACCAGCTCACCCTTCCTTCCCACCGAGAGGAGGTGAGTAGAAAACTAAAGGGGGGTCTGGATGATGACAAAGGCCGCAGAGGTCTTCAACCTGCAGACCTCCAGATGTTTCAAAACTACAACTCCCAGCATGCCTGGACAGCCAATGGCTTTCCGGGCATGCTGGGAGTTGTAGTTTTGCAACATCTGGAGGTCTGCAGGTTGAAGACCACTGATGAAGGGATTGACAGGCGGAGAGTTCACTCGAGTATAAGCCGAGGGGGGCGTTTTCAGCATGAAAAATCATGCTGAAAAACTCGGCTTATACTCGAGTATATACGGTAAAATAAATTTTAAGAAAAAAAAAAACAGAATTCACTTTGTAGGATATTCTTTATTATCACAGTCCACAGGTATATTCAGCTCACCCCTAATAGGTTGCCACTCACGCGCAACGGACTCAGCCCGGACTAGGCTGTAAGCATACAAGAAGCAGAAGGAGAATGTCCAGCGCAGTAGAAGCTTAATTGCAGATAATATTTATTCTGACACGGCAGTACAGGTAAAAGAACAGCAGTGACGCGTTTCGACCGCTTAAGCGATCTTAGTCATACTGGCATACGGTTCAGACTGTTGGATGTCCTATATAGGGGAGGTGCTCAAACTCACAGGTGTTAATCATCCTATCTTTGTGAGGAGTACCTCCCCCAGCACAGGAAGTTCCATTACAAATAAAAGAAGGTAAATAAACATAGTCCATTTACATACATCGAATTAAACATGGACAAACCCAAAGAAAAAAAGGGAAAAACACCATGTGTAAATCCAATAAAATCTTTGTAATGTGCAATAAGGAAAAAGGAAAAAAAAAAAAAACACAAACAAACAAAGGCTCATGAGGAAGTTTGGTTTAGCGCACCATGTAATGCCTATGTAATTATATTGTGATATTTTTTCTCATTCCGACACTATATGTCATATGCAATTACACAGTGCGAAAAAACAACCTGCCACTGTCATAACTCAAATGAGGGCAAATAGTAATAACAAATGTAAAGAAAAGAACCTTTTCCTAGATGGGGGGCAAAAACATGATTGTTGCAAAATCTCGATCTGTGTGGATATACTCAATAGTGTAATATCACATCTTGTCTTTTATTTAACCCTTTCGGGTATCTACTGTCCAAACACATGATCCAGTAAACTTCCCTGTCGAGAAGTTTTTGCCTATGATTCCCTCCCCTCGTTGGCATGGCTACTCTCTCTATGCCTTGGAGAATAAGTGTATCAGTGTTGCCATTGTGTTTGTCCGCACAGTGTTGGCTAATCATGGACACATGTCTAGAATTAAAGTGCTTAATATCAGACAGATGTTTCCGAATCCTTGTCTTCAGGGGGCAAGTAGTGCACCCTACATACTGTACATTGCACTTTCGACATGTGACCAGATAGACAACGTAGCTTGTGTTGCAGTTTATGTATTGTCTTATGGTATGAACCTCATTTCTAGTGGTGGAACAAAAATCTTTAGATGGACACATAATACTGCAGCACAGTATTGGCAGCGGGGCTGGACTTGGCTTACCGCCGATGTCACGTCTCTTTACTCAGCGATACCCCACGACCAGGCCTTGATTGCACTGTCGTGGTTTTTGGAGACATATTCGGGGTACTCCGGTGGCCTGCGAGAATTTATCACTGAGGTGGTGGATTTTTTGCTCACACACAATTTTTTTATGTTTGATGGTGATTTCTTCCTGCAGACCACCGGAGCATCGATGGGGGCTAAGTTCTCCCCCTCTCTCGCCAACATTTACATGTGTTGGTGGGAGAGGGGGACACTCTTCTCTCCCCACAACCCCTTCACGCCCCAGATCCAGTGGTATGGCCGCTACATTGACGACCTCCTGTTCATCTGGGGGTCCGATGTAGCGGCCATTGATACCTTTTCCAGGTATCTGAATGACAACACTGCCAACCTCAATTTCACTGTCAGCTTGGCTGCAGATGAGGTTACATTTTTGGACCTGACTATTTGTGGATGCCCAGACACTAATAAAATAAAGACACGTTCTTTCCGCAAACCAAGCTCAGCCAATACCATCCTCCATGCTGCTTCCTGTCATCCCCCCCACGTTGCAAAAAACGTATCTGTGGGGGAGATGATACGTGCACGTCGCAACTGCTCGCAGAACAGTGACTTTGAAGAGGAGGTGACAAAAATCAGTGACCGCTTATTACACAGAGGATACCAAAAGGGGCTAATAAATCAGGCGGCTAACATAGCAAGGACTAAAAATAGATCAGACTTAATATTTGGGAAAAAGAGGCAATCAAAAAAAACAAGCTGCGAGTCAACAACCAGTCACATTTGTCACCCAATACAGTGCGGACTATGGGTCTATCAAACAAATCATAAACAAATATATGCCAATTATTATGGGTGATCCTACCTATAGATCCGCACTGCAAAAGGGATACAGATGTGTACCGAAGAGAGCACCAACAATAGGACAATTGGTGTCCCCTAGTCTCTTTAAAACAGGGACTATGAGACTACCCACATGGTTAACCTACACTGGCTCTTACAAATGTGGTCACCAAAAATGTCTGTGCTGCAGTATTGTGTCCATCTAAAGATTTTTGTTCCACCACTAGAAATGAGGTTCATACCATAAGACAATACATAAACTGCAACACAAGCTACGTTGTCTATCTGGTCACATGTCGAAAGTGCAATGTACAGTATGTAGGGTGCACTACTTGCCCCCTGAAGACAAGGATTCGGAAACATCTGTCTGATATTAAGCACTTTAATTCTAGACATGTGTCCATGATTAGCCAACACTGTGCGGACAAACACAATGGCAACACTGATACACTTATTCTCCAAGGCATAGAGAGAGTAGCCATGCCAACGAGGGGAGGGAATCATAGGCAAAAACTTCTCGACAGGGAAGTTTACTGGATCATGTGTTTGGACAGTAGATACCCGAAAGGGTTAAAGACAAGATGTGATATTAAACTATTGAGTATATCCACACAGATCGAGATTTTGCAACAATCATGTTTTTGCCCCCCATCTAGGAAAGGTTCTTTTCTTTACATTTGTTATTACTATTTGCCCTCATTTGAGTTATGACAGTGGCAGGTTGTTTTTTCGCACTGTGTAATTGTATATGACATATAGTGTCGGAATGAGAAAAAATTATATCACAATATAATTACATAGGCATTACATGGTGCGTTAAACCAAACTTCCTCATGAGCCTTGTTTTTTTTCCTTTTTCCTTATTGCACATTACAAAGATTTTATTGGATTTACACATGGTATTTTTCCCTTTTTTTCTTTGGGTTTGTCCATGTTTAATTCGATGTATGTAAATGGACTATGTTTATTTACCTTCTTTTATTTGTAATGGAACTTCCTGTGCTGGGGGAGGTACTCCTCACAAAGATAGGATGATTAACACCTGTGAGTTTGAGCACCTCCCCTATATAGGACATCCAACAGTCTGAACCGTATGCCAGTATGACTAAGATCGCTTAAGCGGTCGAAACGCGTCACTGCTGTTCTTTTACCTGTACTGCCGTGTCAGAATAAATATTATCTGCAATTGAGCTTCTACTGCGCTGGACATTCTCCTTCTTATTCTTTATTATGGACATATGTTTCATTTTGGCTTCAGTTTTATTTTATTCTAAATATTTATTAAAGAAATAAAAAGTACAACAAGGCAAACTCAATAGGTATGATTAACAACTTGGGCTGTAGTATGCACGCTTATGGCCTCCGAAGATAAGCTTAGAAATAATGCAATGAAATAGCAAAAAAGTATCAACAATCATCAGCAGCATATGAAATACCTACAGTGAAGAAAAAATTATCTGATCCCCTGCTCATTCTGTTTGTTTGCCCAATGGCAAAGAAATGATGAGTCTATAATTTTAATGGTTGGTTTATTTAAACAGTGAGAGATAAGTTGGTAGGACTGAAATCCTGCAGTGTCCACAAGGTCCTCCTGCTCAAGAAAGCACCTGAACAGGCCTGTCTGCAGTTTGCCAATAAACATCTAAATGATTCAGAGGAGAACTGGGTAAAAGTGTTGTGGTCAGATGAGACCAAAATTGAGCTCTTTGGTATCACCTCAACTCGCCCTGTTTGGTGAAGGAGGAATGCTGCCTTTGACCCCAAACATGGTGGAAACATTTTACGTTGAGGTTTTTCTGCTAAGGGGACAGGACTATTCATTGCATTAACGTGTAACCTAGGAAGTGGCTTCCCTATATTCAAGTGTAAAACCCAGTGGCAGAAACAGATCAAACTAGCAAATGAATATAAACCATAAAGTCCACAGTACCTGCAAGGAGAGAGAATAATGAAGGCCAGTCCAAATCTGAGGTCGGAGCTGGTAGCACAGGTGCACGGTCAGAAGAATAGCCAAAGGTCACAATCCAGAGGGTTCAATAAAAGGGTAGGGAGGCAGGAACAGGGTACTTAAAAACAACAGCTTAGTCTGTGTGTACAAGGCAGTAGAATAACCCAGCACTGATCTAGAGAACTGGCTGGGTTTTAAAGCCCACAGGAGCCAGGAATTCCCCTGTCGATGAGACAACACAAATGTGGCTGGTTCTATGGGATTGTCTGCTGGTGGAGGGGTGTCCCTCAGACATTCCCAATGCTCTACTGGTACAGATGACGTGAGCACACATGCATGTTCGAGCACGTGCGCCATAGCAGATGCAACTTTTGTTCCATGCATGTGCACTTTAGTGAACTCGTCCCCAGCCTCCATCACAGCGACAGAGAGAAGACGAGACTGTCCTTGCCGTGGATTTCATCTGTGCCTAGGAGAGGGAGCCCCTCTGGCTCCATGATAGACTGGGGCCATGGATGGGTCTAGGTACCATCAAATCTTGGGTGAGAAACTCCTTCCCTCAGCCATGGCATTGAAAATAGGTTGTGGATGGATATTCCAGCATGACAATGACCCAAAACACATGGCCATAGCAACAAAATAGTTACTCAAGAAGAAGCACATTAAGGTCCTGGAGTGGCCTAGCAAATCTCCAGACCTAAATCCCAAAGAAAATCTGTGGAGGGAGATGAATATTTGAGTTGCCAAACATCAGCCTTTAAATCTTGGAGAGGTTCTGCAAAGAGGAGCGAGACAAAATGCCTCCTGAGATGTGTGCAAATCTGGAGGTCAACTACAAGAAATGTCTGACCTCTGTGATCGCCAACAAGGGTTTAAAATGTAAATTTTTTAAATGTGTTTTTCAGAAATGTTTTGCTGATATTCTGTCTCTTACTTGTCAAATAAACCTTCCAATAAGAAGATAGACTGACCATTTCTTTGTGAGTGAGCAAACAAAATCAGCAGGGGATCAAATACTTTTTCCTTCACTGTATGAATAAGCAAAATAGGCACAGTGTTACGCCATATGGGAAAACCCAAAAAACTAAAATCAACATATGAGATGATAAAACAAAATTTGCTTAAGCAGAGAACGTTTAAGGAAACCAAAAAGCCGCCTATAACTTCAGTTTTTTTCTACAGCTCCTATGCAGACATATGATCAAGGACTACACATATATGGAGCCCAAATTCTAGTATTGCTAAAACACAAATCAATAACTAAAAAAAAATTATTCAACGTTAATCCATTTTACACTGCTTTAGCTACAGCATGCTCTTGATGGAGGAGGTGAACGAATGAGAGGATATTACCACCGAAGAGGATCAATAACACCTAGAAATGCTCAGATAATAGTAAGGAATAATAAACGACGTAATACAATCTAAACCAAAAAATTTCTGCATTCAACTAGAATTATACAAGGGTAACCGAGATCGAGACAGGAACGGGAGCTCACGCTACAAAGAAGGTGCAATGGAGATGTCAGATATTACTGATGCCTCATATCATGGCTCTATAAATCATTAACCACAGTTCTGTATTGAAAAGAGATCAAAACAAGGAATCATGGCACAGAGAACATTTTTTGTTTGGCGTGAAGCAATCCTGACATTATTACTGTCATTTCCAGACATACAAGGCTGCATAAAACACTGATAGTCCACAGAACTTTCACTGAGTTACTTTAAAGGTCACAGCAAATCACATGAAGCTTGTTTTATGGGCCGATCAATTATGAAACACTGGCTGATATGCCAGATATAAGTGTGCTCAGAAACAAGGCCTGATATATTCACAGAGCAAATCAGCAAATATATACTGCAAAGAAAGGGTTTTTCAGGATTAGAGAAAAAAGGGCTGCTTTTTACCCCTCAAACAGTGCCACTCTTATCTATAGAGAAAGAAGCAAAAAAAAAAAAAAAAAAAAACAGAGGACAGCGCCTCGTGTAATTCTGTGGATCCAAATGGCTGTTTTGTGAGGGTCTGTGATGGGACTCTCACCTGGATAAAGCCTTGAGGTAAAGCATTTCACCCCTGTAAGTGGGGTACTCTGGGAGACTTGCAAACCGTCTGGGATTCAACCGGTGCCAACTGCGTGGAGCCAGTAGGGAAGATGCAGAGAGAAAAGGTAGAGAAAACTATTCCCGCTAGGCGCTATCTCCAGAGGAACAAATTTACTATTCAATAAACAAGTTTCATTGTTACCTAGAGGATTCCCCTCACTTTTATTTGTTCCTCTGGAGATAGCGCCTAGCAGGGATAGTTTTCTCTACCTTTTCTCTCTAACTCTTATCTATGGGCTATATATGGTATTGCAGTTCAGCCCAATTGACTTCAATTAAAGGGAACCTGTCATCACTTTCTTGCTATCTCATTCACAAGTCATCAGCAACACACTGTGGCTTCTCCACACCCTAATAGCCTTAAACTGAGAGATCTCTTCCTCTTTGGGTACAGGGAAAGCTATCTATAAAGGCTTGTGAGGAAGGGCGAAATTGGAAGGGACCACTCCTATGAAAGTAAGGGCAGGTTTTTAATAGGCACCGTCATTTGCATCGATCAATAGTACAAGCAAATATAAAACATTACACAAAAATGCTTCTTTCTCCTGTTAAACTTTTACAGGAGCTGTACCTTTGACATGATTTGGAAAGGTTTTTTGGGCATGTAGTGTTCATTCTACACAGGTGAAGGAGGCTGAGCTCCTATCGTCCGCTCTATAAACTGGTGTTACTGCAATGCTGTAGTCATCACTTTCCAGCAACCGCCTTATTATCACTTTATAGCTTAGATTTAGGCTTAGTGGTGAGAATGAAAACTGCAAGATTTCTAGATTATTTTAAAATATAGGTAGTATAATGGAAAATTAATTGGGCACTGCCAGATATAAAAACTTTTGATATGTTGTAAAGCATGCAAAACCAATCGGTTTTGTAATTGCTTTCATAAAAAAAAAATTCAGTATTTCATAATGAAAAAGACAGTCAAAAAACTGCCTCCCTGCCTACTGGGATACATACCAGCCTGGCTGTGTCCACACGTCATCACCTACGTCATGGACCCACTTCATGATTGACAGGTCTGCAGATCTAAAGCTGCTGTGATCAGCTCCCTCACTGTCTGTTTTTTACTTCGGTCTCCTCATGTAACGAGAAGGGGGGAGGAGCGGGAGTACACTGCTGCCTGTGGGCAGATGATGAAAAAAGCTGGTGACTGTAGATGGGGACTGAATGGAGGGTTTTGTTTAAAAAGTAAGTGTCCCTGCATGTACATATGTGTGTGTGGATATATATGTATATGTGGAAATCTGTGTTGTCTAGGTAATGTGCAAGTGCATGAATAAATGAAGTCAGTGTGTGTGTGTCTAATACAGGGTGACTACAATCATATGCCTCCAGCTGTTGCAAAACTAAAACTCCCAGCATGCCTGCACAGCCAAATGCTGTAAATCTGAGTTTTACCAATCATATGCCTCCAGATGTTGCAAAACTACAACTCAAAGGATGTGTGGACATGCTGGGAGCTGTAGTTTTGCAAAAGCTGTAAGCACACAGTGTGCCTGTATAGCATAAAAGCAGAAAAGAAAGGGTTACAGATGCTCACGCCTGAGACCAGTGACTGAGGAGAGTGAGGGAGGAGGAGGAGGAGGGGGAGTAGTTATCACCTGAGGAGAAGAAAGGGACCGGTCCCCCTGCTTCTGTTCGACAACATTAAGGTAATTCAGAAATAAAGCTAATTCTGAGAGAAATATAGGTCATAGACACATACAAATGATATGTACATGATCAGGATGAGATACGGAGCACCATATAACAGTTTTTTTTTTTGGGGGGGGGGGGGGGGAGAGAGATCTGACAGGTACGCTTTAAAGAAAACTCTCTCCAAAAGTTCTTAAAAAGTATATTTAACCTCTTCAGGACACAGGGCGTATGGATAAACTCTGCATCCCGAGTCCTTAAGGACGCAGGGCGTATCCATACGCCCCGTGGGAAATCCGGTCAGAAATCATTCAGCAGGCATCGCGGCATATCGCCCAGGGGGGTCATGATGTCTCTGACGGCCCCGAACAGTCATAGCCAGCAGGGGTGAGGTGGCACTGGTGCCACCTTACCGGCCGACCAATCACGGCACCTGCTGCGGGAGTCACTCCCACAACCCGCTCCGCCCCTCTTCCGGAGGACGTGAGCGGGTTGCGGGTAGAGGACCCCGGCAGCTGGGGACCCCGATCCCCGGCGTCCCTGTTGGGATCGGGGCCCCAGGAGCGGCGGCGACGAGGGACTGGCATGTGTGCGGGAGCAGCAGTAGGAGGTGAGTGAGAGCCTCCTGCTGTTGCTTAGCAACAGCTCCCAGCATGCAAAAAGAGCATGCTGGGAGCTGTAGTTATGCAACAGCAGGAGGCAGACCACCACAACTCCCAGCATTCCCTTATGGGCATGCTGGGACTTATAGTTTTGCAACAGCTGGAGGCACATTTTTTCTACGGAAAAGTGTACCTTCAGCTGTTTTATAACTACAACTCCCAGCTTGCACAAACAGCCAAAGTGCATGCTGGGAGTTGTAGTGGTGCATCTGCTGGTTGAATAACTACAACTCCCAGCATGCCCGTTGGCTGTCGGTGACTGCTGAGAGCTGTAGTTTTGCAACAGCTGAAGGCACACTGGTTGTGAAACACTGAGTTAGGTCACAAACTCAGTGATACATAATCAGTGTGCCTACGGCTGTTGCAAAACTAAAACTCTCAGCATGTACAGTCTGTCAGCGCATGCTGGGAGCAGTAGTTTTGCAACAGCTGGATGTTCCCCCCCCCCCCCCCCCCCAAGGTGAACGTACAGGGTACACTCACATGGGCGGAGGTTTACAGTAAGTATCCAGCTGCAAGTTTGAGCTGCGGCAAATTTTCTGCCACAGCTCAAACTGCCAGCGAGAAACTACTGTGAACCCCTGCCCGTGCGACTGTACCCTAAAAACACTACACTAACACAAAATAAAATTAAAAGTAAAAAAAACTACATATACACATACCCCTACACAGCCCCCCTCCCCTTCCCAATAAAAATGAAAAACGTCTGGTACGCCACTGTTTCCAAAACGGAGCCTCCAGCTATTGCAAAACAACTACACCCAGTATTACCAGACAGCCACTGACTGTCCAGGCATGCTGGGAGTTTTACAACAGCTGGAGGCACCCTGTTTGGGAATCACTGGCGTAGAATACCCCTATGTCTACCCCTATGCAAGTCCCTAATTTAGGCCTCAAATGCGCATGTCGCTCTCACTTTGGAGCCCTGTCGTATTTCAAGGCAACAGTTTAGGGTCACATATGGGGTATCGCCGTACTCGGGAGAAATTGTTTTACACATTTTGGAGGATATTTTCTGCTTTAACCCTTTTTAAAAATGTAAAATTTTTGGGGAAACAAGCATTTTAGGTAAAAAAAAATATTTTTTATTTTACATATGCAAAAGTCGTGAAACACCTGTGGGGTATAAAGGTTCACTTAACCCCTTGTAACGTTCCCCGAGTGGGCTAGTTTCCAAAATAGTATGCCATGTGTTTTTTTTTGTTTTTTTTTGCTGTTCTGGCACCATGCCATTCTGGCAGCATGCCCCCAGAGCAAAATTTGCTTTCAAAAAGCCAAATGTGACTCCTTCTCTTCCGAGACCTGTAGTGCACCAGCAGAGCACTTTTCACCCCCATATGGGGTGTTTTCTGAATCGGGAGAAATTGGGCTTCAAATTTTGGGGGGTATTTTCTGGTATTACCCTTTTTAAAAATGTAAAACTTTTGGGAAACCAAGCATTTTAGGAAAAAATTGTTTTTTTTTTTTTACATATGCAAAAGTCAGGAATAACCTGTGGGGCATTAAGGATCACTTTACCCCTTGTTATGTTCCTCGAGGGGTCTAGTTTCCAAAATGTTATGCCATGTGTTGTTTTTTTTTGCTGTTCTGGCACCATAGGGGCTTCCTAAAGGTGACATGCCCCCCAAAAACCATTTGTCGCTCCTTCCCTTCTGAGCCCTCTACTGCGCCCGCCAAACACTTTACATAGACATATGAGGTATGTCCTTACTCGAGAAAAATTGGGTTTCAAATACAAGTAAAAATGTTCTCCTTTTTACCCCTTGCAAAAATTCAAAAATTGGGTCTACAAGAACATGCGAGTGTAAAAAATGAAGATTGTGAATTTTCACCTTCACTTTGCTGCTATTCCTGTGAAGCAAAAATGAGGAAAAATCCGGCTCCCAGGACTGGATAAAAATAATGGCTTTAATGAATCATATTAAAATCCAAAATAGAAAAAAAGAATAAGGTAAAAGCACAAACGAAACGCACCAACGCGTTTCGACTTGTTAACAAGTCTTAATCATGGTCCATGATTGACCATTATTAAGACTTGTTAACAAGTCGAAACGCGTTGGTGCGTTTCGTTTGTGCTTTTACCTTATTCTTTTTTTCTATTTTGGATTTTAATATGATTCATTAAAGCCATTATTTTTATCCAGTCCTGGGAGCCGGATTTTTCCTCATTTTTGCTTCATCCTTTGTACCTGGGAACACGGCCCTTGCTCATTCCGTGGCTTCCGCTGGAAGGTGTGCTGAGTTCATTGTGATCTGGGTCTGCATGCTGCTTATGGTGAGCTGAACCTTTACCTATACCTTTTTATTCCTGTGAAGCACCTAAATGGTTAAAATGCTGACTGAATTTCATTTTGAATACTTTGGGGGGGTGCAGTTTTTATAATGGGGTCATTTGTGGGGTATTTCTAATATGAAAACCCTTCAAATCCACTTCAAACCTGCACTGGCCACAGAAAAATAGTGAGTTTGAAAATTTCGTGAAAAATTTGAAAATTGCTGCTGAACTTTGAAGCCCTCTGGTGTCTTCCAAAAGTAAAAACTCATAAATTTTATGATGCAAACATAAAGTAGACATATTTTATATGTGAACCAAAAAAATTATTTTGAATATCCATTTTTCTTACAAGCAGAGAGCTTGAAAGTTAGAAAATTTTCAATTTTTTCATCAAATTTGGGGATTTTTCACCAAGAAAGGATGCAAGTTACCACAAAAATTTACCACTATGTTAAAGTAGAATATGTCACGAAAAAACAATCTCGGAATCAGAATGATAACTAAAAGCATTTGTGACGATCCGTCTTGGGGATTAGCTCTGGGATCGTCCTGGACCACGCCACAGGATGCGTTTCTTCTCAATAAACCAGCAAACAAACGCTTATAATGCAAATCTGGCACCTTGCCAGTTTTATTAGACAGGTTGCAGGGAAAGAAAACAAAAAGCAGGAACAAAACAAAATCCTAGACCGTCTGGTCACTGACTAAACAGATCAGCTTGTCCTGACTAACAACCGCTGAGCTTCCCTCAGCCGGTTAAACATATGTCCCCTGCAACCTTCTATTCACACTTCATGTGACTCTCTTTGAGCCCCTCATAGCTCGGGCTGTGCACTCCTCAGCAGGCTCTGTCTCTTCCCTAGAGACCACATGCTGTCTCCTAGGAAGAGCCCCCATTACACTAAGTCTCCATCTCATATACACCTCCCTTCCCTCCTGCCTCATTATTTAAGAAGCAGGTGAGAGCTTCTGCAGGGTGAGCCAAGGAAATACACCCTTTCCTTGCCACACATTCCAGAGTTATTAATGTTTAAAGTGACAGTGGTCAGAATTGCAAAAAATGGCCGAGTCCTCAAGGTGAAAAAGGGCTAAGTCCTTAAGGGGTTAAATAGACATTTAAGCAAACTTTGTAAAGATCAAATGTACAAGCGAATATAAGAAACTTTATAATATATCTTATTAGACAAATAATCTTCTTTCTCATATGATCAAGCTTCTTTTCCTCTCCTGTTAGACTGTATTTCACTCTAAAAATCAGCACCATCTTTGTCATGCGTCTGCAAGATAAGCCATACAAGCCTATAGAGCTTCGCCCACTAGGTCTGGGAGAACTGCAAATTACAGATGAAGCCCGCAGAGCAGAAATCTGCTAACAAATACCATATAGAAGTTATGTGAATTCAGTTAGAAGACAGACATGGTGCACATCTACAATCTTGCACAATGATCTAATTGCTTCTCAGCATCATTTCAAAAACTAACAGCTTGCTAGTATATACGTTTTGATCAAAAAGTACAAAGCCCACTCGCCACGTCAAGGCCACCTATTTAGAGTGGGTCCCTAACGTCCCTAGCATAAAATGGTGTAGCACTGGGCGGCTCCCACAGGGGGAACAACCCACTGGCTGAACGGCCCCAATGCCACTCAAACCAGTCCATGGGTCGCACCTCGCCGCAGACACGGCGCCACGGCAGCAACAGACGCCGCACAGCACCACACCAGTGTGAACAGGGTGCTACAGCTCACTTACCATGCTCTCCCATTCAGACTGGGAGGCTGCTAGGAAAGAATTGGCCCATGTGTAGCTAACTACTACTTATATAGGGTTGGGCTGAGGGGGTGGGGAAGGGTGCAGACACATGTTCAAAACAAAAAAAAAAGGGGGATAGAAAACACAATGTGAATTCAGGTAGAAGACAGACATGGTTGCACATCTACAATCTTGCACAATGATCTAATTGCTTCTCAGCATAATTTCAAAAACTAACAGGTTGTTAGTATATACGTTTTGATCAAAAAGTATATATATATATATATATATATATATATATATATATATATATATATATATATATATATAATTTTTTTTTTTTACATGTGTCTGCACTCTTCCCCACCCCCTCAGCCCAACCCTATATAAGTAGTAGTTAGCTACACATGGGCCATTTCTTTCCAAGCAGCCTCCCAGTCTGACTGGGAGAGCATGGTAAGTGAGCTGTAGCACCCTGTTCACACTGGTGTGGTGCTGTGCGGCGTTTGTTGCTGCCGTGGCGCCGTGTCTGCGGGGAGGTGCGACCCATGGACTGGCTTGAGTGGCATTGGGGCCGCTCTGCCAGTGGGTCGTTCCCCCTGTGGGCACTGGTGCCGCGGCGGTGGTGGTCGCTGCCCAGTGCTACACCATTTCATGCTAGGGACGTTAGGGACCCACTCTAAATAGGTGGCCTTGACGTGGTGAGTGGGCTTTGTACTTTTTGATCAAAACGTATATACTAACAACCTGTTAGTTTTTGAAGTTATGCTGAGAACCAATTAGATCATTGTGCAAGATTGTAGATGTGCGACCATGTCTGTCTTCTACCTGAATTCCCATATAGAAGTTATATAATGGCTAGAAATAGAGCTTATCAAAAGTCCATTGAAATGACAGGTACCCTTTAAGATAAAAACCTGGTAAATTTCTGATTAAAGGGGTATTCCGGGCAAAAACATTTTATCCCCTATCCAAAGGATAGTGGATAAGATGTCTGATCGCGGGGGGCCCGCTGCTGAGACCCCCGCGATCTCCCTGCAGCACCCGCATTCTATGCGGGTGCTGAGTCTCCAGTTTCGGAAACCTCCGGATTTCTGGGACTTGGGACGTGATGCCACGCCACGCCCCCTCCATTCATGTCTATGGGAGGGGGCGTGGCATGACATCACGTCCCCAGTCCCGGAGGCTTCCAAAACTGGAGATTCAGCACCCGCATAGAATGCAGGTGCTGCAGGGAGATCGCGTGGGTCTTAGCAGCGGATTAAAGGGCCAGTGCGCTCATTAGTGTAATTCACCTGTGGCTCATTGATAAATTCCTCTACCCTCCTCACTTCCCTGCCGGATCTTTGTTGCCTTGTGCCTGAGAGAAAGCATTCCTGAGAGTTGCCTTACCGTGTATCTGATCCTTTGCTCTGTGACTTGACCCTGCTTTTCTGCTGCCTGCCTATTGACCTCTTGCTACGTCCTGACTACGCTACTTTGCTGCCTGCCTTGAGCTTCTGCTATCCTGACTATGAGCTGCTTTATCCCTCCTGTGCCTTGCATCTCCTCAGCCACCTGTGTGGTCGAGCTGTGCCAGGGGTAGCGACTTGGGTGGCGCCTGCCGCAGCAAGTCTATCCCGCTCTGGTGAAAACCAGCGGCACCTTAGACTACGCTCCCTGGTACGGTCCGAGTCATCTGCCACACAGGTCCAGCGGATCCACATCCACTGGAGTTCCTGTCTTCTGAAATGTGAGTGTTACAGTAAGATCCGGCCATGGATCCCCACTGAGGTACCCCTGCCTGAAATCGCGGATCTTCCCTCCGTTGTGGTACATCAGTCACAGCAGTTGGCCCGACAGGCACAGCAACTTTCTCAACTTTCAGCTATGATGCAACAGCTTTTGGCCTTGCAACAGAAGCAGGTTCCGCAACCTGGCCCACTCCCACCACCAGCTCCTGCAGTGTCTTCTGGCTCCCAGCTTCGTCTGTCTTTACCTTCCAAGTATGATGGGGATTCCAAGTTATGCAGAGGTTTCGTTACACAGTGCTCCATGCACTTGGAGCTCATGTCTGAACTGTTTCCGACGGAACGTGCGAAAGTGGCCTTTGTCATTAGTCTACTCTCCGGAAAAAGCCCTGGCCTGGGCTACACCCCTTTGGGACCGCAGGGATCCAGTAGCTTCCAATTTGACGACTTTTCTGGCAGAATTTCACTGTCTTTGAGGAACCCGCACGTGCCTCTTCTGCGGAGACGGCTTTGCTGAACCTATGTCAAGGAAATTCTTCCGTTGGTGACTACGCGGTTCAATTCCACACTCTAGCCTCAGAGCTAGCATGGAATTGGAATGATGAGGCCTTGTGTGTCACATTCAAAGAAGGACTGTCTAGCAGGATTAAAGATGCTTTTGCTGCACGTGATTTTCCATCTTCTTTGACTGAACGTATCCACTTGTCTACACGTATTGATGTGTGTTTTGCTGAAAGGCAGGAAGAAATGCACTTAGAGAGGGAAGCTGCTCAAACACGGAGATATTCTCGCCTGGCACCTGTTTCAACGTCCACCTCTACAGTTTACTGTGCCTCTTGCAGAGTAGGTTATGCAAGTGGATCGTTCCCGTCTTACGCAAGAGGAGAGATCACGACGACGCAGTGAGAATTTGTGCTTGTATTGTGCTAGCCCCGAACACTTCCTCAAAGACTCATCTGTTCTTCCACAGTATCCGGGAAAACGCTTCCACCTAGGGCACATAGGAGAGGCTTCCCTAGATGTGAATACCACCTCTCCTCACTTGACCATTTTTGTACAAGTCTTCACTTCTACCAAGTTTTCCTTTAGCGCTACAGCATTTTTGGATTCTGGATCAGCAGGTGACTTTATTGATGCTTCTTTGGTCCACAAGTATCATCTTCCTGTCACTCGGCTTGCCAAGCCTTTGTTAATTTCCTCAAAATCTGGACTGTATGGTTCACTTCCGTACTGAGTCATGCAAGTGGGTGTATTTTACAAAGAAAAGATTTAATTCTATGTTCTTGGCCTACCTTGGCTGCAACGCCACTCTCCGTACCTGGATTGGAGAACTGGAGAAATTATTCCCTGGGGACAATCCTGTCAAAATCTTTGCCTCCAATCAGTTCAGTTTAAAATTGTTTTTGGTCCTCCTCCTTTACCTGGTCTACCACCACCTTACCAAGATTTTTCTGACATTTTCTGCAAGAAACAGGCTGAGTCTCTGCCTCCATATCGCCCTTATGACTTCCCTATTGATCGTCTGCCTGGTACCCCTCCTCCTCGTGGAAGGATATACCCTATGTCGGTTCCTGAGACTAAAGTTATGGCTGAGTATATCCAGGAGAATCTCAAAAAGGGATTTATCCACAAGTCCTCTTCTCCTGCTGGAGCTGGTTTCTTCTTTGTTGGAAAGAAGGATGGCTCACTCCGTCCATGAATTGACTACAGGGGACTTAACAAAATCACGGTCAAGAACCGTAAACCCATTTTCTCTTATCGCAGAACTTTTTGACCGTCTACATGGTGCCAAGGTCTTCTCCAAATTGGACTTACGTGGAGCGTATAACCTCATTCGTATCCGCAAGGGAGATGAATGGAAAACAGCCTTAAATACTCGTGACGGACATTTTGAGTATCTCGTAATGCCTTTTGGCCTCTGCAATGCTCCAGCCGTTTTTCAAGAGTTTGTAAACGATATCTTCCGTAATCTTCTCTACACCTGTGTTGTCGTATACCTAGATGACATCGTGATCTTCACTTCCAACTTAGAGGTGCATCATATTCATGTTCGTCTGGTTCTTCAGCGATTACGGAAGAATCATCTCTACACCAAACTGGAGAAATGCCTGTTCGAGAAATCTAGTCTTCCATTTCTTGGCAACATTGTCTCTCACCAGGGTCTGCAGATGGATCCAGATAAATTGTCTGCAGTATTGGATTGGCCTCGTCCTTCGGGTCTACGTGCTATTCAATGTTTTCTGGGATTCGCAAACTATTATCGTCAGTTTATCCCACATTTTTCATCCTTGGTTGCTCCAATTGTGGCTCTCACTAAGAAGGCATATAATCCTAAGTCTTGGCCTCAAGAGGCTGAAGAGGCCTTCTCCCGTTTGAAGTCTGTGTTTTTCTCTGCTCCCGTGCTTACAAGACCTGATCCGGAGAGACCCTTTGCTTTGGAGGTTGATGCCTCATCTATTGGGGCGGGTGCCATTCTTACTAAACGCCAAGGGCAAGACTGTTACTTGTGGGTTCTTCTCCAAGACCTTCTCTCCTGCTGAGAGGAATTACTCCATTGGAGATCGTGAACTCCTGACTATCAAGCTAGCTTTGGAGGAATGGGGACATTTATTGGAAGGTTCTTCTCATCCGGTCAGCATCTACTCCGACCATAAGAATCTTCTATACCTTCAGTCTGCTCAGCGTTTGAACCCCCGCCAGGCAAGGTGGTCACTGTTCCTTTCTAGGTTCAACTTCTTCATTCACTTCCGTCCAGCAGACAAGAACATCAGGGCAGAGGCTCTCTCCAGGTCCTCTGACGTCATTGGTTTGGACTCTATGCCTAGGCATATTATTCCTGATTCCTGAAGCTCCTTCCGATATTCAGCAAGTTCTTCCCGGAAAATCCTTTGTGCCCGCCAGATAGAGACGCAAGGTCCTGAAATGGAGTCATTCTACCTTGACAGCAGGACATACTGGAATACGCAAGACTCTACTTATCTCCCGGCACTACTGGTGGCCCCATCTTGAACATGATGTTTCTGATTTTGTTTGTTGCTGTGAAACTTGTGCCTGTGACAAAACTCCTCGACAGAGACCTGCAGGACCCTTCCAGCCTTTACCCATTCCAGAGACTCCCTGGTCCCACATATCGCCATGGATTTCATCACCGATTTGCCACCATCTCATAATAACACTGTCATCTGGGTTGTTGTAGATCGGTTTTCAAAGATGGCTCATTTCATTCCTCTACCAGGTCTTCCTTCTGCCACGCAGCTGGCAAAGTACTTCTTGTCGCATGTCTTTCGTTTACATGGTCTTCCTCAGCATATCGTTTCGGATCGAGGTGTGCAGTTTGTCTCTAAGTTCTGGCGAGCCTTTTGTAACCGTCTGGACATCAATCTGGACTTCTCCTCAGCCTAACACCCCCAGTCCAACAGTCAGGTGGAGAGGGTTAATCAAATGCTAGAGACTTATCCTTGGCATTTTGTTTCAGCTCGCCAAGATAGTCGATCCTCTTCCCTGGGTTGAATTCTCACATAATCATAAGGATTCCGAGTCCACAAGGTCGTCTCCCTTTTTTGTTGTCTACGGACTCCATCTCCGTCCTCCTCTCCCAGTCTCCTCCGGTGTGCCTGCTGTTGATGAGCTGGTCTGTGACTTCTCTACCATTGTTCAACAGACCTGACAGTCGTTATCTCAGGCTTCTTTCAGGCATGAAGGCGCAAGCGGATAAAAGTAGAAGACTTCCTCCATCCTTCTCTCCTGGTGACATGGTGTGGCTTTTATCCAAGTACATCTGCTTCAAGATCCCCTGTTACAAGCTCGGCCCTCGCTACCTTGGTCCCTTCCAGATTCCACAAAACATCAACCCTGTCTCCTACAAACTCCGTCTACCGGCTACGTTGCGTATTCCCAATTCCTTCCACTTCTCACTCTTCAAGCCTCTTGTCATAAACCAGTTCTCTCAGAAGAATCTTGTCCCCACACCTGTCTCCGGCTCTCCTGACATCTTCAAGGTTAAGAGGGGTACTCCGCCCCTAGACATCTTATCCCCTATCCAAAGGATAGGGGATAAGATGTCAGATCGCCACGGTGCCGCTGCTGGGGGCCCCCGCTATCATGACAGCACAGAGTGAGTTCGCTCTGTGTGTAATGACAGGCGATACAGGGGACGGAGCCACGTGACGTCATGGCTCCGTCCCCTCGTGACATCACGGCCCGTCCCCTTGATGCAAGTCTATGGCAGGGGGCGTGACAACCACCGCGCCCCCTCCCATAGACTTGTATTGAAAGGGCCAGGACGTGACGTCACAAGTGGCGGAGCCGTGACGTAACGATGCTCCGGCCCCTGTATTGCGCGTCATTACGTGCAGAGCGAACTCGCTCTGTGCTGTAATGATAGCGGGGTGCCGCAGCAGGGATCCCAGGGCTCCCCAGCAGCGGCACCGCACGATCTGACATCTTATCCCCTATCCTTTGGATAGGGGATAAGATGTCTAGGGGTGGAGTACCCCTTTAAAGAGATTCTTGCTACAAAAACTGTGAGAGGTAAACTATTTTTTTGGGTCGACTGGGAGGGTTAAAGTCCTGAGGAGAGATCTTGGGAGCCTGAGGAGAATATCCTGGACCGTGACCTTCTCAGGAGTTTTCTTACTCGTAAAAGGAGGGGGAGACCAAAGGGGGGGTACTGTTACGTTATGTGCTCTGGCCGCACACACTGGCCGTGAGCGCATGGTCCCGCTACCTGCTGCCGCCAGCAGGGCCGTCACTCACCTGGTGCTTCTCCTGCCCCAGCCTCTGCCTCTCTGCACCGGCGCGCGTGCCGGAGATTTAAAATTTAAAGGGCCAGTGCGCATATTTGTGTAATTCACCTGTGGCTCATTGATAAATTCCTCCACCATCCTCAATTTCCTGCCGGATGTTTGTTGCCTTGTGCCTGAGAGAAAGCATTCCTGAGAGGTGCCTTACCGTGCATCTGATCCTTTGCTCTGTGACTTGACCTTGCTCCTCTGCCGCCTGGCTACTGACCTCTTGCTACGTCCTGACTATGCTACTTTGCCATCTGCCTTGACCTTCTGCTATCAGGACTACGAGCTGCCCTATCCCTCCTTTGCCTCGCATCTCCTCAGCCGCCTGTGTGGTCGAGCAGTGCCAGGGGTAGCGACCTTGGTGCCGCCTGCCGCAGAAAGTCCATACCGCTTTGCGGCGGGCTCTGGTGAAAACCAGCAGTACCTTAGACTCCGCTCCCTGGTACGGTCAGAGTCATCTGCCACACAGCTATATCAAATTCCCATTCGGGCTTTCGCCTTCCTGGGACTAAATCCCCAAAACTCTGGAACCCTAGCAAAAATAAAATGAAACTTTTATTTCTTCATTAAAATCCTAATTAGGTGAGAAATCAAAAAATAGTGATTTAAAACCACAGAAATTGGGTCAGATCGGGGTTATTTGAAGCATTCCCCTATTCTTAGATAGTTAGGTGTATATTTCATTTGCCACCTTTATTTATGGATTATATTTCTTATTATTTCCAACTCTAATATTTGTCAGTATATTCTGTCCCAATTCTTCTGTTAAAAAACACACACTACACCCCCCCCCCCCCCGATGTTTCACCAGCTGTAACCGGCTTTGTCAAGGGTCGGGGTGCTCAAACCCCTGGGAATACCTTATGGGTATTTTGGATTTGTTATCTGCCACACAGGTCCAGCGGATCTACATCCTCCGGAGCTCCTGTCTTCTGAAACGTGAGTGTTACACTGTCTCTATAGATGGCAATGCATTTTTGAGCAGAATATGTAGAAACATTGAAAAGGTTCAATGTTTCTGTGGATGCCAGAATCGGGATTTCCACGGCAGATGTTTTGAAATTCCACCATGCGCACAGCCAAATTTTCGAGTGGAATATTCCACGGAATTTCGCTTGGAAATTTCGCCATCTGAACATGGCCTAAAGCAGATGCAGGTATGTCTAGACATCTCTTCTATAAAATCAATAGAGGTTATTTTCTTTCCTGTCATCACTGTATCATTGTTTGGAAAAAATAAAAAAAATCTAGTATGCTGTTACAAGAAGACACACGAGCCACATTTCTGCCCACAAGATGGCAGAATGTTCTCCAGTTTAGTTCACATTTCCTTGGCTCTCTAAAAAAAAATCCTGTTGACTGGAAAACATTTTACAAGGGTTTTCTGAATTTTTTATGTAAAAAATTACTAATTTCCTAACAAAATTTTTAGCAAATATCCAAGTTATTTTGGGGGTAGGTTCACCCTGACCTTAAAGGGGTACTCCAAAGGATAGAGGATAAGAGCTGCGGCTTGGTGCATGGCGATGTGGGGTGGAGGCTCCTGACGTCATGGTCTCGGCCCGCTTGTAATGTCACGGCCACACCCCTCAATGCAAGTCTATGGGAGGGGGCGTGACAGCCCCTCAATGCAAGCCGAGACCGTGATGGCACGACCCTCTGGGGCTGCACCCGATGCTCTAATTGAATGCCGTGTGCAACTGGGAGATCGTGGGGGATCAGAAATCTTTAGATGGGGATAAGATGTCTAGGGGCGGAGTACCCCTTTAAGCTAATCTGTGAGCCAGTACTTTTAATAACTTAGGCACTTCAGGGGTCGAAGCTGTCAAAGATTTCAGCTACAACTTACGCCATTTCTTGTAGTAAAACTGGTAGAAGGCTAGGGAGGCCAGCTCTCTTTATGGTAAGTGGTGCAGGTGGTGTAAAAAAGAAATAAAAAAAAGAGGGGGGTCACAAACTGAGGTTTTTATCTGCAAAGTCTTTTACATGTAAAAGAAGTTGTAAAATTCATCATAAATCCTGTTACTATGCATTCCTGATCATTAAAAAAAAACAAAAAACTGACATTCTACATGTTGGACTCTAATATAAAAAAAAAATATATAGAGTCCATGGGCATGTCAATTGATATGTTCCATTGTTTTTTTATGCACAAAAATGTACAGTGATCCCTCAACTTACCATGGTCTCAACATACAATATTTTCTACCTACAATAGTCTTTCTAGACCATTGTAACTTGAAACCAGACTCAACATACAATACTACAGACAGTCCACATCTGCAAAACATCAATGGATGGAAGAACAGACCAATTAGAATGTACATTTCACTGGTAAAACTCCTGTATTCCTTAAGTGCATGCATTGACTGGCTGTCTGGTAGTGCCCTTACAGTACAGGGAGGTACTACATGTTCTGTACTACTCTTTACCTGTGCCAAGGATAGCTGCTCCAGGATCCAGGTCAGGGCTGCTATATGTTGATTTTTTTAGGACATTGTGTGTACTGTACAGGACCTTGCAGAAGCTATGTAAGGACTTGCTTTATATATATATATATATATATATATATATATATATATATATATATATATATATATATATATATATATATATATATATATATTAGATGACATTTTTGGGGCTTCAGACCCAATTACCAGGTTTCCATTTATTAATTATGTCTCTTTATTTCCATAGGTTTGGTAACTATGATTGATCTGGGCCAATGCTGCGGCGGATATTCCACACGGTGCATTGTATCCTTTTACTTGATTCGTTTTACTTATTTGTATTCATTTATTTCTCATCTTCTTTTATTTTAATTCACCACAATTTCATAGTCTCTCTATCTCATCACACTGTCTGTCTCTCTTTGTTTCCTAATCCTCGCCTTTCCCATGCATTTCTCCTATTTTTCCCCCTCCCTATTTTTTACCCCCTTTCCCTTTATTACACAGTATTGTTATATACTGGACATATTACATAGTAACATATAGCAACATAGTTCATAAGGTTGAAAAAACCTAGTCTCCTAGAATTGACCATGATCCACTTCACAATTGTCCAGTTGTCCATTTATATTAATTTTATTCCCAAACATTATCTTGTTCACATCCACATATCTATCCACCCGATCTATCCATCCATACCCTTCATCTATTTAACACATTATTTTCTCCTACTTTAGCTTTTATTTCTTCCTTTTACACTACATTTTGTTTTACTCTACTCTACTCCCATCATATTCATACATCCATTATCCCCCTCTCTCCCCCCCCCCTGCTTTTTTTCTCTCTCTTTTTCTCAGTTTGTACTCAATTCACTTTCTTTACAGACAATGCACTTCCTCACACTCTCCGTTACATTACATACTTTATTGTCTTTATTTTGCCTTTTTTACACTCTTACAGCCATATTCCATCTATATTGCCTCTGCCATGCCTCATTGAACATTCCCTAACGTCTACTTCCGCTCTATGAGCGCTGTGGAAGGCAGATGCGTTCCACATGACGCACTTCCGGTCAGGTGACCGCATCGGCTGTCTGCAGTGCAGAGAGCGGCTTCTTTCCCCTCCTATGGTCAGTGTAATTTAAACATACACTATATATCTTTAAGCCACTCCTCCCTCTCAATACCCCCTTTTTTCTTACTCTTGCTCTTGTCTTCTACATTTTACTCTGCATCTATATACATTACAATACCCTGTGACATCACTTCCTGTTTCACGGACCAGAAGTTCTAGCATCTCCGTTTATTCCCCCACTTTCACTACTCCCTCAGCCACATGCGACTACAGTCGTCCACCACCTACCTGCTACACAATTCATTTGACCGCTATTTGCTTCTTTATTCACTACTCCTCCGCAGCAATTTTTTGTATTGCTTTTCATCATGTGACCCAATTCTGTTTGGCACAATGTGCATTGATTCTGTGTGTAACCATAGTTTAGTGTAATATACACCAGGATTGGCATAAACATATATTCTATTAGGTAGAGAGGTAGGAAGGGAGAGAGCACACTAAAGGGTTACTACACCTGTCAAGGGGATACTGCGTGGTATCGGTGGCCTGTAATAGGTCTCCTGCTTCTTCCGGACGGCTGTTTCACACGTGTATGCGTGCTTCTTCCGGCCGGCTGTTTCACACGTGTATGCGTGCTTCTTCCGGACGGAAGAAGCACGCATACACATGTGAAACAGCCGGCGTAGCCTCCGAGCGCGCACATTACCTGCACCGATGCTGTGACCCAGCCTTCCTTGGACCGGACTCCCTCATCGAGCTCTCTCTGTTGAGTGGTGAGTGCACGTATTTGCCTTTGTTATTACATATATTCTATTAGCTTGCAGCAACTCTGCTATGATTCACATGTATGCTTTTCGCCTTTACAGATCCTTATACGGAATATTATCCATTATTGCCAGTTGCCATACTAATTTTATCATGATTTATCCATGTCTTCATTATGATATTATGCCCTTAAAAACCTGTTCTGCTCTGTGTTTTTTTGTCCATCATAATATACACAGACGGACTGTTGTATATATTGCATACTGATATTATGTTGTCTTACATAGGTCTGAGGAAGGTCACATTTGACCGAAACGTCACATTGTTTTTTGATTGCTATAATAAAACCTATTTCCGTATTCACCGCAAGTGGTGTGCTATGTTATTATTTCTCAGGTTTCCATAGAGTTAAGGTCTCAACTTACAATGGTTGTTCTGGAACCGATTAATATTGTAACTTGAGGGACCACTGCATATGCTTTATGGATAGCAAAAACATGTTGTGAATGAGTTCCTTTTGGTATATAGCCTGATGTGGATGCACACTTGCATCAAGGTATTATTTTAGTCATATGCAGCTGGTATTCTATTCCTATAGTTGCATATTAGAATATATGATCTGTGAGCCACAAGTTCCCTAAGGTTACCAGATTTTCATCAACTTGGTCCTAGTTGCGATCAATAAAAAAAAAAAAAAATAGCCCAAAATGCAATAAAATAACACATTTTTACTTACCTCTCCAAAGCCATGACAACACAGCACAATACAATACAGGGGCAACCTCGTCTTTGTTTACTAGCAGCCAGCATGTGAATGTTGCAACTATTGGCCTCAGTGGTCACAGGCTGCACCATCATAGCTCCCATCGCTGAGCGGTGATGCCAGTATTTCTGCATGTGACCACTGATTTGCTACAATGGTCATGTGTGGACCGCTAGTAAACAAAGACCATGATGCCCACTTGAGTACTGGATTGCTGTGGGAGAGATGACAAAAAGTTTTTATTTTATTATACTGGAAGCTGTTATTTTTATGAATTTAGTAGGTAACTTAGACACAGAGAACAAATAAATGGTGATATGATTACAGCATTACATTACAGGGTTTCATTTATGTCTGTAACCATTAAAAACATGGGTTTGCATAAGATAACCTCTTTAACCATAAAAACTGACCAATGAAGGCAGGAGTACGGAGCATAATCGCCAAGGCCATTGATTGGCTGTGGTGATCACATGATTTCCATAACACAAATCCCAACCGGAAGTAGTGTGGGAACAGAGAAGGAGGTAAGCAACAGTTTGTTATTTTTAATGCATTTGCCTTTTTTTTTCCTCCCCAAATTTTTCTAAGCTTTTTACTGTTTCTCATACTTCTGACCTTTTGCCTGAGAATGATAATGTTGACTATACAACCACTAAATCCAGTGCAGGAAGAATAAAATACTTACTGTCTCTTCTGTCCACCCAACTGACTCCAAACTTCCAGCACAAAGCCATCAAACTGTTCATCCTAGTAATACAAAAAAAAGTTCAGCATTAGAGTAGCACAATAAGTCTGAAACACAAGCAATAATGATTTCCTCATTCAGCTTTTTCTAAAGGTTCATATTTAGAATAAATTTCTGTCACCAGTAGATTTAAAAAAAAAAAAATTTCTCCAGAGTACCCCTTTAAAGATTTGAGTTTTTATACGGCTGTATGCCATAACAATACCAGAAAACAACAAGTTTCATACTGAAGTAGTAATTTTAACACAATTTTGTTACTTGGTCTGGTGACTTGGTCAAGGTTAATGTCTGGACATACAAAAATTTTGAGGTTAAAGGGGAACTACAGTGGAAACAAGTAGAAAACCAATGTTTTCAAATCAACTGGTGCTAGAAAGTTAAACAGATTTGTAAATTACTTCGATTTAAAAATCTTAATCCTTCCAGTACTTATCAGCTGTTGTATGCTCGAGAATTTGTGTGGTTCTTTCCAGTCTGACCACAGTGCTCTCTGCTGACACCTCTGTCCGTGTCAGTAACTGTCCAGATTAGAATCAAATCCCCATTGAAAACCATTCACAGACAGAGGTGTCAGCAGAGAGCACTGTGGTCAGACTGGAAAGAACTTTACAAATTTCTCTGTAGTATATCTGTAGTTAACGCAGCTAATAAGTACTGGAAGGGTTGATATTTTTAAATCAAAGTAATTTACAAATCGGTTTAACTTTTTTTTTTTTACCACCGGAGTCCCCCTTTAAAAGGGTACTCCACCCCTAGACATCTTGTACCCTACCTAAAGGATAAGAGGTCTGATCGCGGGGGTACCGCCGCTCGGACCCCCACGATCTCTGTGCAGCACCCGGCGTTTATTTAGAATGCTTGGTGCGGGCGGTGGGGGGTCTCGCGATGTGACGGCCACACCCCTTGTGATGTCAAACCAAACCCCCTCAATGCAAGTCTATGGGAGGGGGTGTGAAGATCGCTACGCCCCCTCCCATAGACTTGCATTGGGGGGCGTAGTGTGATGTCACAGGTGACGTGGCCGTGATGTCACGACCCCCCGCCGTCTGCTCCAAGCGTTCGGGGGCAGTGGAGTACCCTGTTAAGAAAATTCAGAAACAGGTCTCTATTTTACAAAGAAGTCTAAACTCCCTACAATATTCACAAAAACATATTTTATGGCTAATTTAGTTTTTTTTTAACCCCTTGGGGACAAAACTCATTATGACCTTAAGGACCAGAGCATTTTTTGCTAATCTGACCACTGTCACTTTAAGCATGTTCTTGTAGACCCATATTTTTTAATTTTACAAGAGGTAAAAGGAGAAAAAGCACACCAAAATGTGTAACCCAATTTTTCTTGAGTAAGGAAATACCTCATATGTGGATGTAAAGTGCTTTGTGGGCGCACTAGAGGGCTCAGAAGAGAAGGAGCGACAATGGGATTTTAGAGACCGAATTTTGATTAAATGGTTTTTGGGTGGCATGTCTCATTTACTATTTTAGAAACTACACCCCTCAAGGAACGTAACAAGGGGTACAGTGAGCCTTAACACCCCACAGGTGTTTGACAAATTTTCAATAAAGTTGGACGTGAAAATTAAAAATGAGATTTTTTTCACTAAAATGCTGATGTTTTCACAAGCGGTAACAGGTGAAAATGTCCCCCAAAATTTGAAACCCCATTTCTCTCGAGTAATGATATATCTCATATGTGGATGTCAAGTGCTCTGTGGGTGCACTAGAGGGCTCAGAAGGGAAGAAACGACAATAGGATTTTGGAGAGAGTATCTGGTTGGAATAGAAGTCGGGGGCCATGTGCATTTACAAAGCCCCCATGGTGCCAGAACAGTGGACCCCCACCATATGTGACCCCATTTTGGAAACTACACCCCTCACGATATGTAACAAGGGGTGTAGTGAGCTTTTACAACCCACTGGCGTTTGACAGATCTTTGGAACAGTGGGCTGTGCAAATGAAAAATAAAATTTTTCATTTTCACGGACCACTATTCCAAAGACACGTGTGGTGTAAATGCTCACTGCACCACATGTTCCGTTCCGCGAGGGATGTAGTTTCCGAAATGGGGTCACATGTGGGTGTTTTTATTTTGCGTTTATGTCAGAACCGCAGTAACCAGCAGCCACCCCTGTGAAAATCCCCAGTTTAGGTCTCAAATGTACATGGTGCATTCTCACTCCTGAGCCCTGTTGTGCGCCCGCAGAGCACTTTACGTCCACATGGGGTATTTCCGTACTTGGGAGAAATTGTGTTACAAATTTTGGGGGTCTTTTTTTCCTTTTATCTTATGAAAAGTATGGGGCAACACCAGCATGTGAATGTAAAAAAGATATATATATTTTTTTACATTAACATGCTGGTGTAGACCCCAACTTTACCTTTTCATAAAGGGTAAAAGGAGAAAAAGCCCCCCAAAAATGTATAAGGCAATTTCTCCCGAGTACAGAGATACCCCATGTTTGGCACTAAACTTTTGCCTTGAAATACGACAGGGCCCTGGAGTGAGAGAGTGACATGCCCATTTGAGGCCTAAATTAGGGATTTTCATAGGGGTGTACCCCGATGCAAGCGTTACACTTGCCTCCTCCACCAGAAATACGTCAGTTTTCCCCAAACAAGGTGCCTCCAGCTGCTGCAAAACTTCCAACATGCCTGGACAATCTGGCTGTCCAGCAATACTGGGAGGCTACTTTTTGGAACAGTGTAAGGGTGTAGTGTTTATGTAGTGTTTATGTAGTGTTTTACTCTCTATTTTGTGTAGCATAGTGAGTGAGTTTCCCGCTGGGATTTTAAGCTGCAGTGGAAAATTTGCCGCATCTCAAACTTGAAGCGGGTAACTCGCTGTAATCCCCTGCCCGTGTGATTGTACCCTGCACATTCACAGACCATGCATACTGGGAATTGTAGTTACGCAACAGCTAGAGGCACATTGGTTGGGAAACACTGAGTTAGGTAACAGACCACCGCAGTGTTTCCGCGCCACTGTGTTTCCTAACTCTGTGCCTCCAGCTCTTGCAAAACTACAACTCCCAGCATGCATGGACAGTCTCAGCATTCTATGAATTGTAGTTTTGCAACTTCTGTAGTGCTACAGTTTGGACACCACTGTATAGTGGTCTCCAAACTGTGCCCTTCCAGATGTTGCAAAACTACAACTCCCAGCATGCTGAGACTGTCCAGGCATGCTGGAAGTTGTAGTTCTGCAACATCTGAAGGGCTAGATGTTACAGACCTACAACTCCCAGCATGCCTGGACTGTCTGGGCATGCTGAGAATTATAGTTTTGCAACATCTGGAAGGGCACAGTTTGGAGACTACTGTACAGTGGTCTCCAAACTGTGGCCCTCCAGATGTTGCAAAACTACAACTCCCAGCATGCCCAGAAAAGGCTGTCTGGACATGCTGGGAATTGTAGTTTTGAAACTCCTAGAAGCAGCAGTGAAGATCACTTTACAGCGATCTTCCTTGCTG
Source organism: Hyla sarda (assembly GCF_029499605.1). Classification (NCBI taxonomy): domain Eukaryota; kingdom Metazoa; phylum Chordata; class Amphibia; order Anura; family Hylidae; genus Hyla; species Hyla sarda. The sequence goes on along the minus strand of NC_079194.1, from coordinate 250,572,249 downwards.
CCTCTGACGCTGCTGCCTCCACTTGCCTGCCGCCGATCCCTGCTGCCTGCGCCCTCAGGTATCTGCTGCCAGTCCCCCCACCTCAATGGCCCCCGAAGCCATCCCCGACATCTTCCCCCGCTCTACCCGGACTTCCAGGGGCGGGCAGAGTGGGGGATCTCAACTTTCACAACACCCCAACCCCTTCCCTGCGATTTGCCGGTCAGTCCTGACCGGCCAATCGCAGGAGATAGGTGGCGGCGGCACCCCTGCCACCTCACTCCTGTCCTTTAGGATGATCGGTCTCTGACAGCCCCGATCATCCCTATTTTCCGGGCAATTGGGTAACCAGAGACCCTATCAGCCAGGAAAAGCCGTGATTCGCCGGTCAGAATTGACCGACAAGGTGGGGGGGGGGGGGGGTCTCTCAGGATGGCAGCGAATGGAATTCTCACGGGCGTACAGGTATGCCCTTGGTCCTTAAGTCCCCAACAGGTTAAGAATGTAGGAAAAATATCCATCTCCTGCTGAGTAATAATGCCGAGGAGGTGAATATGACAAACTATTCCACTGCGCTCAGCTATGCAGAATTACACTTTTTTTTTTTATAAAAGTCAGTCACTTTTCAGTGAATATTTTACAAAACAAAAGTTGTTTATAAAAAGCCATAAAAGTTGCACGGTGCATCTCTTGCTGAATAAAACATTAGCGCATCCATGTCGGAGACATGCTCTGTTTCACTGTTTCTCGTTAACAAAACTTGAAAATTCTTACACTGTTCTGCATAAAAAACATGTACATGATTTCACTAGAGTCTGTTCCTGATCTCTATCTATATATTTAATGCTTTAATGACCAAGCAATGATAGATTTTCTTCAATTGTCAAATTTTACCAACATCATAATGACAACTCTAACACAGAAACCCAGTAGCACCCAATGACTGTATTGCATGGGTGCCACCTGGATGACAGAGGCAAATCCCTCTATCTGAAAACCATGGACCACTGGAAGTTTCATTGACCCAAGCTGTCCAAGCTGAACCTACACAATTTGGAATATAGAAGAGTGTGCCATTTGACCTCTCAGGTCTGTTGCATTGTTGATAGGGTTCTTAGAACTGCTGTATAAATCACTAGTCAGACCACATATGGATTATTGTGTCCAATTTTGGGCACCTGTATATAAGATGGACATGGCTAAACTGGAGAGAGTGCAGAGACAAAAATTATTAATGGTATGGGAGGATTACAGGACCAAGACAGGTTATCAATCTTGGGGTTATTAAGTTTGAGGAAAAGACGTCTTAGAGGCGATTTAATCACAATGTACAAATATATGAATGGACGGTACAGAGATCTTTCTAGTGATCTTTTTATACCTAGACCGATAACCATGACAAGGGGGCATCCTCTATGTCTAGAGGAAAGAAGGTTTCACCATCACACAGACAGAGATTCTTTACTGTAAAGCAGTGAGACTATGGAGCTCTCTGCCACATAATGTGGTGATACAAAAAAAAAAAACACAAAGAGCGCTCCGTAGTGCAATAAAAGATGGGTAAGAATCGCATACAATAATAAATTGCGCTTACCCAAAGAGTTGTGCTGACAAACAGGCACAACTCTGGTGATCGTGTGTAGAATGTAGAAATATGTCCAAAGTGCAGCCAGTCCCTCTCCACCACCTCGAGGTGTTCAGTATTCCAATAAAACCTCCAAACCACTAAGGGTTAATATAGGCGCAGGCAATGGAGCGAAGTAAGTACAGCAATGCTGATAGATAGCTTATTGAGAAGTAGGATCAATGTGGATAACCAAGGGTCATTTATTCAGAACGCGTTTCAACGCCGGGGCAGGCGTCTTCCTCAACCTGAGGAAGACGCCTGCTCCGGCGTTGAAACGCGTTCTGAATAAATGACCCTTGGTTATCCACATTGATCCTACTTCTCAATAAGCTATCAGCATTGCTATACTTACTTCGCTCCATTGCCTGCGCCTATATTAACCCTTAGTGGTTTGGAGGTTTTATTGGAATACATAATGTGGTGATGTCGGACTCAATAAACAACTTCAAGTGGGGCATGGATGTTTTTATTGGAAAAATATAATATTACAGGTTATGGATACTACATTTAAGTGGAACGCTGATCCAGGAATTTATTCGGATCGCCATATTGGAGTCGGGAAGGAATTTTTCCTCTGTCATGGGACAATTGGCATCAGCCTTATGGTGTTTTTTTTTTGCCTTCCTCTGGATCAACACAGGACCAGTCATTTTTTCAACCTTTCAAACCATGTTACTGTCATGACTGTCACTTTTTAAAGATGTTTTAATATGGTCAAGTTTTTTTTGCCCACAAAAGTTATTGATTCCCTATCTGCAGGAGTACAGCACCAGCTATCTTTATCTAGAACTGCAAGTGCTAAATCAAGTTTTGGAATGAAATCCCACCAAAGACAGCATCTGCAAGGGGTTTGTATGCATTTGTAGTAACACTGATTCCTATATTTCCGTATTTATATAAAAAAAATAAAACAAGAACGCGGCACTGCAAGGGGACAGTGCTAATCATGCTGCCCTACAGATATGCACTTGGAGTAACATAGACTCCTGTATTTTCTTGCCTAGGGGTATATCATACTCCCTGAGGAAGCCAAACGGCGAAACGACGTTGGGGTGCTGGTGTTGTGTAGGTAGGTACACTGTTTATGTCTCCTAGCTTGTGCTCTGTGAGTGGGGAAGCTTCATGGTAATGCTGCTATTCTGTGCTCCATTTGCACACTATTATTTGCTTTTCCCCTTTCTCCTGACCACTCGCTGGAGGCCATTTATTCAGTGACCTCCTTACTTAGGTTTGTGTTGTTTTTTGTGCAATTTTTACATGACTGTTATGTGTAACTTATAATTTTTGTTATACTGGTGGCCCTACTCTTTAGTTAGGAATAACTATGTCATGTTTTGCATTTATACTAACTAATGATATATTACCTGCCTTACCAACTCCTTTTTGTCTGGCTATACTGTCCTTTTTAATTGCTTTTATTTATGATGTTCTCAATAAAGTTTATTACTTATGTATAGAATTGGTGTTCTAGTGTGTATATAGGATTTCTTGTTAGTTACCAACACACTCGACTTGAAATATATTGGTATTACTTTGCCCTTTCTTTGGATCTACTAGGGGTATAACAGGCGGCGCTGCATTCAGAGAAGTGCGTGTGAAATGTTGGGGCCCCTTACACAGCTCAAGGTCTGGGAACTGGGGGGGGGGGGGGTGCTATCTTCCCAATCATCAATAAAAAAAAATTAAACCACAGCACAAGAAAAAAGAGAGCCCTTTAGTTCAATGGGGAAGAAAGGAGGAAAATTATCACCGTACATACTGTATTACCATCATGCTGTTACTAACCAAATCCTGTATACTGAAATCAATACTACCAATAATACCAGAATACAAGAAGTGATATTATTACTATACATATTACCATCATATGGTTACTGACCAAATCCTGTATGCTAAGACCAATATTCCCAGTATACAAGGAGAATTGAAATAAAAGACAGACAGTGCTCCGTAGTGTGATAACGTAATTACACGGGGGGGGGGCTCAGGCAAAGGTGGCGCTTACCACAACGGGTTACACTCAGCCAAGTGCAACAATGGATCAGGGCAATGACAGTATGGTGACTACAGCCGCTCCACGTCCAAATCGATACAAAGAATAGAAATTAACCTCCAGTGTGGCGACGGGATTCAGGGCGCTGAACACACAAGTAAAAGGGAACTGACTTTTATTCATCCATGATGCAACGCGTTTCACAGATAGGCTGCTTCATCAGGCATAGTGATATGTATCAGCTCTACACAGGCTCTGCAGAGCATGTTAAGGATTACATAGTTACATGAGGTGACGTCTTCTCTGATCTGAGTCGTTTACTTTCCTTTTTCTTCTCCTTCCGGCCCAGACCGTCATGACGACTACTTCCTTTCACAACTCGTCTCCACAGAATCTGCCAGACTAACATTTTAGGCACCATACTTTTCCTGCACCTATAATGTTCCTTACAGTAATAATAGAGTGGCTAGATAAGTGGGTTGGGGAAGAGTAGGTAGGTCCGTACCCCACCCATTAGGCAGTTGGGTCGCTACGGAAAGTAGACAGGTCCCTTCACAGTTTCCCTGATTACACAGGTACCCAGAGTAGGGAGGTACCAGCTGTAGGTAGGTCCCTGTTTAGATAGATGCCCTTTGTAGATTGTTAATCCCAATATGTAGCCCCTTATTAGTAGGAGCTACTCCCTGTAGTTAGGTCCACCTGTACATAGTTTCAGCCCCCCATATACAGTAGTAATATGTAGCAGCCCCCCATATACAGTAGTAATATGTAGCAGCCCCCATAGATAGGAATATGTAGCAGCCCCCATAGGTAGGAATATGTAGCAGTCCCCCTATACAGTAGTAATATGTAGCAGCCCCCCATAGGTAGGAATATGTAGCAGCCCCCCTTAGGTAGGAATATGTAGCAGCCCCCCTTAGGTAGGAATATGTAGCAGCCCCCCTTAGGTAGGGATATGTAGCAGCCCCCCTTACGTAGAAATATGTAGCAGCTCCCCTTACGTAGGAATATGTAGCAGCTCCCCGTACGTAGGAATATGTAGCAGCCCCCCGTACGTAGGAATATGTAGCAGCCCCCCGTACGTAGGAATATGTAGCAGCCCCCCTTAGGTAGGAATATGTAGTAGCCCCCCTTAAGTAGGAATATGTAGCAAGCCCCCCTTAGGTAGGAATATGTAGCCCCCTTAGGTAACAATAGAAAAAAAAATACATTTATCTGGCTCCCACGCGATCCACTGCCTCTTCTCTTCTGTCTTCTTCTCCAGTCTGTGCTCTGGTGCATGATGATGACGTCATTCATGTGCTGGAGCACAGCAGATGGAAGCCCAGGCTTCTTGTCGGCACCTGCATAATGTGGGTGGTCCACGAGAGTGATTGACAGGGTGAGGAGCCAATGGCTCATCGCTCTGTCAATCAGCCGAGCCCAAGCACCGTATTGAACTATAGGCGCGTCTGTAAGACACGCTTATAGTTTAATGCGTCCTGGACCGGCCATGGAAGCAGGTGACTGCTGTGTAGACAGCGGTCCCCTGCTTCTGTGCTGCGCCAGCTGCACGGGGGTGCAGCGGGGGCCCGGGCCCCTTACTGGAGTACTGACTGTACCCCCCTGACAGCGGCCCTGGCAGGATATGACATTAACAGGAAGTTCTTTAAGTTAAAGGGGTATTCTAATCTGGCTGATTACCTTCTGCTGTCAACTCACACTCCCTGGTGGATGGGGGTTGGGGTCAAAGTCAAGTCATCTGCCTCTTTGTCCTAATCTAAAAGCACTATGCCTATATATTAACAAGCAGAAGAAAAGAATGCAGTATTAATCAATCTTGTAGATATTTTTGCCGTCACACCCCCACCCATAGACTTGCATTGAGGGGACAGGGCCTGACGTCACACAAGGGCAGAGCTATGATGTCACGCTACACACTCAGAGCCTCCAGCGCTGGGAAGAGCTCACAAAGGTAGGTGCGCAATGACAGATTGCGGGGGTCCCCAGTGGTAGGAACCCCGTGATCAGACATCTTATCCCCTATCCTTTGGATAGGGATAAGATGTATTGGGGCCGGAGTACCCCTTTTAACTGTAAAGAGGTGACAACATTAAATCTTGAACCCCTTTAGGCTATGTTCACATGGTGGAATGGTGGAAACTTTCTGCTGCAGAAATTCTGCCATGTGCACAGTGGAGAAGAATCCCATTGAAATGGACACTGTCAGATTCAAAACTTTATTATACGTAGTACATCTTGGCAAAACATTTACCTTTCTAAAATAGTTCATAAGAAATAATGTTTTCCTTTTTAGAAAACACTAGGGGTCTCCATACCATCCAGAACATAATCCTGTCAGGCTGCAGCATCATCTTTGTCCAAGCTGAAGCACAGGCATGGACAAAGTCCAGTAAGTGAGGGTAGGACTAGCACTCCTCTGTGCTCCCTCCTGTCCTATCAGACTGAAGCATGAAAACAGAGAGCAGAGGGTTACAGAGCAATCTGCAGAGATTGAATAAAGAGACCCAGTACAGCACAGCAGACTCAGGGAGGAAGCGGAGTCATGCAGAGTGATGACACGCCCTCTCCAAAGCACAGAATGATAAACCAAGTGAGCAACAGAACAGATAAAAGGTATTTGTGAATGAAATATATGTGCTAGACGCATAAAAAATATGTACATGACTAGGATTAGGCACTGAGGAACATATAACTTTTGTGGCATATGACATGTACTGGTTAAGATAATAAACAGCACAAGGTTCTTACTATTTAAAATGTTAAAGTGTAGAAGTACACTTATCACAGATTATGCAGACTTCTGTAGTATACAAATGAGAAACTAAAAAAGAGAAAAAAAGTTTGAGCACATCTGCTGCAGGTACTTCCAACAAAGCTATAAGACTTCAAATACGGAAAGATAAAAAGGCTCAGCAGACATAACTTTGAGCAATTTGGAAAGAAAACTAGAGGGTTAAGAGCTTTACAAGAAATAATAAAAAAGGGAAGGCAATTGAGGTAAGGTGTGATCACACGTGTGTTGCAATTTCAGTTTTTTTCTTCAGCTATCAGTGCAGAAACCCAAGACCCAGCAGATTCCACTGACTGATTGACTCATAATGGGGTCTGTCAGATTTCATTGTAGTGGCCTCTGTTTTGATGGGAAGGATACTGCTGCATACTGAGCTACTCTTCCCATCAAGGGAGAAGAAAACAGCATCACAGCTTAGAAGTTTGTTTTTCTTATCTGCCTCTGTGCAGCACCTTTGTTTTGATGTGGCAAAAGAACAGAAAATATGGCTCTTGGAATACTCCACCACAAAACTTTTTTTTTCAGGAAATTTGCATTACTATACTTAAACAGCACACTACAGGGTGGGCCATTTATATGGATACACATTAATAAAATGGGAATGGTTGATGATATTAACTTCCTGTTTGTGGCACATTAGTATATGTGAGGGGGGAAACTTTACAAGATGGGTGTTGACCATGGCGGCCATTTTGAATCCAACTTTTGTTTTTTTCAATAGAAAGAGGGTCATGTGATACATCAAACCTATTAAGAATTTCACAAGAAAAACAATGATGTGCTTGGTTTTAACGTAACTTTATTCTTTCATGAGTTATTTACAAGTTTCTGACCACTTATAAAATGTGTTCAATGTGCTGCCCATTGTGTTGGATTGTCAATGCAACCTTCTTCTCCCACTCTTCACACACTGATAGCAACACCGCAGGAGAAATGCTAGCACAGGCTTCCAGTATCTGTATACACTGCTATATACTACTATATACACCACAGGAGAAATGCTAGCACAGGCTTCCAGTATCTGTATACACTGCTATATACACTGCAGGAGAAATGCTAGCACAGGCTTCCAGTATCTGTAGTTTCAGGTGCTGCACATCTCGTATCTTCACAGCATAGACAATTTCCTTCAGATGACCCCAAAGATAAAAGTCTAAGGGGGTCAGATCGGGAGACCTTGGGGGCCATTCAACTGGCCCACGACAACCAATCCACTTTCCAGGAAAGTGTTTATCTAGGAATGCTCAGACCTGACACCCATAATGTGGTGGGGAACCATCTTGCTGGAAAAACTCAGGGAACGTGCCAGCTTCAGTTCATAAAGAGGGAAACACATCATCATGTAGAAATTTCGCATATCCAGTGGCCTTGAGGTTTCCATTGATGAAGAATGGCCCCACTATCTTTGTACCCCATATACCACACCAGACCATCAATTTTTGTGTTCAAACAGTCTTGGAGGGATCTATTCAATGTGGGTTAGTGTCAGACCAATAGCGGTGGTTTTGTTTGTTAACTTCACCGTTAACATTAAAGTTTGCCTCATCACTGAACAACATCTTCTGCGTAAACTGAGGGTCCTGTTCCAATTTTTGTTTTGCCCATTCTGCAGCACCAGAAGCTACGGATACTGGAAGCCTGTGCTAGCATTTCTCCTGCGGTGTTGCTATCAGTGTGTGAAGAGTGGGAGAAGAAGGTTGCATTGACAATCAAACACAATGGGCAGCACATTGAACACATGTTATAAGTGGTCAGAAACTTGTAAATAACTCATGAAAGAATAAAGTTATGTTAAAACCAAGCACATCATTGTTTTTCTTGTGAAATTCCCAATAAGTTTGATATGTCACATGACTCTTTTCCTATTAAAAAAAACAAAAGTTGGATTCAAAATGGCCGACTTCAAAATGACCGCCATGGTCACCACCCATCTTGAAAAGTTTCCCCCCCTCACATATACTAATGTGCCACAAACAGGAAGTTAATCACCAACCATTCCCATTTTATTAAGGTGTATCCATATAAATGGCCCACCCTGTATTTATGCCGCAAGTTAAAAGGTGTTAATGTAAAAAAAAAAAAAAAAACAACAATGGCAGATTTGTTATTTTCTGCCTTTCTCCCTCTAAAAATGTTATTAAAAAGGATTCGACTTCAAGTTACAAGTTACCCCATCCCTTGTGCAACTCACACCTTAAAATACGAGCCTTTATACAGCAAAATCCTGATCTTACAACTCTCCCCACATGCACTGGTGCCCTACAAGGTACCTTCTAACCCATATCTAGGACAACCCTCCTCCTAGTGATATCACATCTGCCACTGTGATGTCATGCCTGAGGCCTTATCACCACAAACAGAGTCTTAAAGGGGACACACTGCATCTACCAATGGCCCACCTTAGCTCTTGGATGCAGATGTCAATGGTGTTCATGAGCAGCAGATCAAGGGTTTAATAAAAAGTTCTTATACCCCCCGTCACTGCCTGTCTCCTCTCATATCAAACATCAGCACTTCTTTAGGGATGTTATGTACGAAACCATCAAGCAGTGTCACCGACATTAACCATTAAGATATATCATCAATATAATATAAATATACATCAATATGATAAACCATTAAAGGACAACTGCAGCGCTAGCAAATTAGGGCCCAAATGTAATAATAACACAAGTTATATAAGTTTCTAAATGGGATCCATTACCTGGCTGGTCCCGTTTCTCCGCTATGTCGCCACCGGAAGTCATCCCCTGGTCACTTAACGCACGTAGCGTCGACCTATTATTCTCTATGGAGCTGCCATCTTGGTCGACGCTACGTCACAAATGCCCATAATGCGCCGGGGGATTGCTTCACTCCCCCTGCAAAGTTTTCCAAAGCTAGAGCGGGGAGGAGCGAGGGCAGAGGCCAAGATCCCACGTCTGCAGGACATAAGCCACGCCCCTTGGGATCGGAAATCTCACCCTCCGCTCTTACATTACACAAGAAGCAGGGGGAGAGCGGGGACGTATACAGCTCTGTACACAGCTCCATCCCCCGTACACAGCTCCATTCCCCGCACACAGCTCCATCCCCTCCCCCTGCTCTGTCTCCCCAGGACCTCATCTACCACGTGGAGGCTGCAAGTTTGCACGGGGAAAACACAGAGCGGGGGAGGGGAGAGAGGACGTCCGTGCAGAGCTCCTTCACCTCCATAATGATGTGTGAGGAGGACAGACTGCACTGCACGGGGCTGAGGATTTCTGTGTGTGAAGGAGACACAGACTGCAGGGGAATAAATATCATACTGGGGATGATTTCTATTTATATATATGTATGTGTGTGTGTGTGTGTGTGTGTGTGTGTGTGTGTGGCGGGGGGGGGGGGGGGGGGGGGGGGGAAGACTCCTGAATGACACATGCTGGGAGTTGTAGTCCCTGTTATGTGTGTGTATGCCAGTGTTTCCCAACCAGGGAATGCTGGGAGTAGTAGTTTTGCAACATCTGTAGGCACCCTGGTTTTAAACACTGGTGCATGAACTACAACCCCCAGGAGACTACAGAGATACAATATAGGTGTTGGTGAACTACAACTCCCAGGAGACTACAGAGATACAATAGAGGTGTTGGTGAACTACAACTCCCAGGAGACTACAGAGATACAATAGAGGTGTTGGTGAACTACAACCCCCAGGAGACTACAGAGACAATATAGGTGTTGGTGAACTACAACTCCCAGGAGACTACGAAGATACAATATAGGTGTTGGTGAACTACAACTCCCAGGAGACTACTGAGATACAATAGAGATGTTGGTGAACTACAACCCCCAGGAGACTACTAAGATACAATATAGGTGTTGGTGAACTACAACTCCCAGGAGACTACAGAGATACAATAGAGGTGTTGGTGACCTACAACCCCCATGAGACTACAGAGGCAGCATTCTGGTGTTATACCACAGACTGAAGACTCACTGAATGACACACGCTGGGAGTTGTAGTCCCTTTTGTGTGTGTATGCCAGTGCATCCCAACCAGGGCTGAGTTATATTAGTGTGCTGTGTATAACTGCACAGGCTGTGTATTATATATATATATATATATATATATATATATATATATATATTAGTGTGTTGTGTGTGTATATATATATATATATATATATATATATACATACATACACACACACAGCCGGCACAGGACGTAAATATACGATACCACATGTTTATTATTTTTTTTATTTACACTTTAATTTTTTTTTATGGGAAAAGGGGGGCGATTCAAACTTTTATTAGGGAAGGGGTTAAATGACCTTTATTAACACTTTTTTTTTGCAGTGTTATAGGTCCCATAGGGACCTATAACTCTGCACACACTGATCTTTTACACAGATCACAGGCGTGTATTAACACGCCTGTGATCAGTGTTATCGGCGCTTGACTGCTCCTGCCTGGATCTCAGGCACGGAGCAGTCATTCGCCGATCGGACACCGAGGAGGCAGGTAAGGGCCCTCCCGGTGTCCTGTAAGCTGTTCGGGACTCCGCGATTTCACAGCGGCGGTCCCGAACAGCTCGACTGACTAGCCCGGATACTTTCACTTTCGCTTTAGAAGCAGCGGTCAGCTTTGACCGCCCTTCTAAAGGGTTAATACCGCACATTGGCGCGATCGGCGATGTGTGGTATTAGCCGCGGGTCCCGGCCGTTGATGAGCGCCGGGACCGACGCGATGTGATGCGGGGTCGCAGCGCGACTCCGCTTCATATCGCGTGAGCCGGCGCAGGACGTAAATATACGTCCTGCGTCGTTAAGGGGTTAAGATGTCAACACCACAAATCTCCTCCATATCAGAACATTGTTTTCTCCCCCTTTCACCTGCAGCACATACTCCTTACTGTCACCTACAACAGTTGCACATGAGCCCTTCTGTTCTCTCTCCTGGACTTTTTTCAATACTGTCAGTAGCAACTAATCAGCAACCAATGAGCGTGATATTAGGGCTGGGCGGTATGACCAAATGTGTGTATCACAGTATTTTTTCAACTTTTGGAGGTTCCACGGTATATAACGGTATTTCCTAGCCCCCCCATATTAATTATCAGCCCACATCCCCATCAGGGTAAAAGCTCACATATCACCCGCATGCGCTGCCCTCCTCGTCCTGTTTGTTGCAGCCGCCGGCGCTGACACTCTATACTGTGCGCTGTATCCCTATGCCCGCACCTACATCGACCTTACGCTGGGGACGGGAACGTCGGACAGCTGTCAGCCTATCACCGGCCGCAGTGATGTTCTGCCTCGTGCGGTAATAGGCTGAGCCCACTGTCATGTAAGAAGCCGGCTTGTTACATGACAGTGCGCTCAACCTATCACCGGCCGAGGTGGAACATCGCTGTGGCCGGTGATAGGCTGACGGCTCTCCGACGTTCCCATCCCCAGGAAACAAATGAGGCCGGTACCGGACCAACGGGAGGTGAGTTAAAGTTTATTTTGTTTATTTTTTGCAGCCTGGGCATAGGGATACCGCACAGTATAGAGCAGTGGTCTCCAACCTGCAGACCTCCAGATGTCGAAAAACTACAACTCCCAGCATGCCCGGACAGCCAACGGCTGTCCGGGCATGCTGGGAGTTGTAGTTTTGCAACATCTAGAGGTCCATAGGTTGGAGACCACTGGTATAGAGTGTCAGCGCCGGCGGCCGCAACAAACAGGACGAGGAGGGCAGCGCATGCGGGTGGCATGTGAGTAGTACCCTGATGGGGACAGCGCAGCGCTAATAATTAATTAAGGGGGGGGCAGAACAGCGCTCGCAGGTCACATAGGATTAGTTCCCCGATGTGGGGACAGCACAGCGCAGCACTGGGCTTATTCATTCATTCCCGAGGGGGAGGGATCAAACCGGTATTGCAGTATGGGTTAAAATTCATATTTTGCAGTACAAAAATGATGGTATTCGGTATGAATCGGTATACCGTCCAGCCCTACATGATATTATTTTAACCACTGGCCACTTTAGATGTGTGCCACACAATAAACTTTACTTTTCCTTTCATATCCAATCATTTACAAATAAACACCAAGGCGCGCCATACAAAGCTAGCGAATAAGAACGAGAACACTAGAAGCAGCTTCTTCTGTCCGATACTCAATAGTACTTTGTAGAGATATCAGGAGTAGTTGCAAATAGAAGACAAAATATGAATCTTTACATTATAAAATCTAGTCCTAGTTTCGTCCCCGTATTTTGCAATGTGTGAATAAGGCCTGATACTTGTATTGGGTGTTTCATGTATTAATAAGGTGGGCTGTAGCCTGTAATGAGGTGAAAAAAAGATGGATGCTCATTTTATATCACTATGATATTAATCTAGTGACAATAACTGTAAGAGATCCATCAACAGCAGCTTTTTGACTTACTTCCAGACAACAACGGATTGTTTATGCTCAGAGTAAGGCTATAGACCAGTGATGGAGAACCTTTTTGAGCCCGAGTGCCCAAACTGTAATGCACGCCAACTTTTTTTTCCCTCAAATAGAAATCATCCCCAGTCTGTGATGTCCCCTTCCCCCTTATCCCCAGCCCGTGCAGTATGTCCCCTTCACACATAGAAATCATCTCCAGTCTGTGATGTCCCCCCCCTTATCCCCAGTCCGTGCTGTATGTCCCCCTTCACACATAGAAATCATCCCCAGTCTGTGATGTCCTGCCCCCCCCTTATCCCCAGCCTGTGCAGTATGTCCCCTTCACACATAGAATTCATCCCCAGTCTGTGATGTCCTGCCCCCCCCTTATCCCCAGCCTGTGCAGTATGTCCCCCTTCACACATAGAAATCATCCCCAGCCTGTGATGTCCTGTCCCCCCCTTATCCCCAGTCTGTGCTGTATGTCCCCCTTCACACATAGAAATCATCCCCAGTCTGTGATGTCCCCCCCTTATCCCCAGTCCGTGCTGTATGTCCCCCTTCACACATAGAATTCATCCCCAGTCTGTGATGTCCTGTCCCCCCCCCTTATCCCCAGCCTGTGCAGTATGTCCCCCTTCACACATAGAAATCATCCCCAGCCTGTGATGTCCTATCCCCCCCCCTTATCCCCAGCCTGTGCAGTATGTCCCCCTTCACACATAGAAATCATCCCCAGTTTGTGATGCCCCCCCCTTATCCCCAGTCTGTGCTGTATGTCCCCCTTCACACATAGAAATCATCCCCAGTCTGTGATGTCCTGTCCCCCCCTTATCCCCAGTCTGTGCAGTATGTCCCCCTTCACACACAGAAATCATCCCCAGTTTGTGATGTCCCCCCCCCTTATCCCCAGTCCGTGCAGTATGTCCCCCTTTACACATAGAAATCATCCCCAATCTGTGATGTCCCCCCCCCTTATCCCCAGTCCGTGCAGTATGTCCCCCTTCACACATAGAAATCATCCCCAGTTTGTGATGCCCCCCCCCTTATCCCAGTCTGTGCTGTATGTCCCCCTTCACACATAGAAATCATCCCCAGTCTGTGATGTCCTGTCCCCCCCCTTATCCCCAGTCTGTGCAGTATGTCCCCCTTCACACATAGAAATCATCCCCAGTTTGTGATGCCCCCCCCTTATCCCAGTCCGTGCAGTATGTTTCCCTTTTACACATAGAAATCATCCCCAGTCTGTGATGTCCCCCCCCCCTTATCCCCAGTCCGTGCAGTATGCCCCCCTTTACACATAGAAATCATCCCCAGTCTGTGATGTCCCCCCCCCCTTATCCCCAGTACGTGCAGTATGTCCCCCTTCACACATAGAAATCATCCCCAGTCTGGCTTCTTTTTGCTGTGGAAACTTGTGTCCTCTGAAGGCAGAGCACTGCCTTCTCTCTGCCATGCAGACCTGTGTCCTCCGGGAGGGGGAGATGAAGGCGTGGCTGGGGGCGTGGCTTCTTTCTCCTGTGCAGACCTGTGTCCTCTGCTCTGCCTTCGCTCCCCCTAGCTCTAGCTTCGGAAACCTTCAGAGAGCCGAGGGGAGGAGCAGTCGCAAGTCTGCACGGGTCGCATGGTGAACTATGGCTGCGTGCCTACAGAGGGGGCTCGGCGTGCCAAAGGTTCGCCATCACTGCTATAGACCAATGTTCTTCAGCCAGTGTGTCTCCAGCTGTTGCAAAACTACAACTCAATGCATCCGAAACTACAACTTCCGGACAGCCTTTGGCAGCAGCTGGGGGCACACTGGTTGTGAAACAATGCCCTAGACACGCACCTTTTCTATGGGCCCATACTTCCAGAGGTTTTTCCTTATAGATTATAGAGCTATGCTACCCTAGAAGAATTGCTTTATTAATGGGTAAAGGGGAACTCTGGTACTTAACAACTTATCCCCTTTCCACAGGAGGGGATAAGTGTCTGATCTGCTGCCCGGTTCCCCAGTTCTACCCATGCATAGAGCGGCCTCCAGGCCGTGCACGGAGCGGTGGTCGATCCCCCCCTCCATGCTTCTCTATGGGAGAGCCAAAGAAAAAAAAAGGAAAATAAAATAAGAAAAGTACATTTCTGACCTTTGCATTCTGAACCAGTGCATCTGACAGATCTTCTATTTCATCTTCACTGCTGAAAACACTCTCAAAGTCTTGGTATGACCAGCTATCAAACAGGACACGTGGTACTGAAATATAATGATATATAATTACTTGGTGAATCAAGCCTAGGTGTAAACAAGGAAAAATTAACTTTAATTCTTAAATCTAGTAAAAATCGAGGCTTTTTGGGGATCTGACAGGGTTTCTATAACATCAGAAATCAATCAAGTGTAAAATAGTGAAGAAAGGAAAAAAGAGCAGGAGAAAGGGATAAGAAGTAGGAGGGGGATGCAGCTGCAGGATCTTGCTCAGAGTTCAGTGAAGCTGAACTTTTAGGCTATATATACAGATTGCTGAATTAATGAATGTGTAGAATTTATGTGTACTCAAAACACAAAATTCTGCAGAAATTCAAGCCCCATTGATTTCAATGGGATTTTGCTGTGAAGTTTGCCAAAATATAAGACCGATCTCATATTTCTGTGGAATGCGGAATCCCATTGAAATGAATGTAAATTATGGTGGAATTTTTATCTGAATTCTTCCGTGGAATTCCACACAATTTTTGCACTTTCGTTTTTTCCTCCTCACCTTTTAAAAATCATAACCCTTTCAATTTTGCACCTTAAAATCCATATGATGGCTTATTTTTTGCGCCATCAATTTTACTTTGCAATGACATCAGTCATTTTACCCAAAAATCTACAGCAAATCAGAAAAAAAAATCATTGTGCGACAAAATGGAAGAAAAAACGCCATTTCGTAACTTTATTCTGTAGGTCCATACAGTTAAAATGATACCCTACTCATATAGGTTTGATTTTGTCTAGAGATGAGCGAACTTACAGTAAATTCGATTCGTCACGAACTTCTCGGCTCGGCAGTTGATGACTTTTCCTGCATAAATGAGTTCAGCTTTCAGGTGCTCCGGTGGGCTGGAAAAGGTGGATACAGTCCTAGAAGATTCTTTCCTAAGAATGTATCCACCTTTTCCAGCCCACCGGAGCACCTGAAAGCTGAACTAATTTACGCAGGAAAAGTCATCAACTGCCGAGCCAAGAAGTTCATGACGAATCGAATTTACTGTAAGTTCGCTCATCTCTAATTTTGTCGTACTTCTGAAAAAAATAACTACATGCTGGAAACTTTATACATTTAAAATTGTCATCTTCTGACCCCTATAACCTTTTTATTTTTCCACGTATGGGGCGGTATGAGGGCTCATTTTTTGCACCGTGATCTTTAGCAGTACCATTTTTGTTTTGATCGGACTTTTTGATGGCTTTTTATAAATTTTTTTATTGTATAAAAAGTGACCAAAAATACGCTATTTTGGACTTTAGAATTTTTTTCGCATACGTCATTGACCATGTGGTTTAATTAACAATATATTTTTATAGTTTGGACATTTACGCACGCGGCGATACCACATGTTTATTTTTATTTACACAGTTTTTTTTTTTTTTAATGGGAAAAGGGGGGTGATTCAAACTTGTATTAGGGAAAGGGTTAAATGATCTTTATTAACTTTTTTTTGCAATGCTATAGCTCTCATAGGGGCCTATAACATGCAGTACATTGATTCAATACCCTGATCACTGCCATTGCATTCAATGGCAGGGATCAGTGTTATCGGCGGTTGACTGCTCAAGCCTGGATTTCAGACTTGGAGCAATCAATCGACGATCGGACGCGCAGGAGACAGGAGAGGGGACCTCCTGGTGTGTCCTAGCTGATTGGGACATCGCAATTTTATCGCGATGGTCCCGATCAGCCCAACTGAGCCGGGATGCTTTTACTTTCACTTTTAGACGCGGCGATCAACTTTGATCGCCACTTCTAAAGAGATAATGCCGGACACCAGCCCGATCGGTGATGTCCGGCATTAGCATGGGTCCTGGTTGATTATAGGTTCATAAACGTCCCTATGCGCTAAGGGGTTACAAGACTGACGTGTTTTGGCAATTAGGCTGCTTTCACACTATGAAGTTCACCCGTTAATAAACGGCCGTTATAATGTATTGTTAACGGACGTTTAATAACTGGTGAAGTAACTGATGCTAACGGCTGAATAATGTCTGTCCAAATAACGGGCATAATCATCCGTTAAGACCCGTTATAACATCCGTCATGTACGGACGTTTTTACACCTCTGCCTACAGACTCCCACAGCAAGGACTACTACTCCCATCATGGAACAGACTTTTTTCCATGATGGAAGTAGTAGTTCTCCAGCTGCGGGAATCTGCTGGTGGCTGGGGAGGTTACATTAGTGCTTTACTACTACCCCCATCATGGAACAGACTCTGTTTCATGATGGGGGTTGTAGTACAGGGCTGAGGGATTGATCGCACGGGCCTCACTTCTGACACCTGATCCGATCAGAAGTTATTAAGCAGGGGAGCGGGCGGCATGCTCCGCAGCCCTGCGATGTACACAATGTATTTTTTACTTTCATTTTTAAATTCCCCGCTGGGAGCCCTGAATGGTCGGTACTGAGAAGCCATTCAGGAATCCCAGCGGGGTTTTTAAAATGGACAATGTGAGGGGACATATGTATATTAAAAGTGTTGTTGGGGGGCATAGAGAATATATATCTAGCCCCCCAGCGCATTAATAAAAATATGACCGCCACCAGCACGTTTATATATCTCTATACCCCCCACCAGCGCATAATGTGACCCCGCTAGCGCATCTAAATTTTCCATTGCAGCGCCATATGTGAATGGTATATCAGAATGCATCCAGCAGCCGCCGGCAAGATGATCCTGATAGATATACTATTTATTCATAGCGCGGCGGCTGCATTTGTATATAGAAGCGCTGTGGGGGGCAGATAACCCTATATGTCTGCCCCCCAGGACATCTATATACACATGCAGATGCCGGCGCTAAAAATGAATAGTATATCTGTCCGCATCATCAGCCGGGTGGCTGCTGGATGTGCTGCTGACAGATATACTTGTCACATATAGCGCATTTATGCAGCGCTATATGTGATATCTGTCAGCAGCGCATCCAGCAGCCGCCCGGCAGATGATGCTGACAGATATACTATTCATTCATAGTGCATTGGCTGCATATGTATATAGAAGCGCTGTGGGGGGCAGATAATGCTATATGTCTTCCCCCCAGCACATCTACATACATATGCAGCCGTCGGCACTATGAATAACTAGTTTATTTATCAGGATCATCTGGCCGGCGGCTGCTGCATCCGTTCTGATAGATACAGTGGGGATCAAATGTTTGGGCACCCCAGGTAAAAATTTGTATTAATGTGCATAAAGAAGCCAAGGAAAGATGGAAAAATCTCCAAAAGGCATCAAATTACAGATTAGACATTCTTATAATATGTCAACAAAAGTTAGATTTTATTTCCATCATTTACACTTTCAAAATCACAGAAAACAAAAAAAATGGCATCTGCAAAAGTTTGGGCACCCTGCAGAATTTATAGCATGCACTGCCCCCTTTGCAAAGCTGAGACCTGCCAGTGTCATGGATTGTTCTCAATCATCATCTGGGAAGACCAGGTGATGTCAATCTCAAAGGTTTTAAATGCCCAGACTCATCTGACCATGCCCCAACAATCAGCACCATAGGTTATTCTAAGCAGTTGTCTAGAAATCTGAAACTGAAAATAGTTGACGCTCACAAAGCTGGAGAAGGCTATAAGAAGATGGCAAAATGTTTTCAGATGTCAATATCCTCTGTTCGGAATGTAATTAAGAAATGGCAGTCATCAGGAACTGTGGAAGTTAAAGCAAGATCTGGAAGACCAAGAAAATATCAGACAGAACAGCTCGCAGGATTCTGAGAAAAACAATTCCAAACCCATGTTTGACTGCACAATCCCTCCAGAAAGATCTGGCAGACACTGGAGTTGTGGTACACTATTCCACTATAAAGAGATACTTGTACAAATATGGTCCTTATGGAAGAGTCATCAGAAGAAAACCTCTTCTACGTCCTCATCACAAAAATCAGCGTTTGAACTTTGCAAATGAACATAGAGACAAGCCTGATGCATTTTGGAAACAAGTTCTGTGGACCGATGAGGTTAAAATTGAACTTTTTGTCCGGAATGAGCAAAGGTACGTTTGGAGAAGGGGAACAGAATTTAATGAAAATAACCTTGTCCAACTGTTAAGCATGGGGTGGATCAATCATGCTTTGGGGTTGTATTGCAGCCAGTGGCACAGGGAACATCTCATGAGTAGAAGGAAAAATGGATTCAATACAATTTCAGCAAATGTTGGATGCTAACTTGATGCCATCTGTGAAAAAGCTGAAGTTAAAGAGGGAATGGCTTCTACAAATGGATAATTATCCTAAACACACCTCGAAATCCACAGGGGATTACATCAAGAGGCGTAAACTGAAGGTTTTGCCAT
This sequence comes from Hyla sarda, assembly GCF_029499605.1. Classification (NCBI taxonomy): domain Eukaryota; kingdom Metazoa; phylum Chordata; class Amphibia; order Anura; family Hylidae; genus Hyla; species Hyla sarda. The sequence continues at coordinate 250,552,935 of NC_079194.1, read as the reverse complement.
GGCCTTCACAATCTCCTGATTGTGACCTCAAAATCTCCTGACCTCAAAATCTATGGATAGACCTTAAAAGAGCAGCGGGTGACAAACAGCCCAGAAATCTCAAAGAACTGGAAGACTTTTGTAAGGAAGAATGGGCAAAGATACCTCAAACAAGAATGGAAAGACTCTTGGCTGGCTACAAAAAGCGTTTACAAGCTGTGATACTTGCCAAAGGAGGCAGTTAAAGATATTAACTCTAGAGGGTGCACAAACTTTTGCAAACGCCATTTTTTGTTTTCTGTTATTTTGAAAGTGTAAATGATGGAAATAAAATCTAACTTTTGTTGACATATAATGTCTAATCTGTAATTTGATGCCTTTTGGAGATTTTTCCATCTTTCCTTGGCTTCTTTATGCACATTAATACAAATTTTTACCTGGGGTGCCCAAAATTTTGATCCCCACTGTATACCATTCACGTATAGCGCTGCAATAGAAAATTAAGACAAATGCGCCAGTGGGGTCACATTATGCGCTGGCAGGGGGTATAGATGTATACATATAAATGCGCTGGCGGGGTCATATTTTTATTAATGCGCTGGCAGGGGTCATATTTTTATAAATGCGCCGGTGGGAGGCATATTATAAATGCGCTGGGGGGCTAGATATATAGCGCTCTATGCCCCCCCTGCAGCGATATATATCTTGCCATCCCCCCCACCCCACAACACTTTTAATAGTGAAGGAAGGAGAGCGAGAAGAGGGAACGTGTAGGGCAGGACAAAGCCCGACCACGGAATTACTAAGGCGTCCGCGGCAAGAGCCAGGGGGTCCCTGGTCTTTGACACAAACTTCGGAACTTTCCGGTTGTGTCGAGACGCGAAGAGATCCACGTCCGGGGTCCCCCCGAGGTCGCAGACCTGCGCGAACACCTCCGGAAGAAGAGACCACTCTCTGGGGTCAGCAAAGGACCGACTGAGGAAATCCGCTTCCCAATTGAGAACTCCAGGAATGTGAATCGCCGAAATGGCTGGAACCACTCGTTCTGCCCAGAGGAGGATCTTTGACACCTCAGACATGGCCGCTGAGCTGCGAGTGCCGCCCTGCCGATTGATGTATGCCACAGCCGTGGCATTGTCCGACTGGACACGGACTGGACAGGGTGACCCAGAAGCCGGGACTCCCAATGCTTCAGACACAGATAAATCGCCCTCAGTTCCAGAATGTTTATGGAAAGAAGGGCTACTTGGGGAGGCCGGAGGCCATGAACCGTCTGATTCCTGAAAACACCCCCCCAGCCCAACAGGCTGGCGTCTGTCGTGACCACCTGCCAGTGGAGGGGGAGGAACGAACGCCCCTGAAGAAGAAGAGGGGAGCTGAGCCACCAGCGCAGAGACCGCCGAGTCCGGAGTAGAAGAAGAATCCTGAGATCGAGAGGGGACCTGTCCCATCGTGCAAGAATCGCCAGCTGAAGAGGACGGTAATGAAACTGGGCAAAGGGTACAGCCTCCATGGCTGCCACCATCCGACCCAGGACTTCCATGCAAGTACGGATGGAGACCGGGGATGGTGTCCGGAGGGAGTGGACTCCCGACAAGAGGGCCAGACGTTTGTCCGGCGGAAGGCGAATCCGAGCAGAGGCAGAGTCGAACTGAAGCCCCAAGAAGACCAGAGACTGGGTGGGGGAGAGAACTGACTTGTCTCGGTTGACCATCCACCCGAAGCGACATAAGGTCTGAAGAGTGAGGTTCACATTCTCCAGAGCCTGGGCTCTGGTGGGGGCTTTGATGAGAAGGTCGTCCAAGTAGGGTATCACTGAGACCCCTCTTGACCGTAAAAGAGCTATCACAGGCGCCAGAACCTTGGTAAAGGCTAGTGGCGCTGTAGCCAGACCAAAGGGGAGAGCCACAAATTGATAATGACCTTTCGGAACCGCAAAGCGGAGGTGCCGCTGGTGTCCGGGAAAAATTGGAACGTGGAGGTAGGCATCCTTGATGTCCACCGAGGAAAGAAACTCCGGGTGGGGGCGTCCCTTCATGCAGAAGTGGGCTTGCGGTTTGCCGATTGGTGTCCGACCTCCACGATGGACGGGTCTTAAAAAAGGGAACCTTCTTGTCCCGTCGAGGCACCTGGTTGGACCCTTTAGAGGGGCCAGACGTCCGAAAGGACCGAAAGGAAGAAGACTTCCTACGGGAAGCAGTGCTAGATTTGTTTTGAGGTAATAAAGAGCTCTTGCCCCCTGTCGCCTCAGAGATAATCTCAACCAGGTGCTTGCCAAAAAGACGGGAACTAGTAAAAGGAATCTCGGTGAGAGACTTCTTAGATGCAGCGTCAGCGTTCCAAGTTTTAAGCCAAATGGAACGACGGAGGGCCACTAAATTACCGGTGGCATAGGCAGCGCAGCGGGCTGAGTGCAAGGAAGCAGAACACAGGAAATCTCCAGCTTTGGAACATTGGAGGGCCAGAGTAGACAAGTTTTTCCAGGGGAGAACCTGAAAGAATGCCCTGACAGAGTTGGGACTGCCACACCGAGAGGGCCTTAGACACCCAGGTGGAGGCAAAGACAGGGAGGGAGCAGGGAAGAACCCGCTGCTTCAAAGGCATACTTCGCCAACAACTCAACCTTTTTGTCTGCAGGATCCTTGAAGGCCACTGCATCCCCCAGCGGCAAAGTAGTAGCTTTAGAGAGGCGGGAAACGGAAGGATCCACCGACTGAGAGGAAGTCACTTTGGAATCAAGGTCCTTGGCTAAAGGATATCGCGCTAGGACTTTCTTCAGTCCCTGAAACTTCTTCTCAGGGTGCTTCCAGGCAGATTCTAGAATGGCCTCAAATTCAGCGTGAGAGCTGAACACTTTGGGTGCCGGACGGGCACGATGAAAGGATACTTCTGGAGCTGTGTCCGAAGTTCCTGGGTCCTCTAGGTTAAAGGGGTCTCTTATGGCCATAACCAATGAGTTCACCATGTCCACTGAGTCCGAACGGTCCTCCGAATCGGATGTCGAATCGGAACCCTCGGCCGCTAGCTCTCCATGAGAGTGCGAACGAGTGGAGGTGGCCCTGGAAGAGGGGGACTCCGACCTGATACGAGGTTCAGGAGAGCCAGAGCGGCGACCTCGGGAACGTCCTCTAGAAGAGTGACGCGTGTGGCCTGAAGCAGTGGTCGGGCGAGACCTGCGAGAGGAACTCCCATGCCTACCAGTAGACTCCTGGGAAGAGTCAGAGGAGGCACCCCTATCACGCTTATGCAAAGCGTCAGGTGAAGGGGAACGGGACCTTCTAGAGGGAAGGTGAAGGGTAGACCTCTCCAAGGCAGTCACCACAGAACAGGAGACCTGTGCCAAGTCGGATATAGACTGGGAGAGGGAGGAAACCCAGGCTGGAGGGGCGGCCGAACCCACCAGGTCTGAAGGGGCACTTGGGTTAGAAACAGCAGGGGGGTCTGGGGGAGCAGTGGAGCAGCCCGGACAAATGGGTTCAGCAGAACCTGACATTTTTGCAGAGCAGCTTTTACAAGCGTAATGGGTAACTAATATTCCCGGAATCTGCTTGGAGAGAGGAACAGTTCTGGGCACGGACATAGTTAAAAAATGAACAGTCTCACCCAGAGTCTGTGTCCCGAGGCAGCTGCTGTGAGGAGAACTCTGCACCGTGCTGAGGGAGAGAGAAAAAAACGCCAGCCAATAGGAGGAAGAGGCCGGGTCAGAGCCAGGAGCTCTGTGATTGGCCCCTGCACGGCCCCAACGCGTGCACAGTGCTAATTGGGGCCCTTTTCGCGCTGCTGAGGCACTTATGCGGCCAGGTGGGCGGAGCTAACGTCTGCCGGACCGATGAAGATGAACTGCGAGACTCCTGTAATGTCGCCCGCTCCGAACCCCGAGCGCACACGCCGCCTGTAGCGAGTCCTGTGCGCCCGGGAACGGAGCAGGCGAAGTGCCGTCAGCAGCCGCGGCTGCCGAAGTGAATGGCGCAAGCCGCCCGCAGCCTGCAGCGTGTACAGTAACACACACGCCTCTAATAAAGTGCCCGTATAGACAAAACACTGCCCCAAGCTCCACTGCCCCCCCATATAATAAAAAATTACTCCCCCTGCAGGGAAAAGTATTCCCCCGGCCAGTCCAGCCTCTGTAGGATAGGGCCAAAAAAAACAGAGGGTCTCCAGCTGTTGCAACACCTAGAAAGAAAAAGATACTCACCTATGCTGAAGAACTTACCTAAGGAAGTCTTCAGACTGTAGTCTTCAGTCAGCATTTTCACCTCCGGCAAGCCAAGCTCATAGCGAGGCGAACAGGGAGGTAGGGGGACCCGGATACTTGAGGTACAACCCCAAGAGCTGACCGTTGGCGAGAGGGGGTTAACAGTACATCCAAGATGTCTGCCACCTCTCGCAATGGGGAAACAGTGAATATTGCGTTCCTGAGTCCCCACCTGAAAACAGAAATAAAATAAACCTAATAAAATAAAAAAAATATGAGACTTGGTCTGGAGAAAACCAGACCATGTCCACCTCCTTAAGACACAAAGCAAAAACTGAATTGCTCAGTGGCCTGGAGGCGGGTATATCCTGCTGGGAGGAGCCGACTTTTTGGTTACCATAGTGTCAACCTCCTAGAGACAGCAGCATATACCCTATAGTCTGTGTCCCCCAATGGAGCTGATAGAGAATTGGCCATTCCAAATAAATTATATAATGATTCACAAATACAATGGGGGAGATTTATCAAAACCTGTCCAGAGGAAAAGTTGCCCAGTTGCCCATAGTAACCAATCAGCTCACTTTCATTTTTACCAAGGCCTCTGCAAAATGAAAGAAGCGATCTGATTGGTTGCTATGGGCAACTTTTCCCTTGCACAGGTTTTGATAAATCTCCCCCAATATGTCTACTTTATGATTGCATCATAAAGTTGACATGTTTTTACTTTTTGAAGACATTAGAGGGCTTCAAAGTATAGCAGCAATTTTCTAAATTTTCACGAAAAATTCAAAATCTGAATTTTTCAGGGACCAGTTAAGTTTGAAGTGGATCTGAGGGGCCTTTCTGTGAGAAATACGGTACCCCACAAATGACCCCATTATAGAAACTGCACCCCTCAAAGTATTCAAAATTACATTCAGAAAGTTTGTTAACCCTTTAGGTGTCTCACAGGAACAGCAGCAAAATGGAGGAGAAAAATGAAGATCAGCAATTTTTACACTAACATGTTCATGTAGCTCCATTTATTTATTTTTTTTTACAAGGGTTATAAGGAGAAAAAGTCCCGCAAAATTTGTAGCCCAATTTCTCTCGAGTAAGGAAATACCTCATATGTTGACGCAAATTGCTCTGCGGGCTCGCAACATGGCTCAAAAGGGAAAGAGTAACTGTGGGATTTTGGAGGGCGAATTTTGCTGAAATGGTTTTTGGGGGCATGTTGCATTTAGGAAGCCCCCATGGTGCCAGAAAAGCAAAAAAAAAAAAAAAAAAACACATGGCACATTATTTGGGAAACTACACCCCTCCAGTAACTCAACAAGGGGTGTAGTGAGCCTTAAAGGGGCACTCCGGTGAAAACCTTTTTTTTTTTTTTTTTTTTTTTTTTTTAAATCAACTGGTGCCATCAACTGGTGCCATATTACAAATTACTTCTATTAAAAAATCTTAATCCTTCCTGTACTTATTAGCTGCTGAATACTACAGTGGAAATTCTTTTCCGTTTGAAACATAGAGCTGTCTGCTGACATCACGAGCACAGTGCTCTCTGCTGACATCTCTATTTTAGGAACTGTCCAGAACAGCATATGTTTGCTATGGGGATTTCCTTTTACTCTGGACAGTTCCTAAAATGGACAGAGATGTCAGCAGGCAGCATTGTGTTTCAAATGGAAAAGAATTTCCACTGTAGTATTCAGCAGCTAATAAGTACAGGAAGGATTAAGATTTTTTAATAGAAGTAATTTACAAATCTGTTTAACTTTCTGGCACCAGTTGATTAAAAAACAAAAAGGTTTTCGCCGGAGTACCCCTTTAACACCTCACAGGTGTTTGACAGGTTTTAATTTTAATTTTAACACTAAAATGATGGTGTTACTCCAAATTTTTTTTTTCACATGGGTTAATAGGAGAAAATGGACCCCAAAATTTGAAGCCCAAATTCTCCCGAGTCAGGAAATACCCCATATGTGGACGTAAAGTTCTCTGCTGGCACACTACAAGTCTCAGAAGAGAAGGAGCACTATTGGGCTTTTGTAGAGAGAATTTGATTGGAATAGAAGTCGGGTGCCATGTGCATTTACAAAGCCCCCCGTGGTGCCAGAACAGTGGACCCCCACACACACACACACACACACACACACACACACACACACACACACACACACGTGACCCTATTTCTGAAACTACACCTCTCACAGAATGTAACTAAATTTAAATTTTTCATTTTCATGGACCACTGTTCAAAAAATCTGTCAGACACCTGTGGGGTGTAAATGCTCACTGCACCCCTTATTACATTCTGTGAGGGGTGTAGTTTCCAAAATGGGGTCACATGTGGGGGGGGCACTGTTCTGGCACCATGGGGGCTTTGTAAATTTCAATTCAATTTGACATGTGGCAGAGAACAGAACAGAGCCACCTAGTGGCCGTTTTTTCAATCACATTAAAAACATATTTAACAGCAAGTTAATAGCAAAGTGTCTAATAATTACATAATAATATTTACAAATTTAGTTTGGTGCCAGGTACTCATTAAATAAAAAAGACATATAGAAACTTACCAATCTGTGTGCTCTTAGAATTCTTTTTTATGTCTTTTATCCATCCTATAAGAAAAACAACATTATGAAATATAGGCATCCACCATCAGATACGCACTCAGAAGTGATGGCCTGCTCAGTCTATCATCATATGGACATAATTGTTTGAAATATAAAGAATTAGTCCAGCCTGAATTCTAAAGGGGTTATCCCTTATGACATTTGTGTTATTATTTCTTAAAGGGATATTCTCAATTCAAAGACATAGTATATCGTGAAAGATGCTTCATGAGTGGTGGATATCAGACCATCACTGATCATGGGAATGAAGGGGTGTAGTGCTGTGTATTTCATGTACAATAGGGCTATCAGACACCCATCTGTACAAGGAACTACAGCCAGTCATACTGCAGTTCCCTGCATAGCTGGGTGGTTGGGTGCTGCTGTACTGCAGTTACATGTGTAAGTATGTAAAGAGAACACTGCATATTTTACTGAAATAAGAATAAATGGGATAAGGAGGGATACAAACAAAATGGTAAGGGGAAACACATACAATAGACTTGAAAAAGCACAACAGCTCTGGATGACTACACATGATAGCAACTCTACAGGAAGAGCTGTAAAGGTAAAGTGCAGTGACAAAATAAAATGTGTAAAAGCATTCCATATAGTCTCTAAAACAAAGGCCGTTTGTTCTGTACTGCACAAATACAAAATCAAAGCCAAACAGAAAAACCTTAACAAAAAATTGCAGTGGTAACAAGAGGGGAAACCAACAAAAAAGGAGATTCGATCAAACACCTTGACATCAGGGCCATCAAAGGTACTAACATAAAAGAGAGAGATAGTAACATAGTAACATATATGGACATTTATCAACGGGTTTAGTCAGGTTTTCTTTACTATAATTGTCGCAAAATTGTCGCAACTGCGACTACACGATTTTTGTGCGACATTTTGACTGGAAAGCGAGAAAAGCAAGTTTTCCAAAAATTAACTACGTAGTAATAATTTTAAAATGGACTACGGATAGTCAGGTATTTATTAACTGCGACAGTCGCAACTGCGCAAAAAAAAGTCGCAACAGCGTTAAAAATTTACTAAATTTACTCCAGCTCAAACATGGAGCAGAAAAAGCTACTACCAAAGCAAAAAAGGAAAAATTGCTTACGTGAAAGAAAATTATCAATGGGCTGAAACCAGTTGATAAATACGTCACACATAAGAAAAAAAAAAGTAAGGAAAAAAGTACTAAAAAAAAGAATATATAAGCAAACATTGATAAATGTCCCTCATAGTTCATAAGGTTAAAAAAAGACCAGAGACCATCAAGTACAACCTATATCCCTAATGAGTCCCTACTGAGTTGATCCAGAGGAAGGCAAAAAACCCTCATACTAGAGGTATAAATTCCTTCCCGACTCCAAGGATACCTATGCTTATCAAACAGGGTGTAGGGTGGAGTAAGCAGGTGAAGAAACAACCTCCATGCAGGGCCTCCAGATTTGGTGGAACCTGGTTGACCACGTACTTCCATCCTCTGCAGGTGGAGAATTTCACTGAGCCATTTCATGACAGTAGGAGCATGAATGCACATTCAAAGTCTGGGAATTACAGATCATTTTGTAATTGTGCGCCACTAATCCTCATTACAAGATCATCGACCTTCTGCCAAAAGGGTTGCAGAACCAAACAGCCCCATCAGGTATGTGACATAGTGCCTCTAGCTCGGTCACATCTCCAGCATCAGAGACACGGGGGGAGATTTATCATAACATGTGCAGAGAAAGAGTGGTGCAGTTGCCCATAGCAACCAATCAGATTTCTCAGGGGCCTTTATAAAAATGAAAGCAGCAATCTGATTGGTTGCTATGGGCAACTGCACCACTCTTCCTCAGCACAGATTTTGATAAATCCTCCTCCTATGCATCTAGTAGAAGGAACTCACTAATGCTCCAATTAAATTTGGGTTTAGATCGGACAGGGATAGAGAGGGAGCAAACACAGAGACATGATCAAACTGAAGAATGTTGCCTATGGATGTGCCAGATATTAAGGGTAGGGAATAAAGAGATAGAACGATAAATCTATCTTTTCTTCAATATGTTCCATGTGTAGGAGTAGAAGGTAAAGTCCCAGCCCTGGGTGTGAAACAAGCCCAATCCATTACATAACTGCAGCGAGTGACCCAAGGAGGAATTGAGAAGAGGCTGAAGTGGGGTACTAAAGGGATAGAGCAGCGGTCTTCAAACTGTAGCCCTCCAGATGATGCAAAACTACAACTCCCAGCATGCCCGGACAGCCAACGGCTGTCCGGGCATGCTGGGAGTTGTAGTTTTGCAACATCTGGAGGGCCACAGTTTGAAGACCACTGGGATAGAGTAACAGAGCTAATTTAACAGCACCAACTCTGCCCTCACATTGTGCTGATATTACAATTTGGCTCCATTTAGGGAAATATCTATTTCTAATATCGGGTGTATGGTCTGATTTAGTGCAAACTTTCTGCTTGTGGAATGAGTACAAGATCTGCAATCTCCTTTCCAGAGAATTAAATCCAGGGCTCGAGTCCTGCAGGAACGCACAGGAACAGCGTTCCTTTGCTTTTTCCAGAGGAGGAACACCGTCCCTGTTACATTAGTCCTGCAGGACCGACTTCTGAATTATTCTTACCCTCCTTCTGTCTCCTCCCCCCGGCCCAGATTGCTAGATGCTGGAGATATAGGACCTGGGATGATGTCACCATCACATGTGGGGGCGGAGCTTAGCTGTGGAGGAGAGGGAAGATCGTGATTGAAGGACCTGTGTGATGCTGTGGAGGAGGCGGGGCTGAGCTGGAGGAGACATGTCACCCCAGTAAGGAAATTACATGGAAGGAGATTTGTTACAATGTGTCACCCCAGTAGTGAGGAGATTAGATGAGGAGGAGGTGTGTTACAGTGTGTCACCCCAGTAGTAAGGAGATTACATGATGAGGTTTGTTACAGTGTGTCACACCAGTAGTAAGGATATTACATGAGGAGGTTTGTTACAGTGTGTCACCCCAGTAATAAGGTGATTACATGAGGAGGAGGTTTGTTACAGTGTGTCACCCCAGTAATAAGGAGATTACATTATGAGGAGGTTTGTTAAAGTACTTCAACCCAGTAGTAAGGAGATTACATGAGGAGGAAGTTTGTTACAGTGTGTCACCCCAGTAGTAAGGAGATTACATGAGGAGGAGCATTGTTACAGTGTGTCACCCCAGTAGTAAGGATATTACATGAGGAGGAGGTTTGTTACAGTGTGTCACCCCAGTAGTAAGGAGATTACATGATGAGGAGGTTTGTTACAGTGTGTCACCCCAGTAGTAAGGAGATTACATGAGGAGGAGCATTGTTACAGTGTGTCACCCCAGTAGTAAGGAGATTACATGAGGAGGAGGTTTGTTACAGTGTGTCACCCCAGTAGTAAGATGATTACATAAGGAGGAGGTTTGTTACAGTGTCACCCCAGTAGTAAGGAGATTACATGATGAGGAGGTTTGTTACAGTGTGTCACACCAGTAGTAAGGATATTACATGAGGAGGTTTGTTACAGTGTGTCACCCCAGTAATAAGGTGATTACATGAGGAGGAGGTTTGTTACAGTGTGTCACCCCAGTAATAAGGTGATTACATGAGGAGGAGGTTTGTTACAGTGTGTCACCCCAGTAATAAGGAGATTACATTATGAGGAGGTTTGTTAAAGTACTTCAACCCAGTAGTAAGGAGATTACATGAGGAGGAAGTTTGTTACAGTGTGTCACCCCAGTAGTAAGGAGATTACATGATGAGGAGGTTTGTTACAGTGTGTCACCCCAGTAGTAAGGAGATTACATGAGGAGGAGCATTGTTACAGTGTGTCACCCCAGTAGTAAGGAGATTACATGAGGAGGAGGTTTGTTACAGTGTGTCACCCCAGTAGTAAGGATATTACATGAGGAGGAGGTTTGTTACAGTGTGTCACCCCAGTAGTAAGATGATTACATAAGGAGGAGGTTTGTTACAGTGTCACCCCAGTAGTAAGGAGATTACATGATGAGGAGGTTTGTTACAGTGTGTCACACCAGTAGTAAGGATATTACATGAGGAGGTTTGTTACAGTGTGTCACCCCAGTAATAAGGTGATTACATGAGGAGGAGGTTTGTTACAGTGTGTCACCCCAGTAATAAGGAGATTACATTATGAGGAGGTTTGTTAAAGTACTTCAACCCAGTAGTAAGGAGATTACATGAGGAGGAAGTTTGTTACAGTGTGTCACCCCAGTAGTAAGGAGATTACATGAGGAGGAGGTTTGTTACAGTGTGTCACCCCAGTAGTAAGGATATTACATAAGGAGTAGGATTGTTACAGTGTGTCACCCCAGTAGTAAGGAGATTACATGATGAGGAGGTTTGTTACAGTGTGTCACCCCAGTAGTAAGGAGATTACATGAGGAGGAGCATTGTTACAGTGTGTCACCCCAGTAGTAAGGAGATTACATGAGGAGGAGGTTTGTTACAGTGTGTCACCCCAGTAGTAAGGATATTACATGAGGAGGAGGTTTGTTACAGTGTGTCACCCCAGTAGTAAGGAGATTACATGATGAGGAGGTTTGTTACAGTGTGTCACCCCAGTAGTAAGGAGATTACATGAGGAGGAGCATTGTTACAGTGTGTCACCCCAGTAGTAAGGAGATTACATGAGGAGGAGCATTGTTACAGTGTGTCACCCCAGTAGTAAGGAGATTACATGAAGAGGAGGTTTGTTACAGTGTGTCACCCCAGTAGTAAGGAGATTACATGAGGAGGAGGTTTGTTACAGTGTGTCACCCCAGTAGTAAGGATATTACATGAGGAGGAGGTTTGTTACAGTGTGTCACCCCAGTAGTAAGATGATTACATAAGGAGGAGGTTTGTTACAGTGTCACCCCAGTAGTAAGGAGATTACATGATGAGGAGGTTTGTTACAGTGTGTCACACCAGTAGTAAGGATATTACATGAGGAGGTTTGTTACAGTGTGTCACCCCAGTAATAAGGTGATTACATGAGGAGGAGGTTTGTTACAGTGTGTCACCCCAGTAATAAGGAGATTACATTATGAGGAGGTTTGTTAAAGTACTTCAACCCAGTAGTAAGGAGATTACATGAGGAGGAAGTTTGTTACAGTGTGTCACCCCAGTAGTAAGGAGATTACATGAGGAGGAGGTTTGTTACAGTGTGTCACCCCAGTAGTAAGGATATTACATAAGGAGTAGGATTGTTACAGTGTGTCACCCCAGTAGTAAGGAGATTACATGATGAGGAGGTTTGTTACAGTGTGTCACCCCAGTAGTAAGGAGATTACATGAGGAGGAGCATTGTTACAGTGTGTCACCCCAGTAGTAAGGAGATTACATGAGGAGGAGGTTTGTTACAGTGTGTCACCCCAGTAGTAAGGATATTACATGAGGAGGAGGTTTGTTACAGTGTGTCACCCCAGTAGTAAGGAGATTACATGATGAGGAGGTTTGTTACAGTGTGTCACCCCAGTAGTAAGGAGATTACATGAGGAGGAGCATTGTTACAGTGTGTCACCCCAGTAGTAAGGAGATTACATGAGGAGGAGCATTGTTACAGTGTGTCACCCCAGTAGTAAGGAGATTACATGAAGAGGAGGTTTGTTACAGTGTGTCACCCCAGTAGTAAGGAGATTACATGAGGAGGAGCATTGTTACAGTGTGTCACCCCAGTAGTAAGGAGATTACATGAGGAGGAGGTTTGTTACAGTCTGTCACCCCAGTAGTAAGGATATTACATGAGGAGGTTTGTTACAGTGTGTCACCCCAGTAATAAGGTGATTACATGAGGAGGAGGTTTGTTACAGTGTGTCACCCCAGTAATAAGGAGATTACATTATGAGGAGGTTTGTTAAAGTACTTCAACCCAGTAGTAAGGAGATTACATGAGGAGGAAGTTTGTTACAGTGTGTCACCCCAGTAGTAAGGAGATTACATGAGGAGGAGCATTGTTACAGTGTGTCACCCCAGTAGTAAGGAGATTACATGAGGAGGAGGTTTGTTACAGTGTGTCACCCCAGTAGTAAGGATATTACATGAGGAGGAGGTTTGTTACAGTGTGTCACCCCAGTAGTAAGGAGATTACATGATGAGGAGGTTTGTTACAGTGTGTCACCCCAGTAGTAAGGAGATTACATGAAGAGGAGGTTTGTTACAGTGTGTCACCCCAGTAGTAAGGAGATTACATGAGGAGGAGCATTGTTACAGTGTGTCACCCCAGTAGTAAGGAGATTACATGAGGAGGAGGTTTGTTACAGTGTGTCACATCAGTAGTAAGGATATTACATGAGGAGGTTTGTTACAGTGTGTCACCCCAGTAATAAGGTGATTACATGAGGAGGAGGTTTGTTACAGTGTGTCACCCCAGTAATAAGGAGATTACATTATCAGGAGGTTTGTTAAAGTACTTCAACCCAGTAGTAAGGAGATTACATGAGGAGGAGGTTTGTTACTGTGTGTCACACCAGTAGTAAGGAGATTACATGAGGAGGAGGTTTGTTACAGTGTGTCACCCCAGTAGTAAGGATATTACATGAGAAGGAGCATTTTTACAGTGTGTCACCCCAGTAGTAAGGAGAGCACATGAGGAGGAGGTTTGTTACTGTGTGTCACCCCAGTAATAAGGATATTACATGAGAAGGAGCATTTTTACAGTGTGTCACCCCAGTAGTAAGGTGATTACATGAGGAGGAGGTTTGTTACAGTGTGTCACCGCAGTAGTAAGGAGATTACATGAGGAGGAGGATTGTTACAGTGTGTCACCGCAGTAGTAAGGTAATAACATGAGGAGGAGCATTGTTACAGTGTGTTACCCCAGTAGTAAGGAGATTACATGAGGAGGAGCATTGTTACAGTTTGTCACCCCAGTAGTAAGGTGATTACATGAGGAGGTTTGTTACAGTGTGTCACCTCAGTATTAAGGAGATTACATGAGAAAGAGGTTTGTTACAGTGTGTAACCCCAGTAGTAAGGAGAGTACATGAGGAGGAGGTTTAGTGTGTCACCCCAGTAGTAAGGTGATTAAATGAGGAGTAGGTTTGTTACAGTGTGTCACTCATACTCCATAGGCAGCTGTACGCCTGTGGCCTGTAAGAATCCTGGAACTGAGCAGGATGTCAAGTTTTAGCTTCGACATTCTGTTTTTTTTGCACAAACTTGGGGGGGGGGGGGGGGGGATGCGCTGGTGTATTTTAAATCTTGGGCGAGTTCCCACCCTTTTATTTCCAGGACTTGACCCCTGATTATTTAAATCCCTTTACATTCAGAGATGCTTTAATGTCAGCCATAATCACCAACGAAGGGGCTAAAAAGGAAAGCAGAAAAAGTACTCAGACACTCAGTCATGGGTATAGAAGCCTAACGTCTAGCCAGCTCCCTAGAGAGATGACAAGAGGATATTGCATAAAAAAAAAAAAACAACTATATAAAACAAGTCACATGGCTAATAAAAGGTATAGAATACTACACAAGGCGCAATAGTCTTTGCGAGAATAAAGAAATTAAACTGGGAGATGTAAAAACCATAAAGCAAGAAAAGATGTGTGGGAAGACACTTCAGAAGAACATGGAAAGGCAGTAAAGTGTACAATTGTCAAGAAATAATTGAAAGAAAGCTATCGGAACATGACAAATGACAGAGACATAGAGGCAGTAAGAACAAGAATCTGCTGGCGGGTAGGAAAAAAAAAACCATTGGACACAACACATGTCTCCACGTCCCCACATCTCTGCTCTGCCATTAAAGCAACAGACTATCAGGCAGGTCTAAATCCAAACAGGGAGCTCCAGAAACAGGAGTCAACCTAGGGATCTCCTGTTTACAAATCTAGAGATTTACAACCGTGGGTCTTTAACAGGGACAGTATCAGCTTTGATGCAGTTTGGGACAAGTCTGGGAAGAGCTCCTTCAAAAGTCACACTGTCCAACCAGAGGTGCGCCTTATGCATAATGTCATCCAGCAGATGACATAACCTGGGAAATTCAGATCATTACGGGGTGCAAGCAGGGCTCTATGGGATCTATCAATCCCTGCCCCAAGGTCACACAACTCCACCCCTGGTCACTCTGCCCCAGGTCACATAATCTCCCATGTGAGGACAGGGAGAAGGTCCTTCCTTCTGACAGCTGGCTTTAGTCACTGAAACGATTTGTGCTCAAAATGATGACAACATACTAATTCAGGTGACAGCACTTACAAGTAGGGAGCGGACATGGGGCATTTTTCATTGATCTCAAGAGGCGTCTATCTTATTGTGGCCTGTACTGATTGGTTGTATAGTGATATATATATACTGAAGATGTTCCCTGGTTAAGCCACATCCCCTGATAAAGCCTGTGGGGCAAAACGGTATTGGGGTCAAGCACTGCTTGGCTGTTAATATACTGATATACTGAGGTGTGGGTTTGAAATATTTGTGCTTACTTGTAGCTTGTCTTGGAACATGGTGTATTTATTTCCATTCATTTCTATCCATTATTTCTTAATGCATGGAAGATAACAGAGGTTCACAAAAATAGCTGTTGTTCACATTTCAACATCCCTGTAGAATGACCTCTGAAAAGGTCACAGAAAATGCCTAGTAACATTTCCAATTCATGTGAATGGGACAGCTTCAGTCTTATTGTGGCCTATGTCCATGGAGCCTGCTGTAAAACATTTCTCAAAATCAACTTAATTGGGCACTGTCAGATACAAAAACTTTTTATATGTTGTTACGGATGAAAATTAAAGACCTTTTGTAATATGGTTGTTTAAAATGTTTTAATTATTTAATAAATAAATCGGCCCCTGAAAAACCCACCAAAAGGGGTCCTCATACTTACTGGGACAATAATCGGTCCTGCAGCAACATCAGGCTTGTCCATGAGTCATAGACAAGGCTGCATGAGAAGACACACCAATCACCTCCCACCACCACAAGAAGGGACACACCCTCTTCCCCCGAGAGGATTTCTAACACTATATGCTAATAAAGAGGTATTTTATAATAAAATATAGGGGATAGAGGAATAAAAATTAGATATACATGGTCAGGATTAGGTACTGAGTAACATATCTATGTATTTCTTTTGTGGAGTCTGACAGGTACACTTTATTATTGTTGCAGACAACTTACTTAATGTACAAAATATGAAAAAGTAAATGTTACAAATCAGAAAATAGAAACAAATAAAAAAAAAATTAACATTTTCTGTATCTGCCTCTAATCAATAAAAACACAAGCCTAGGTGATACATTCCCTTTTAAAGTCCTAGTCACACAAGTGTCGCAAGTGACCAAAGAAAGGGAAAATATGTGCTCTAGATGAAGGAGAGCCGAGGAGGAAGAGTTGCAGAAGTGCAAGGCCGGACTTACATAAGCAATTTTTGTGAATTGGATACAACAAAAGAGGATACTTATTTTTATTTCTACCTAAAGGGGGCTGCTATTACTACCTAAAGGGGGGTACTATGAATATCATAAGGGGGGTACTATTACTACCGAAATAGGGGGGGGGGGGGGTAACTATTGTGAGCTACTATGAATATCTAATGGGGGCTATTATTATTATCTAAACCAGGCTACTATTACTACCTAAAGGGGGCTTCTATTTCTACCTATAGGGGACTAATACTTAAAGGGGTACTCCACCTATAGACAGCTTATCCCCTATCCAAAGGACACTCCTAAGGAGGGCTGCTATTACTACATAAATGCGGCTACAATTAAAACCACTAGATTACCACCCCCAACAGATACCAACGCATTGACATTTTTGTAAATATGGTCATTGGGGATCTGAAAAAGATCCATTATAAAGGGAGAGTGAATAACAATCTTACCCCGACCAAATACCAAGTTCTCCTCAACATCAAGGCTGAGAAGAATTTAATTTTCAAATATGCAGATAAAGGGGGGAATCTGGTGGTAATGACCGCAATACATATGGTATTTTAGGAGGGGACCCCACAGATACATTTTTGGGAGAATTAGAGTCATTGTTACTTACAGCATTGGATAACATGATGAATTTGCGTTAATGCTACCCAAATATCAAGTAATCCCCATTTTTTATGGCCCTTAAAGGGAAGACCTTTCGTGTCTGGTGTTGGCTCTTTGACACAGAACGTGGGGATCTACTTGGATTAATTTCTAGGCCAGTTCGTCATCAGTCTCCCTTCTTATATCAGGGACACAACTGACCTGCTCAACAAATTAGAAGGTATTTACTGTTAGCCCTGATACCATTCTAGGGTCGATAGAAGTTGAAGCTCTATACAGGCAACAAAGATCCGGCAGGGGAGTGAGAAGGGTGAAGGAATTTATAAATGAGCCACAGGTGAATTACACTAATGAGCGTACTGGCTCCGGCGCGCGTGCCCTAGGGGACGGGGACACGCACGCCGGGGCAGAGAGGCGGAGGCAGGAGAAACACCCGGAGAGTGACGGACTGGGGCTCGCATGCGGCCCCGTCGGCACCAGCAGGTAACGGGACCATGCCCTCACGGCCAGCGCGTGCGGCCAGAGCGCATAACGAAACACGCGTAGAGGTTAAAATTCCCTGTACCATACTTTATTTTGTTTTGGTGTTGGGGTATAACTTTATATGTATTTTTTTTTATTGGGGTATAATGATGCATCATTATATAAGGTATATTTAAATTGGTCATGTGCATTATAGGTTATTTAGTGACAGGGAGCGGACAGCCATCGTATTGAAGTGGGGGCGCCTCCTCCACTGTCAGGCAGGAACAGTCCCACACATTTAGGAGTTGTAGTTAAGGAATAGCATTGTCTGCTATCTGCTATATGTGTGCTCCCTTCTACAGTTTGGCTCAAATTATCTTTTGCTCCACAACAGGTCCCTGTCTCATTCAGAAAAAGAACAAAGATCTCTTCAGAAATGTGAGTTTAATCCACTTTGACATTTTATATTAATGTTGGATTAAAAATATATTATTCCATCTGAGAATCAGTACAAACTGTATGCATGTGAATTTGTGCTATATTGCTCTGTATATATGGTTATATCTCATTTTGCAATTGAGCATCTTACTCCCCCTAAATAGATGCTGTGTTATTAATGTTGTTTTTGAATATTTCAATGATATCAGTTAAAAGTTATATTTCATATAGGGTACATATATTTAGTAAACTAGTCTAATGTAACCCGCTTATTATTTGGTTTTTGTGAGTTAATTTGTTGATGTTACTAAAACTACTACCTAAAGTGGGCTTCTACTACAGCCTAAAGGGGGCTGCTACTACTACGAGCTAAAGTGGGCTACTACTACGACATAAAGGGGGCTACTACTACCTAAAGGAGACTGCTACTACTACCACCTAAAGGGGGCTGTTAATACTACCTAGAGATGAGCGAACTTACAGTAAATTCGATTCGTCACGAACTTCTCGGCTCGGCAGTTGATGGCTTTTCCTGCGTAAATTAGTTCAGCTTTCAGGTGCTCCGGTGGGCTGGAAAAGGTGGATACATTCCTAGGAAAGAGTCTCCTAGGACTGTATCCCCATTTTCCAGCCCACGGGAGCACCTGAAAGCTGAACTAATTTATGCAGGAAAAGTAATCAACTGCCGAGCCGAGAAGTTCGTGACTAATCGAATTTACTGTAAGTTCGCTCATCTCTAATACTACCTAAAAGGAGGCTTCAACTAATACTACTGCAAAGGGGGGGCTGCTGCTGCTACTACTACTACTACTACAAAAAGGGAGTTGCTAGTACTAATAACTAAAAGAGGCTGCTACTACTACATAAAAGGGGGCTGCTGCTGCTGCTGCCTACTATGTAAATAGAGGCTGCCGATAATATAAAGGGGGGGGGGGTTTGCAACTATATACATAGAGCTATTTTGTACCCCTACCTATAGGGGGCTGATACTGCCTACAGGGGGCAGTTATCTCTAGGAGAACCTACCTACAGATGGCACCTACCTACTTGGGATATCTGTAGGTAGGTTCAATTTGTCATTGTTTACATCTACCACAGTAGTGCACCTATATTCCTGTATTATCCTAATTGTTACACATCCACAGCGTTTATCTGGTGTAGGAGTCTATTGTGGCACTTGTAGTCCGCTGCAGGCATCCTCCATTGTATGCATTTTTATTCTGGGGATTGCCCCTAGCAACGGACTACAAGGGCAGCATCTGCTCCCCCAGCATAAATGCACAATTATACAACTGCATTTGGGGTTGAGCACCTCCAGCCATTTGAGACCACGTTTTTTGTTGTTGTCTAAATTTTATACTTGGAGGTGTGTAAACTCCATATGCAATGCGCCTTGAACACTTTCTAGGCAGTATTAAGGAGCAACTGTGAGGCCGGCAACTATATCAGCCTACTTAGGTGGGGCTTATAGTCTACCTCCCATTGTATGTGTGCTCAGCGATGCTGGAGGGTACCTGGGAGGAGGCTGTAAGTCGGCCTAATGCTGCCGTAATTGCCCACTGGGCCCTGGTTTTGCTTATCACACACAGGTTAGTGTTCGGTCCCGTGCCACTTGAGAAACCTTGGCGTTGGTGTGCGGGCTCCGGTATGTCCTTCATATAAGGATATACTGGCTAATGTCTCAATTTTAACATCAGTGTTGAGGGTTAGCCATATGTCACTGTTTACATCTACCACAGTAGTGCACCTAAATTTATGTATTATTGGGGTATCTGCGTAATGGGGAAACCATGTGAAGGGTTGTTTCTACCTATTGGAGCACCATTCTACTTAATGTGGGAAACCTATCTACCCTTTCCAACCCACTTATCTTCCCACTGTGTGACACCAAGGGGGTTATCATTATTGTTTGGTATGCTATAGGTGCTGTTAAAGTGCGGAGCCTGAAATGTTTGTCTTTCAGGTTCTGTGGAGACAAGTTTTAACTGGAAGAAATAGTCATGACGGCCTGGGCCAGATGGAGAAGAAAAAGCAAAATGAACAAATCCAATTAGAGATATCCACTGATATAGTGTAGAGCTGATATCTACCACTATATGGTTACTATATGGAGGGAATATTTCCTCCTTGTAAAGTGGTATTATTGGTAATATTGGTCTTGTAATACAGGATTTGGTCAGTAACAGTATGATGGTAATATGTATGGTCATAATATTCCTCTTTGTATATCGGTATGATTGGTAATATTGGTCTCAGTATACAGGATTTGTTTAGTAATAGTACGATGGATACATATTTTTTTATTTATTTTCCCCTGTTATGTACCCTATTATACTCGAACAATTATTGACATTTGCCTTATGTAGCACTGCTTTCTTATAGCCACACCCATAACCGAAATGGTCTGCTTAGTCTAAAATGCCCGGGCCTATTTTCAGTCCCAGTCAAGCCCTGCTTCCCGCCCATTCTAGTGATTGGTTGGGACTGCACACTGAAACCCAACCCGGTCAAATTCTTTATTTTTTTTTTATAAGCAACAGGTACACTTTAAGACTTAAAAAAAAAGTGTGGGTTAAAATAAATTGTAAAGACTATAGTTCCAAGAAGTAAAATACAATATTTATAGTGTGACTGCTCATTCAAGATGAGCCCCACAGCACACAATGTTCTCTGTACTATTTTAGCTGTTTCAAAAAACCTCGGTTTTCCATCATCTCCAAGCTTTTAGTCTTACCTACAGTGTGTTGATCAGTCCCTTCAGTGTAGAAAAGCCTTAAAGAGCTCAATCTGTGACATACAAGGGTGTTTGGCACTAGGGTTATTATGTGTCTAAATTTATGGGAGTGGTTATCCCAAGACTCAAATATCCCCTTGTCTGCTGGGACCCCCACTGATCACATTCATCCTTTCAGCATCATCAGTAAATGTACAGGGGGAAAAACAGATTGTCTCACCTTGGTCTACGTCATGCAGTCCGGTCACTTGATAAGACTGTCTACCTTTTCTTCTTATCTGCAACCAGACTGGAGAAATGAGGGTGAACTTGGATGCAAATATTTTGGCAACATCATATCCATGGCCATTCCACTGTGGATAGAAGAAGCAAGTTGGATGTTAACTTCAAGCTGTGTGTCTCATTTGACATGAAATGCTCTCATGTGCATGAGCTTTTAGATGTTGTCTTTACCGTATCCAACAATTGTTTGTCAATATACATAAGGGTGTAAATACACAAAGCTAATTTCTGTGAACACAACCCAAGACTAATTTTGAGGAGTATTCCAGTTTATGGAGTCAGGTGTTAAAGGGGTTATCCAGGGACCTAAAAAAAAAAATGTACTCCACATAGTGTAGAATGTACTTACATAGTCCCCCCGGTTTGTTTCTGGCTTCATTCACTGCTGCTCCTCTGCCCACTGCTCCATTTTATCCCTACTCCTTCGCTCTACACATTCTATTAAAACTACATTTTCCAGTAGTCATTACTGCGGAGACTGGCAGAAAGCGGTGTGGCTTTGCTGGTATGATGTCAAAAGGGTGTGTGGCTTCACAAGCTATGATAGAAAGGGGGAGGCTTGGTTGGATGATGTTAGAAAGGGGTGTGGTTTGTACAAATGATGTCAGAAAGGGGCATGGTTTATAAGATGAGGGTACTAAACCCAGGAAAAAGTAGAGAATAGCAGGCTTTTCCTGCCTGTCACAATATATTCCAACAGGGAAAACGGCCCACTACAGGTAATAAGTGTATATTACAATACAGAGAGGCTTGGGTCTAGCCTTTACTGGAAGCAAGCTGTTTCAGGGCGAGTCAACAGTGGTGCAAAACTTGGAATAGTACAACTAAGGGCTAGGTTCACATTGCCCCAAAACAAGTTGGATCACAACTAACTCTACCGGGTCACAACGGATCCCACTGACTTGAATGGGGTCTGTTGGTTTACCGGAGAAAAATATTAGTGCATGCGCTATTTTATTTCCTGCTAAACTCCTGCTGTTACGACAAATTTGTTGACGGAGCTCCCTTTAGCTGAGGCCGACGGCAATGTGAACATACCTCAAGCAATTCATAAAATAATAACTTTGCAGAGACCACTAATCACACTGATGGAGAGGTAAAGTTTACCAGTTGCCCATAGCAACCAATCAGATTTCTTCTTTTATTTTTCAGAGACCTTGTTAAACATGAAAGAAGGGATCTGATTGGTTGCTATTGGCAACTGGGCAACTTTTCCTCTCCAGTTTTTGATAAATCTCCCTTACTGAGCCAATGCACCACCCCAGGATTTATTCAGCACATGGATAGGTTGAAAAGGCTACGTTTCACTCAATGCATCCAAGGAAATTATTATTTTATAAAATAATGCCATCAGATGTAGTATATGCCCCTTTAATAGAGTCCAGTACTCTCAATTACATGGAACATTAGGCTTCATTCACATGAGTCTGTAGGGCTGCAGCTAACGATTATTTTAATAACAAATTAATTGTTGATTATTTCATAGATTAATCGGAAAAAAAATATCAAAATGCCCAAAAAAAGGGGCTCAGCCGATACTACTCGAACAATTATGTACAATGGCCATATTAAAAGTTTCTAGCATGTGAGGTGACCAAACAGCAGCAATTTTGGATTCTTTTTTTTTACCTTTACGCCGATTGCTGTACAGGATCATTATTAATGATCCTATACAGAAACCAGCGTAAATTTGATACTGCCGCATGGGTAACTATCTGAACTATTAAAATAAAATGTTAATGATTCACTAATATTTTAATAGTTCAGAAAGTTAGCCATGCGGCAATATCAAATATGTAAAAAAAAAAAAAAGAAAAATATCCATGCAAAAAGAAGTGTAAACGGCACTCACCATTATGGACATTTATCAACGGGTTTAGTCAGGTTTTCTTTACTATAATTGTCGCAAAATTGACGCAACTGCGACTACGCGATTTTTCGTGCGACATTTTGACTGGAAAGCGAGAAAAGCAAGTTTTCCAAAAATGTAACTACGTAGTAATAATTTTAAAATGGACTACGGGTTGTCAGGTATTTATTAACTGCGACAGTCGCAACTGCGCAAAAAAAAATTCGCAACATGGTTAAAAATTGACTAAATTTACTCCAGCTCAAACATGGAGCAGAAAAAGCTACTACCAAAGTAAAAAAGAATAAAAATTGTTTAAGTGAAAGAAAATTATCAACAGGCTGAAACCAGTTGATAAATAAGTCACACATAAGCAAAAAAAAAAGTAAGGAAAAAATTACTAAAAAAAAGAATACGTAAGTAAACATTGATAAAAGTCCCTCCATGATCGTAGCTTCGATATCTTTATTTTTCTGATTCAATCGTGTCAGATCAGGAGTGTAGTGTCAGACAGGTATCATGGCGGAGACGCCGGGGACCCAGCTGGAGGTAACAGCTGTATCGTACTTCCGTACTTCTTCAGACGAAGTACGAACGTACGACACAACTGTTACCTCCAGCTGGGTCCCCGGCGTCTCCGCCATGATACCTGTCTGACACTACACTCCTGATCTGACATGATTGAATCAGAAAAATAAAGATATCGAAGCTACGATCCTGGTGAGTGCCGTCTACACTTCTTTATGCATGGATGTTGGAATTGTGTATTTTCTGGGCAAAGCACCCGTATAGGATATTTGCTTCACCCACTACATCTGTTGCTCTTCTAGTCCAGTGATTAAAGCAATGACGGTTTCTGTATCTCTCTACTATAAAAAAAAAAAAAAAAAATATGTTTTATTTTTTTTATATAGCAATAGGAAAAGGGAAGCTAATTTTTGTGGGGGGGGGGGCAGTTAATTTACATATATATATATATATTTTTTTTACTTTACTCCTTTTATATAGCACTCCTATGCACATGGGGGTATGTGCAGACTGCAGAGCAATGCACCCGACCCATGTCTGTAGTACAGACTCTAGTAATACAGACAGACACTAGGGTATTATAGCAGTATGTATGTACTACATACACACTGCTATACACATAGTGGTATGTGCAGAGAATTGCACAATATTGTCTATACTACAGACACTAGGGTGCAATGCTCTGCACATACCCCATGTGTATAGCATTGTGTATGAAGTACATACACTGCTATACACATGACGGTATGGGCAGAGCATTTGCACTCTAGTGTCTGCAGAAGACACTAGGGTGCAATGTTCTGCACGTACCCCCATGTGTATAGCAGTGTGTGTAGTACACACTATATACTAATACTGGCCCCACCAAGCTTACTATTGCAGACTGTAATGACAGAGACACACGCCAGCCGCCTGTCACTATCTCCTTCCACACCGCGAATATCCGCAGCCCAGCTGACAGCTGCCCCCAGCAAGCCCCGCCCCCTGTCACCGGGTCACTTACTCAGCCAGGATTGGAGAAGTAGTCCCGGAGCTTGGAGCTGCCCATTATTTGATAACTGGATTCATCGACAACACATCCCGTTATCGAATTTTATCGACAACATAGATTAATTGTTGCAGCCCTACATGAGTGTAATATGTACATTTTTATATCTGTATTATAGACACAAGTCCCGTCCTTACTGTGGGTATAGAGACCTGAACTGAAAGAATCACCCTGATCGGGCCAAGAATTGCATCAGTAATACAGATTTTTACTTTATAATTTAGTATTTTTTTAAGAACTACTAAAGATGTGACTATCTCTAAGGGTAGTACCTTGTCAGTAATCTGTAGCTATATCATTTACCAACCAGTGTGCGTCTAGCTGTAGCAAAACTACAACTCCCAGCATGCACAGACAGCCTTTGGCTGTCCATGCATGCTGGGAGTTGCACTTTTGCAAACACTAAAGGCAGCCTGGTTGGGAAACAATGCCTCAAAGAGGTTCTCCAGGAATAGAAAAACAGAGCTAATTTCTTTCAAAAACAACCCTGTCTGTCTCCAGGTTGGGTGTGGTATTACAACTTGGCTCCATTCACTTTAATGGAACTGAGGTACAGAAACACACCCAACCTGGAGACAGAAGGGGAGCGGTTTTTGAAAGAAAATAACTCTCTTTATTCCTGGATAACCCCTTTAAACTGTCCCTCTGAAGTTCTTAGTGTGATAAATATAGGCTATTCTCTGCTTCTATTTCACACCACAATATTCCTGCTTTTAACATATTGTTGCAAAATGCTCACATTTACTGTTTGTGAGACGAGAGGGCCATCTTGTGGATATTCCTAGAACTGCATCACTGAACACTAGTATTTACATAGTTTGTGAACTTGTGTATTTATTAAAATTTCATAACAAACCAATGCAGTGAAACCGCTTTGAGAAGACCACCAAAAAATTGCAATTGCAAAAGAAAATGGGCACTTTGCTTACGGTGAACTGAAATCTGGCACACAAATTCTTGTCTGGAACGGGGGGGGGGGGGGGGGGGGGGGTTGGTCTTCTCAAAGAGGTAGTCTATTGAAAGGTTTGCCTGTATTTAAGCACTACAACATAGGCCAACTACAAAGAAACAGTGCTGAAATTAATGAAATTAATCTTGACAAATCCATCCCAAACAGCTTACAATTAGAGATGAGCGAACTTACAGTAAATTTGATTTGTCACGAACTTCTCGGCTCGGCAGTTGATGACTTATCCTGCATACATTAGTTCAGCCTTCAGGTGCTCCGGTGGGCTGGAAAAGGTGGATAAAGTCCTAGGAAAGAGTCTTTCCTAGGACTGTATCCACCTTTTCCAGCCCACCGGAGCACCGGAAAGCTGAACTAATTTATGCAGGAAAAGTCATCAACTGCCGAGCCGAGAAGTTCGTGACGAATCGAATTTACTGTAAGTTCGCTCATCTCTACTTACAATCTACAAAGATGTATGGCAACCAAAACAAAACAATAGAAGAGACAGGAGCACAAACAATACATGTAGTAAAGACAGAATCCGTACCTTATCTACTGCACATGTAATGTTGTGTTAAACTATTTGTTTATATTGATTTAAAGAGGTCCTGGGGTAAAATCTGAAATGCCCCTTATATTAATATGTACAAAAAGGTTTGGGGGTGCTGCCGAGTCCAGACTCAGACCACAGTAAATGTACACATAGGAGTCCCTAATATGCTGCAGTGCCATCATCAGTTGTCTCCGCTACCTTCGCATGATCCTCTATGCCAGTGGTCTTCAACCTGCGGACCTCCAGATGTTGCAAAACTACAACTCCCAGCATGCCCGGAGTTGTAGTTTTGCAACATCTGGAGGTCCGCAGGTTGAAGACCACTGCTCTATGCTGTTGTGTGTGGACAAGCTGTATGTGTGCTTCCTCTGTGAGTGCAGGAGTGAAGGAATAGTATAGAGGTGCCACACAGCTGACACTGCAAGAGGCACAGTGCCCAGCAGAGAAAAGCATGCAGAGGTAGCGGAGACACCATGATGTAATGATAGCACTGCAGCATACAGTGATCCCTCAACTTACAATGGCCTCAACATACAATAGTTTCAACATACAATGGTCTTTTCTGGACCATCGTAAGATGAAACCAGACTCAACATACAATGTACAGACAGTCCAGATCTGTGTAACGTGTCAATGGCTGGAAGAACCGACCAATCAGAATGGGCAATTTACTGGTAAAACCCCTGTATTACTGAAGTGTATGCACTGACTGGTGTCTGGTAGCGCCCCCTACAGTAGAGGGAGGTTTTACATGTTCTGTACTCTTTACCTGTACCAGGGTTACCTGCTCCTTTGGACACCAGGTGAGGGCGGCTCCATTTTACTTTTTAAGGACATTTATGAACATTTATCAACGGGTTTAGTCAGGTTTTCTTTACTATAATTGTCGCAACTGCGACTACGCGATTTTTCATACGACATTTTGACTGGAAAGCGAGAAAAGCAAGTTTTCCAAAAATTAACTACGTAGTAATAATTTTAAAATGTACTACGGGTAGTCAGGTATTTATTAACTGCGACATTAGCAACTGCGCAAAAAAAAGTCGCAATAGGGTTAAAAATTTACTAAATTTACTCCAGCTCAAACATGGAGCAGAAAAAGCTACTACCAAAGTAAAAAAGGAAAAATTGCTTACGTGAAAGATAAATAAGTCACACATAAGCAAAAAAAAAGTAAGGAAAAAATTACTAAAAAAAAGAATACATAAGCAAACATTGATAAATGTCCCTCATTGCATGTACTGTACAGGACCCCGAAGAAGCTCCTGTCCTCTACATAGACCAGTGTTTCCCAAGCAGGGTGCCCCCAGCTGTTGCAAAACTACAACTCCCAGCATGCCCGGACAGCCAAAGGCTGTCCGGGCATGCTGGGAGTTGTAGTTTTGCAACAGCTGGAGGCTCCCTGCTTGGGAAACACTGACATAGACAGTGATTACAGCTCCCAGCAGATATTTATTACTTTTATATGTAAGGATTTGCTTTATTTATATTAGTTATCTACTTATTTTTCTTTATTTCTCACTTTTTCCTATTTTTGGATGACATTTTGGTACCTTTAGAACCAATTACCAGGTTTCCAGAGAGTTCTGGTCTCAACATACAATGGTTTCAACATACAATGGTCGTCCTGGAACCAATTAATATTGTAACTTGAGGGACCACTGTACTAAGAATTCATGTGGAAAGTGGCAGAAGCCGCTCCTATGTGTACACTCACTCTGCCTGGTCTACACTTACAATGGTCGTCCACGAACCAATTAATATTGTAACTTAAAGGGGTATTCCAGGAAAAAAAAATTTTTTTTATATATCAACTGGCTCCAGAAAGTTAAACAGATTTGTAAATGACAGAAACCACAATCCAAGGATATAATTGGTTATATGCCGAAACCCAACGGCCGGAATAGAGAAAAATAATATGCAAAATGTATAACCAATCCTCAAGGATTCTACCCCAAAAGGTTCATAATAATGTTTAAATAAAATATAATATCATAGGATGCTTTAGTTAACAGTTTTATTCAATATATAAAATAGTATGTTGCACTATATATACTCTGGCACAAAATATAAAAATCTTCATCCTTTTTATGTTTTGTGCCAGAGTATATATATAGTGCAACATACTATTTTATATATTGAATAAAACTGTTAAAGGGGTACTCCGGGGAAGTTAGGAAAAATAAAAATGCCCCAAAGCCATCACAATACCTGTTATGTGTCTCCTGTAGTTATTCATGTGATTTTGGCAGTTTCCTTTGGCCCCTGACGTCTCCTAAATACTTTTTTTCCTTATCTGAAGCACAAACTACAACTCCCAGAATTCAGCTCTGTGTAATGGCTGCCAGACAACTGCTTTCACTATCTGTGTGCAGGCTTACACTGCAACGCACACGCAACACACACACACGCAACACATGCAACACACACACATCAAACTGTGTGAGAGAAAAAGTGGAGGGATTTTCCCACAGCAACCAGCTAACAAGCTGAGGTAAAGTGAAAGCTGAGCTGTGATTGGCTGCATATGGGGAAATCTCTCCACTTATTCTCTCACACAGTTTGATCAGTCTTTTCTTTCATGCCGCCTCCTGCTATGAATATTTCTGTGTTCTGAATGGCAGCATATTCAAAAGAAAACAGCAGCTATGTGCTCAGTTGTGACTAGGAATCTTCCCTGCTTTTCTCTCACAAGCTCCTCACACAGGGACGAGTGTCTGTACAGCCAGAGCTCCAGCCCAATCAGAAATCAGAGGGAACCTGTACACACCTGACACCATTCCTCCACAATTGCTGGCTGAGGTAGGTCACTGCTGTGGCCACCAATTAGCTAAGTGGACTTTTACAAAGAAGAAAGCACTGATAGCAGGGACCGACGGCAAATGAGTAAAAAAAGTTTTTTTTTATTACCTCCATGCCAACTTGAAAGTGTTCAAAGGTAGAAATGATTCTCTGGAATACCCCTTTAACCTCACCCAGTCCTAAATAATGATACATCCTAGCTGGTAGATCTAATTATATATGTCCTTAAAGGGGTACTCCGGCCCTAATTAATCTTATCACCTATCTAAAGGATAGGGGAGAAGATGTCTGATCACGGGGGTCCGGCCGCTGGGGACCCCTGCAATCTCTCATGCTGCACCCACCTGTGTGAGCTTCACGCAGCACTGGAGGATCCGAGTATGAAGCCTCAGGACCACTGGGTCAGAGTATTGTGACGTCATGATTCCGCCCCCGTGTGATGTCACATCCCGCCCCATCAATGCAAGTCTATGGGAGGTGGCGTGACAGCCGCTCCAGCGCTTCATGAAGCTGACACAGGTGGGTGCAGCAGAAGAGATTGCGGGGGTCCCCAGCGGTGGGATGCCCGCGATCAGACATCTTATCCCCTATCCTTTAGATAGGGGATAAGATGTCTTAGGGCTGGAGTACCCCTTAATACATTAGAAGGAGCTACTTTCATTTATAGGGGTATTTCTGACAAGATGCTTGTAGGACCCTTGTCATATCAGAGAGAGAAGGGAAAAAAATAAAAACTTTTTCTTATTTCCATCATTAAACAAGAATTGCAACTAGGGATGCACCGATATAGCGGCAGCCGATACATATCAGCCGAAAATAGCTATTTTGGGGAAATGCCGAAACAACAAAAAATGTGCCGATAATGACCACCTCCCCTGCCCGCCCACAGCACAAGTTACAAACACTGCCAGTGCCAGAGGCGTAGCGTGGGGGGTGCAGAGGGGGCCGGCCGCACCAAGCGCAACATCTGGGGGGTAGGAATACTTCATTTTATGTGCCCGGGCCGGCTCCCGTGTGTGGCTGCAGGCGGGGGCCGGCCAGAGCATATATAAACTAATACTGTATACTAAAAACCAGGGGGCCTCCAGTAGTTGTGAAACTACAACTCCCAGCATGCCCGGACCGGCAAAGTCTGTCCGGGCATGCTCGGAGTTGTAGTTTCACAACAGCTGGAGGCCCCCTGGTTTTAGTATTAGTTTTTATATGCTCTGGCTGGCCCCCGCCTGCAGCCACACACGGGAGCCGGCCCGGGCACATAAAAATAAGTATTCCTATCCCGGACATCCCTGTGTCCCGAAAAATCTTTTCGGGACATAAGGATGTCCGCCGGTCACTCACCATTCCCCGGCGTCCTCCTGCGATCCTCCTTCGGTCCCTCGCTTCTCCGCCTCTATGGTCGTACGTACGGGATGTCACTGACGCAGGATCGCAGGATCGTCGCAGGACAACGCACGCCGGCCGGGGCCTGGTAAGTGACCGGCAGTGCGTCATCTTCTTGAGTGTTCCGGTCACCGCTCCTCCGGTCCCGGCACCTACTGCTATGGTCCATAGGCCATAGCAGTAGATGTGACCCCGGGCCGGAGGAGCGGTGACCGGATCACTGTGGGGGCAGCAGTACAGACATACACCCTCCAGCCATACACTGTATATGGCTGGAAGCTGTATGTCTGTGGGGTGGGGGGAAGCTGCCTACTATTGTGGGGGAACTGCTGACCTAATATGGGGGGGAGCTGCCTACAAATGTGGGGTGAGCTGCCTAATATTGTTGGGGGGGAGCTGCCTAATATAGTGGGGGGGGGGGCTGCCTACAAATGTGGGGGGAGCTGCCTAATATTGTTGGGGGGAGCTGCCTAATATTGTGGGGGGGGCTGCCTAATATTGTTGGGGGGAGCTGCCTAATATTGTTGGGGGGAGCTGCGTAATATTGTTGGGGGGAGCTGCCTAATATTGTGGGGGGGAGCTGCCTAATATTGTTGGGGGGAGCTGCCTAATATTGTGGGGGAACTGCCTACTATTGTGGGGAACCTGCCTACTATTGTGGGGGAAATGCTGACCTAATGTGGGGGAGCTGCCTACTATTGTGGGGGAGCTGCCTACTATTGTGGGGGAGCTGCCTACTATTGTGGGGGAGCTGCCTACTATTGTGGGGGAGCTGCCTACTATTGTGGGGGAGCTGCCTACTATTGTGGGGGAGCTGCCTACTATTGTGGGGGAGCTTCCTATTAATGTGGGGGAGCTGCCTATTAATGTGGGGGAGCTGCCTACTATTGTGGGGGAGCTGCCTATTAATGTGGGGGAGATGCCTATTGATGTGGGGGAGCTGCCTACTATTGTGGGGGAGCTGCCTATTAATGTGGGGGAACTCCCGACCTAATGTGGGGGAGCTGGCAATCTAATGTGGGGGAATCTAATCTAATGAGCGTAGCGCTGCATTTTACCAGAAGACGGGGAGAAGTCATTTTCGGTTTCGGTATCGGCCGGACATTTTTATTTTTATTTCGGTTTCGTTTCGGTTCTGAAATTTCCATTTCGGTGCACCTCTAATTGCAACAATTTGTATAGTTAAAGGCAAATGTTGTACCACAATGACCTGCTGAATCAACACAAATCTTTATGTCTGCGACCACCTTCTACATCATTTGTGACCATGTAACATAGAAGTCACTACTTACCGGTGTAACATATCCCAGCACATCCCCAGAAACATGGCGCTCCTTCACCTTTTTGCTGCAATAACTTTGGTGATCAAGCACAATGTCTTTTGCCTTGACATCAGTAGTAACCAATCCCCGAGACTGCACAGGAACATCAGACAGGCGAGTCTATCACACAGAAACAGAAGATATAAGTCAGCGCAGCTTTCAAACATGCTCAGCATTGTCAGCGATCCAATATGGCTCAATAAAGGGTTATTCCAGCGATTACATTTTATTCTCTAAAGGACAGGAGGTGCTTTAAAAATATCAAACAAACCATACTCACCTGCCTTGATCCCCCGCAGCTGCTAAGATGGATCCTGGATCCACTGCTACCTCTGACATGACAATGCTGCAAAATACGCACACTTAGGGGGACATGTATCATTATTTGTGTATGGTAGAAGCATTTTACCCCTTTTCCCGAATTCTAAATTATGTGCAGAAGCGCTAAATTTATCAATCAAGTGCAATGAGCTTCATAAATTGCGGGTAAATATAGTAATCTCCTAAATCCACTCTTTGGAAAATAGAATCAATGATTTAGAGCATCTTGCTACGTTAAGTCCAAGATGGCTTATATTTGCGCAAAAAAACAGCTCTTGCGGCAAAATTTTTGGTGTAAAAAAAAAGTACGCAGTTAATAAATCCATGTGTACTATAGATGTCACTCCAAGGTACCCCGATTCAGCCACATCTGGAGGACATGCTCTACCAAAACGTGCGCAAAAAAATTGCGCAAAAAAAGGGCTTGCGCAAAATTTTGCGCAAAAAAATACACACAGAACAGGGGTAAAATCTTTGATACATGTCCCCCATAGTCCCTTTTCGAGACATATCTCTTCTGCAGTGAGTGAGAAGGCATTTCCTTTAGGGTCAGCATGTCAGGGGAAGCAGAAGAGCAGGCGAGTAAGATTTGTTATTTTTAATGCTCCCCTGCTGCTTTAAAAAAGAAAAATATAATTTTGCCAAAATAACATTTAACCCCTGAGAAAATGAGAAATTTTTCATTTTCACGGACCACTGTTCCAACAATCTGTCAGACACCTGTGGGGTGTAAATGCTCACTGCACCCCTTATTACATTACGTGAGGGGTGTAGTTTCCAAAATGGCGTCACATGTGGGGGGGAGGGGTCCATTGTTCTGGCACCAAGGGAGGGTTTGTAAACACACATGGCCTTCAACTCCGGACAAATTTTTTCTCCAAAAGCCCAATGGCGCTCCTTCTCTTCTGAGCATTGTAGTTCACCAGCAGAGCACTTTATATCCACTTATGGGGTATGTTCTCACTCAGAAGAGATGAGGTTACAAATTTTGGGGGGCTTTTTTTTTCCTATTTTCCCCATCCAACTTTAAAGGGAACCAATCATCAGATTTTACCCTATATAATGCTTGGCAAAGCGTTATATAGGGTAAAATCTTTATTTTCACCATCCCCGGGGGATGCTCCTGCCCCCAGGGATGGTGAAGATATGAAGTTATAAACTAGTCACCGCCGCCGCCGTAAGTAGTCACCTGGGCGGGGAGTTCTTCTCACCAACTCCCGTTCTTCGGCCGGGAGCGACGCCCCCTTTGCTTGATTGATGGGCCGCGTCATCACTCTGCTCCGTCTGTTCAGTGAGCGGAACAATGACTCGGCCCATCAATCAAGCGGAGGGGGCGTCGCTGCCAGCCGAAGAACGGGAGTAGGTGAGAAGAGCTCCCCGCCCAGGTGACTAGTTTATAACTTCATATCTTCACCATCCCTGGGGGCAGGAGAATCCCCCGGGAATGGTGAAAATAAAGATTTTACCCTATATAACGCTTTGCCAAGCGTTATATAGGGTAAAATTTGATGATTGGTTCCCTTTAACGAAAATTCGTCAAACACCTTTGGGGTGTTAAGGCTCACTATACCCCTTGTTATGTTCTGTGGGGGGGTGTAGTTTCCAATGGGGTCACACGTGGGTATTTATTTTTTTGCGTTTATGTCAGAACCGTTGTAAAATCAGCCAACCCTGTGCAAATCACCAATTTAGGCCTCAAATGTACATAGTGCACTCTCACTACTTAGCCTTGTTGTGCGCCCGCAGAGCATTTTATGCCCACATATGGGGTATTTCCGTACTCAGGAGAAATTGCACTACAAATTTTGGGGGTCTTTTTTTCCTTTTACCTCTCGTGAAAATAAAAAGTATTGGGCAACACCAGCATCTTAGTGTAAAACATTTTTTTATTTTTTTTACACTAACAGGCTGGTGTAGACCCCAACTTTTCCTTTTCATAAGGGGTAAAAGGAGAAAGCCCCCCAAAATTTGTAACCCAATTGCTCCCAATACAGAAATACCCCATATGTGGCCTTAAACTGTTTCCTTGAAATACGTCAGGGCTCCGAAGTGAGAGGTTGCATAGGGGCGGACATAGGGGTATTCTATGACAGTGAGTCCCAAAAAGGGTGCCTCCAGCTGTTGCTAAACTTCCAGCATGCCTGAACAGTCAGTAGCTGTCCAGAAATGCTTTGGAGTTGTTGCTTTGCAACAGCTGGAGGCTCCGTTTTGGAAACACTGC
Organism: Hyla sarda; assembly: GCF_029499605.1. Lineage (NCBI taxonomy): Eukaryota > Metazoa > Chordata > Amphibia > Anura > Hylidae > Hyla > Hyla sarda. The sequence continues at coordinate 250,519,287 of NC_079194.1, read as the reverse complement.
CGTACGATACGTTTTTCATTTTTATTGGGGGGGGGGGGGGGGGGGTGGACAGTGTTAGGGGGTGTATATGTAGTGTTTTACCCTTTATTATGTGTTAGTGTAGTGTAGTGTTTTTAGGGTACCTTCCCACTGGCGGGGGTTTACAGTAAGTTTCACGCTAGGTGTTTGCGCTGCGGTGGAAAATTTGCCGCAGCTCAAACTTGAAGCAGGAAACTCACTGTAAACCCGCCCGTGTAAATGTACCTGTGCAAAACTACAACTCCCAGCATGTATTGATCGCTGAACGGCATGCTGGGAGATGTAGTTATATAACAGCTGGAGGTACGCAACTACAACTCCCAGCATGACGAGACCGCTGTTTGCTGTTCGTGCATGCTGGGAGTTTTGCAAGATTTAGAGGGCCACGGTTTAGAAACCACCGCACAGTGATCTCCCAACTGTAGCCCTCCAGCTGTAGCAAAACTACAAATCCCAGCATGCCTCAACAACAAACAGCTGTCTGGGCATGCTGGGAGTTGTAGTTTTGCAACATCTGGAGGGGTACAGTTTAGAGACCACTGTATAGCTAGGCGACTCACTGGCTTCCGTTGTCTGCACCAGGGAGCAAGCCACATGTCTTCGCCGCCCGCCGCCGATGGTAAGTCGCCTCCGGCGCCGGTCACCGACAGATCCCCTGCTCTGACCAGACTACAGTGAGTGGGCAGAGCGGGGGAACCGAACTTTAAGCTCCCCAATCTGTTATTGGTCGGTCGCTTCTGACCGACCAATAGCAGGGATAGGAGGGGTGGCACCCCTGCCACCTAATTCCTATCCCTTCAGGGGGAACAGGGGTGTCTTGGACACCCCTGATCCCCCTTATTTTCCAGGTGACTTGGTCACTGGAGACCCGTATGACCGGGAATCGCCGCAGATCGCAGGTCCCCCCCCCCCCCCAGGGGTTTGCACGTGGTGCCTTTTGATAGATATCAGCAGTCATCCCAGTGCGGTTCCCACCGCATGCCGCCCTTGGTCCTTAAGTACCAAGGAGCGAAGGCGTACCTGTACGCCCTGGGTCCTAAGTGGTTAAAATGGTTTGGGCCCTCAATAACAATCTTCCAATGAGAACATAACATTCTGCACTAAATATAGCTAGAGACTTGCAGCCTCAAGATAAAGAACAGACCTAGAGGTCACCTGTCATGTTATTCTGTGTCCTGCTTAAACAAAAATGACAGAATTTTACAATGACAAAAATGACAGTAATGACAAAAATGACAGTATTAGACACAAACATAGAGAAGGCAATTTAATAAAATTGTCTTATGCTTAGACAGTGCAAACTTACACTAGACATACGCCAATTTTTCTCAGTGCTGTTTAAAAAATATGGCTGCTTCCAGGCTTCTGTGGAACTGCCTTTACATTTTTACTCATATAATATCATCCAGCATTAAGTAAGAGAACAGCAAAGACTTATTCTGTGTTCAGTCTTCCCCCACACAATGGACTCATCCAGCTTAAGAACAGAATGTCTGTAAAACCAACTGTTGCCGATTTGTAAATTACTTCTATATAAAAATCTTAATCCTTCCAGTACTTATCTTTTGTATATTACAAGGAACTATCCAGAGTGGAGCAAATCCCCATAGCAAACCTCTCCTGCTCTGGACAGTTCCTGATATGACAGAGGTGTCAGCAGAGAGCACTGTGGTCAGACTGGAAAGAACTACTCAATGTCTACTGTATTATACAGCAGCTGATAAGTACTGGAAGGATAAAGATTTTTAAATATAAGTAATTTACTAATCTTTTTAACTTCCAGGCACCAGTTGATTTAAAAATTTTTGTTTTCCACCGGAGTACCCCTTAACCTGTTAAGGAAACAGGGCATAACTGTACGCCCATGGGAATATCGGGGACCAGACCGGGATGCCTGCTGAAATCATTTAGCAGGCACCCCGTACAAACCCCCAGGGGGGGGGGGGGGGGGGTAGTCAATTCAGATCAGTGATTTGCGGCGATTCCGGGTCAATCGGATCCCCGGTGACCTGGAAAAAAAAAAGGGTGATAGGTGCCGTCCGAGACATCACTTATCACCCTTTAGCAGCAGGAGTGAGGTGTCACTGGTGCTGGGGTGTCCCTAATGGCACCCGCTCCGCCCCTATTCCGGAGAGCAAGAGCAGGTGCCGCCACCGGGATCAGGGCCCTAGGAGTGGAGACAGCGGTGACATCAGGCAGGAGGATGATCACGCAGCAGCAAGTGGTAAGGCTGGCCTCCTGCTGTTGCTTATCAAAAACTCCCAGCTTGGGTGGAAGTTGTTGTTATGCAACAGCAGAAGGCACTACTACAACTCCCAGCATGCCCTAGACAAAATAAAAAGTAAAACACTACATATACACATACCCCTACACCAGGGGCACACACACATGCTCACTCATAGACACACACATACAGACACACACATAGACACACTTACCTGTCCTGCGCTGCGATTCACCTCTCCGGCGGCGAACTGACGAGTGACGTCACTGACGTCCTCCTGTGCGGGTCTGCGGAGGGACGTCACGTGCGCGACGTCCCTCTTCAGACTTGGGCCGGCCAGCCAACCTCATCTCCGGGTGGGGTAAGTGAAGGCAATGTGCTCTATTGGACAGGGTGGGGGTGAAGTCTTCCGGCATTTAGCGCTGCTTGCCCGAAGCAGGGCTAAATGCCTAAAGAAGTCACTTGCCCGGCACCCGGAACTGCATGTCTCGGGCGTCAGGCAATACAAATCCCATCCTTAGTGCGGGCTGCAAAATTTCGTTCGGCTGGGAGTTTGAGACCCCTGCCCTACACAGTTACATATACCCCACCCCCAACCCCAAAAAAAGTGAAAAACGGCTGATACGGCACTGTTTACAAAACGGAGCCTCCAGCTGTTGCAAAACAGTCCAGGCATGCCGAAAGTTTTGCAACAGCTGGAGGCACCCTGTTTGGGAAGAACTGCTGTAGGGTAATTTTGGTATCTGAGGAAAGTGTAATTCTTGCATCTGGGAATCCGTTCCTATGCAAATCCCTTATTTAGGCCTCAAATGCGCATGGCGCTCTCTCACTTCGGAGCCCTGTTGTATTTCAAGGCAACAGTTTAGGGCCACATATGGGGTATTGCCGTACTCGGGAGAAATTGCCTAACAAATTTTGGGGGTCTTCCTCTCCTTTTACCCATTATGAAAAGTTAACGTTGGGTCTACTCGAGCATATTATTGTAAAAAAAAATTAAGAGGTAAAAGGAAAAAAAAGACCTCATACAAAAAAATTTGTACAAAATGAGTACAAAAATACCTCATATGTGGACGTAAATAGCACCATGTACATTTGAGGTGATTTGCACAGGGGTGGCTGCTGGTTACAGTGGTTCTTACATAAATGCAAAAAAAAAAAAAAAAAAAACACACGTCACCCCATTTTGGAAACTACACCCCTCGCGGAACATAACAAGGGTATAGTAAGTCTTAACACCCCACAGGTGTTTGGAGAATTTTTGTTAACCCCTTAAGGACGCAGGGTTTTTCCGTTTTTGCATTTTCATTTTTTCCTCATCACCTTCTAAAGATCATAACGCTTTCAATTTTGCACCTAAAATTCCATATATTGGATTATTTTTTGTGCCACCAATTCTACTTTGCAGTGACAGGTTTTTTACCAAAATATCCACAGCGAAGCGGGAAAAAATCATTGTGCGACAAAATTGAAGAAAAAATGCCATTTTACAAATTTTGGGGGCTTCCGTTTCTACGCAGTGCATTTTTCGTTAAAAATGACACCTTACCTTTATTCTGTAGGTCCATATGGTTAAATTATACCCTACTTATGTAGGTTGGATTTTGTCGTACTTCAAAAAAAATTAAAAATCATAACTACATGCAGGAAAATGCATACGTTTAAAACGGTCATCTTCTGACCCCTATAACTTTTTTATCTTTCCGCGTACGGGCCGGTATGAGGGCTCATTTTTGCGCCGTGATCTGAAGTTGTTATTGGTACCATTTTTATATTGATCGGACTTTTTGATCGCTTTTAATGCATTTTTTCATGATATAAAAAGTGACCAAAAATATACTATTTTGGACTTTGGAATTTTTTTGCGCGTACGCCATTGAACATTTTTATAGTTCGGACATTTCCGCACGCGGAGATACCACATGTTTATTTCTATTTACACAGTTTATTTTTAATGGGAAAAGGGGGGTGATTCTTACTTTCATCAGGGAAGGGGTTAAATGATCTTTATTACCGTATAGACTCGAGTATAAGCCGAGTTTTTCAGCACGATTTTTCGTGCTGAAAACGCCCCCCTCAGCTTATACTCAAGTGAACTCTCTGCCTGTCAATCCCTTCTCAGTAGTCTTCAACCTGCGGACCTCCAGATATTGCAAAACTACAACTCCCAGCATGCCCGGACAGCCATCGGCTGTCCGAGCATGCTGAGAGTTGTAGTTTTAAAACTTCTGGAGGTCCGCAGGTTGAAGACCACTGTGGCCTTCGTCATCATCCAGACCCCCTCGTTTGTTTACTACTCACCTCCCCTCGGTGGGTAGTTAGGGTGAGCTGGTCCAGGCCATCTATGCTGCAGGAACCGTCCGGTGGGGATGGTTAGTCGTTGTGGGCTGTCCATTTTCACAAGGGGTCCCTCTTCTCCGCTCCGGGCCCAGCCCCGGACTAGTGACGTTGCCTTGACGACGACGCACAGGGACGTTGCACATGAACGTCCCTGTGCGTCGTCGTCAAGGCAACGTCACGAAGCGCGGAGAAGAGGGCCCGAAGCATGGAGAAGAGGCCCCCCCCGGTGAAAATGTACAGCCCGCAACGACTAACCATCCCCACCGGAGGGTCCCTGCAGCATAGATGGCCCGGACCAGCTCACCCTAACTTCCCGCCGAGGGGAGGTGAATACCAAACAAAAGGGGGGGGGGGGGTGGATGATGACGAAGGCTGCAGTGGTCTTCAACCTGCAGACCTCCAGAGGTTTCAAAACTACAACTCCCAGACGATTGCTGTCCGGGCATGCTGGGAGTTGTAGTTTTGCAACATCTGGAGGTCCGCAGGTTGAAGACCACTGATGAAGGTATTGACAGGCGGTGATGATGAAGGGGGGGGGGGGGGGGATGATGACGGTTGTCCGGATGATGACATGGGGGGGATGATTTATTTCTCACCCTAGGCTTATCGAGTCAATATCTTTTCCTGTTTTTTGGGGGCGAAATTAGGGGCCTCGGCTTATACTCGAGTATATACGGTAATTTTTTTTCACACTTTTTTTTGCAGTGTTATAGCCCCCCCCCAGTGGCTATTACACTACACATACCGATCTCGTACACAGATCATTGCCGTGCATTGACATGGCAAAGATCAGGGTCATCGGCGGTCGATTGCTCAAGCCTGATCGGACGCAACGGAGGCAGGTAATGGGACCTCCGCTCGCATTCTAGCTGATCGGGACATCGCGATTTCACCGCGATGGTCCATTTAAGCCCGACTGAGCTGCCGGGAAGCTTTTACTTTAATTTAATTTCATTCGGCGTTCAAAGTTAATAAAGGGTTAATGGCACAATGATCTGTGACAGACGCTATTAGTCCAGGGTCCCGGCTATCATTACCCACCGGGACCGACTCGGTATGACGCGGGCTCGCACAGGTACACCCTGCGTCCTTAAGAGGTTAAATTTGGACATGAAAATGAATTTAAAAAAAAAAATTCACTAAAATGCTGGTGTTATCCCATATTTTTTTTCACAAGGGGTAACAGGAAAAAAGCCCCCCATAATTTGTAAAACCATTTCTTCTGAGTATTTAAATATCCCATATGTGGATGTAAAGTGCTCTGCTGGCGCACTACAGGGCACAGAAGAGAAGGAGCTCCATTGGGCTTTTGGAGAGAGAATTTGGCTGGAATTGAAGGCCATGTGCGTTTACAAAGCCCCCATAGTGCCAGAACAGTGGACCCCCCACCACCACATGTGACCCCATTTTGGAGAATACATCCCACATGTAATGTAGTAAGGGGTGCAGTGAGCATTGTGTGGATAGCCCTGCATTGGCTTCCAGCTCCCTATGGCTTCGCAGCACCCTCCGGATACCATCACTCTTCTGTACCCCATTTATTGGGGTGATATGCGCATATTTATTGCACTCAAGGTGAGCACAATGGGGGATATTTATCAAAACCTGTGCAAAGGAAAAGTTGCCCAGTTGCCCATAGCAACCAATCATATTTCTTCTTTCACTTTACAGAGGCCTTGTTAAAAATGAAACAAGCAATCCAATTGTTTGCTATAGGCAACTGGGCAACTTTTCCTTTGAACAGGTTTTGATAAATCTCCCCCAATATAATCACGTATTTTAATGATTGTTACCCTGAGATAATGCACTAGGCGCCTGTGTGGTTTTCTCTTTTTTTCCTGTCTCTACTACCCTCATCAAGTAAGCAGGCATGTAGGGCTCCCCTGGTATGTAAATAGGGCCCCAGATATATATGTCCCCCAGTTGGGAAAAAGGTAGGGCTCCCAGACAGAGCCCCAGATAAAAATGACCCCATTAGGTAGAGGTCCCCCAGTAGGTAGACAGGCCCCCAGATAGATATGACCCTCATCAGGTAGTGCGCCCATTTAAACAATTATACCCCCTAAGTCAGAGTTCTCAAACTTTTAATGGTGATGCCCTTGCATAGTTTGGTGACACTGTACTGCATGCATTGCGTTACACGTCGACAATGCAAAATGTAGTACCAGTATCAGCATTAGAAATGTGGCTTCTACCATCCTGTGCCAGTTCATCCCCACTCCCCCTTTATCACTCCCTGTGCCACATCTTTCCCCCCCTTGATCCTCTCCTGTGCCATATAATTCCCTTGTGGCATTATATTCCCCCCTCTGATCCCCCTGTGCCATTATATTTCAGCCCCCTCCCCTGTGCCATTATATTTCCGCCCCCTCCCCTGTGCCATTATATTTCAGCCCCCGCCCCATGGCATTATTTCAGCCCCCCTCCCCCTGTGCCATTATATTTCAGCCCCCACCCCATGCCATTATATATCATCCCCCTCCCCATGCCATTATATTTCAGCCCCCTCCCCTGTGCCATTATCTTTCAGCCCCTCCCCCTCCCTGTGCCATTATATTTCAGCCCCCACCCCTGTGCCATTATATTTCAGCCCCCTCCCCTGTGCCATTATATTTCAGCCCCTCCCCCTGTGCCATTATATTTCAGCCCCCACCCCATGCCATTATATATCATCCCCCTCCCCATGCCATTATATATCATCCCCCTCCCCATGCCATTATATATCATCCCCCTCCCCATGCCATTATATTTCAGCCCCCTCCCCATGCCATTATATTTCAGCCCCCTCCCCATGCCATTATATATCATCCCCCTCCCCATGCCATTATATATCATCCCCCTCCCCATGCCATTATATATCATCCCCCTCCCCATGCCATTATATTTCAGCCCCCTCCCCTGTGCCATTATCTTTCAGCCCCTCCCCCTCCCCTGTGCCATTATATTTCAGCCCCCCCCCCCCCCCCCCCCCCGTGCCATAAAATTTCAGCCCCCTCCCCCTTGTGCCTAACGGAGGTGCGCGCGATGAGTGACATCATCACATGCGCTTACGCTGGGACGCCAATGTCCTGCGCAGCTCGCTATAGGCTGCAGCATACAGCTGCAGTCTATAGGAGTTTAGTGACGGGGCCCCGTTATATCTGAATTCCTCAGGTATTTAGCCATGCTTGCCCGAAGCAGGGCTAAATGCCTGAAGAATTCCCCTGCCCGGCGCCCAAACTGCATGTTCCGGGTGTCAGCCGATACAATTTCCACATCCCTGTTCCATACTCAAAATAAATGGGGTTACAACTTTTGGGAGGCATTTTCTCCTATTACCTCTTGTAAAAATGATAAATTTGGGGGGAAAAATAGCATTTTTGTGAAAAAAAAAAAAAACATTTACACATCTGACTTTCCTGAAAAGTCGTCAAATACCTGTGGGGTGTTAAGGCTCACTGTACCCCTTGTTATGTGCCATGTGGGGTGTAGTTTCCAAAATAGTATGCCATGTGTTTTTTTTTTTTTGCTGTTATAGCACCATATGGGCTTCCTAAGTGCAACATGCCCCCAAAATCCATTTCAGCAAAATCCACTCTCCAAAATCCCATTGTCGCTCCTTCCCTTCTGAGCCCTCTACTGTGCCCGCCGTACACTTTACATCCACATATGAGGTATTTCCTTACTCGAGAGAAATTGGGTTACACATTTTGGTGGGATTTTTCTCCTTTTACCCCTTGTAAAAATTCAATAACTGGGTCTACATAACATGTTAGTGTAAAAAATGGAGATTTAGAATTTTCTCCTTCACTTTGCTGCTATTCCTGTGAAACACTTAAAGCAGGGGTGTCAAACTCAAATTCATCAGCATCAGCAGTTTGTCACCCTCAAAGGGCCGGTTGTATCTGTAGGACAACCCCCCCCCCCCCCCCACATACCGTATATGCCGGCGTTTAAGACGACTGGGTGTATAAGACGACCCCCAACTTTTACAGTTAAAATGTAGAGTTTGGGATATACTCGCCATATAAGACTACTCCTCCTACCGCAATGTACAGTACCTTGTAGTTCCCCCCACATTAGGTAGGCAGTATAGTTTCCCCCACATTAGGTAGGCAGCATGTTCCCCACATTAATTGGCAGCATGTCCCCCCACATTAGGTTGGCAGTATAGTTCCCCCACATTAGGTTGGCAGTATAGTTCCCCCCACATTAGGTTGCCAGTATAGTTCCCCCCACATTAGGTTGCCAGTATAGTTCCCCCCACATTAGGTTGCCAGTATAGTTCCCCCCACATTAGGTAGGCAGTATAGTTCCCCCCACATTAGGTAGGCAGTATAGTTCCCCCCACATTAGGTAGGCAGTATAGTTCCCCCCACATTAGGTAGGCAGTATAGTTCCCCCCACATTAGGTAGGCAGTATAGTTCCCCCCACATTAGGTAGGCAGTATAGTTCCCCCCACATTAGGTAGACAGCATGTTCCCCCACATTAGTTGGCAGCATGTCCCCCCACATTAGGTTGGCAGTATAGTTCCCCCACATTAGGTTGGCAGTATAGTTCCCCCCACATTAGGTAGGCAGTATAGTTCCCCCACATTAGGTAGGCAGTATAGTTCCCCCACATTAGGTAGGCAGCATGTTCCCCCACATTAGGTTGGCAGTATAGTTCCCCCCACATTAGGTAGGCAGTATAGTTCCCCCCACATTAGGTTGGCAGTATAATTCCCCCACATTAGGTAGGCAGCATATTCCCCCACATTAGTTGGCAGCATGTTCCCCCACATTAGGTTGGCAGTATAGTTCCCCCCACATTAGGTAGGCAGCATGTTCCCCCACATTAGTTGGCAGTATAGTTCCCCCCACATTAGGTTGGCAGTATAGTTCCCCCCACATTAGGTAGGTAGTATAGTTCCCCCCACATTCCCACATTAGGTAGGCAGTATTGTTCCCCCCACATTAGGTAGGCAGTATAGTTCCCCCCACATTAGGTAGACAGTATAGTTCCCCCCACATTAGGTAGGTAGTATAGTTCCCCCACATTAGTTGGCAGCATGTTCCCCCCACAATAGGTAGGCAGCATGTTCCCCCAAATTAGTTGGCAGTATAGTTCCCCCTATATTAGGTTGGCAGCACCCCCCCCCCCTCCCCACAGACATACAGCCTCCAGCCATATACAGTGTATGGCTAGAGGCTGTATGTCTGTGTGCTGCCCCCACTGTGATCCGGTCACCTCTCCTCCGGCCCGGGGTCACATCTACTGCTATGGCCTATGGACCATAGCAGTAGGTGCTAGGACCGGTCGAGCGGTGACCGGAACGCTGAAGAAGATAACGCGCCGCCGGTCACTTACCAGGGCCTGTGCGCGTCCTCCTGTTCCTCCCGCGTCTCTATGGTTGTACGCACGGGACATCACTGACATACAACCATAGAGGCGGAGGACCAGGAGGACCGAAGGAAGGATTGCCGCGCATGCGCTGAAGAGGCGGCTTTCATTGTTTGTTTGTTTTTTAAAGAGAGATTAAAAGGTGAAGGCTGGCGGCGGGCCACATGACGAGGTCTGGCGGGCCGGGTGTTTGACACCCCTGACCTAAAGGGTTAACACACTTTCTGAATGTAATTTTGAATATTTTGAGGGGTGCAGTTTTCATAATGGGGTAATTTGTGGGGTATTTCTAATATGAAGGCCCTTCAAATCCACTTCAAAACTGAACTGGTGCTTTAAAAATTATTTTTTTGAAAATTTTGTGAAAAATGGGGAAAATTGCTGCTGAACTTTGACATGTTTTTACTTTTGGAGGACATTAGAGGGTTTCAACTTTATGATGAAAACATAAAGTAGACATATTGTATATGTGAATCAATATATAATTTATTTGGAATGTCTATTTTCCTTACAAGCAGAGAGCTTCAAAGTTAGAATTTTTTTTGGAATTTTTCACCAAGAAATGATGCAAGTATCAATGAAAGTTTACCACTATGTTAACCCCTTCAGGACCAAGCCCATTTTGGCCTTAAGGACCAGAGCGTTTTTTGCACATCTGACCACTGTCACTTTAAACATGAATAACTCTGGAATGCTTTTAGTTATCATTCTGATTCCGAGATAGTTTTTTTCGTGACATATTCTACTTTAACATGGTGGTAAATTTTAGTGGTAACTTGCATCCTTTCCTTGTGAAAAATCCTAAAATTTGATGAAAAATTTGAAAATTTTGCATTTTTCTAACTTTGAAGCTCTCTGCTTGTAAGGAAAATGTATATTACTAATAAAAAAAAATTTTATTCACATATACAATATGTCTACTTTATGTTTGCATCATAAAATTGTAGAGTTTTTACTTTTGGAAGACACCAGAGGGCTTCAAAGTTCAGCAGCAATTTTCCAATTTTTCACAAAATTTTCAAACTCACTATTTTTCATGGACCAGCTCAGGTTTGAAGTGGATATGAAGGGTCTTCATATTAGAAATACCCCACAAAAGACCCCATTATAAAAACGGCACCCCCCAAAGTATTCAAAATGACATTCAGTCATCATTTTAACCCTTTAGGTGTTTCACAGGAATAGAAGCAAAGTGAAGGAGAAAATTCACAATCTTCATTTTTTACACTCGCATGTTCTTGTAGACCCAATTTTTGAATTTTTACAAGGGGTCAAAGGAGAAAATGTATACTTATATTTGTAGCCCAATTTCTCTTGAGTAAGCAGATACCTCATATGTCTATGTAAAGTGTTCGGCGGGCGCAGTAGATGGCTCAGAAGGGAAAGAGCGACAAGGGGATTTTGGAGAGTACGTTTTTCTGAAATGTTTTTTTGGGGGGCATGTTGCATTTAGGAAACCCCTATGGTGCCAGAACAGCAAAAAACCCTCACATGGCATACCATTTTGGAAACTAGACCCCTTGAGGAACATAACAAGGAATAAAGTGAGCCTTATTACCCCACAGGTGTTTCACGACTTTTGCATATGTAAAAAACTAATTTTTTTTTCCCACTAAAATGTGTTTCCCCCCACATTTCACATTTTTGCAAGGGTTAATAGCAGAAAATACCCACCAAAATTTGTAATCCCATGTCTCAAGAGTATGGAGGTACCCCATAAGTTGACCTGAAGTGCACTACGGGCAAACTACAATGCTCAGAAGAGAAGGAGTCATATTTGGCTTTTTGAGAGCAAATTTTGCTCGGGGAGCATGTCGCATTTAGGAAGCCCCTATGGTGCTAGGACAGCAAAATAACCCCCACATGGCATACCATTTTGGAAACTAGACCCCTTGAGGAACGTAACAAGGGGTACAGTGAGCATTTGCCCCCCACTGGTGTCTGACAGATCTTTGGAACAGTGGGCTGTACAAGTTTTCATTTTCACGGACCACTGTTCCAAAGATCATCAGACACCTGTGGGGGGTAAATTCTCACTGCACCCCTCATTACATTCCGTGAGGGGTGTCGTTTCCGAAATGGGGTCACATGTGGGGTTTTGTTTTTTTTGCGTTTGTCAAAACCGCTGTAACAATCAGCCACCCCTGTGCAAATCACCTCAAACCACCTGCAATCACCTAATGCTTAAAGTGACAGTGGGATTGATGTTGGGTGACATCAGGAACTATAGGCACAATTAGTCTGATGATGGCGCTCAGATCTTGTACAAAACGGACAATACCATCGGGTTTGGGGACCAGATTAATTGGAGTGCAGTAGGGAGAGACAGTATGTTCTAAAACTCCAGTTTGTAGGAAATGTTTGATCATAGGATGGATACCTTCGATTTTTTCAGATGACAAGGGGTACTGTTTTTGGTAGACCGGGAGAATGTCTGGTTTGAGTCTTGCCTTGTATGGTGTACATTCAATGAGTCCCACATCATGGTCTCCATGTGACCAGACAATGGGGTCTACCTCAGGTGGGACCTGGGCCGGGGACATAACAGGATAATGTCTAGCAGGATAGTACCCTGCAGGTGTGACTATGGGTGTGAGGTCAGACGTGACATGTAACCCAGACGGGGATGCAGTGATATGTAATTTGAGTTTACATATGAGGTCTCTTCCCAGGAGGTTTACAGAGAGAGAGAGAGGAAGGCGCCTCATGTGCGGGATCAGCAGATCTTGTTAGTGGGGGAAGGGGGAAGGTAATTCCCAAACCGCTTATCAAAGTTGGTTGTGTGTCCACACACAACAAGGTAAAGCATGTATAAATATATGGTGGTCCACTGCAGCCCTCCTTGATGAAAGTAGAACAAGGAAAGGATGACCGTAAATTCAGGAGTTAGTCCGGCGCAGAGAGGAACCGCCAGGAGACAGGATAAAATCAATGGATTTATTGAATGCAACGCGTTTCACTGCGCATGCGCAGCGAAACGCGTTGCATTCAATAAATCCATTGATTTTATCCTGCCTCCTGACGGTTCCTCTCTGCGCCGGACTAACTCCTGAATTTACGGTCATCCTTTCCAGGAGGTTTACAGGGCATTCAGGTATGATACGAAAGGAATGGAAGGTTAAATGGTCACCATCGGGGCATTGTATATACAGGTACTTCAGATGAGCAAAAAAATGCTCTGGTCCTCAAGGTAAAAATGGGCTTGGTCCCTAAGGGGTTAAACTGCTGCTTACTCTGCCCAACTCCAGTCTCCCTTTCTAAATGGGCATAGGTGTATTACTAAATTAAAAAGAAAATGCTTCACTTCTCCTAATTAAATATATTTGAAAATTTTATTATTTATATTTTAATCTGATAGCTCTTTAAGTCTATGCCCTGTTTTTCCAGTTAATTTAAAAAGGTATGGGCAGTCAGGGATAACGTTTAAAAATAATATAATAAAATAAATTATTGTTCAGCTATGTGATCGCTGCTGCTGCATTCACACAGGGGACAAGATGATGTAAGGTGGTCCCCGGCGGTCAGACCCCTATCATTTACATACTTTCCTGATAGGTGATATGCTTAAATCTTGGGATAACTTCTTTAATGGGATCCGTCATAGTATAGATACATTTGACTGTGAGCTTGATGGAACCCCCAAGTGTAAAAGAAGCCTAATGAAACCAGGTAATCTATACCGGAACCAACTAGCTTTAAAGTTGTTCAAAAGCTCCACTAAGTCACAGCTACACAAACATACAATAAAACACATTGCACAGTTTTAGGACTTGCCACACAGGCATATTACAAGTGATATGTACCGTGTACACTAGAATATATTGCACCAACAGCTCAGGTTTATAGTAGTGCCACAAGAGAACAGCTACCAGAGGAAATGCTTTTACTGTTTTTAGGATTTATTGATACTCTTAACATATCCTCTGTGGTCTGTAACACACAACCACTGCATACAGAACAATCTGACACGTTCATTCTCACCTTACTGGGCAGTAATTCAAGGAGAGGTATCAGCTATAGGATGAGAAATGTAATTGGGCATTTTACATCTGACTTGTACTTAACCCCTTCATGACCCAGCCCTTTTTCACCTTCAGGACCTGGGCATTTTTTGAAAATCTGACCACTGTCACTTTAAACATGAATAACTCTGGAATGCTTTTACTTATCATTCTGATTCCGAGATTGTTTTTTTCGTGACATATTCTACTTTATGTTATTGGTAAAATTTCACTGATATTTGCATCCTTTCTTGGTAAAAAAAATCTAAAAATTTCATGAAAATTTTGAAAATTTAGCATTTTTCTAACTTTGAAAGTCTCTGCTTGAAAGGAAAATGGATATTCCAAATAAATTACATATTGATTCACATATACAATATGTCTACTTTGTGTTTGCATAAAAAAATTGACAAGTTTTTACTTTTGGAAGACACCAGAGGGCTTCAAAGTTCCGCAGCAATTTTCCAATTTTTCTCAAGATTTTCAAAATCGTAATTTTTCAGGGCCCAGTTCAGGTTGGAAGTGGATTTTAAGGGTCTTCATATTAGAAATACCCCATAAATGACCCCATTATAAAAACTGCACCCCCCAAAGTATTCAAAATGACATTCAGGAATTGTTTTAACCCTTTAGGTGTTTCACAGGAATAGCAGCAAAGTGAAGGAGAAAATTCACAATCTTCATTTTTTACACTCGCATTTTCTTGTAGACCCAATTTTTGAATTTTTACAAGGGGTAAAAGGAGAGAAATCACCCTAGAATTTGTAACCCAATTTCTCTCGAGTAAGGAAACACCTCATATGTCTATGTAAAGTGTTCGGCAGGCGCAGTAGAGGGCTCAGAAGGGAAAGAGCGACAATGGGATTTTGGAGAGTGAGTTTTTCTGAAAGGGTTTTTGGGGGGCATGTCCCATTTAGGAAGCCCCTATGGTGCCAGAACAGTGGACCCCCCACATGTGACCCCATTTTGGAAACTATACCCCTCATGGAATTTAATAAGGGGTGCAGTGAGCATTTACACCCCACTGGTGTTTGACAGATATTTGAAACAGTGGACTGTGCAAATCAAAAATTTTATTTTTCATTTTCACAGACCACTGTTCCAAAAATCTGTCATACACCAGTGGGGTGTAAATGCTCACTGCACCCCTTATTACATTCCGTGAGGGGTGTAGTTTCCAAAATGGGGTCACATATGGATATTTATTGTTTTGCGTTTGTCAGAACTGCTGTAGCAATCAGCCACCCCTGTGCAAATCGCCTCAAATGTACATGGTGCACTCTCCCTTCTGAGCCTTGTTGTGCGCCCCCAGAGCACTTTGCGCCCACATATGGGGTATCTCCGTACTTGGGAGAAATTGCATTACAAATTTAGAGGGTCTTTTTTCCCCTTTTACCTCTTGTGAAAATGAAAAGTATAGGGCAACACCAGCATGTCAGTGTAAAAAATGTATTTTTTTACACTAACATGCTGGTGTAGACCCCAACTTCACCTTTTCATAAGGGGTTAAAGAAGAAAAAGCCCCCCAAAATTTGTAAGGCAATTTCTCCCGACTACGACGATACCCCATATGTGTCCCAAAACTGTTGCCCTGAAATACGACAGGGCTCCAAAGTGAGAGACTGCCATGCGCATTTGAGGCCTGAATTAGGGATTTGCATAGGGGTATTCTATGCCAATGATTCCCAAACAGGGTGCCTCCAGCTGTTGCAAAACTCCCAGCATGCCTGGACAGTCAATGGCTGTCTGGCAATACTGGGAGTTATTATTTTGCAACAGCTGGTGGCTCCGTTTTGGAAACAGTAGCGTACCAGACGTTTTTCATTTTTTGGGGGGAGGGGGGGCTGTGTAGGGGTATGTGTATATGTAGTGTTTTTTACAGTCACATGGGCAGAGGTTCACAGCAAGTTTGCCGCTGGAAGTTTGAGCTGCAGCGCAAAATTTGCGCCATCTCAAACTTTCAGCACTCACTGTAAACCTCCGCCCATGTGAGTGTACCCTGTACATTCACATTGGGGGGAGGGGGCAAACATTCAGCTGTTGCAAACTAGGAGCATGCCATTTGGCTGTCCGTGCATGCTGGGAGTTGTAGTTTTGCAACAGCTGGAGGCACACTGGTTTGGAAACACTAAGTTAAATAATAAACTTTCAAGTGTTTTGCAACCAAACTTAGTGTTTCCAAACCAGTGTGCCTCCAGCTGTTGCAAAACTACAACTCCCAGCATGCATGGTCTGTCAGTGCATGCTGGGAGTTATAGTTTTGCAACAATTGCAACAGCTGGAGGCACTGAGGTAGGAAACGGACAATGTTTCCCAACTAGTGTGCCTCCAGTTGTTGCAAAACTACAACTTCCAACATGCCCAGACTGCCCAGGCATGCTGGAAGTTGTAGTTCGGCAATATCTGAAGGATCAGATGTTGCCGAACTACAACTTCCAGCATGCTTGGGCAGTCTGGGCATGCTGGGAGTTGTAGTTTTGCAACATCTGGAGGTCCACAGTTTGGAGACCACTGTATAATGGTCTCCAATCTGTGCTCTTCCAGATGTTAGAGAACTACAACTCCCAGCATGCCTGGACAAACTGAGCATGCTGAGATTTGTAGTTTTGCAACATCTGGAAGAGCACAGATTGGAGACCATTATACAGTGGTCTCCAAACTGAGGACCTCCAGATGTTGCAAAACTACAACTCCCAGCATGCCCAGAAAGCCAAAGGCTGTCTGGGCATGCTGGGAGTTGCAGTTTTGAAACTCCCAGAGGCAGCAGTGAGATCGCTTTACGGCGATCTCACTGCTGCCAATGAAGATGCCGCACTGCTGCTGCAAACTCACCTCCGGGACGCAGCGCCGCCGTGACCGCCTGGAGGACGTCGCTCGCGCCGGGACCGCTCAGGACACCGCTCGGACGGGTAAGTGACGCCGGGGGACGGGTCAGGGACACTTAGCAGAGCGGTGTGTGTCCCGATCCCCGTGATCGGGACTCACACACCGCGCTGCTAAGTATTCTGATAGCGAAACGCTGCTATCAGCTAGTCCAATTTGACCAGCTGATAGCAGCGATCTCTGGGGGGGGGGGGGGGGGATGAAACCCCCCCGTGGTCGCATGGTAAGATGGCTGGCTGGCCATCTTACCGGGGCTGCGGCAAAAATGTTCATGATGTACCTGTATGTCATGGGTCGGGAACACCTTGCCACCCATGACGTACAGGTATGTCATAGGTCGGGAAGGGGTTAAAGGGGTACTCCGGTGAAAACCTTTTTTCTTTTAAATCAACTGGTGGCAGAAAGTTAAACATATTTGTAAATTACTTCTATTAAAAAATCTTAATCCTTCCAGTACTTATTAGCTGCTGAATGCTACAGAGGAAATTCCTTTCTTTTTGGAACAATGATGACATCACGAGCACAGTGCACTCTGCTGACATCTCTGTCCATTTTAGCAACCATGCATAGCAGATGTATGCTAAGGGCAGAATGGTGGCTCAGTGGTTAGCACTGCTGCCTTGCAGTGCTGGGGACTTGGGTTCAAATCCCACTAAGGACAACAATAAATAAAGTGTTATTATTATAACAATGTCAGCAGAGAGAACTGTGCTCGTGATGTCATCAGAGAGCATTCCAAAAAGAAAATAATTTCCTCTGTAGTATTCAGCAGCTAATAAGTACAGGAAGGATTAAGATTTTTTAATAGAAGTAATTACAAATATGTTTAACTTTCTGCCTCCAGTTGTTTTAAAAGAAAAAAGGTTTTCACCGGAGTACCCCATTAAAGGGGCTGTTCAGGTTAGAAAACCTATTTTCATAGAATTCTCTGTTAACCCCTTAAGGACTGAGCCCTTTTTCACCTTAAGGACTCGGCCGTTTTTTGCAATTCTGACCACTGTCACTTTAAACATTAATAACTCTGGAATGCTTTTAGTTATCATTCTGATTCCGAGATTGTTTTTTGTGTGACATATTCTACTTTAACAAAGTGGTAACATTTTGAGGTAACTTGCATCCTTTCTTGGTGAAAAATCCCAAAATGTGATGAAAAATTTGAAAATGTTGCATTTTTTTTAACTTTGAAGCTCTCTGCTTGTAAGGAAAATGGATATTCAAAATATTTTTTTTTTATTCACATATACAATATGTCTACTTTATGTTTGCATCATAAAATTTACATGTTTTTACTTTTGGAAGACACCAGAGGGCTTCAAAGTTCAGCAGCAATTTTCCAATTTTTCACAACATTTCCAAACTCACTATTTTTCAGGGACCAGTTCAGGTTTAAAGTGGATTTTAAGGGTCTTCATCTTAGAAATACCCCATAAATGACCCAATTATAAAAACTGCACCCCCCAAAGTATTCAAAATGACATTCAGTCAGCGTTTTAACCCTTTAGGTGTTTCACAGGAATAGCAGCAAAGTGAAGGAGAAAATTCACAATCTTCATTTTTTACACTCGCATGTTCTTGTAGACCCAATTTTCGAATTTTTACAAGGGGTAAAAGGAGAAAATGTATACTTATATTTGTAGCCCAATTTCTCTCGAGTAAGGACATATCTCATATGTCTATGTAAAGTGTTCGGCGGGCGCAGTAGAGGGCTCAGAAGCGAAGGCGCGACAAAGGGATTTTGGAGAGTACGTTTTTCTGAAATGGTTTTTGGGGGGCATGTTGCATTTAGGAAGCCCTAAAAAAAAAACACATGGCATACCATTTTGGAAACTAGACCCCTTGAGGAACGTAACAAGGAATAAAGTGAGCCTTAATACCCCACAGGTGTTTCATGACTTTTGCATATGTAAAAAAAAAATAAAAAAAATTTCACAAAAATGTGTTTCCCCCCAAATTTCACATTTTTGCCACGGTTAATAGCGGAAAATACCCCACAAAATTTGAAACCCCATCTCTTCTGAGTATGGAGGTACCCCATAAGTTGGCCTGAAGTGCACTACAGGCGAACTACAATGCTCAGAAGAGAAGGAGTCATATTTGGCTTTTTGAGAGCAATTTTTGCTCGGGGGGCATGTCGCATTTAGGAAGCCCCTATGGTGCCAGGACAGCAAAAAAAAAACACATGGCATACCATTTTGGAAACTAGACCCCTCGGTGAACGTAACAAGGGGTTAAGTGAACCTTTATACCCCACAGGTGTTTCACGACTTTTGCATATGTAAAAAAAAAATTTTTTTTTTTACCTAAAATGCTTGTTTTCCCCAAAATTTTACATTTTTAAAAAGGGTAAAAGCAGAAAATACCCCCCAAAATTTGTAACACAATTTCTCCTGAGTACGGCGATACCCCATATGTGACCCTAAATTGTTGCTTTGAAATACGACAGGGCTCCAAAGTGAGAGCGCCATGCGCATTTGAGGCCTAAATTAGGGATTGCATAGGGGTGGACATAGGGGTATTCTACGCCAGTGATTCCCAAACAGGGTGCCTCCAGCTGTTTTAAAACTCCCAGCATGCTTGGACAGTCAACGGCTGTCCAGCAATACAGGGAGTTGTTGTTTTGCAACAGCTGGAGGCTCCATTTTGTAAACAGTGGCGCACCAGACGTTTTTCATTTTTATTGGGGAGGGGGGCTGTGTAGGGGTATGTGTTTATGTAGTGTTTTTTACTTTTTATTGTGCGTTAGTGTAGTGTAGTGTTTTTAGGGTACAGTCGCACGGGCGGGGGTACACAATAGTTTCTCGCTGGCAGTTTGAGCTGCGGCAGAAAATTTGCCGCAGCTCAAACTTGCTGCCGGATACTTACTGTAAACCTCCGCCCATGTGAATGTACCCTGTACGTTCACATTGGGGAGAGGGGGGGGGGGGGGGGGGACATCCAGCTGTTGCAAAACTACAACTCCCAGCATGCGCTGACAGACTGTACATGCTGAGAGTTTTAGTTTTGCAACAGCTGTAGGCACACTGGTTATGTATCACTGAGTTTGTGACCTAACTCAGTGTTTCACAACCAGTGTGCCTCCAGCTGTTGCAAAACTACAACTCCCAGCATATACGGTGTATGCTGGGAGTTGTAGTTTGCAACAGCTGGAGGCACACCGGCCGTGAAACACTGAGTTAGGTAAAAAAAAACTCTGAGTTTCACAACCAGTGTGCCTTCAGCTGTTGCAAAACTACATCTCTCAGCAGTCAACGACAGCCAAAGGGCATGCTGGGAGTTGTAGTTATGCAACCAGCAGATGCACCACTACAACTCCCAGCATGCACTTTAGCTGTTTGCGCAAGCTGGGAGTTGTAGTTATACAACAGCTGAAGGTACACTTTTCCATAGAAAAAATGTGCCACCAGCTGTTGCAAAACTATAAGTCCCAGCATGCCCATAAGGGAATGCTGGGAGTTGTGGTGGTCTGTCTCCTGCTGTTGCATAACTACAGCTCCCAGCATGCCCTTTTTGCATGCTGGGAGCTGTTGCTAAGCAACAGCAGGAGGCTGTCACTCACCTCCTGCTGCTGCTCCGGGACACAGGTCAGTCCCGCCACCGCCGTCGTCGCTCCTGGGGCCCCGATCCCAACAGGGACGCCGGGGATAGGGGTCTCCAGCTGCCGGGGTCCACGTCCCGCACCCGCTCACGTCCTCCGGAAGAGGGGCGGAGCGGGTTGCGGGAGTGACACCCGCAGCAGGCGCCCTGATTGGTCGGCCGGTAAACCGGCCGACGAATCAGGGCGATCGTGAGGACGGCCCCGATCAGCCAGTAATTCCGGGTCACTGGAGACCCAATTGACCCGGAATCGCCGCAGATCGCTGGACTGAATTGTCCAGCGATCTGCGGCCATCGCCGACATGGGTGGATATAATGACCCCGGATATGCCGCGATGCCTGCTGAACGATTTCAGCAGGCATTCGGCTCCGGTCCCCAACCGGCTAGCGGTGGGGACCGGAATTCCCATGGGCGTATGGATACGCCCTGCGTCATTAAGGACTCGGAATGCAGGGCGTATCCTTACGCTCTGCGTCCTGAAGAGGTTAAAGGGGTACTCCACTGCTCAGCGTTTGGAACAATGCAGCAAGATAGTAAATAGAGTGGAATCCTGCAAGCCTGAAACAACAATTCACACTATAAACCCAACACTCTTAGGCCATGTTTACACGGCCGTACATGTGCGGAATGTCCGCCTGGAAAACAGGGGCAGACGTTCTGTGCAACTGAATGTTCCAGTTGGTGTAGGACCATGGCAATGCATTTCCGAGTAAAAAATGGGCAGAAAAAAAATTGAGATTTTTCTACAGATGCCGGAATCTGGGTTTCTGCAACAGAGACATCTGCTGCAGAAATGTTGCTGTGTGCACAGGAATTCTATTGAAATCAATGGGACTCTGCTGTAGCGGCATTTCCGAGCGGAATATTCCTGCAAGATTCTGCTCAGATATTCTGCTGTGTGAACATAGCCTTAGTAAACCAGGGCCAGTCTACATACAATGCTAAATTCCCCCCACTGTGCGCACCTAAGTTAGACCACTAAGTAACTGGTCTCCAGAACCAGGGCTATCTGAGGCTGAACCAATAACCTGGTCTAACCAGAAAGCGAATGACATGCTGGATTTCCCACATCTCACCTAGCTTTCCTAGGAAAAGTTGACCAGTTGCCCATAGATTGCTTCTTTCATTTTTAAAAAGGCCTCTAAAAAATAAAGGATACAATCTGGTTGCTATGGGCAACTGGTCAACTTTGCCCATCGCACCTCCTCCCACAGACATGAATGGAGGGGGCGTGGCGACGCAAGGGGCGTGGCGTACCGTCACATCTCCAATCCTGGAAACACAGAGGTTTCCGAGACTGGATCAGCATGCAGGGGGAATCTTGTGAGAATTGAAGGTTAGATGAATGCAGCATGTTATCAGGAAATATTCCTCTGCACAAAAACTGCACATGGGACATGACAATAGCCCACAGAAAGTTCTTTTCTTTTTGAACTTCCTTTCTGTCTGACCACAGTGCTCTCTGCTGACACCGCTGTCCACGTCAGGAACTGTCCAGACTAGGAGCAAATCCTCATAGCAAACCTATCCTGCTGTGGACAGTTCCTGACATGGACAGAGGTGTCAGCAGAGAGCACTGTGGTCAGACAGAAAGGAAATTCAACAAGAAAAGAACTTCCTGTGGAGCATATAGCAGCTGATAAGTACTGGAAGGATTAAGAATTTAAATAGAAGTAATTTACATATTTGTTTAACTTTCTGGCACCAGTTGATTAAAAAAATGAATGTTTTACAGTGGAGTAACCCTTTAATATAAATAAGCCACTCTGGGGAGATCTTAAACGTGCGGTTCATGCAAGACGACCAAAGACTTTGCATGACCGGAAGGCATTTTGCCAAGATGAATAGGCAGCTATACTACCTGCAAAAATGTGGAGTCTCAAAGACTGCACACTGTCATTGATGTTAAAGGGGGCAATACACAGTATTAAGAACTAAGGGTATGCAATATATTTGAACAGGGGTCATTTTTGCCTTGTTCTGTTTTATGATCGTGACCATTTGTAATTACCTGCAGCTAAATATGAATCCCAAAAAGATAAGAAACATGTTATACCAATTCTCCAAGGGTATGGAAACTTTTGAGTACATCTGTATATAGCTCTTCCCTCAACTACCTGTCCTTGTGTGCGGTCAAATAGCTCACGATCCATAAGATGGCTTCCTATAGAGGAGCACAGGATAATACACCTCATTGAGTGCACTGTACTCTAATGGAGGAGGCGCAGTGATATGTTAAGGATTTTGGGGGAGATTTATCAAAACCTGTGCAGAGGCAAAGTTGCCCAGTTGCCCATAGTTCACTTCTTACATTCTTAACAAGGCCTCTGAAAAATGAAAGAAGCGATCTGATTGGTTGCTATTGGAAACTGGGCAACTGTGCCTCTGCACAAGTTTTGATAAATCTCCCCCTTTGTGTTTCCATCTTGTTGCCTGATATCACAAGACACCTTCAGAGGTCTTATGGAGTCCGTTCCTCAATGATTCGGAGGGGTATTGGTGACATATGGCTCATCTGTGTATAAGTTTAAATAAGCCCGCTGCACCCTCATTTCACAAGCAAAGTTCGGTATTCCACCATCAAAATACCTTCTGAGGGTTTTTTAGGTTTTATTTTTGGAGCCTTAATACTCTTATTTTGGGGGGATCTAGAGTATTTAAAACCTTACCTTAGTCTCAAGTGACTTGGAAGAAGTTTTCTTGGAGTCTGTCTTTGACAAAGTGGCATCGGCCAAGTGGTAAGTAAGAGTCACCAGGAGAAGACCATTCAGCAGCTTCATTGTTTCAGACCTGACTCCCTGCAATAAGAATACAAGGACAGTGACACAGCAGATACAAAGCAGAGCCCTGATTTTTGTTACTGGAGCGTGGGAGGGAGCCTGGCACAGTGCTGGAGGCAATGTCTGGTCAGCTAGCCCATTTATTGCTACAAGCTGCATCTGTTTCTATATTCAGCAATAGGATAGGAAACGGGCACAGGTCTGATCTACGCTTTATGTACAACAAGTATTATGTCCTTGAACAACCTCTGACCTCATCTACTGGCGATAAAAAGCATATTCTACATATAAAAGCAGCAGAGAATTCTAAGACCGTTTTTAGTTGACAAGAATTTTTTTTTGTCTATATACAAAACACTAGTCAGACCACACATGGAATATTGTAGACAATTTTGGGCCCCTGCATATAAGGAGAATATGGCCGAGCTGGAGTAGGTGCTAGGAAAATGTGGACTGCCATTAAACTGGGGGTTATTTAAGTCCTCAAAGACACCACAAATTTTGGCATTGAGGACACGGTCAATTTAAATTTTTGTATTTTCATTTTTTCCTCCTCGCCTTATAGTTATAAGCCTTTTATATATTGAATTATTGTACTACTTTTACATTTTTTTAAATATTGCCCTATTATTACAACTATACCTTTTTTTATTTTTCTGCATACAGCTCTCTGATAGCTCAATTATTACTCTACTATCCGCCATTTTTATCAGTACCACATTCATGTATATGTGACTTTTTGATCACTTTTATTCCATTTCTTACTGGGATGTGATGTGGCCAAAAATCTGCAATTTTGGCATTGTTTTGCGCTTATGTTACTCATTGTGCAAGATCAAAAATGTCATACATTTAAGTCCCCAGCTGTCAATAAAATTCAACCTCTTCCAATTAATGTTTGAATTCATTTGTGATTATTGATGATTATAATTAATGAGGGGATGGGATTGGACTGAAGGTCTTCTGTGTGTTTTAGGTACGGGATGCATTGTGTGTTAAAGGGGTACTCCGACCCTAAGACATCTTATCCCCTATCCAAAGGATAGGGGATAAGATGCCTGGTCGCGGGGGTCCTGCCGCTTGGGACCCCCACAATCTCTCATGCAGACACCCACCTGTGGCAGCTGCACAGAGCGATGTTCGCTCCGTGTCTGAAGGGTCACGGCTACAGGCCGGCGTTTTGGGGTGTCATGTGACAAGGGGGCGGAGTCATGATGTCTCAAAACTCCGGCCCCGTAGTCATGACCCTTCAGACACGGAGTGAACATCTCTCTGTGGGACCCCCACGATCAGACATCTTATCCCCTGTCCTTTGGATAGGGGATAAAATGTCTTAAGGCAAGAGTACCCCTTTAAGAAAAAGTTTGTGGGGTTGATTGTATGCTAAGCTTTGCCTAGGCTGAGGGGAGAAGCTTTTTATTATATTTAAGTACGTATAATAATTATTTTAAATGGGCACTTTCACCAAACTTTTTTTTTGACATGTTGTAGTACTTATGTACTACAACATATCGCTAATATACATTCATTAATTTGTTTTTCATTAAAATAGTTTCATTTACATTTGAAAACCGGCCACTAGGGGTCTCCCTCCTAGTGGCCAGCTGCAGCCTGGCATGATGTCATGCTTGAATTCGGACCGATGCCAGCCGGGCAATCGGTCCTAATTCATTCAGCCTGCGCTCGCTCCCTGCCTGTCAATCAGGCAGGCGGGAGCGAGCGCTTTGAACAAAGAGGATGCGCGCAGGCTCCCTGGCCTCGCACGCCGGCCCCGGCTCCAGGTGTGAGGTAAAATATCATGCACCACTGCTGCTAAGCAGCGATGCGCTAGGACTGCCCTGCACTTTATTCTTTTTCGGGCGGGTGGAGGGGGAGCGGGTTGCGCGGCGGGGTTTGGGGGAGTGGGATGTGCGGCAGCTGCGGCCATCACAGATACTGTTTTCACCACAGTTGCCTCCAGTTGTTTCCCCACTACAACTCCCAACATGCCCTGACAGTAGTGCTGGGTGGTATACCGGTTCATACCGAATACCGAAATTTTTGTAATGCACGATATGAATTTTTCCCTATACCGCAATACTGGTTTGGCCCCTCCCCATCGGGAATGAATTATCAACAAAGCACTGCGCTGTCCCCACATTGGGTAACTAATCATATGTGACCCGCGAGCGCTGTTATGCTTCTCTCCCCCCCCCCCCCCCAATTAATTATCAGCCCAGCGCTGCGCTGTCCCCATCGGGGAACTAATCCCGTCCCCCTGCAAGCGCTACCCTCCTCCTCCTCCTGTTTGTTGCGGGCCACTGGAAATCTGTACTGTACATTGTATCCCTATGCCCGGGCTGCAAAAGATAAAATAAACTTTAACTCACCTTGCCCCGTTGGTCAGGTACCGGCCTCACCTGCTTCTGGGGATGGGAACTTTGGAGAGCTGTCAGCCTATCACCAGCCGCAGCAATGTTCCGCCTCGGCCGGTGATAGGCTGAGCTCACTGTCATGTAAGGAGCTTCTTACATGACAGTGAGCTCAGCCTATCACCGGTTGAGGCGGAACATTGCTGCGGCCGGTGATAGGCTGAGCTCACTGTCATGTAAGAAGCCGGCCAGAGCTCCTTACATGACAGTGAGCTCAGCCCATCACCGGCTGAGGCGGAACATCGCTGCAGCCAGTGATAGGCTGACAGCTCTCCGACGTTCCCGTCCCCAGGAAGAGCGTTAGACCGATGTAGGAAGTTTATTTTATTTATCTTTTGCAGCCCGGGCATAGTGATACAGCGTACAGTACAGATTTCCTGCGCAGGCAGCCCGCAACAAACGGGTGACGTGATTAGTTTCCCGATGGGGACAGTGCAGCGCTGGGCTGATAATTAATTTGGGGGGGGGGGGGGGGGAGAGAAGCAGAACAGCGCTCGCGGGTCACATGATTTTGGGGGGAGAGAAATACCGTTATATAACGTGGAACCGCCATAAGTCACAAAAATACCGTGATACACATTTTTGGTCATACCGCCCAGCTCTACCTGACAGCCAATAGATGTCAGGGCAAGCTGGGAGTTGTAGTGGTGAAACAGCTTGAGGTACATTGTATAGGTGAAATAAGGGCAGAAGTGGGCTCCCCAGGAGGCATCAGTGATGTTGCGCCTGCTGTGGAAGTCTGCCTGGTAAGTGAGCACACTACCAGGCAGACAAAAAGGCATTTTTAATATAGTAATAAAATTTAAAGGCAGTGAGGGGGTTAGGGATAGATGGGCAATAGGCAGGGACAGGGGAAAAAAACAGATGATGGGAGCTACTCTTTAAATATAATTTCCTTTTTTTTTTCTTCTTGTAAGGCCTATAACCCTGTCCCTGTTTTTTACCTATGGTCTATCCTATGTGCCAAAATTTAGTGAAGAGTGGACCAGCATATATAATCCTTCACTTCCTGCATCTTTTCTCTGCAACTATTGCGATTCTGGCCTTTAGCACAGAGCTTGACAACCAGGGACTCACGATAGCTGCAAAATGGAGCTACAGGAAGCAGAAGATGTGTGTGCTGGGCCCCTCTTCACTAAACAGGCTGCCGAGGACCACAGTCCCATATATACATAGTGACAATCAATAAGTGTATGTGAGCTTGAGAAATCGACTGATCGACTAATCGAGGCTAGGTTTCCACACAGGTTTTTTTCTGGTGTTTTATGGCAAACTGTTTTTGAGCCAAGGACAGAAGTGTATTAACCCCTTAAGGACACAGCCCATTTTCACCTCTAGGACGCAGCCCTTTTTTGCACATCTGACCACTGTCACTTTAAACATTAATAA
Source organism: Hyla sarda (assembly GCF_029499605.1). Taxonomy (NCBI): domain Eukaryota; kingdom Metazoa; phylum Chordata; class Amphibia; order Anura; family Hylidae; genus Hyla; species Hyla sarda. Next base: position 250,492,286 of record NC_079194.1, on the reverse strand, counting down.
CTCTGGAATGCTTTTACTTATCAATCTGATTCCGAGATAGTTTTTTCGTGACATATTCTACTTTAACATAGTGGTAAATTTTTGTGGTAACTTGCATCCTTTCTTGGTGAAAAATCCCAAAATTTGATGAAAAAATTGAAAATTTTGCATTTTTCTAACTTTGAAGCTCTCTGTTTGTAAGGAAAATGGATATTCCAAATATTTTTTTGGGGGGATTCACATATACAATATGTCTACTTTATATTTTCATCATAAAATTTATGAGTTTTTACTTTTGGAAGACACCAGAGGGCTTCAAAGTTCAGCAGCAATTTTACAATTTTTCGCAAAATTTTCAAACTCGCTATTTTTCATGGACCAGTTCAGGTTTGAAGTGGATTTGAAGGGTCTTCATATTAGAAATACCCCATAAAAGACCCCATTATAAAAACTACACCCCCCAAAGTATTCAAAATGGCATTCAGTAAGCGTTTTAACCCTTTAGGTGTTTCACAGGAAAAGCAGCAAAGTGAAGGAGAAAATTCAAAATCTTCATTTTTTACACTTGCATGTTCTTGTAGACCCAATTTTTGAATTTTTACAAGGGGTAAAAGGATAAAATTTATACTTGAATTTGTAGCCCAATTTCTCTTGAGTAAGCACATACCTCATATGTCTATGTAAATTGTTCGGCGGGCGCAGTAGAGGGCTCAGAAGCGAAGGAGCGACAAGGGGATTTTGGAGAGTACGTTTTTCTGAAATGGTTTTTTGGGGGCATGTTGCATTTAGGAAGCCCCTATGGTGCCAAAACAGCAAAAAAAAAAAAAAAACATGGCATACCATTTTGGAAACTAGACCCCTTGAGGAACGTAACAAGGAATTAAGTGAGCCTTAATACCCCACAGGTGTTTCATGACTTTTGCATATGTAAAAAAAAAAAAAAAAAATTTTCACTAAAATGTGTGTTTCCCCCCAAATTTCACATTTTTGCAAGGGTTAATAGCAGAAAATACCCCCCAAAATTTGTAACCCCATCTCTTCTGAGTATGGAGGTACCCCATAAGTTGACCTGAAGTGCATTACGGGCGAACTACAATGCTCAGAAGAGAAGGAGTCATATTTGGCTTTTTGAGAGCAAATTTTGCTCGGGGGGCATGTCGCATTTAGGAAGCCCCTATGGTGCCAGGACAGCAAAAAAAAACGACATGGTATACCATTTTGGAAACTAGACTCCTTGAGGAACGTAACAAGGGATAAACTGAACCTTAATACCCCACAGGTGTTTCACGACTTTTGCAGATGTAAAAAAAAATAAAACATTTTTTACCAAAAATGCTTGGTTTAGCAAAAATTTTACATTTTTAAAAAAGGTAATAGCAGAAAATACCCCCCAAAATTTGAAGCACAATTTCTCCCGATTCAGAAAACACCCAATATGGGGATGAAAAGTGCTCTGCTGGTGCACTACAGGTCTCAGAATAGAAGGAGTCACATTTTGCCTTTTGGAAGCAAATTTTGCTCTGGGGGCATGCCGCATTTAGGAAGCACCTATGGTGCCAGGACAGAAAAAAAAAACCACATGGCATACCATTTTGGAAACTAGACCCCTTGGGGAACGTAACAAGGGGTAAAGTGAACCTTAATACCCCACAGGTGTTTCACGACTTTTGCATATGTAAAAAAAAAAAAATTTTTTACACTAAAATGCTTGTTTTCCCCCAAATTTTACATTTTTACAAGGGATAATAGCAGAAAATACCCCCCAAAATTTGTAACCCCATCTCTTCTGAGTATGGAAATACCCAATAAGTGGACGTGAAGTGCACTGGGGGCGAACTACAATGCTCAGAAGAGAAGGAGCATCATTGAGCTTTTGGAGAGAGAATTTGGCCATGTGCATTTCCAAAGCCCCCCCCCCGTGGTGCCAGAACAGTGGACCCCCCCACATGTGACCCCATTTTAAAAAACTACACCCCTCACGGAAGGTAATAAGGGGTGCAGGGAGAATTTACACCCCACTGGCATTTGACGGATCTTTGGAACAGTGGGCTGTGCAAATTAAAAATTTTATTTTTCATTTTCACAGACCCCTGTTTCAAAGATCTGTCAGACACCTGTGGGGTGTAAATGCTCACTGTACCCCTTGTTACATTCCGTGAGGGGTGTAGTTTCCAAAATGGGGTCACATGTGGGTATTTATTGTTTTGCACTTATGTCAGAACCGCTGTAAAATCAGCCACCCCTGTGCAAATCACCAATTTAGACCTCAAATTTACATGGTGCACTCTCCCTTCTGAGCCTTGTTGTGCGTCCCCAGAACACTTTGCGCCCACATATGGGGTATCTCCGTCCTCAGGAGAAATTGCGTTACAAATTTTGGAGGCTTTTTTTCTTTTACCGCTTGTGAAATTTTAAAGTATGGGGCTACACCAGTATGTTAGTGTACAAAAATGTTTTTTTTTTTACACTAACATGCTGGTGTAGACCCCAACTTTACCTTTTCATAAGGGGTAAAAGGAGAAAAAGCCCCCCAAAATTAGTTAGGCAATTTCTCCCGAGTACGGAAATACCCCATATGTGGCCCTAAACTGTTGCCTTGAAATACGCCAGGGCTCCGAAGTGAGAGAGCGCCATGTGCATTTGAGGCCTAAATTAGGGATTTGCATAGGGGTGGACATAGGGGTATTCTACACCAGTGATTCTCAAACAGGGTGCCTCCAGCTGTTGCTAAACTCCCAGCATGCTTGGACATTCAATGGCTGTCCGGAAATGCTGGGAGTTTTTGTTTTGCAACAGCTGGAGGCTCCGTTTTGGAAACACTGCTGTAGGATACGTTTTTCATTTTTATTGGGGGGGAAGGGGTGGTGGTGGGGGGGGGGGGGGCAGTGTACGTGTGTATATGTAGTGTTTTACTCTTTATTTTATGTTAGTGTAGTGTTTTTAGGTTACATTTACACTGACGGCGGATTACACTGAGTCTCCCGCTAGGAGTTTGAGCTGCGGCTGCAGCTCAAACTTGAAGCAGGGAACTCGCTGTAATCCGTCGCCAGTGTGAATGTAACCTGTACATTCACATGGGAGGGGGGGGGGGGGGAACTACAACTCCCAGCATGCACTGACAGAACGTGCATGCTGGGAATTGTAGTTTTGCAACAGCTGGAGGCACACTGGTTGGAAAATACTGAGTTAGGTAATAGAACCTATTACCTAACTCGGTATTTCCCAACCAGTGTGCCTCCAGCTGTTGCAGAACTACAACTCTCAGCATGTACTGATTGCCAAAGGGAATGCTGGGAGATGTAGTTATGCAACAGCTGGAGGCACGCAAGTACAACTCCCAGCATGCCGAGACAGCCATTTGCTGTTCCTGAATGCTGGGAGTTGTAGTTTTGCAAGATTTAGAGGGGTTCAGGCTGGAGATCACTGACAGTGGTCTCTAAACTGTGGCCCTCCAGATGTTGCAAAACTACAAATCTCAGCATGCTAAGACAGCAAACTGCTGTCTGGGCATGCTGGGAGTTGTAGTTTTGTAATATCTGGAGGGCTACAGTTTAGAGACCACTGTCAGTGATCTCCAGCCTGAACCCCTCTAAATCTTGCAAAACTACAACTCCCAGCATGCCAACACAGCAAACAGCTGTCAAGGCATGGTGGGAGTTGTAGTTTTGCAACATCTGGAGGGCGACAGTTTAGAGACCACTCTCTAAACTGTCGCCCTGCAGATGTTGCTAGGCAACAGACTCTGGACACGCGGCGTCATACTTACCTCCACCGCCGCCGTAATCACAGCCGCCGCCGCCGGGTAAGTGACCGCCGCTGCCGCTATTACACGGTTCCCCCCGCTGTGCCCGGACACCGATGGGTGGGCATAGCGGGGGGAACCGAACTTTAACCCCCCGCCCCCAGTCTGCTATTGGTCGGCCGCTCCGCCGATCAATAGCAGGGATAGGAGGGGTGGCAACACTGCCACCTCACTCCTATCTCTTCAAGGAGGATCGAGGGTGTCTTGGACACCCCCGATCCCCCTTATTTTATCGCGGCACCGCGATTGATGGGCAGGGGGAGAGCACTCCCCCTGCAAACACCGTAGATGCCGTGATCAGAACTGATCACGGCATCTATGGGGTTAATGCTGCCGGGACCGGCGCGATCGCGGCCCCGGCAGCTGCAGTGGGACTCCGGCTGTGATTGACAGCTGAGTCCCACCCGCGATCTCCTGCGCTGCCCGCGGCAGAGCAGGAGATCGCTTGGACGTATGCATACGTCCATTTGCGCGAACGTGTAATTCGCCTGGACGTATGCATACGTCCAATAGCGGGAAGGGGTTAAAGAGGAACGGGAAATATTATGGAAGGATTTATACTTCTCCTCCCTTATGGATCCACTTCTGACTTTGGCTCCAAAACTGCAGTGGCAGTATTCCAAAAACTGCAAGAAAAAAAATTGTGTGGAAACCTAGCCTTACTCAATGGCTCTGATGAGATAATAGTTCAGCAATTTTCTTGCACACTTTGTTTTAGTTTCTCATAATTTTCAAGACCTCCACTTGCATCTGTAGTTTTTCCTCCTTCTTTGGCTCTGTTCACATCTTTGTTCAGAGCCTCTAATAGAGATCTGTGCTATATTTGGAAGAAATGATAGCACGGCATACTGCGTTATTTTTGCCTTCAAAAATAGACATCACTCCAACATTTACATTTTCTCCTCCAGTAACGGACTAGAAAAATGGAAATGACAATGCAAATGTGAACTCTGCCTACTACTTCTCACAGCTGAAAGGTGGATATACCTTTTTTTTTTCGCCCTAAAGTTGGTGCGTCTTATACGGCGAATACACACCTATTGGGTCGGTCCCTGCGGCAATCAACGGCCGGGACCCGCGGCTAATACAGGACATCACTGATCACGGTGATGCCCTGTATTTACCCTTCAGACACGGTGATCAAAGCTGACCGCCGCGTCTGAAGCGAAAGTGGCACTAACCCGGCTGCTCAGTTGGGCTGTTCAGGACCGCCGCGATTTCACCGCGGCGGTCCCGAACAGCCGGGTTAGTGCCACTTTCGCTTCAGACACAGCTTACAGGACACCGGGAGGGACCTTACCTGCCTCCTAGGTGTCTGCTCTGTGCCGGGATCCCCTGCATGGTGGCGCTCTCCTTCGACGTTATCACGTCATCCCGTCGTCCAATAGGAGCGGAGTGTGTAGCGACATGATGACGGCCATGGAGAGCGTGGATCCCGGGGAAGACGTCCGGAGCATCGGGGAAACCACGGGGACGCAGCGACAGAGCGACATCCAGGGCAGCGGTGACGGGTCCGGAGCGGCGGGGACATGCGAGTATTACCTCCTGTCCAGTGGTCTTCAACCTGCGGACCTCCAGATGTTGCAAAACTACAACTCCCAGCATACCCGGACAGCCAACGGCTGTCCGGGCATGCTGGGAGTTGTAGTTTTGCAACATCTGGAGGTCCACAGGTTGAAGATCACTGTTGGGTGCAGAATCTTTTTTTTTTCTAGATTTTGCACCTTTAAAATTGTGTGTGTCTTATATGCCGGTGCGTCATATAGGGTGAAAAATACGGTAATTGCATCAGGTTTCTGTCACCCTCTGCAGCCTGCATTCAAGGTTCAATTATTTTGCCTACAATGATACATTGTGACAAACCTTCACAGCAGGATAGATTGTGCTGATGAATTTGGCCTACAGAGGATATCCTAGATTGGATATATTCTGGGATAACTCCGAGGTGAGCAGTACTGAGACACAGCGGAAATCATCAGCTGAAATATTTGCATAGATGACAATTTTGTTGTGAACATTTGTATTGCAGAAGGTAAAATCTGAAGCTCATATTGCTTCAAATCCCTGATACATAGGACACGCTGTCCATTATTAAATACACAGCTCACCCTGAAATCTCTGAGGATTTTTAAATTCCCCACTATGTACATAGGGGGAGATTTATCAAAACCTGTCCAGAGGAAAAGTTGCTGAGTTGCCCATAGCAACCAATCAGATCGCTTCTTTCATTTCTCAGAGGCCTTTTCAAAAATGAAAAAAGCGATCTGATTGGTTGCCATGGGCAACTCAGCAACTTTTCTTCTGTACAGGTTTTGATAAATCTCCCCATTGTTCTGTGATTTGTTACAGCTTTTAGGTGAGAAATAAGCTCAGAAAATGGGAAATAATTAGAATATGTGCTGCATCTGAACAGGCCCCCATCAATGTTACCAATAATACTAGGGATAAATAATACCGCTACACCTTGACTACACATTACCACATAGTGTCTGGCTAAAACCTCCATACTGAACAAAAAACCCTATACACAGACCTATATTTCCCCCATGCACTGCCCATTAAAGAGGGTTATCCAGGAATAGAAAAACAGAGCTAATTTTTTTCAATAACAGCTCAACGTCTGTCCCTAGGTGGTTTGTAGTATGACAACTTGACTCCATTCACTTCAATCGAACTGAGATGCAGAACCACACCCAACCTGGAGACAGACAGGGAGCGTTTTTTTAAAGAAATTAGCTCTGTTTTTACTATTCCTGGAGAACCCCTTTAAAGCAGTATATACCTCCCCTGCCCTACCCTGGCTCTGCAGACCACATAGGTGATAGTAATTACAATTCAGTTACATTCAGTTACTCCCAGGGGGCATATTATTCCCTTCTAACACATACAGAAGCTGTTTTTGTAATCCCGGACACTTCAGTTATATTCAATACCATTAGGCTAGATTTCCACTTGTTTTTTAATTTTTTTTCTATCATTTTTTATTTTTGTTTTACCAATAATGCCAGAAAAACTGCCACTGATTTTCCCTGCGTTTCTACGTTTCTTCTGGCGTTTTTGCCTTTGAGTAGAAATTGCATTTTTTGGCTCCTTTGGCGTTGTTTTCCAAATTTGTTGGGTACCAAAAAAAAAAAAGCATGCAGTAGGGATGGAATTTTTTTTTAAAACAGGGACCAATTTATGTGGGCGGGCATTGACCTAAAAATGTAGCCGACAATAATAAAAAATTTAGAAAGGGGCCATTTATATGTAAAAATAATATATTTTTTATAATACATTTTTTAAATATTTGTATAAGAAATGTAATGTTAATAGTGTGTGTGTGTGCGCGCTTCACTTTTTTTTCTCTCCATTTTCTTAAATTTTTTAGGTAGTACTACTACTACCAGCATGGAATAGACTGTTTCATGATGGGAGTAGTAGTACCTGTACTAATAGACAGATCACCCTGGGTGTCACTCCTGACACCCGATGCGATCGTCCATAATATAGCAGAGATGCAGAGCGGCTCTATACAGCTCTCGCATCTCTGCACTATACTCTTGCCGGCCAGTGATGTGAATAAAATTCATATTTTCCACCCAGAGTGGTGATTGGCCGGATAGTGGCAGCCAATCCCCGCTCTCAGCGGGAAATATGAATCAGTGAGTGGCCGTCTGGAGTACAGAGCAGAGATGCGAGCGCAGGAGAAAGCCGCTCCGCATCTCTGCAATAGATTGGACGATTGTATCGGGTGTCAGGAGTGACACTCGCTGTGATCTGTCCTTAACTGCAGGTACTACTGCTCCCAACAGCATTCATAGGCACATTGCAACAGATGTCAGTCCAATAATCCAGCACCTATCTAATAATCCAGCACCCATCTATCTAACTATCTGTGGATCTATCCTCTAGTAAGTAATGATGATCACTGCACAGGACAGAAGGTTGCTGTCAGGTACTGACAAGATACATTACTGCCTGCTCCTCCAGGCTGTGGGTTATGCATTACTATGGAGATGAGTTCTTATTTCCATTGAGTTGTCATCATCATAATAAGTCATAGCACGTCGGTCGGTGAGGTCACGGTCTTCTAGAGGGAGCCCATAATGCATAGATAGATTAGAAGCTTTTCATCATAGACATTTCTAATCAGGTCAGAAAAATGTTGCTGATTGGGGAACAAGTAGAAGGATAATTGTCGTGATGGGAAGCATTGAAGGAGCAGTTCACTTTACTAAACCACAAAATACAAACAGTATGTGCAGAGTGCGGAGCACACAGTAATGTCAGCCTGCTCAATCATGCACAATGAAAACCACTAGCAAAGGCAGCCAAATGCAACGGTATATTCGCTATGTACTTTACAAGGATCGTATATTCTGTATGAGAGATAAAATTGTATACATGCTATGTATTCTAAAAGGATTGTATATTCTGGATGATAAATAGGCAGATCGCAACAGGTGTCACTCCTGACATATGTTGCCATGTGCCTATTAATACAGGTACTAGGTCTGGAGAAGTAATATCTGCAGTTAAGGACAGATCACAGCGGGTGTCACTTCTGACACCCGTTGCGATCCTCCTGTATAATATATAGATGCGGCCCGCCACTCTTCTATGGACCCCTGCACTGCCGTATATATACACCTATTCATATTTCCCGCAGAGAGTTGTGATTGGCTGGAACCATCCGGCCATTCACAGCTTTTTGCGAGAAATATGAATAGGTGTATATATACGGCAGTGCAGGGGACTAGGGATCGACCGATTATCGGCCGATAATCACGATTTTGGGCATTATCGGTATCGGCAATTACCTTGCCGATAAGCCGATAATGCCCCGCCCCCGCACCGCCCACGCCCGACCTGCCGCACCGCGATCGCCCCCCCCCCCCCCCCGACCCGCCGCACCGCACCCCCCACCGCACCTCCCCCATTGCCGGGGAAAGCGGTGGCGGTGATAGGTCTCAGGACCCACGGACAGGCAGGGGGAGAGAAGCGGGTGGTGGCGGCGACCTATGGAACCGCAAAAGCCACTGCAGTGCAATGATCTGCAGCGGTGTCGCGGGAGGATAAATAGCCGATAACTTATACCGGAATATCGTTATAAGTTATCGGCCCTAACCTCCACCGATTATCGGTATCGGCCCTAAAAAACGATATTGGTCGATCCCTACAGGGGACCATAGAAGAGCGGCCGCATCTATATATTATACAGGAGGATCGCAACAGACCCGGGGCGATCTGTCAATTAGTACAAGAAATACAACTCCCATCATGGAACAGTGTGTTCCATGCTGGGAGTAGTAGTACTACCTAAAAAATTAAAAAAATAGACAAAAAAAAGTGAAAACGTTAAAAACACACACTTTAACACATTACTAAATTACATAAATAAAAAGTTTAACAATTAATTGTAAAAAATATATTATGTTTACATTTAAATGGCCCCTTTCTAAATTTTATTATTGTCGGCTACATTTTAGTGCGCTGCCTGCCCACATAAATTGGTCCCTGTTTAAAAATTAATAAAAATGTTGTTATAAAAAAGATACATTTCATTAAATACAATTTTTCCATCACTACTGTATCTTTGTTATTATAATTTTTTTATGGTACCCTATGAAATTTTATTAAAAAAAGGTATCTCCATCACTTTTTTGGATTGTGATGAAGTCCAAAAAATAAAAAATGCCAAAGTTAAAACCCACATGGCGTTTGTCTTGGCATTTTTTCACTTCTATGGGAGGAGAACGCCAAGATTTTCCTTTAAAAAATGCCAAAGTCTCAACAAGAAGTAGTTTTTGAAAAACTGCCAAGGAGCCAAAAAAAAACTGAAAAAGGCCAAGTGGATATGGGATTTTGCAGTTCACTATTGACTTGCGGCTAACATCTGTCCGCAGCGTTTTTTTCACACAAAAAATGCCATACGGCAGAATGGGGTTTTTATAAGGTTAGAAACCTAGCCTTATAGAAATATCACATTTTTAGATTTTCTGTTATGGATTTTGATTGCTTTTTATTCAGTCTTTTTCTGGAATGTTGTGGGATTGATAGATTGGCAATTCTGGTACATATTTTTTTTCTTCTTTTTATAGCTTAGACATTACAGATGGTAATACTAAAAATTGTAAAGGAATATGAACTAAAAACTTATTTAAAAAATGAGGTAATTTGTATATTTATTATGCTCCAGAGGAATTTCTTATCTTTTTGAATTTCTTTATAGTCTGACCACAGTGCTCTCTGCTGACACCTCTGTCCATCTGTTTAACTTTCTGGCACCAGTTGAATAAAAAAAAAAAAAGTTTTCCACCGGGGTACCCCTTTATACAGATTTGTAAATTACTTCTATTTAAAAATCTTAATCCTTCCAGCACTTAGATGCTGTATGCTCCACAGGAACTTCTTTTCTTTTTGAATGTCTTTCCTGCCTGACCACAGTGCTATGGTCAGACAGTAAAGAACAACCAAACCTCCTCTGGAGCATACAGCAGCTGATTAGTACTGGAAGGATTACATTTTTTAAATAGAAGTAATTTACAAATCTGTTTAACTTTTTGGCACCAGTAGATCTTAATTTTTTTTTATTTCACCGGAATAACCCTTTAACAGGGGACACATAGGCAGAAGCTACAGAAAGGCATTAATAACATCATATAGCAGTGGCAGAGCTGGCATCATAGTTGATCCTTTACTATGGTTAAAGGGGTTATCTAGGATAAAGCTGGGTTCACATCACGTTTTTGCCATACTGTTTTCAATCCGTTTATCTAAAGAAAACCGTACGGCAACAAAACGGATATGTATGGGAAAAAGTAAGCCGTATGCGTTTTTAAACTGTATACTGTTTTTAAAAGTGCATACAGTTCCATCCATTTTTATTTTAAAAATGTTGTCTATTTTTAATGGGAGGAGTGTTGGGTGGGGACTTTAGGATGCAAATGCGCATGTACAAAGTAAAAACCATATATGGTTTCCCGTATGGAACCGTATACATGTGCGTTTCCCATTGACGTCCATGTAAAAAAAAATGTATGCGGTTGCAGTACTGTTTTTAAACCGGAGACAAAACCGTGGTCAACCACGGTTTTTAGTACAGGAGAAAACCGTATTGCAAGTAAACTGTACGCAACCGGATGCATACGGTATTCAATTATTTGTCTATGTATACGGTTTTCAATACGGTTCCATATGATTTCAATAATGAAAACGTATACATGAAACGTACTTGAAAAACGTGGTGTGAACCCACCCTAACTTCTTCCAAAAAACAGCACCACTCTCGCCCTCAGGGTGTGCATGGTATTGCAGGTCAGTTCCTGCTAAGTAAATGGAGCCAAGTTGTAGTAACTCACATAACCTCATCAGATTTTTTTCTATTCCTGGATAACTCCTTTTGGTTGTGTGTGAACATTGCACAGGAGCTTGCACTCTATTGCAGTGGTCTTGGTGTGGAGAGATGGGGGTCCGGTGATACTACAGACTAAACCCCATTAAATGTCCCCCCTTTTTTTTTTTCCTTTTGGTACTATGATTTGAAGCTGCTTTTGTTCTCATTAGCTTAATTGGTCGCTTCTGTTTTGCTGTAGATTGTTTCTTTGTTGCTTGACTGTGTAGTGACTGATTTTGTACTGCTCCCTTTTTCTCCTGTTGGATGGTGTGTTTTTGTTTCTTATGGAAAATTGTATAAAAATTTACAATAAAAAAAAAAAAATTATAAAATGTCCCCCCTTCACAAGGCTTTCTGTCCTGACAGCAGTTACAAAACTACTACTTCCTGCCAAAGGCCATGCTGGGAGTTGTACTTTTGCAACAGCAGGAAGCACCCTGGTTGTACCCTCTTCATGACTGATTCCGTAATTAAACTGAATGTCCCCCATCTATATGAAAACTATTGCCATTGTTATATGGCATATATAACGTCTATTCCAGCGTTTCCCAACCAGGGTGCCTCCAGCTGCTGCAAAACTACAATTCCCAGCATGCCCGGACAGCCTTTGGCTGTCCAGGCATGCAGGGAGTTGTAGTTTTAAAACAGCTGGAGGCACCCTGGTTGGGAAACACTGGTCTATACAAAGCATGCATCACCTGCCTGTAATAATCCAGTATACTGCCCCAGTATACTTATGTATAATATACAGGCTACACTAGTTCTGCCCCAGTATACTTATGTATAATATACAGGCTACACTAGTTCTGCCCCAGTATACTTATGTATAATATACAGGCTACACTAGTTCTGCCCCAGTATACTTATGTATAATATACAGGCTACACTAGTTCTGCCCCAGTATACTTATGTATAATATACAGGCTACACTAGTTCTGCCCCAGTATACTTATGTATAATATACAGGCTACACTAGGTATACACCAGTATGCTTATGTATAATATAAAGGCTACACTAGTTCTACCCCAGTATACACTTATGTATAATATACAGGCTACACTAGTTCTACCCCAGTATACACTTATGTATAATATACAGGCTACACTAGTTCTGCCCCAGTATACACTTATGTATAATATACAGGCTACACTAGTTCTGCCCCAGTATACTTATGTATAATATTCAGGCTACACTAGTTCTGCCCCAGTATACTTATGTATAATATACAGGCTACACTAGTTCTGCCCCAGTATACTTATGTATAATATACAGGCTACACTAGTTCTGCCCCAGTATACACTTATGTATAATATACAGGCTACACTAGTTCTGCCCCAGTATACACTTATGTATAATATACAGGCTACACTAGTTCTGCCCCAGTATACTTATGTATAATATACAGGCTACACTAGTTCTGCCCCAGTATACTTATGTATAATATACAGGCTACACTAGTTCTACCCCAGTATACTTATGTATAATATACAGGCTACACTAGTTCTACCCCAGTATACTTATGTATAATATACAGGCTACACTAGTTCTACCCCAGTATACTTATGTATAATATACAGGCTACACTAGTTCTACCCCAGTATAATTATGTATAATATACAGGCTACACTAGTTCTACCCCAGTATACTTATGTATAATATACAGGCTACACTAGTTCTACCCCAGTATACTTATGTATAATATACAGGCTACACTAGTTATACCCCAGTATAATTATGTATAATATACAGGCTACACTAGTTCTACCCCAGTATACTTATGTATAATATACAGGCTACACTAGTTCTACCCCAGTATACACTTATGTATAATATACAGGCTACACTAGTTCTACCCCAGTATACACTTATGTATAATATACAGGCTACACTAGTTCTGCCCCAGTATACACTTATGTATAATATACAGGCTACACTAGTTCTGCCCCAGTATACTTATGTATAATATTCAGGCTACACTAGTTCTGCCCCAGTATACTTATGTATAATATACAGGCTACACTAGTTCTGCCCCAGTATACTTATGTATAATATACAGGCTACACTAGTTCTGCCCCAGTATACACTTATGTATAATATACAGGCTACACTAGTTCTGCCCCAGTATACACTTATGTATAATATACAGGCTACACTAGTTCTGCCCCAGTATACTTATGTATAATATACAGGCTACACTAGTTCTGCCCCAGTATACTTATGTATAATATACAGGCTACACTAGTTCTACCCCAGTATACTTATGTATAATATACAGGCTACACTAGTTCTACCCCAGTATACTTATGTATAATATACAGGCTACACTAGTTCTACCCCAGTATACTTATGTATAATATACAGGCTACACTAGTTCTACCCCAGTATAATTATGTATAATATACAGGCTACACTAGTTCTACCCCAGTATACTTATGTATAATATACAGGCTACACTAGTTCTACCCCAGTATACTTATGTATAATATACAGGCTACACTAGTTATACCCCAGTATAATTATGTATAATATACAGGCTACACTAGTTCTACCCCAGTATACTTATGTATAATATACAGGCTACACTAGTTATACCCCAGTATAATTATGTATAATATACAGGCTACACTAGTTCTACCCCAGTATACTTATGTATAATATACAGGCTACACTAGTTCTACCCCAGTATACTTATGTATAATATACAGGCTACACTAGTTCTGCCCCAGTATACTTATGTATAATATACAGGCTACACTAGGTATACCCCAGTATACTTATGTATAATATACAGGCTACACTAGTTCTGCCCCAGTATACACTTATGTATAATATACAGGCTACACTTGTTCTGCCCCAGTATACTAAAGTATAATATACAGGCTACACTAGTTCTGCCCCAGTATACTTAAGTATAATATACAGGCTACACTAGTTCTACCCCAGTATACTTATGTATAATATACAGGCTACACTAGGTATACCCCAGTATACTTATGTATAATATACAGGCTACACTAGGTATACACCAGTATGCTTATGTATAATATAAAGGCTACACTAGTTCTATCCCAGTATACACTTATGTATAATATACAGGATACACTAGTTCTACCCCAGTATACTTATGTATAATATACAGGCTACACTAGTTCTGCCCCAGTATACTTATGTATAATATACAGGCTACACTAGGTATACCCCAGTATACTTATGTATAATATACAGGCTACACTAGTTCTGCCCCAGTATACACTTATGTATAATATACAGGCTACACTTGTTCTGCCCCAGTATACTAAAGTATAATATACAGGCTACACTAGTTCTGCCCCAGTATACTTAAGTATAATATACAGGCTACACTAGTTCTACCCCAGTATACTTATGTATAATATACAGGCTACACTAGGTATACCCCAGTATACTTATGTATAATATAAAGGCTACACTAGTTCTATCCCAGTATACACTTATGTATAATATACAGGATACACTAGTTCTACCCCAGTATACTTATGTATAATATACAGGCTACACTAGTTCTGCCCCAGTATACTTATGTATAATATACAGGCTACACTAGTTCTACCCCAGTATACTTATGTATAATATACAGGCTACACTAGTTCTACCCCAGTATACTTATGTATAATATACAGGCTACACTAGTTCTGCCCCAGTATACTTATGTATAATATACAGGCTACACTAGTTCTGCCCCAGTATACTTATGTATAATATACAGGCTACACTAGTTCTGCCCCAGTATACTTATGTATAATATACAGGCTACACTAGTTATATCCCAGTATACAATTATGTATAATATACAGGCTACACTAGTTCTGCCCCAGTATACACTTATGTATAATATACAGGCTACACTAGTTCTGCCCCAGTATACTTATGTATGATATACAGGCTACACTAGTTCTATCCCAGTATACACTTATGTATAATATACAGGCTACACTAGTTCTGCCCCAGTATACTTATGTATAATATACAGGCTACACTAGTTCTATCCCAGTATACTTATGTATAATATACAGGCTACACTAGTTCTATCCCAGTATACTTATGTATAATATACAGGCTACACTAGTTATACCCCAGTACACTTATGTATAATATACAGGCTACACTAGGTATACCCCAGTATACTTATGTATAATATTCAGGCTACACTAGTTATACCCCAGTATACACTTATGTATAATATACAGGCTACACTAGTTCTGCCCCAGTATACTCATGTATAATATACAGGCTACACTTGTTCTGCCCCAGTATACTTATGTATAATATACAGGCTACACTAGTTCTACCCCAGTTTACTTATGTATAATATACAGGCTACACTAGTTCTACCCCAGTATACTTATGTATAATATACAGGCTACACTAGTTCTGCCCCAGTATACTTATGTATAATATACAGGCTACACTAGTTCTATCCCAGTATACTTATGTATAATATACAGGCTACACTAGTTCTGCCCCAGTATACTTATGTATAATATACAGGCTACACTAGGTATACCCCAGTATACTTATGTATAATATACAGGCTACACTAGGTATACACCAGTATGCTTATGTATAATATAAAGGCTACACTAGTTCTATCCCAGTATACACTTATGTATAATATACAGGATACACTAGTTCTACCCCAGTATACACTTATGTATAATATACAGGCTACACTAGTTCTGCCCCAGTATACACTTATGTATAATATACAGGCTACACTAGTTCTGCCCCAGTATACTTATGTACAATATACAGGCTACACTAGTTCTGCCCCAGTATACACTTATGTATAATATACAGGCTACACTAGTTCTGCCCCAGTATACTTATGTATAATATACAGGCTACACTAGTTCTGCCCCAGTATACTTATGTATAATATACAGGCTACACTAGTTATATCCCAGTATACAATTATGTATAATATACAGGCTACACTAGTTCTGCCCCAGTATACACTTATGTATAATATACAGGCTACACTAGTTCTGCCCCAGTATACTTATGTATAATATACAGGCTACACTAGTTCTATCCCAGTATACAGGCTACACTAGTTCTATCCCAGTATACACTTATGTATAATATACAGGCTACACTAGTTCTGCCCCAGTATACTTATGTATAATATACAGGCTACACTAGTTCTATCCCAGTATACTTATGTATAATATACAGGCTACACTAGTTCTATCCCAGTATACTTATGTATAATATACAGGCTACACTAGTTATACCCCAGTATACTTATGTATAATATACAGGCTACACTAGTTATACCCCAGTACACTTATGTATAATATACAGGCTACACTAGGTATACCCCAGTATACTTATGTATAATATTCAGGCTACACTAGTTATACCCCAGTATACACTTATGTATAATATACAGGCTACACTAGTTCTATCCCAGCATACTTATGTATAATATACAGGCTACACTAGTTCTACCCCAGTATACTTATGTATAATATACAGGCTACACTAGTTCTATCCCAGTATACTTATGTATAATATACAGGCTACACTAGTTATACCCCAGTACACTTATGTATAATATACAGGCTACACTAGTTATACCCCAGTACACTTATGTATAATATACAGGCTACACTAGGTATACCCCAGTATACTTATGTATAATATTCAGGCTACACTAGTTATACCCCAGTATACACTTATGTATAATATACAGGCTACACTAGTTCTGCCCCAGTATACTTATGTATAATATACAGGCTACACTAGTTCTACCCCAGTATACACTTATGTATAATATACAGGCTACACTAGTTCTGCCCCAGTATACTCATGTATAATATACAGGCTACACTTGTTCTGCCCCAGTATACTTATGTATAATATACAGGCTACACTAGTTCTACCCCAGTATACTTATGTATAATATACAGGCTACACTAGTTCTACCCCAGTATACTTATGTATAATATACAGGCTACACTAGTTCTGCCCCAGTATACTTATGTATAATATACAGGCTACACTAGTTCTACCCCAGTATACTTATGTATAAGATACAGGCTACACTAGTTCTGCCCCAGTATACTTATGTATAATATACAGGCTACACTAGTTCTATCCCAGTATACTTATGTATAATATACAGGCTACACTAGTTCTGCCCCAGTATACTTATGTATAATATACAGGCTACACTAGGTATACCCCAGTATACTTATGTATAATATACAGGCTACACTAGGTATACACCAGTATGCTTATGTATAATATAAAGGCTACACTAGTTCTATCCCAGTATACACTTATGTATAATATACAGGATACACTAGTTCTACCCCAGTATACACTTATGTATAATATACAGGCTACACTAGTTATACCCCAGTATACACTTATGTATAATATACAGGCTACACTAGTTCTGCCCCAGTATACTTATGTATAATATACAGGCTACACTAGTTCTACCCCAGTATACACTTATGTATAATATACAGGCTACACTAGTTCTGCCCCAGTATACTAAAGTATAATATACAGGCTACACTAGTTCTGCCCCAGTATACTAAAGTATAATATACAGGCTACACTAGTTCTACCCCAGTATACACTTATGTATAATATACAGGCTACACTAGTTCTGCCCCAGTATACTCATGTATAATATACAGGCTACACTTGTTCTGCCCCAGTATACTTATGTATAATATACAGGCTACACTAGTTCTACCCCAGTATACTTATGTATAATATACAGGCTACACTAGTTCTGCCCCAGTATACTTATGTATAATATACAGGCTACACTAGGTATACCCCAGTATACTTATGTATAATATACAGGCTACACTAGGTATACACCAGTATGCTTATGTATAATATAAAGGCTACACTAGTTCTATCCCAGTATACACTTATGTATAATATACAGGATACACTAGTTCTACCCCAGTATACACTTATGTATAATATACAGGCTACACTAGTTCTGCCCCAGTATACACTTATGTATAATATACAGGCTACACTAGTTCTGCCCCAGTATACTTATGTATAATATACAGGCTACACTAGTTCTGCCCCAGTATACACTTATGTATAATATACAGGCTACACTAGTTCTGCCCCAGTATACTTATGTATAATATACAGGCTACACTAGTTCTGCCCCAGTATACTTATGTATAATATACAGGCTACACTAGTTCTGCCCCAGTATACTTATGTATAATATACAGGCTACACTAGTTCTACCCCAGTATACTTATGTATAATATACAGGCTACACTAGTTCTACCCCAGTATACTTATGTATAATATACAGGCTACACTAGTTCTGCCCCAGTATACTTATGTATAATATACAGGCTACACTAGTTCTGCCCCAGTATACTTATGTATAATATACAGGCTACACTAGTTCTGCCCCAGTATACTTATGTATAATATACAGGCTACACTAGTTCTGCCCCAGTATACTCATGTATAATATACAGGCTACACTAGTTATATCCCAGTATACAATTATGTATAATATACAGGCTACACTAGTTCTGCCCCAGTATACAATTATGTATAATATACAGGCTACACTAGTTCTGCCCCAGTATACACTTATGTATAATATACAGGCTACACTAGTTCTGCCCCAGTATACTTATGTATAATATACAGGCTACACTAGTTCTATCCCAGTATACTTATGTATAATATACAGGCTACACTAGTTCTATCCCAGTATACTTATGTATAATATACAGGCTACACTAGTTATACCCCAGTATACTTATGTATAATATACAGGCTACACTAGTTATACCCCAGTACACTTATGTATAATATACAGGCTACACTAGGTATACCCCAGTATACTTATGTATAATATTCAGGCTACACTAGTTATACCCCAGTATACACTTATGTATAATATACAGGCTACACTAGTTCTATCCCAGCATACTTATGTATAATATACAGGCTACACTAGTTCTATCCCAGTATACTTATGTATAATATACAGGCTACACTAGTTATACCCCAGTATACTTATGTATAATATACAGGCTACACTAGTTCTGCCCCAGTATACACTTATGTATAATATACAGGCTACACTAGTTCTACCCCAGTATACTTATGTATAATATACAGACCACACTAGTTATACCCCAGTATACTTATGTATAATATACAGACTACACTAGTTCTACCCCAGTATACACTTATGTATAATATACAGGCTACACTAGTTCTGCCCCAGTATACTTATGTATAATATACAGGCTACACTAGTTCTACCCCAGTATACTTATGTATAATATACAGGCTACACTAGTTCTATCCCAGTATACTTATGTATAATATACAGGCTACACTAGTTATACCCCAGTATACTTATGTATAATATACAGGCTACACTAGTTCTATCCCAGTATACTTATGTATAATATACAGGCTACACTAGTTATACCCCAGTTCACTTATGTATAATATACAGGCTACACTAGGTATACCCCAGTATACTTATGTATAATATTCAGGCTACACTAGTTATACCCCAGTATACACTTATGTATAATATACAGGCTACACTAGTTCTACCCCAGTATACTTATGTATAATATACAGGCTACACTAGTTCTACCCCAGTATACTTATGTATAATATACAGGCTACACTAGTTCTGCCCCAGTATACTTATGTATAATATACAGGCTACACTAGTTCTGCCCCAGTATACTTATGTATAATATACAGGCTACACTAGTTCTGCCCCAGTATACACTTATGTATAATATACAGGCTACACTAGTTCTGCCCCAATATACACTTATGTATAATATACAGGCTACACTAGTTCTACCCCAGTATACTTATGTATAATATACAGGCTACACTAGTTCTGCCCCAGTATACTTATGTATAATATACAGGCTACACTAGTTCTACCCCAGTATACTTATGTATAATATACAGGCTACACTAGTTCTACCCCAGTATACTTATGTATAATATACAGGCTACACTAGTTCTACCCCAGTATACTTATGTATAATATACAGGCTACACTAGTTCTGCCCCAGTACACTTATGTATAATATACAGGCTACACTAGTTCTATCCCAGTATACTTATGTATAATATACAGGCTACACTAGTTCTACCCCAGTATACTTATGTATAATATACAGGCTACACTAGTTCTGCCCCAGTATACTTATGTATAATATACAGGCTACACTAGTTCTGCCCCAGTATACTTATGTATAATATACAGGCTACACTAGTTCTACCCCAGTATACTTATGTATAATATACAGGCTACACTAGTTCTACCCCAGTATACTTATGTATAATATACAGGCTACACTAGTTCTACCCCAGTATACTTATGTATAATATACAGGCTACACTAGTTCTACCCCAGTATACTTATGTATAATATACAGGCTACACTAGTTCTACCCCAGTATACTTATGTATAATATACAGGCTACACTAGTTCTACCCCAGTATACTTATGTATAATATACAGGCTACACTAGTTCTACCCCAGTATACTTATGTATAATATAAAGGCTACACTAGTTCTGCCCCAGTATACTTATGCATAATATACAGGCTACACTAGTTCTATCCCAGTATACTTATGTATAATATACAGGCTACACTAGTTCTATCCCAGTATACTTATGTATAAAATACAGGCTACACTAGTTCTGCCCCAGTATACTTATGCATAATATACAGGCTACACTAGTTCTATCCCAGTATACTTATGTATAATATACAGGCTACACTAGTTCTATCCCAGTATACTTATGTATAAAATACAGGCTACACTAGTTCTACCCCAGTATACTTATGTATAATATAAAGGCTACACTAGTTCTGCCCCAGTATACTTATGCATAATATACAGGCTACACTAGTTCTATCCCAGTATACACTTATGTATAATATACAGGCTACACTAGGTATACCCCAGTATACTTATGTATAATATACAGGCTACACTAGTTCTACCCCAGTATACTTATGTATAATATACAGGCTACACTAGTTCTATCCCAGTATACTTATGTATAATATACAGGCTACACTAGTTATACCCCAGTATACTTATGTATAATATACAGGCTACACTAGTTCTATCCCAGTATACTTATGTATAATATACAGGCTACACTAGTTATACCCCAGTTCACTTATGTATAATATACAGGCTACACTAGGTATACCCCAGTATACTTATGTATAATATTCAGGCTACACTAGTTATACCCCAGTATACACTTATGTATAATATACAGGCTACACTAGTTCTACCCCAGTATACTTATGTATAATATACAGGCTACACTAGTTCTACCCCAGTATACTTATGTATAATATACAGGCTACACTAGTTCTGCCCCAGTATACTTATGTATAATATACAGGCTACACTAGTTCTGCCCCAGTATACTTATGTATAATATACAGGCTACACTAGTTCTGCCCCAGTATACACTTATGTATAATATGCAGGCTACACTAGTTCTGCCCCAGTATACACTTATGTATAATATACAGGCTACACTAGTTCTGCCCCAATATACACTTATGTATAATATACAGGCTACACTAGTTCTACCCCAGTATACTTATGTATAATATACAGGCTACACTAGTTCTGCCCCAGTATACTTATGTATAATATACAGGCTACACTAGTTCTACCCCAGTATACTTATGTATAATATACAGGCTACACTAGTTCTACCCCAGTATACTTATGTATAATATACAGGCTACACTAGTTCTGCCCCAGTATACTTATGTATAATATACAGGCTACACTAGTTCTGCCCCAGTATACTTATGTATAATATACAGGCTACACTAGTTCTACCCCAGTATACTTATGTATAATATACAGGCTACACTAGTTCTACCCCAGTATACTTATGTATAATATACAGGCTACACTAGTTCTACCCCAGTATACTTATGTATAATATACAGGCTACACTAGTTCTACCCCAGTATACTTATGTATAATATACAGGCTACACTAGTTCTACCCCAGTATACTTATGTATAATATACAGGCTACACTAGTTCTACCCCAGTATACTTATGTATAATATACAGGCTACACTAGTTCTACCCCAGTATACTTATGTATAATATACAGGCTACACTAGTTCTACCCCAGTATACTTATGTATAATATAAAGGCTACACTAGTTCTGCCCCAGTATACTTATGCATAATATACAGGCTACACTAGTTCTATCCCAGTATACTTATGTATAATATACAGGCTACACTAGTTCTATCCCAGTATACTTATGTATAAAATACAGGCTACACTAGTTCTGCCCCAGTATACTTATGCATAATATACAGGCTACACTAGTTCTATCCCAGTATACTTATGTATAATATACAGGCTACACTAGTTCTATCCCAGTATACTTATGTATAAAATACAGGCTACACTAGTTCTACCCCAGTATACTTATGTATAATATAAAGGCTACACTAGTTCTGCCCCAGTATACTTATGCATAATATACAGGCTACACTAGTTCTATCCCAGTATACTTATGTATAATATACAGGTTACACTAGTTCTGCCCCAGTATACTTATGTATAATATACAGGCTACACTAGTTCTATCCCAGTATACTTATGTATAATATACAGGCTACACTAGTTCTATCCCAGTATACTTATGTATAATATACAGGCTACACTAGTTCTATCCCAGTATACTTATGTATAATATACAGGCTACACTAGTTCTGCCCCAGTATACTTATGTATAATATACAGGCTACACTAGTTCTGCCCCAGTATACTTATGTATAATATACAGGCTACACTAGTTCTGCCCCAGTATACACTTATGTATAATATACAGGCTACACTAGTTCTGTACGTCAGTCACTGAGAACAGAAGGGGCCGGTGCAAACAGAGACCACAAACTACCATGTGTGAGGCGCAGCAGAGCTTCCGTGACACTCACCTGACTCACTGGAGACGTCACTGTCTGCTGCTAATAAAGTTTTACTACAGAAAAAAAAAGTTATTTCACTTCCGCCCTGAACGTGCAAACATCGTAGAGCAGCGCAGCGAGACACTGAATGAAGAGGGGGCGTGTCTAGTGTGAGAACGGATTGTGATTGGCTGTACGTGACGTCTATCAAGGTCAGGAGGCTCCGCTGCGATTCCCTTAGTAGTTATGGAAGATGGATGGACATGTAAATGATAGTAATTCCCGGGAATTCCCTCTATTTAGTACCTGAGAATATACACTGATGCGTTTCATGTGCTATATTCTATATAATAGTACTGCACATGACTACATGGATACTGTTGAATTGTGCATATATGTTTCCACACTATTTATTTTGGAGCTTTTTATTAATTTTTTATTTTTTGGGGGGGGAAAACTCCACAAAAAAAAACCTGCCCCTTTATTTTGAACTTCCAAAGTTCAGTTTTTGTGGCAGTTTTTCCTTTTTTTTTTTTGTTAAAAAAATGATTGGCATGTGATTTACTCATCATGTGACCCAAGGATTTGTAATGAAGAAATGGGTGGCTAAGTGTAAGGCTGGGTTCACACCACGTTTTTGCAATACAGTTCCTGTATCAGGTTTTTGATAAATAAACGGGTTCCTCAAAACCTGACTAAACTGTATCAAAAAGTGTGTACAAATCGTATACGGTTTAAAAAATGATGGCCGGTTGCATCTGTTTTTTAACCCCTTAAGGACTCAGGGTTTTTCCGTTTTTGCACTTTCGTTTTTTTCTCCTTTCCTTTTAAAAATTGTAACCCTTTCAATTTTCCACCAAAAAATCCATATTATGCCTTATTTTTTGCGTCACCAATTCTACTTTGCAGTGACATTAGTCATTTTACCCAAAAATTTACGGCAAAACGGGAAAATAAATAGTTGTGCGACAAAATCAAAGAAAAAATGCCATTTTGTAACTTTTGGGGGCTTCCGTTTCTACGCAGTGCATATTTCGGTAAAAATTACACTTTATTTTTATTCTGTAGGTCCATACGGTTAAAATGATATCCTACTTATATAGGTTTGATTTTGTCGTACTTCTGGGAAAAATCATAACTACATGCAGGAAAATGTATATGTTTAAAAATGTCATCTTCTGAACCCTATAACTTTTTTATTTTTCCACCTACAGGGCGGTATGAGGACTAATTTTTTGCGCCGTGATCAGAAGTTTTTAGCGGTACCATTTTAGTTTTGATCAGAATTTTTGATCACTTTTTATTCATTTTTTTATGGTATAAAAAGTGACCAAAAATAAGCTTTTTTGGATTTTGGAATTTATTTACGTGTACGCCATTGACCGTGCGGTTTAATTAATTATATATTTTTATAGTTCGAACATTTACGCACGCGGCGATACCACATATATTTATTTTTATTTACACAGTTTTATTTTTTTATGGGAAAAGGGGGGTGATTCAAACTTTAAATGACCTTTAAATGACCTTTATTAACACTTTATTTTTACTTTTTTTTTTTGCAGTGTTATAGGTCCCATAGGGACCTATAACACTGCACACACTGATCTCTCATGCTGATCACTGGTGTATATTAACACGCCTGTGATCAGTGTTATCGTTGTTTGACTGCTCTTGCCTGGATCTCAGGCACGGAGCAGTCATTCATCGATCGGACACCGAGGGGGCAGGTAAGGGCCCTCCCGGTGTCCTGCAAGCTGTTCGGGACGCCGCGAATTCACCGCGGCGGTCCCAAACAGCCCAACTGAGCAGCCGGGTTACTTTCACTTTCATTTCAAACGCGGTGGTCAGCTTTGATCGCCGCGTCTGAAGGGTTAATACATCACAGCGATCGGTGATGTCCTGTATTAGCCGCGGGTCCCGGCCGTTGATAGCTTAATAGCTGCTGAATACTACAGAGGAAATGGTTTTCTTTTTGGAACACAGAGCTCTCTGCTGACATCATGAGCACAGTGCTCTCTGCTGACATCTCTGTCCATTTTAAGAACTGTCCAGAGTAGGAAAAAAATCCCCATAGCAAACATATGCTGCTCTGGACAGTTCCTAAAATGGACAGAGATGTCAGCAGAGAGCACTGTGCTCATGATGTCAGCAGAGAGCACTGTGTTCCAAAAAGAAAATAATTTTCTCTGTAGTATTCAGCAGCTAATAAGTACTGGAAGGATTAAGATTTTTTGGTAGAAGAAATCTACAAATCTGTTCAACTTTCTGGCACCAGTTGATTTAAAGAAGAAATGTTTTCCACCGTAGCATCCCTTTAAGAAAAAAAAAGTATATTTCACTCGATTATGAATAAAGTTTCACTTGTTTGATTGAAATTCCAAGAAATTAAACAATGCAAAGTCAAAAACTGTATGGTGAAAACTGGATGGAACCGTACGCACATACTGTTCTGTAAGGTTCCCATTGACTCCCATGTTAAAAAAAAAAAAAAAAAAACATTCTTCGCGTTTCAATACGGTTTTTCACCCGGACCAAAAACCGTGGTAGGCTACGGTTTTGGGTATTGGAAAAAACTGACAAAACCGTACAGGGTGCAAAACGGACACAACGGGTGCATCTTTCGGCATACGGTTTTGAATGGAGAGTCAATGCATACGTTTTCAATACGGTTCCGTACGGTTTCAAATTGAAAACGTATACAGGAACTGTATTGCAAAAACGTGGTGTTTTTCTCTTTACCTTAAAAAAAAGTAAAAAAAAAATACCCTGTTATTTTGCCCAACCCACGATTCAGTTTTAGTGGCATTTTTTTCTTTTCAAAAATAGTAGGTTTTAATCTTGGCGTTTTGTTTCTTTTGCGTTTTTATTATATGACAAGTCATGGGATTCGTTCATGATGTGACTCAAGAATTTCTATTGACAAAATTGTCAACCCACATGGCGTTTGTTTATTTTTTCGTCCCGTAAACTATGGGAGAGAAACACCAAGATATTGTCCAAAGAAAATGCCATAGTCTCACATGCTGAGATTTTGGAAAACTGCAACTGAGCCGAAAATCACAGAAAAATTCACCTATATATAAATCCAAACTATGGGTAATCCCATAATTAAAATATTTATCTTTCAAAACGTGCTGCAAAAATTGAATAGATTTGGTGTCACTAAAATAAATTCTCATAGATAAAAGTAATAATAGAGGGATAAATATCCAGTATAATAGGGGTACTCCAGTGGAAAACATTATTTTTTTTTTTTAATCAACTGGTGCTAGAAAGTTAAACAGATTTGTAAATAACTTCTATTTAAAAATCATAACCCTTCCAGTACTTATCAGCTCCTGTATGTTCCACATGAAGTTGTATAGTTCTTTTCTTCTGCCTGACCACAGTGCTCTCTGCTGACACCTGACCTCCATGTCAGGAAATGTCCAGAGCAAGAGCAATTCCCCATAAAAAACCTCTCCTGCTCTGGACAGTTCCTGACATGGACAGATGTGTCAGCAGAGAGCACTGTGGTCAGACAGAAAATAAATTTAAAGGGGTTATTTATATATATATATATATATATATATATATATATATATATATTAACTGGCTCCAGAAAGTGAAACAGATTTGTAAATTGCTACTATAAAGAAATCTTCATCCTTTCAGTACTTATGAGCTTCCGAAGTTGAGTTTGTCCTTTTCTAAGTGCTCTCTGATGACATGTGTCTCGGGAACCTCCCAGTTTAGAAGCAAATCCCCATAGCAAACCTTTTCTACTCTGTGCAGTTCCCGAGACAGACAGAGATGTCAGCAGAGAGCATTGTTGCCAGACAGAAAACAACAACTCAACTTCAGCAGCTGATAATTATTGAAAGGATTAAGATTTTTTTTAATAGAAGTAATTTACAAATCTGTTTAACTTTCTGGAGCCAGTTGATATAAAAAAAAGTTTTTTCCTGGAATATCCCTTTAAAAAGAAAAGAACTTCCTTTGTAGTATACAGCAGCTGATAAGTACTTGAAGGATTAAGATTTTTAAATAGAAGTAACTTACAAATCTGTTTAACTTTTTGGCACCAGTAGATTAAAAAAAATATATATTGTTTTCCGCCAGAGTACCCCTTTAACCCCTTAAGAACCACGGACGTATGAGTACGTCCCTGCGCCCTGGGTCTTAAGGACCAGGGACGTACTCATACGTCCCAGCGAATTTCGCATCCCGCCGCGCGCTGGGCGGGTTGCGAAACCGGTGCCTGCTGAAATCATTCAGCAGGCGTCCCAGGCAAACGCCGAGGGGGGTCCCGTGACCCCCACATGTCGATGATTGCCGCAAATCCGGGTCATTACGGGTCTATGGTGACCCGGTGACCCGGAATATAAGGGGGATCGCGGGTGTCTAAGACACCCACAATCCCCCTGAAGAGATAGGAGTGAGGTGGCAGGGGTGCCACCCCTCCTATCCCTGCTATTGGTGGTCTAGACGCGACCACCAATAGCAGATCGGGGCTGGGGGGTTAACTTTCATTTTCCCCGTTCTGCCCACCCACAATAGGCGAGGCAGAACGGGGAAACGACAGAAGACCGGCGCCGGAGTCCACTTACCGATCTGCGGAGGCTGCGGGCGACGATTGGAGATCGGCGGGCGGCGATGTCGTGCAGCAAGCTCCCTGGATCCGAAGGAAGCTGATAAGTTGCCTAGCAACATCTGGAGGGCTGCAGTCCGAGACCACTATATAGCGGTCTCTATACTGTAGCACTCCAGATGTTGCAAAACTACAACTCCCAGCATGCCCAGACAGCTGTTTGGGCATGCTGGGAGTTGTAGTTTTGCAACAGCTGGAGGGCTGCATTTTGAGACCACTATATGGTAGTCTCTGAACTATAGCCCTCCAGATCTTGCAAAACTACAACTCCTAGCATGCCCACACAACTGTTTGCTGTCTGGGCATGCTGAGATTTGAAGTTTTGCAGCATCTGGAGGGCCACAGTTTGCAGTGTTTTCTATACTGTAGCTCTCCAGACGTTGCAAAACTGTAAATCCCAGCATGCTGGGAGTTGTAGTTGCGATCCCTCCAGCGGTTGCATAACTACATCTCCCAGCATGCCCTTCGGTGATCAGTACACGCTGGGAGTTGTAGTTTTGCAACAGTTGGAGGCACACTGGTTGGAAAATATTGAGTTAGATAACAGTACCTAACTGAAGATTTTCCAACCAGTGTGCCTCCAGCTGTTGCAAAAGTACAACTCCCAGCATGCACGGTCTGTCAGTACATGCTGGGAGTTGTAGTTTTGAAACAGCTGGAGGTTTGCACCCCCCCCCCCCCCATGTCAACGTACAGGGTACATTCACACGGGCAGGCTTACAGTAAGTTTTCTGCTTCAAGTATGAGCTGCGGCAAATTTTTCGCCGCAGCGCAAACTCCTTGCAGGGACCTCACTGTAAACCTCTGCCAGTGTGAATGTACCCTAAAAACACTACACTACACTGACACAGAATAAAGGGTAAAACACAACATATACACCCCTTACACTGTCCCCCCCAATAAAAATTAAAAACGTATTGTACGGCAGTGTTTCCAAAACGGAGCCTCCAGCTGTTGCAAAACAACAACTCCCAGCATTTCTGGACAGCCACTGACTGTCCAGGCATGCTGGGAGTTTAGCAACAGCTGGAAGCACCCTGTTTGGGAATCACTGGTGTAGAATACCCCTATGCAATCCCTAATTTAGTCCTCAAATGCGCATGGCGCTCTCTCACTTCGGAGCCCTGTCGTATTTCAAGGAAACAGTTTAGGGCCACATATGGGGTATCTCCGTACTCGGAAGAAATTACACTACACATTTTGGGGGGCTTTTTCTCCTTTTACCCCTTATGAAAAGGAAAAGTTGGGGTCTACACCAGCCTGTTAGCGTAAAAAAAAATGTTTTTACACTAACAAGGTGGTGTTGCCCTTTACTTTTTATTTTCCCAAGAGGTAAAAGGAAAAAAAGACCCCCAAAATTTGTAACGCAATTTCTCCTGAGTACAGAAATACCCCAGATGTGGGCGTAAAATGCTCTGCGGACGCACAACAAGGCTCAGGAGTGAGAGCTCACTATGTACATTTGAAGCCTAAATTGGTGATTTGCACAGGGGTGGCTAATTTTACAGCGGTTTTGACATAAACGCAAAAAAATAAATACCGACATGTGACCCCATTTTGGAAACTACTCCCCTCACGGAATGTAACAAGGGGTATAGTGAGCATTAACACCCCACAGGTGTTTGACAAATTTTCGTTAAAGTTGGATGGGAAAATAAAAAAAAAAAAAAATTTTCACTAAAATGCTGGTGTTACCCAAAACTTTTCATTTTCACAAGGGAAAATAGGAAAAAAGCCCCCCAAAATTTGTAACCCCATTTCTTCTGAGTAAGAAAATACCCCAAATGTGGATGCAAAGTGCTCGGCGGGCGAACTACAATGCTCAGAACAGAAGGAGCGCCATTGGGATTTTGAAGAGAAAATGTGTCCGGAATTGAAGGCCACGTGTGTTTACAAAGCCCCCATAGTACCAGAACAATGGACCCCCAACATGTGACCCCATTTTTGAAACTACACCCCTCATGTAATGTAATAAGGGGTGCAGTGAGCATTAACGCCCCACAGGTGTCTGACAGATTTTTGGAACAGTGGTCTGTGAAAATGAAAAATTGTATTTTTCATTTGCTCAGCCCACTGTTCCAAAGACCTGTCAAATGTCAGTGGAGTGTAAATGCTCAATGCACTCCTTATTAAATTCTGTGAGGGGTGTAGTTTCCAAAATGGGGTCACGTGGGGGGGGTCCACTGTTCTGGCACCACGGGGGGCTTTGTAAACGCACATGGCCCCTGACTATCATTCCAAACAAATTCACTCTTCAAAAGCTCAATGGCGCTCCTCCTCATCTGAGCATTGTAGTTCAACCGCAGGGCATTTGACGTCCACACATGGGGTATTTCCATACTCAGAAGAAATGGGGTTACAAATTTTGGGGGGTATTTTCTGCTATTAACCCTTGCAAAAATGTTAAATTCTGGGGGAAACACACATTTCAGTGAAAATTATTATTATTTTTTTTTACATATGCAAAAGTTGTGAAACCCCTGTGGGGTATTAAGGCTCACTTTATTCCTTTTTATATTCCTCAAGGGGTCTAGTTTCCAAAATGGTATTCCATGTGTTTTTTTTGCTGTTCTGGCACCATAGGGGCTTCCTAAATGCGACATGCCCCCCGACCAAAATTTGCTCTCAAAAAGCCAAATATGACTCCTCTTCTGAGCATTGTAGTTCGCCAGTAGTACACTTCAGGTCAACTTATGGGGTACCTCCATACTCAGAAGAGATGGGGTTACAAATTTTGGGGGGTATTTTCTGCTATTAACCCTTGCAAAAATGTGGAATTTTGGGGGGAAACACACATTTTAGTGAAAAATTTTGTGGTTTTTTTACATTTTTTTTCATTTTTTTTTACGTTCCTCAAGGGGTCTAGTTTCCAAAATGGTATGCCAGGTGTTTTTATTTTTTTTTTGCTGTTCTGGCACCATAGGGGCTTCCTAAATGCAACATGCCCCCCAAAAACCATTTCAGAAAAACGTACTCTCCAAAATCCCCTTGTCGCTTCTGAGCCCTCTACTGCGCCCACCGAACACTTTACATAGACATATGAGGTATGTGCTTACTCGAGAGAAATTGGGCTACAAATACAAGTATAAATTTTCTCCTTTTACCCCTTGTAAAAATTAAAAAATTGGGTCTACAAGAACATGCAAGTGTAAAAAATGAAGATTGTGAATTTTCTCCTTCACTTTGCTGCTATTCCTGTGAAACACCTAAAGGGTTAAAACGCTGACTGAATGTCATTTTGAATACTTTGGGGGGTGTAGTTTTTATAATGGGGTCTTTTATGGAATATTTCTAATATGAAGACCCTTCAAATCCACTTCAAACCTAAACTGGTCCCTGAAAAATAGTGAGTTTGAAAATTTTGTGGAAAATTGCTGCTGAACTTTGAAGCCCTCTGATGCCTTCCAAAAGTAAAAACTTAAAAAAAAATAATAAAAAAATCAAAACCGAAAGACCAGGGAGTCAGGAGTTTGTGTAAAAAATATATAAATAGATATAAATAAATATAAATAGACAGACAAAAATCACAACAATAATAATGAAACAATAATAGCACAATGGAATCATATAAACATATATATATATATATATATATATATTTATATATATAATATAATTATCGCATGTGGTGTGAATATACCACCACAAGCGACTCAAGCAATCACACCGCCTAGTCTCCGGTGCGGCATTCAACAACGCAAGTTGGATATTATTTTAACCCCAATTATTTGGACCAGGCCATTTTACACCTTAGGACCGGAGCGTTTTTTGAACATCTGACCACTGTCACTTTAAACATTAATAACTCTGGAATGCTTTTACCTATCATTCTGATTCCGAGATTGTTTTTTCGTGACATATTCTACTTTATGTTATTGGTAAAATTTTGTCGATACTTGCATCGTTTCATAGTGAAAAATTTCAAAATTTGCTGAAAAAATTGAAAATTTTGCATTTTTCGAACTTTGAAGCTCTCTGCTTGTAAGGAAAATGGATATTCCAAATTAAAAAAAAATTTATTCACCTATACAATATGTCTACTTTATGTTTGCATCATAAAATTAATGAGTTTTTACTTTTGGAAGACACCAGAGGGCTTCAAAGTTCAGCAGCAATTTTCCAATTTTTCACAAAATTTTCAAACTCACTATTTTTCAGGGACCAGTTCAGGTTTGAAGTGGATTTGAAGGGTCTTCATCTTAGAAATACCCCATAAATGACCCCATTATAAAAACTGCACCCCCCAAAGTATTCAAAATGACATTCAGTCAGCGTTTTAACCCTTTAGGTGTTTCACAGGAATAGCAGCAAAGTGAAGGAGAAAATTCACCATCTTCATTTTTTACACTCGCATGTTCTTGTAGACCCAATTTTTGAATTTTTACAAGGGGTAAAAAGAGAAAATTTATACTTATATTTGTAGCCCAATTTCTCTCGAGTAAGCACAAACCTCATATGTCTATGTAAAGTGTTCGGCGGGCACAGTAGAGGGCTCAGAAGCGAAAGAGCGACAAGGGAATTTTGGAGAGTACGTTTTTCTGAAATGGTTTTTGGGGGGCATGTTGCATTTAGGAAGACCCCTTGGGAAACGTAACAAGGGGTAAAGTGAACCTTAATACCCCACAGGTGTTTCACGACTTTTGCATATGTAAAAAAAATATATATATTTTTCACTAAAATGTGTGTTTCCCCCCAAATTTCACATTTTTGCAAGGGTTAATAGCAGAAAATACCCCCCAAAATTTGTAACCCCATCTCTTCTGAGTATGGAGGTACCCCATAAGTGGACCTGAAGTGCACTACGGGCGAACTACAATGCTCAGAAGAGAAGGAGTCATATTTGGCTTTTGGAGAGCAAATTTTGGTCGGGGGGCATGTCGCATTTAGGAAGTCCCTATGGTGCCACAACAGCAAAAAACCCTCACGTGGCATACCATTTTGGAAACTAGACCCCTTGAGGAACGTAACAAGGAATAAAGTGAGCCTTAATACCCCACAGGGGTTTCACGACTTTTGCATATGTAAAAAAATATATATTTTTTTCACTAAAATGTGTGTTTCCCCCCAAATTTCACATTTTTGCAAGGGTTAATAGCAGAAAATACCCCCCAAAATTTGTAACCCCATCTCTTCTGAGTATGAAGGTACCCCATAAGTGGACCTGAAGTGCACTACGGGCGAACTACAATGCTCAGAAGAGAAGGAGTCATATTTGGCTTTTGGAGAGCAAATTTTGCTCGGGGGGCATGTCGCATTTAGGAAGCCCCTATGGTGCCAGGACAGCAAAATAACCCCCACATGGCATACCATTTTGGAAACTAGACCCCTTGAGGAACATAACAAGGTGTACAGTGAGCATTTACCCCCCACTGGTGTCTGTCAGAACTTTGGAACAGTGGGCTGTACAAAATTTTTAATTTGCACAGCCCACTCTTCCAAAGATCTGTCAGACACCTATGGGGTGTAAATTCTCACTTCACCCCTCATTATATTCCGTGAGGGGTGTAGTTTCCGAAATGGGGTCACATGTGTGGTTTTTTTTTTTTTGCGTTTGTCAAAACCGCTGTAACAATCAGCCACCCCTGTGCAAATCACCTCAAATGTACATGGTGCACTCTCCCTTCTGAGCCTTGTTGTGCGCCCCCAGAGCACTTTGCGCCCACATATGGGGTATCTCCGTACTCGGGAGAAATTGCATTACAAATTTTGGGGGGCGTTTTTCCCTTTTACCTCTTGTCAAAATGAAAAGTAAAGGGCAACACCAGCGTGTTAGTGTAAAAAATGTATTTTTTTACAATAACACGCTGTTGTAGACCCCAACTTCACCTTTTCATAAGGGGTTAAAGGAGAAAAATCCCCCCAAAATTTGTAACACAATTTCTCCCGAGTACGGCGATACCCCATATGTGACCCTAAACTGTTGCCTTGAAATACGACAGGGCTCCAAAGTGAGAGCGCCATTCGCATTTGAGGCCTGAATTAGGGACTTGCATAGGGGTGGACATAGGGGTATTCTACGCCAGTGATTCCCAAACAGGGTGCCTCCAGCTGTTGCAAAACTCCCAGCATGCTTGGACAGTCAACGGCTGTCCAGCAATACTGGGAGTTGTTGTTTTGCAACAGCTGGAGGCTCCATTTTGGAAACAGTGGCGTACCGGACGTTTTTCATTTTTATTGGGAGGGGAGGGGGGCTGTGTAGGGGTATGTGTATATGTAGTGTTTTTTACATTTTATTTTATTTTGTGGTAGTGTAGTGTAGTGTTTTTAGGGTACAGTCACACGGGTGGGGGATTACAGCGAGTTCCTGCTGCGAGTTTGAGCTGCCGCGCAAAATTTGCTGCATCGCAAACTTGCAGCCTGATACTCACTGTAAGCCCCCTGCCCATGTGAATGTACCCTGTACATTCACAGGGGGGGGGGGACCTCCAGCTGTTACAAAACTACAACTCCCAGCATGCACAGTTTATCAGTGCATGCTGGTAGTTATAGTTTTGCAACAGCTGGAGGCACACGGTTGGGAAACACTGAGTTAGGAAACAGACAATGTTTCCCAACCAGTGTGCCTCCAGTTGTTGCAAAACCACAACTCCCAAACATTCTCAGGCATGCTGGGAGTAGTAGTTTGGCAACATCTTTAGAGCCAGATGTTGCCGAACTACAACTCCCAGCATGCTGGGAGTTGTAGTTTTGCAACATCTGGAGGACTACAGTTTGCAGACCACTAATACAGTGGTTCCCAATCTGTGCCCTTCCAGATGTTGCAAAACTAGAACTCCCAGTATGCCAAAACTGTCCAGGCATGCTGGGAGTTGTAGTTCTGCAACATCTGAAGGGCCAGATGTTACAGAACTACAACTCCCAGCATGCCTGGACAGTAAGGGCATGCTGAGGATGTGTAGTTTTGCAACATCTGGAAGGGCACAGTGGTCTCCAAACTGTGGACCTCCAGATGTTGCAAAACTGCAACTCCCAGCATGCCCAGAAGCCATGGGCTGTCTGGGCATGCTGGGAGTTGTAGTTTACAGGGTCCCAATACAGCAATGCATGTCGCTTTTCGGCGACGTGCATTGCTGTAAAGGGCCCGACCGCGGCTGAAGATCTACTCACCTGTCGCCGCCGCCGCCATCTTCCTCGCCGGGATCCGGGTCTTCAGGGACGAGGTAAGTACCGGGGCCGGTCCCCAGCACTCCCCCGTCCCCCGCCGCGTCCTCCGGTCTTCCTCCCGTCCTCTCCGGACTTCAAGGGGCCGGGCAGGACAGGAGGAAGTAACCGCCCCCCCTCCTGCGATTGGTCGGTTAGTTAACCGACGGATCGCAGGGGATCGGAGGAGGTGGCCGGCTTGCCACCTCGCTCCGATACTTCAGCATGGTCCTGGCTGTCTGTGACAGCCGGTATCATGCGAAATTACCGGGCGGTCGGGTCCCAGAGACCCGATCAGCCCGGTATCGCCGCAGATCGCAAGGGCGATTTCCCCCCTCGGCGATTTCCTACATGGCCCCCCTCGGCGTTTGCCCTGGATGCCTGCTGAAGGATTTCAGCAGGCATCCAGTTCCGATCTCTGCCCGGCGAGCGGCAGAGACCGGAAATACAACAGAACGTTCTCTAACGTCCTTGGGCATTAAAGCCCAGGTAGTGAGGACGTTAGAGAATGTCCTATGTCCTTAACAGGTTAATATATACAGTATAAAGACCTATAAGATGCTATGTATGTTGGTTCAAAAGAGTAAAAAATAGATTTGTATATCAATGCATTATTAAATGAAAAATAAACGGTGCGGTAAAACAAATCGCAACTGACCAGAAGGTGAAGTATGGACACTATTTAGAGAAAAAAATTAACTAGGATAACTAGTGTGGTATTGAATACAGCACCCGGCGAAAACGCAGGGTGTGAATATTCGTAAAGATCCAAATATACAAACATTATATAAATAAAAGATGCGAAATTTTCTGTATGCAGAAAGCAAGGAAAAACAAAAAGCGGAAAATGAATAATAAAACATAAAAAATGGATACACAGTGGGGCGCTCCAGGGTGAACAGCGCAGAAGGAACAACGAAAAAAAAAATATCAAGATATAATATTTTGGTAATTAGTCCATTGAAAGAAATGGAAAGTTTTTTAAAACCTAATTTATCAGATTATTTAACTGTATCGATACATTCATTAAAACCTTGAGGGTGCAAAGTATGTAGTTTGTGGATCCTGAAGGATTCACGATTATTTAATCTTTGTATTCTGTTAGGTAAATGAATGGGGATAGTTTCTAAAATAATAAATTTCAAAGTTTCAGTATTTTTTTGATGGTGAAGAGTGAAATGTCGGGACAAACTATGCAACAAAAAACCATGTTTTATGTTCCATCTGTGTTTGTTCATCCTGGAGCGCACCGTTTGTGTGGTGCGGCCAACGTATTGGCGGTCGCAACCACAGGTTAATAGATAGATAGCAAAAGTGGTGTCGCAATTTAGTGAGTCTTTTATTTTAAATGTTTGTTGTGTGGAAAAAGAAGAGAAAGTATCAGTTTGGATGATCCATTCGCAACAAAGGCAGCGACTTTTTTTACAAGGGAAACAATACGGTTTAATGGAACAGGTGTTCTGTGGTGTACGATGTTCGGAAAATCTACTGGGGGCTAATAAATTGCTAAGATTTTTGGAACGTCTATAGGTGACATTAGGAACTGGGGGAATTATTTGGTTTAGAATTTTATCATTTTGAATGATGGGCCAGTTTTTAGTTAGTATTTTTCTGATATTAGATGCCTCAATATTGAAATATTTTCCTTGCTTTCTGCATACAGAAAATTTAGCATCTTTTATTTATATAATGTTTGTATATTTGGATCTTTACGAATATTCACACCCTGCGTTTTCGCCGGGTGCTGTATTCAATACCGCACTAGTTATCCTAGTTCATTTTTTTCTCTAAATAGTGTCCATACTTCACCTTCTGGTCAGTTGCGATTTGTTTTACCGCACCGTTTATTTTTCATTTAATAATGCATTGATATACAAATCTATTTTTTACTATTTTGAACCAACATACATAGCATCTTATAGGTCTTTATACTGTATATATTAAAATAATATCCAACTTGCGTTGTTGAATGCCGCACCGGAGACTAGGCGGTGTGATTGCTTGAGTCGCTTGTGGTGGTATATTCACACAACATGCGATAATTATATTATATTATATATATATATATATATATATATATATATATATGTTTATATGATTCCATTGTGCTATTATTGTTTCATTATTATTGTTGTGATTTTTGTCTGTCTATTTATATTTATTTATATCTATTTATATATTTTTTACACATTGTCACTTTCTTATGTGGATTTGTAATTTTATGTAACAACCCTTTCAAAAAGTACTCTAATGGTTAATTCCTGGAGGTATATATACTTGTTACCAGCCTTCTCTTGTCATGCCTGATGAAGCTGCGCATGCGCAGCGAAACGCGTTGCATCTAATAAATCCATTGATTTTACTTGGCTGCCTGATGGTTCCTCTCTGCGCCAGACAAACTCATGACTCCCTGGTCTTTCGGTTTTGATTTTACTCTCACCCAGGAGGGCTGCAGTGGACCTTCTCCTTTACTTCTTCTGCACTTTACCTTGTTGTGTGTGGGCGCACAACCAACTTTGGTAAGCGGCTTGGGAATTACCGTCCCCTACCCCCACCAACAAGATCTACTGATCCCGCACATGAGGCGCCTTCCTCCCTCTCTCTAAAAGTAAAAACTTGTCAATTTTATGATGCAAACATAAAGTAGACATATTGTATATGTGAATAAAAAAATGTATATGGAATATCCATTTTCCTTACAAGCAGAGAGCTTCAAAGTTAGAAAAATGCAAAATTTTCAATTTTTTCATAACATTTTGGAATTTTTCACCAAGAAAGGATGCAAGTTACCAAAAAAATTTCCACCCTGTTAAAGTAGAATATGTCACGAAAAAACTATCTCGGAATCAGAATGATAACTAAAAGCATTCCAGAGTTATTAATGTTTAAAGTGACAGTTTTCAGACGTTCAAAAAACGCTCTGGTCCTAAGGTGTAAAATGGCCTGGTCCTTAAGGGGTTAAGTAAACATACCAATCTTATATCACAAGCACTACTATCTTGATGGAGGATGTAGGAACTTTCTTGAGTGTGGGTTTTGGGCCCTGGGATCTGTACTGAACAAATAAAGATAATACACAAGGTAGGTCCTTCATATATTTTTTGTTTCTGTGATTCTTGGAAATGACCACGGAGCCAAGAAAAAAAAAAACAGTCAAGGAAGAGTGCAAAAACACCAAAGGAAAAATGCCATGAGGAAAAAGTGTTTCATATTTCCTTATTGACTATTAGCTAACAGCTAGGCATTTTCTGTGGAAAAAAACAAAAAACAAAACACCATGCATCAATTGGCGTTTAAAAAAAGAGGCTGGAAACAAACAGGCTTTAAAATATATACCATACTCACTGCATGGCTCTCTGGGTGGAAAACATTTAATGTATTTTTAGTTATTGGTGTTTTTTCCCCTCGGTTATTCAATACAAGTGCTTGAGTCACATGATGAAATAATTAGATTACCTCTCATGATCTTGTTCACTGCCCCATCATGATAAACCACCCCCTGCTTTTATTTTTATAACTTTTTTCGTTTTCCACCTTGATATTGCTCTGTATTTTCTGCTCAGTCTCAGTCAGATTCACAGACTGGGAAGGGGCGTTCCCCAGCAGGTGTGACATCATCTGAAGCCATACAGGAGAACATCCTCTCTCATTCTGCTACATACAGCCCAGAGCAGTTCTGTGTGAGATGAGCTATGGTTGGCTAAGGCTGCACACACACACACACACACACACACATACATACTCCCTCCCCCCTCAGCACTCCAGACTGCATTTCCTGATTTTGGACTACTGCCAGGCCAGCAGGAGTGCAAAGTCTGTGCAAGAGATTGGGGGAAATGTGCTCTGGACAAGTAGGAAGACACCTAGTGGCAGCTTTTTTAAACACAGAAAAAACATAGAGAACTTTATTTTTTTTTAACTAAGTAAATTAAAAGATTTTTTAATTACCGTAAGGAGTGCAATAGGAAAAATCAGTTTTAACCACTTAAGGACCCAGGACGTACCTGTACGCCCTGAGTCCGCTCCCTTTCTATAACGCGGGGCCATGGCGTGGCATCATAGCAGTTCAGCAGAGAGCAATGTGGTTGTGACAGAAAATTAATTTCAAAAGAAAAGAATTTCCTCTGTAGTATACAGCCGCTAATAAGTATTAAGAATTTTGAATAGAAGTAATTTACAAATCTGTTTAACTTTCTGGCACCAGTTGATTTAAAAAAAAAGTTTTCCATTTAACCAATTAGGGACTCAGGGCGATATCTATTAGCAGGCACCCCGTACAGGGTGCATTCATACGGGCGGGTTTACAGTGAATTTCCTGCTTCAAGTTTGAGTTGCAGCAAATTTTCCGCCACATCACAAACTCCTAGCGGGAAACTCACCGTAAACCCCCGCCAGTGTGAATGTACCCTAAAAACATTACACTACACTTACACATAATAAAGGGTAAAATACTACATATACACCCCCTTACACTGTCTCCCCCCCAAAAAAATGAAAAATGTATCGTACGGCAGTGTTTCCAAACAGAGCCTCCAGCTGTTACAAAACAACAATTCACAGCATTTCCAGACAGCCACTGACTGTCCAGGCATGCTGGGAGTTTAGCAACAGCTGGAGGCACCCTGTTTGGGAATCACTGGTGTAGAATACCCCCATGTCCACTCCTGTGCAATCCCTAATTTAGTCCTCAAATGCACATGACACTCTCTCACTTTAAAGCCCTGTCGTATTTCAAAGAAACAGTTTAGCTCCACATATGGGGTATTTCCGTACTCAGGAGAAATTGCGCTACAATTTTTGGGGATCTTTTTCTCCTTTTACCCCTTATTAAAAGGAAAAGTTGGGGTCTACACCAACCTGTTAGTGTACATTTTTTTTGTATTTTTTACACTAACAGGCTGGTGTTGCCCCATACTTATATTTTTCACAAGAAGTAAAAGGAAACAAAGACCCTCAAAATTTGCAACGCAATTTCTCCTGAGTACGGAAATACCCCATATGTGGACGTAAAAAGCTCTGCGGAAGCACAACAAGGCTCAGGAGTGAGAGTGCACTATTGATGATTTGCACAGGGGTGGCTGATTTTACAGCGGTTCTGACATAAACAAAAAAAAGATAGATACATGTGGGGGGGTCCGCTGTTCTGGTAGTACGGGGGCCTTGAAACGCACATGGCCCCCGACTTCTATTCCAACCAATTTCTCTCTCAAAAAGCCAAATGGTGCTCCTTCTCTTCTGAGCCCTGTAGTTCACCAGCAGAGCACTTTACATCCACATATGGGGTATTTATATACTCAGA
The DNA here is from genome assembly GCF_029499605.1 of Hyla sarda. Taxonomy (NCBI): domain Eukaryota; kingdom Metazoa; phylum Chordata; class Amphibia; order Anura; family Hylidae; genus Hyla; species Hyla sarda. The sequence goes on along the minus strand of NC_079194.1, from coordinate 250,452,045 downwards.
AGAAATGGTGTTACAAATTTTGGGGGGCTTTTTCTCCTATTACCCCTTGTGAAAATAAAAACTTTGGGGTAACACCAGCATTTTAGTGAAAAAAATCTGATTTTTCATATTCACATACAACTTTAACTAAAATTTGTCAAGCACCTGTGGGGTGTTAAGGCTCACTATACCCCTTGTTACGTTCTGTGAGGGGTGAAGTTTCCAAAATGGGGTCACATGTGGGTGATTTTTTTTTTGCTTTTATGTCAGAACCTCTGTAAAATCATCCACCCCTGTGCAAATCACCAATTTAGACCTCAAATGTACATGGCGCTCTCTCACTCCTGAACTTGTTGTGCGCCCGCAGAGCACTTTACACCTACCTACATATGGGGTATTTCCGTACTCAGGAGAAATTACGCTACAAATTTTGGGGGTCTTTTTATCCTTTCACCTCTTGTAAAAATTAAAAATATGGGGCAACACCAGCATATTAGTGTAAAATGTTTTATTTTTTACATTAACATGCTGGTGTAGACCCAAACTTTAACTTTTCTTATGGGGTAAAAGGAGAAAAAGCCCCCCAAAATTTGTTAGGCAATTTCTCCTGAGTACAGAAATACCCCATATGTGGCCCTAAACTGTTGCCTTCAAATACGACAGGGCTCCGAAGTGAGAGAGTGTCATGCGCATTTGAGGCCTAAAGTAGGAATTTGCATAGGCACGGACACGGCAGTGTTCCCCAAACAGCGTGCCTCCAGCTGTTGCAAAACTCCCAGCATGCCTGAACAGTCAATGGCTGTCCGGCAATGCTGGGAGTAATTTTGCAACAGCTGGAGGCTCCATTTTGGAAACACTGACATATGAGACGTTTTTAAATTTTAGTTGGGGGGTGGGGGTGGGGGGGTGTTCAATGTAAGGGGGTGTATATATAGTGTTTTTCCCTTTTTTTGCGTAGTGTAGTGTTTTTAGGGTACATTCAAATGGGCAAGGGTTCACAGCAAGTTTCCCGCTGGGAAACTTGCTGTAAACCTCCGCCCGCCCGTGTGTATGTACCCTGTACTTTCACATCGGGGGGGGGGGGGGGGGGGGATATACTTCAACTGTTGCAAAACTACAACTCCCGACATGCACTGACAGACGGAGGCACACTGGTTGGGAAACACTAGGTTAGGTAACAGACTACCGCAGTGTTTCTGCACCCGGGTACCTCCAGCTGTAGCAAAACTACAACTCCCAGCATGCATGGTCTGTCAATGCATGCTGGGAGTTGTAGTTTTGCAACAGTTGGAGGCACACAGGTTGGGAAACACTGAGTTAGGAAACAGACAGTGTTTCCCAACCAGTGTGCCTTCAGTTGTTGCAAAATTACAACTCCCAGCATGCCCGGACAGCCGAAGGGCATGCTGGGAGTTGTAGTTTTGCAAAATCTGGCCCTTCAGATGTTGCCGTACTACAACTCCTGGGCATGCTGGGAGTTGTAGTTGTGAAAGTATGCAGCAATGCAGCAGTGAAGATCACTTACCAGATTTTCACTGCTGCATTCTGCTGCCGCCGGTCCTCCCAGCCGCTGGTCCCCCTCCGGTCCCCCGCTGTCTGCTGCCGGTCCTCCCTGCCGCTGGTCCCCCTCCGGTCCCCCATTGTCTACCGCTGTCCTGCCGGTAACCTCCGCCATCTTTGCCCCGTTCTGCCGGGACTTCCAGAGCGGGCAGAGCGAGGATCTCAACTTTGACACCATCACCCGCTCCCAGTCCCCCCCGCCCCTGCCCGGCGATTTGCCGCTGATCGGCCAATCGCAGGGGATAGCAGGAGGTGGCACCCCTGCCACCTCGCTCCTATTCTTTTGGATGATCGCAGCTTCCGAACATCCCTATTTTCCGAGCTATCGGGTCACCAGAGACCCGATCAGCCCGGAAATGCCGTGATTTGCTGGTCAGGACCCCCCTGGGCGATATGTCGGGATAGCTGCTGATAGATATCAGCAGTCATCCCGTTCCGATCACCGCGTCCGGAGACGCAGTCATCAAGAAACGCAGCACCGTAAATGTACGGCGCTGTGCGCGAAGTGGCACTTAGCAGCGCTGTACATTTAGGGCGCTCGTCATTAAGGGGTTAACGAAAAGTCGTCAAACACCTGTGGGGTGTTAAGGCTCGCTGTACCCCTTGTTATGTTCATTGAGGGGTTTAGTTTCCCAAATAGTATGCCATGTGGGTTTTTTTTTTTTTTTTTTTTTGCTGTTCTGGCACTATAGAGGCTTCCTAAATGTGACATGCCCCCCAAAAACCATTTCAGCAAAATTTGCTTTCCAAAAGCCAAATGTGACTCCTCCTCTTCTGAACATTGTAGTGCGCCCACAGTGCACTTGACGTTCACACATGGGATATTTCCATACTCAGAAGAGATAGGGTTACAAATTTTGGGGGACATTTTCTCCTATTACCGCTTGTAAAAATGTAAAATTTGGGGAAAAAACAGCATTTTAGTGAAAAAATAATAATTTTCATTTACACATCCAAATTTAATGAAAAGTCGTCAAACACCTGTGGAGTGTTAAGGCTCACTGGACCGCTTGTTATGCTCCTTGAGGAGTGTAATTTCCAAAATAGTATGCCATGTGTTTTTTTTTTTTTGTTTGTTTGTTTTTTGCTGTTCTGGCACCATAGGGGCTTCCTAAATGTGACATGCCCCCCATAAACCACTTCAGAAAAACTCACTCTCCAAAATCCCATTCTCGCTCCTTCCCTTCTGGTCCCTCTACTGCACCCACCTAACACTTGGCATACACATATGAGATATTTCCTTACTTGAGAGAAATTGGGTTACAAATTTTAGGGTGATTTCTCTCCTTTTACCCCTTGTAAAAATTCAAAAACTGGGTCTACAAGAACATGCAGGTGTAAAAAATGAAGATTTTGAATTTTCTCCTTCACTTTGCTGCTATTCCTGTGGAACACCTAAAGGGTTAACACACTTACTGAATGTCATTTTGTATACTTTGAGGGGTGCAGTTTTTATAAGGGGGTCATTTATGGGGTATTTCTAATATGAAGGCCCCTCAAATCCATTTCAAAAGTGAACTGGTCCCTGAAAAATTCAGATTTTGAATTTTTTTTCTAAAATTGGAAAATTGCTGCTGAACTTTGAAGCCCTCTGATGTCTTCCAAATGTAAAAACGTGTCAACTTTATGATGCAATCATAAAGTAGACATATTGTATATGTTAATCAATATATAATTTATTTGGGATGTTCATTTTCCTTATATGCAGAGAGTTTCAAAGTTAAAAAAATCAAAATTTTCAGATTTCTAAATTACAAGACATTATGTAAATGTCGACGAAATTTTTCCACTAACATAACATAGAATATGTCACGAATAACAATCTCGGAATCAGAATGAAAAGTAAAAGCATACCAGAGTTATTAATGCTTAAAGTGACAGTGGTCAGATGTGCAAAAAATGCCTGGGTCCTTAAGGTGAAAATGGGCTGGGTCCTTAAGGGGTTAAAAGCGTAGAGTCACATGTAGCACATGTCATGAACGGGGGTGGGCAGGGAGAAGTGAGCCCTAAGCTGTCCCTAAGACATCTCTCCTTGCCTACTTGCTTAGACACCCTAGCGGTGAATGACAACTTGGAGTCAGTCCCTTCCTTACACTAAAGTGCATGGGCATCAAAGTCAACAGAACTGTACAAAGTCAGTAAACAAGTCAGGAACATAATGGGAAGACAGGCTTCGGTGAAATGCCGGCTTTCAAATGGCACAGGACATAGTCGAACCAACAGGTGGGTAAATGTATATTTTTCTCATTCACCATGATCTTATTTTATTTTTAGATACATATTCTAATGTAGATTTTATTTATTATTATTTTTTATCTTATATTGAAATATATATGTTTTTTTGATATATGTACCTGTATGTTGTAATGTACCTGGTGATAAGGATACTCCCTTCTTTCCTTCTTTCCTATTCATTCATTTCCCTATCCCCTCCCTTCGTTCTTACGTATCTCCTTACTCCTTTCCTTCCTTCTTTCCCATTCATCCATTTCCCCATCTACTCCCTTTGTTCTTACGTATTTCCTTAATATTAGTATAAATTCACTACCCATATGTTCCTTGTTATGCCTGATGAAGCTGCTGTAGCAGTTAAACGCATTGCATGTTGGGAGAATAAACAACTCTAGCACTTTACCCACCTGTTGGTTCGACTATATCCTGCGCCATTTGAAAGCCGGCATTCCACCGAAGCCTGTCTTCTCATCCTCCATTGTTCAGCTCGGCTGGCTGCAGACATTACATGCGCTCACCATTGTTGTGTATGTGGTTACACAACTTCACCAGGTGAGCCTCTTTGCTACTTGCACTTATACCCCACGGGTTTCTCTTTTATTACACCATGGAGCGCTATATTTCTTATTTTTTATAGGAACATAATGGGACCAACAAACAGATATACAGTCATGACTGTAAATGTTGGCACCAATGACAGTTTTCAAGAAAATGAAGTACCGTATTTATCGGCGTATAACATGCACTTTTTAGGCTAAAATTTTTGCCGGCGCCGCTAGCCAGGGGGAGAGAAGCGGTTCCGACAGCCAGGGGGAGAGAAGGGGCAGCGGCACCCATTGCCGGCGCCGCTGCCCCGTTGCCTCCCCCCATCCCCGGTGGCATAATTACCTGTTGCCGGGGTCGGGTCCGCGCTGCTTCAGGCCTCCGGCGTGCGTCCCCTGCGTCGTTGCTATGCGCTGCACGGCGCATGACGTCAGTGCGCCGCGCTGTGCAGTACATAGCAACGACGCAGGGGACGCACGCCGGAGGCCTGAAGCAGCGCGGACCCTACCCCGGCAACAGGTAATTATCCCACCGGGGATGGGGGGAGGCAACGGGGCAGCGGCGCTGGCAATAGGTGCCGCTGCCCCTTCTCTCCCCCTGGCTGTCGGCACCGCTTCTCTTCCCCTGGCTATCGGCGCCGGCAATGGGGCGCCGGCACCGATAGTCAGGGGGACAGAACGGGCAGCGGCGCCGATAGCCAGGGAGAGAGAAGGGCCGGCAGCAGGGCTCTAGACCCCAGGAAAGGCAGGGGGAGAGAAGCGGGCAGCAACGGCCTCTCTCCCCCTGCCTTTCCTGGGGGTGTATCGGGGTATACACGCGCACACACGCACCCTCATTTTACCATGGATATTTGGGTAAAAAACTTTTTTTACCCAAATATCCTTGGTAAAAAGAGGGTGCGTGTTATTGGCCGGTGCGTGGTATACCCCGATAAATACGGTATTTCTGGCAGAAAAGGATTGCAGTAACACATGTTTTGCTATACACATGTTTATTCCCTTTGTGTGTCTTGGAACTAAACCAAAAAAGGAGGAAAAAAAGCAAATTGGACATAATGTCACACGTAACTTGTGAAATAGGCTGGATAAAATTATTGGTATCATCATTTGTTTTATATGCCCCCTCCCATAGACATGAATGGTGGGGGCGTGGTGTAACGTCACATCTCGGAGGCAGCGCCCCCGGCACGGAATGCCGTGGGCTGCACTGAGAATTGCCAGCGTCCCAGTGGCGGACCCCTGCGATCATACATCTTATCCCCTATTGGATAGGGTATAAGATGTACAGTCATGGCCCTAAATGTTGAAATCCCTGAAATTTTTCAAGAAAAAAAAAGTATTTCTAGCAGAAAAGGATTGCAGTAACACATGTTTTGCTATACACATGTTTATTCCCTGTGTGTGTATTGGAACTAAACAAAAAAAAGGGAGGAAAAAAGAAAATTGGACATAATGTCACACCAAACTCCAAAAATGGTATGGACAAAATTATTGGCACCCTTAACTTAATTGGTTGCACACCCTTTGGGAAAAATAACTGAAATCAGTTGCTTCCTTTAACCATCAATAAGCTTCTTACACCTCTCAGCCGGAATGTTGAAACCATTCTTCCTTTGCAAACTGCTCCAGGTCTCCCTTATTGAAAGGGCACCTTTTCCCAACAACAATTTTAAGATCTTTCTACAGGTGTTGAATGGGATTTAGATTGGGACTCATTCCTGGCCATTTTCGAACTCTCCAGTGCTTTGTTGCCATCCATTTCTGGGTGCTTTTTGACGTATGTTTGGGGTCATTGTCCTGCTGGAATACCCAAGATCTCGGACGCAAACCCAGCTTTCTTACACTGGACTATACAGTGCGACCCAAAATCCGTTGGTAATCCAAGATCAGATTTCATGAGGCCTTGCACACATTCAAGGCACCCAGTGCCAGAGGCAGCAAAACAACCCCAAAACATCATTGAACCTCCACCATATTTCACTGTAGGTACTGTGTTCTTTACTTTGAAGGTCTCATTCCATTTTCGGTAAACAGTAGAATGATGGGTTTTACCAAAAAGCTCTATCTTGGTCTCATCTGTCCACAAGAAGTTTTCCCTGAAGGATTTTGGCTTACTCAAGTTCATTTTGGCAAAATGTAGTCTTGCTTTTTTATGTCTCTGTGTCAGCAGTGGGGTCCTCCTGAGTCTCCTGCCATAGCGTTTCATTTCATTTAAATGTCGACGGATAGTTCGTGCTGACACTGATGCTCCCTGAGCCTGCAGGACAGCTTAAATATCTTTGGAACTTGTTTGGGGCTGCTTATCCACCATCCGGACTATCCTGCTTTGACACCTTTCATCAATTTTTCTCTTCCGTCCACGCCCAGAGAGATTAGCTACAGTGCCATGGGTTGCAAACTTTTTCATAATGTTGCGCACTGTGGACAAAGGAAAATCTAGATCTTTGGAGATGGACTTGTAACCTTGAGATTGTTGATATTTTTCCACAATTTTGGTTCTCAAGTCCTCAGACAGTTCTCTTCTCATCTTTCTGTTGTCCATGCTTAGTGTGGCACACACAGACACACAATGCAAAGACTAAGTGAACTTTTCTCCTTTTTATTTGATTTCAGGTGTGATTTTTATATTGCACACACCAGTTACTTGCCCCAGGTGAGTTTAATGGAGAATCACATGCTTGAAACAATCTTATTTATCCACAATTTTGAAAGGCTGCCAATAATTTTGTCCAGCCCATGTTTGGAGTTTGGTGTGACATTATGTTCAATTATCTTTTTTTCCTCCCTTTTTGGTTTAGTTCCAATACACACAAAGGGAATAAACATGTGTATAGCAAAACATGTGTTACTGCAATCCTTTTCTGTGAGAAATACCTAATTTTTTTGAAAAATTTCCAATGTTTAAGGCCATGACTGTATAAATACAAACAAGGCAGGCTATCACATTCTAACAAAAAACTGGTCAGGAAATCAAGGGCACTGTTCACACTGGACACAGAACAAGGAACACACTGGACACCCCACTCCAAGCATGGAGGGACATCAATACCAAAGTCAAATAGGCTCCTAGCCAGCGGGCACTCTCCATCGAGTGATCAGGATACTGGCCTAGGAGGAAACAGAAATACTAATACCCGACAAATGTACTAAAACAAAGCAGGCTAAAATCTAAATATCAAAAAAGACAGATAACAATGGTAAAAACTCAGGATATGTGTTCAAACAGACAAAGCTAAGGTGCGTAATAAACAAGTACACATCTAATTACCAGGCCAGAACAACACCTGAAGAGGCCTATTATACACTCCCAGGGCTGGAGGGTTAACTCTTCCCAAACCAGGGAGTATTAGCACAGAAACTGTTCAGACACAAACCTAATGTCTGAACGGGACCAAAAAGAGAAAAATGCAAAAACACAGAAATAGACATTACAGCACATCCGCAGTGGGTTTCCTGATGCTGTGGATTTAGGAGTTAGGGCTAGCTGTTTTGAGGGCTGATGCTAAGCCTCTTCTTAGTAATAGATTCTGTCTAATTGACGGCTTCCACTACTAAGCCTAAGTAATTAAAAAAAATAAAAAATAAAAACGCTAGTCATCGTCGTAGTCCACCAAATCCGAAGTATTCTGCGAACTAAAGAAAAAGACAAAAAATGGGTTAGTTCATTTTGGGCACTCTCCACCGGTCAGTTCACATTTTCAACATGCACTGAGGCTCTGTTTTACGCCCCAGCTCACACAGCAGGATGATTGACAAGCTAGGAGCCTGCACAGAACCCTACTTGTCCCGCTCACACTACCTGTATTTTGTCTCTGCACAGAGACACACAGGCAATAGCTTCAGGTACAAGACAGCATATTTTCACCCAAAATAAACACATTTTTAAACCAATGTATATTACAAATATACATATACTATGGCCCAGATTTATCAAATTGTGAGAGAGAAAAAATGGAGAGATTTTCCCACAGCAACCAATCACAGCTCAACTAATGAGCTGAGGTAACGTGAAAGCGGGACTGTGATTGGCTGCTGTGGGAAAATCACTCCAGTTTTTCTCTCACACAGTTTGATAAATCTGGGCCATAATGTTTTTATCTACACTATATTAAAAAAAAATAGCAAATGACAGGTACGCTTTAACTTCTTCCTGGCTGGGCCTTGCGCAAGGCTCTTAGCCTAGCGAGGGGTCACAGTAAACCAGCAATCTTCATAGATCGCTGATATACTGTATGTTCTTGCGGGGCAAGAGGTATATAGTGTAGAATCAAATGTAAGAAACTTTGGTATATCTTATCAAGGGAAATCGCCTCTGTCTCCTCTTTTCCGGTTCCCTACAACCCCCCCACACACACACTCTAATCATTCACTTAGGCTAAGTTTCCACTTGGGTTTTTTTATGGCAATTTTTGGAAAACTGCCACTGCAGTTTTTGGAAAACTGCCACTGCAGTTTTTGAGCCAAAGTCAGAAGTGGATCCATAAGGGAGGAGAAGTGTAAGTTCTTCCTTTATATGTCCTATTCCTTTTGAATACATTTCTGGATTTGGCTCAAAAACTGCAGTGGAAGTTTTCCAAAAAAGTGTAAACTCAGCCTTAGAGAGAGAAAACCGCTTTATTCCATTTTGTGTTGTGTACAAGAAAGACTAACAACCAGCACACTGCTTGGATCAGTTAGATGCTGCCCTTTACATATTTAAGGAAAGAGGAGTAAGATGAGAAGGGAGGAGATTAGAGAGGTCCAGAAGCAAACAAAGTATGCAAAGGCACAGTTCATAGATGGACAGCACGGCACTACTTTTCCTTCAGGTGCAGAACAGTGATGACACGGCAGACTAGGACTAAGGATTGCTGGAGGTGGTGCTCTGACTAGCGATAGTGCATGGAATCGCAACAAAAGAAGTAGAGAAATAATCGGCAACTCACCGCGGCCAGCTCAGTAAATCTTCTTTTATTTCATACTCACAAAAATCTCATATGGGAAGAGGGTAGTGGGGGGACACAGGATGGCGACCAAGCTCCATTTCGCACGATGCAGCAGGCCCTGCGCGATCAGACATCTTATCCTTTGGATAGGGGGATAAGAAGTCTAACAGCGGAGTACCCCTTTAAGATCTGCGGTGGCATCTAAAAAAAAATTTAATAAAAATAAACATATGTGGTATTGCCGCGTGTGTAAATGTCTGAACTATAAAAATATTATGTTAATTAAACCGCACGGTCAATGGCGTACATGTAAAAAATTCCCAAATTTTAAATTGCATATTTTTGGTCCCTTTCTATACCCTAAAAGAATGTATTAAAGGCAAAGTTCGATCAAAACAAAAATAGTACCGATAAAAACTACAGATCACGGCACAAAAAATGAGCCCTCATATATCCCTGTACACGGAAAAATAAAAAAGTTCTAGGGGCCAGAAGATGACAATTTTACACATACTAATTTTGGTGCATGTAGTTATAATTTTTTTAAAGTAGTAAAATAACGTAAAACCTATATAAATTAGGTATCCTTGTAACTGTATGAACCTACAGGATAAATATAAGGTGTAATTTTTACCGAAAAGTGTACTGTATAGAATCGGAAGCTCCCAAAATAACAAAATAGTGTTTTTAATTTTTTTTTATTTTGCCCCACAAATATTTTGTTTCTGGTTTTGCCATACATTTTGTGGTGAAATCATTGATGTCATTAAAAAGTACAATTAGTGGTGCAAAAAATAAGCCCTCATTTGGGTCTGTAGGTGCAAAATTGAAAGCATTATGATTTTTAGAAGGTGATGAGGAAAAAACAAAAATGCACAAATGGAAACAGAGTCCTTAAAGGGGTACTCTGGCGCTCAAACATCTTATCCCCTATCCAAAGGACAGCTGTCACACCCCCTCCCATAGGCTTGCATTGAGGGGCGGAGCGAACACACTTCGGGGACTGATTTTAAACGGGGTGCCGCGTGCAAGATCACGGGGGTCCCCGCGATCAGGCATCTTATCCCCTATCCTTTGGATAGGGGATAAGATGTCTAAGCGCCGGAGTACCCCTTTAAGGGATTAAGATGAGTCTACATCCACAAGCTGAGGAACCAGAAATCTGTTGAAAATGCCATATACAATTTATATAATGGCTAGAAACAGTGCTGTCCCTAATGTAGTCATTTACATATTAGCAAAAATTTTATATCTGCTCTCTGGCAACCAGCACACTGTGACTAACTGCAATACTTGCCATCTGTTCTTTGTACGTTTCTATTTGGGAATTATGTAGCGCAAGTATCAGCTACTGTAGTTGCTGAGAGCAATGAATTATACAATCTACTGAAAACTGAACACATTAATTCTACCTGATCTTCAGTAACAATTTATTATAAATAAAAGAAGGAAGCTATATACACAGTGTGTGTGTGTGTGTATATATATATATATATATATATATATATATATATATATATATATATATTCTGTATTTTGTATATAAATAGATATAGATATATGGAATGGTAGTATTTTGGTCGTGCAGAATGACATCCCTGGTGACACAGAAGTCACAGTGAAAGTAGCCTGGAAGGCAATAATAACATAAATCAGAATTTTGCTATCTTTCTTTTCATTGCAGCACATTACTGTACAATATTCTCCCAGAGGTTCTCTTATAATGCAGTCACTGGGTATTCCAGCTAACTAAGCAGACTATGCTGCAAGCATTTCAATGGCACATCTTGAAATCTTGTAACATATCATTTAGAGTTCTGAATGACTGTTAGGGGCAGTGCTCCGGCCATCCATCCTGGCCGTGAGCGCTCTCCCTCCTCTGTTCCTGCCCTACCCGTGACTCGCTTGCACGCGTGTCCCGGGCATTGCTAGGGACAATGCTCCGGCCCTTCCGTCCGGCCGTAATTGCTCCACATCTTGTGCCCCCAGCGGCTCCGGAACTTGCTATGCGGGATGCCCCCGCATCCGAGTCCTGAGTGTCCACTCACCTCCTCGCTCCTCTGCTCCCTGTGTCCGCCAGCACACGCGCCCCCACCGGCTCTGTAAAATTTAAACGGCCAGTGCACCATTAATTGGTGCTTGTATAGTTTGACCCTATTTAACCCCGCACTTCCTTTAACCCTTGCCGGATCTTCGTGCCTTGTGCCAAGAGAAATCTTTACCTTGTGTGTGTGCCATATAGTTTTCCTGACCATTCACTTGCGACCTGACCTTGCTCCTTTACCACCTGCCTCCTGACCTTTTGCCTTTGATCTGACTACGCTACTTTGCTGACTGCCTCCTGACCCGTGCTTCATCTGACTTTGCCTTCTTCTGTGCCAAGCATCACCTGGGCAACCTGTGTAGACGGATCGTTCCAGGGGTAGCGACCTGGGTGCCGCCTGCCGCTGCAAGTCCATCCTGCTTTGCGGTGGGCTCTGGTGAAAACCAGCGGCACCTTAGACTCCACTCCCTGGTACTGTTCAGTCATAGTCCCCACACAGGACAGCGGATCCACCTCTCCTCTGCCATTACGGTAAGAACCTTACAATGACCAGTCTCTACATTAACCCAAAAACATCTTAAATTATGTATTCCTGGTATAAACATTTCTAAATCCTATATTTAAAAAAAAATAGGAATGGAACTCTCCTTACATGATATTAGGTAGGAGCCTACATTGGGCAATTACTCCAGGAAATGTTCCCGGCATGTAAGCCAGTCATGTACATGGCGCAATTTAGACATGATGAGATAAAAAATGTGCCCCTTTTGGCCTCAGTTGGGCTGATATATGATGGCATACCTTATACTTTGCAAAATATAGTAACAATAGAATCTCCCAATAGTGGACAATCACAGGGATTGAAAAAGTGTCCACTATTGAGACATGTACCCTATTGGGAAAAAAGGTGTACTCACTCCAGAGTGTTATTACTGTACTCACTCCAGAGTGTTATTACCTATAAAACATGATAAAAAGCAATATTGCAGGAGAATCTCCCAGTGACGTCTAATCACCCCTTATTCCTCCTCTGTATCATTTCATCCCCTTTATACTCTTTGCCACCTTATTCCCCCTGTGCCTTGTGCCAAATTATCCCCCCCCCCACTTACCCCCTGTGCTACATAATTTCCCCTTTAATTCCCAAGGGCCATTTTATTCCCCCTTTATTACCCTCTGTGTAAATTCATCACCCCCCTCTTTATGAAGTGGCACAGGGGGATAAAAGGGGAATTAAATAGTACGGGGGTGGGGGGAGAAATGGCACAGGGGGTGGTAAAGTGGGGGGTGATGAATTTGCACAGAGGGTAATAAAGGGGCAATGAAATAGCACAGGGGGGTATCAAGAGGAAATGATGTGGCACAGGGGGTAATAAAGGGGGGAAGGAAATAAAGTGGCACAGGGGGATTGGGGAAGGAGGGGGGGGATGATGTGGCCAGCGGACGTACAGAAGTATGAGACCACTGTTTAAACATTGGTCTTCTGCTTCTGTGCTGGGGCTTCTGCAGAGGGGTGCAGCGGGGGCCTGGGCCACTTACTGGGGTAGTGGCTGTACTCCCTGAGGGCGGCCCTGTGTACAAGGTAGGGATGGCACATAAGCTTAGATGTCCTCTATTGGGAGTGTTTTGTCCCTTAATGGGAGTGTTTTGTCCCCTATTGGGTGTGTCCCCAACCGCTCTTGGGAGTATCCCCTATTCAGAGGATGCAAATACATTAAGTCTTATGAAACTCTTCCCGGGAATGAAAAACTGTCCGCTATTGGGAGGTGTCCCCTATTGGGAGGTGTCCGTTTAGGGAGATTTTACCATAGTATACTATTCCACACAAAAGTATACAGTAAAAAACAAAACAAACAATATACATTTTGTATAGTGGGAGCCTACTAGCAATGTATCTTGCTGTATACCCATTCAGGGGGATACAATGCAGTCTTTTGTCAGCAGTAAACATTGGGAGATGCTGTCAACAAACTCCGCCTATGAAGGCTCTTAATATGATGTGATCGGAGCCTAAACTAAAATTATTACGAACATAGAATTTGTCAAGCATCATCAATGATTTACCGTATTTATCGGGGTATACCATGCACCGGCCTATAACACACACCCTCATTTTTCCAAGGATATTTGGGTAAAAAAAAGGTTTTTACCCAAATATTCTTGGTAAAATGAGGGTGTGTGTGTGTGTGCATGTATATACCCTGATAGACTGTTTCTGAAGCATGGCTTTTGCAGGGTCAGAGACCGCCGTTGCTGCCCGCTTCTCTCCCCCTGCCTTTCCTGGGGTCTAGAGTCCTGCTGCCGCCGCTTCTCTCCCCCTGGCTATCCAGAGACTGCCGCCGCCGCTGCCCCATTACCTCCCCCATCCCCGGTTTTATAATTACCTGTTCTCGGGGTCCACGCTGCTTCTGGCTCCGGAGGCGTCCTTAGCTGTCACTGTGCACCGGGCCACTGACGGTGACGTCGCGTTGAATCCGTTACTCGTCATTGCGCAGCGCATAGCAACAACGCAGGACACCGCTGGGGCCAGAAGCAGCGCGGACCCTGGGAACAGGTACTGTAATTATAAAACCGGGGATGGGGGAGGCAATGGGGCAGTGGCGGTCTCTGGACCCCATGATAGGCAGGGGAAGAGAAGCGGGCAGCGACGGCAGGTCTCTGACCCTGCAAAAGCCGCTTCAGTTCATTGATTTAAAGCGCCCGCCTTAAATCATTGAACTGCAGCGGCTTATCGGCGTATAACACGCAGATAGACTTTAGGCTAAAAATTTTAGCCTAAAAAATGTGTTATATGCCGATAAATACGGTATTTGCTACTGTATACTCATCTACCTGACATATTTATAAAATGCCCATTCCCTATTGTTGAGTGCTTCCTGCTTTTGCCCTGTTTAAAAAAATAAAATAAACAGGAAGCCCTGATCAACAGGAATGAAGATATCAAGTTAGAAATACTACTTTAGGATGTATTCAGATGTACAGTATCCTGCGCATTTTTGATGCGCAGGATTTTAAGCTGCAAAATATTATGATGGACTACTGTGCTGGTGCATGGCAAATCTAAAAAAGAAATGTCCAAATGACCACCATGATAGTTCTATTTGTAACTTGTACTGTAAATCAGGACTTCACAGAGATATATTATGCCCCAAAACGTATCCCCTATTTCTGGGGAGAGCTGGGGCCCCGTACAGGAGATTGAGGGAAGATCCAGTGGTCGGACCCCCGCGATCTAAAACTTAGTCCCTATCCTGTGGATAGGGGATAGGTTTTTGGGAATTATATTTCTCCTTTCAGTGGCATTCTAAAATGTGTACAAAAGATTGTGTGCAAATTTTAGATTAAACTAATGTAGACTTATGTTAGCTCTTGCATTATTGACCACTTCAAATCCAAACTATATAGCTGATGTTATTCCTATGAAATGTAATCCTGTTTGTGAGTTTGAGATTGGAAATTAAATCTTGAACCCCAACGGGCACAGGGACTGGTGTGAACAGTGGCAAATTTTTTATAGAATGGCATGTGAAATAGGATAGCAGCAGGAAATACACAGCTAAAGGGTTTTGAAATGGAGGGTCTTGTACAAGTACACCACTAGATGTCAGTCCACTGTTATAACAGATAGCTGGCTATGTGATCCCATTATTCTAAAAAAGTAAGAGTTAAAAGATGAAAATAGGTGGAATCTTCTAAGACCAATGTAACACTCACGGTAGTAGTGGATCTGCTGTACCTGTGTGGAAGATGATGTGGGCCCTACCAGGGAGCGAAGTCTTAGGTGCCGCTGGTTTTCACCAGAGCCGCCGCAAAGTGGGAATGATTTGCTGCGGCAGGCGGCACCCAGGTCGCTACCTCTGGTACGACTCATCCACATAGGTTGCTGAGATGTAACGTAGCACAGAAGGGTTATGGCAACTTGATGTCAGGATAGCAGAAGGTCAGGGTAGGCGGCACAGGTGCATGTTCAGGAATGTAGCAGGAGGTCAATAGGCAGATGGCACAGGAGCATGGACAGGTCATGGAGCAGAAAGTCAGAACACGGCAGGGCAAACACAATAACGCTTTCTCTAAGGCTTGTCAGGGTCCGGACTAGCGGCTGATGAGGATACTGGAGGTGGATCCTCTGTGCCAGAGAGGCGATGATGCGGGTCGTACTGGGGAATCGATTCTAAGCAGTTACTGGTGTTCACCAGAGCCCGCCGCAAAGCGGGATGGACTTGCTGCGGCGGTAACTGCCAGTGTTCCACAGTAGCGACTCGACCTCTCTGACAGCTGAGACTGGCGCGGTACACAAGGACTAGACAGAGGCGAGGTCAGACGTAGCAGAAGGTCAGGGCAGACAGCGAGATTCGTAGTCCGGGGCAACAGCAGAAGGTCTGGGTACACAGGCTAGGGAACACACTATAATGCTTTCTCAGGGCACAAGGCAACAAGATCCGGCAGGGACAGGAAGGGGAAGTGGGTTAATATAGTGTGGGGAAGTGATTGAACAGATTGGGCCAGGCACCAATTAGCGTTGCGCTGGCCCTTTAAATCTTAGAAAGCCGGCGCGCGCGCGCCCTAGGAAGCGGGGCCGCGTGCGCCGGGATGAGACAGACACCGGAGGAGGGTGAGTAGAACGGGGCGCGATCCGCGAGCGGACCTGAGCCACCACGCGGATCGCATCCCCGCCGGCACGAACACAGCAGTGCTCGTGGTCAGAGATAGAGACCGGAGCGCTGCTGTTAACAGAACGCCGCGAGCGCTCCAGGGAAGCCGCGGGACCCGGAGCGCTCGGCGTTACAGTACCCCCCCCTTAGGTCTCCCCCTCTTTTTGGAGCCCAGGAACCTATGGATGAGCTCCTTGTCGAGGATATTGTCCTCGGCTCCCAAGACCTCTCCTCAGGGCCACAATTCTCCCAGTCAACAAGAATTTTTTTTTTACCTCTGACAACCTTGGAGGCGAGGATTTCTTTTATCGAGAAGACGTCAGAGGACTAGTGTTGCTCGCGAATATTCGCAATTCGAATATTATTCGCGAATATCGCACGAATATTCGTCCATATATTCGCGAATATTCGTGAATTCGAATATGGCCTATGCCGCTCAACACTACAGAGGACCCAGTGACAGGAGCAGGAACGGTGACCTTGGGGGAAAAGCGGTTAAGAATGAGAGGTTTGAGAAGGGAAACATGAAAGGAGTCAGGAATACGAAGAGAAGGAGGAAGATGGAGCTTGTAGGAGACAGAGTTGATTTGCCTTTTCACTTTAAATGGCCCGAGGTAACGTGGACCCAGCTTGTAGCTAGGAACACGAAACCGAATATATTTGGCAGAGAGCCACACTTTGTCACCAGGGGTAAAGACAGGAGGAATTCTTCTCTTCTTATCCGCATGTTTCTTCATTCGAGAGGAGGCTAGTGAGAGCGACTTTTGAGTCTCTTTCCAAATCGAAGAAAAGTCCCGGGTCAATTCATCCACGGCAGGAACTCCAGATGAAGTGGGAATGGAGAGGGGGGAAGCGGGTGACGGCCGTACACCACAAAGAATGGGGACTTGGTGGAAGATTCAGAGTTTTTGAAATTGGACGAGAATTCAGCCCAGGGTAACAGGTCGACCCAATCATCTTGGCAGAAGGAGACAAAATGTCGCAGGTAGTCACCAAGAATCTGGTTCACTCTCTCCACTTGACCATTGGACTGCGGGTGGTAGGCGGAGGAAAAATTCTATTTAATCTTCAATTGGGTGCAGAGTGCTCTCCAGAATTTCGAGATTAATTGAACGCCTCTATCAGAGACAATATGCGTAGGCAGTCCGTGGAGAAGAAAAATGTGCAAAAAGAATTGCTTCGCCAACTGTGGCGCAGAATTGAGACCAGGAAGTGGAACAAAATGGGCCATTTTGGAGAATCGATCAACGACCACCCAAATGACAGTGTTGCCATGGGATACAGGAAGGTCAGTGACGAAGTCCATCGCTATGTGTGACCAAGGTTGTTCGGGCATCGGCAGAGGAAGGAGAAGACCCGCAGGCCTCTGGCGAGGAGTCTTGTCACGTGCACAGACAGTACAGGAGCGTATGAAGTCAGTCACATCTTTTTCAAAGGCAGGCCACCAGTAGTGTCTGGCAATTAACTGAATGGATTTCTTGATTCCAGCATGACCCGCCAAGTGGGAGGAATGACCCCATTTAAGAGTCCGGAGGCGAAGACGTGGGGGGACAAAAGTTTTTCCTGGAGGAACTGGTACCAGAGAAGCAGGAGCAGCAGAGATCAGACACTCAGGGGGAATGATGTGTTGGGGAGAGGCTTCAGCTTCCGTGGCATCGGTGGAACGAGATAGGGCATCTGCCCTGACATTCTTGTCTGCAGGACGGAAATGGATCTGGAAATTGAAGCGGGCAAAGTTTTTAGAGAAAAAAACGCAAGTGACATTTTTTCCCTTAGCGTTTTTTTGAAGAAGAACCGCTCCGGCTCCTACCGAAGAGGCATCTACCTCAAGGAAGAATGGCTTCAGGGGATCGGGCCTAGTCAAGACTGGGGCGGAGGCGAAGGTGGCCTTAAGGCGAGTAAAAGCTTCTTCCGCTTGGGGAGGCCAGGATCTCGGATTCGCATCTTTCTTTGTCAGTGCCACAATAGGAGCCACGATAGTGGAGAAGTGGGGGATGAACTGACGCTAGTAATTTGCGAATCCGAGGAAGTGCTGGATAAGTCCCGAGGGGTGTGGCCAATCCAATACCGCGGAGAGCTTGTCGGGGTCCATTTGAAGGCCTTGTCCTGAGACCAGGTATCCCAGGAAAGGATGACAGCTGCGTTCAAAGAGGCATTTTTCAATTTTGGCATAGAGACAGTTAACACGGAGGTGCTGGAGCACTTGACAAACATGGAGGCGGTGTTCCTCTAGGTTGGAGGAGAAGATTAGTATGTCAACAAGATAGACCACTACGCAGGTATACAATAAGTCCCGGAAGATTTCATTGACATAGTCTTGGAAGACTGCAGGGGCGTTGCAAAGACCAAATGGCATGACGAGGTATTCGAAGTGACCATCTCTGGTGTTAAAAGCGGTTTTCCACTCATCTCCTTCACAAATTCTGATGAGGTTATACGGTCCCCTGAGGTCAAGCTTAGTAAAAATCTTTGCTCCGCGCAGCCGGTCAAAGAGTTCCGAGATGAGAGGCAGAGGGTAGCGGTTCTTAACAGTGATTTTATTGAGGCCATGGTAGTCAATATAAGGGCGTAGTGACCCGTCCTTCTTGGAAACAAAGAAGAATCCTGCTCCGGCAGGAGAAGAAGACTTCCTGATGAAACCCTTTTTGAGATTCTCCTGAATGTACTCCGTCATGGCTTTATTTTCTGGAGCGGAAAGAGGGTAAATCCTGCCACGGGGTGGTGTGGTACCAGGGAGCAAGTCAATAGGGCCTATGTGGTGGTAAGGCCTCTGCCTGTTTCTTGCAAAAGACGTCAGAAAAGTCCTGATAGGCCTGAGGAAGGCCGAGCAATGGAGAAGCGATGGAGACTTGGCTAGTAGGTACCGACCTTAGGCAGCGTGTGTGGCAGGAAGAGCCCCAGGATTTAATGTCCCCAGTGGTCCAGTCGAGGGTAGGAGAGTGACGTTGGAGCCAGGGTAAGCCTAGAAGGATGTCAGAGGTACAGTTTGGCAGAACAAAAAATTCAATAGTTTCTTTGTGGAGAACCCCCACAGTCATGTGCACGGGTTCTGTGTGGTAGCGCACGGTGCAATTCAGTTTCTCTCCGTTAACCGAAGAAATGAAGAAATGTTTAACGAGACGGATAACAGGGATGTTAAACCGGTTGATGAAGGAAGCTTTAATGAAGTTTCCTGCTGAACCATAGTCCAAGAAAGCCTCCGCAGAGAAGGAAACTTTAGCGGCTGGAGAAATCCGCACTGGAATAGCCAGGCGTGGAGAGGAAGAATTTACACCCAGTGACGCCTCTCCCACGTTCACTAGGTGCGAGCGTTTCCCTGATGCTGAGGACGAAGGGGACAGTCCTTTAGGAAATGTTCAGAGCTCGCACAGTATAAGCATAAGTTCTCGTTCCTCTGGCGAGTCCTCTCTTGCTGGGTCAGGCGAGACCGGTCCACTTGCATGGCCTCCTCAGCGGGAGGCACAGTAACAGGCTGCAAAGAATGCTGGAAGAGAGGAGCCAGGCATGGGTATCGCCTGGTGCAAACAAGATCTTTCTCCTGGCGGAGCTCCTGACGTCTTTCAATGTAACGCATATCAATGCGGGTAGCCAACTGGATTAGTTCAGTCAAAGTGGAGGGTATCTCTCGTGTGGCCAGACAATCCTTAATGTGGCTGGATAAACCTTTTTTAAAGGTCGCGCAGAGAGCCTTATTGTTCCAGGCCAACTCAGAGGCCAAAGTACGGAATTGTATAGCATATTCGCCCACTGTCTCCTTGGACAAGGTTCAGCAAGGCAGTTTCCGCGGATGAGGCACGGGCAGGTTCCTCAAAGACACTGCGGACTTCAGAAAAGAAGGACAGCACGGAGGCAAGGCCTTCCCAGAAAGTAAACTGACCACGAACGCCACCTTAGACCATTCTGTGGGGAATTGGTCTGACAACATCTCCAGGTGCATGGAACATTGGGTCAGGAAACCCCCGTCACTTCTTAGAGTCCCCTTCAAACTTATCCGGGAGAGACAGGCGGACTCTGGCTGAGGTAGCGGCAGCTCGGAGAGGAGGAGATGCTGGAGCTGGAGGAGGAGATGGTTGAGGCTGTGGAGGCAGAAGCTGTTGCAACTGATAATTAAAGGCGTACTGGCCCTTTAAATCACAGAGCACCGGTGGGGACAGGAATGAGGGTGTCGGCGATGCTCATGCAAAAAGGAGCCAGAGACAGTGTGGGGTAAGGAGATGCCTGGGACTCGCATGCGGGCACGTACGAAGAACCAGAAACAGGCGTGGAAACAACATTATTTTGCGAGAACCGATTGATCACAAGAGGCTTGAGAAGAGAAATATGAAAAGAATTTGGAATGCTCAGAGAAGAAGGCTGACAAAGTTTATAGGAGACCGGATTAATTCTTTGCAACACTTCAAACAGACCCAGGAAAGGAGGACCCAACTTGCCGGGAATCTTGAAACATATATTTGGAGGACAACCAAACCTTGTCACCGGGAGAGAAGGACGGAGATCTTCTCACCTTATCCACCTGGGATTTCATACAAGAGGAGGCTTGAAACAGAGAATGCTGAGTCTGTTGCAAAATGGAGGTAAAGTCCCGAACTAGTTCATCAACAGCTGAGGAGGAGACTGGAAGAGGAAGAGGAGAACGAAGATGATGACCATAGACAATAAAGAATGATGAAGTCCTTGTAGACTCAGAATCCTTATGATTGTAAGAGAACTCTGCCCAAGGTAGGAGGTCGACCGAATCGTCCGGTCGAGCTAAGAGAAAATGATGGAGATAGCTTCCCAGGATTTCATTCACACTCTCTACCTGATCATTGGTCTGGAGTTATGTCGGTTATTTTTCCAGACAGAGTTCTTTCTGCCTCTCAGCAAAACGCACATCAATTTGAGTGGCTAAATGAATAAGTTCACCCAGGGTAGACAGAGGATCATGTGCAGTGGGAGCATCCTTGATTCTACTAGAAAATCCTTTTTACATGTAGCATACAAGTCCTCGTCATTCCAAGCCAGTTCAGAGGCAAGAGTGTGAAATTGAACTGCGTAGTCGCCAACGGAGGAGTTCCCTTGGCAGCGGTTCAGAAGAGCCATCCCGGCTGAGGAGGCTCGAGCGGGTTCTTCAAAACACTGCAGAATTCAGCTAGGAAGGCCGGCAGGTTTGAGGAGACCGGGTCATTATGATCCCAGGGAGGAGTAGCCCAGGCCAGGGCTTTTCCGGACAATAGACTGACAACAAATGCCACTTTAGCTCACTCCATCGGGAACTGATCGGCCATGAGCTCCAAATGCATAGAGCACTGAGTCACGAAGCCTCTACACAACTTACGATCTCCTTCATACTTTGTGAGCAAGGATAAACAAAGTTTGGATCCGGAAGGAGCTGCAGGTACAGGAGGAGGAACAGGAGCAGATTGCAGCTGCTGTTGCTGTTGTTGCTGCTGGGCGGCAAGAAGTTGTTGTGTCTGACGGGCTAACTGCTGCGACTGTTGAACCACGATGGTGGAAAAGTCCGAGACATCAGGGAGAGGCACCCCAGCGGGATCCATGGCCGGATCGTACTGTAACACTCAGGGACATCGCAACTCAATGTCAGGATAGCAGAAGGTGAGGGCAGGCAGCACAGGTGTGTGGTCAGGAACGTGGCAGGAGGTCAATAGGCAGGCGGCACAGGAGCAAGGTCAGGTCAAGGAGCAGAAAGTCAGAACATGGCAGGGGAAAAACACAATACCACTTTCTCTAAGGCTCTAGGCAAACTGTGATCCGGCAAGGAGTGGTGGGAGGAGCAGATACATATAACAGAAGTAATGGTACAACTTACAATTAAGAGTGCACTGGCCCTTTAAATCGCATAGTGCTGACGCTGGCCCTAAGGGACGGGGATGCACGTGCCGGCGATGTGCATGCAGAGAGGAGCCAGAGACAGCGTGGGGGTAAGGAGATGCCCGGGACTTGCATGTGGGTGCTTCCCGCACAGTGAGTCCTGGAGCCGCCGGAGACAGGAGGAGGGGAGCACTCATGGTCAGAATGAGTGACCGGAGCGCTGCCCTTAACAACCAACAATTCACACACTGGTCTTAAGTAAACCTGCGCCAGTGTATGACTGCACTAGATTTATCGAGAGGAATGCACCAAGTGCATGTGTAAATTTCCACTGCAATTTATTCTTGCTAGAAGGCACACCCCCTCTGCGATAAGCCCCAATGACTTGGTGTGCGTGGTTGAGATCAGTAGAAATTTGTGAAATTTTGCTCTCGGTGCAGAGTTTCATGAATTCCTTTGCAATACGTTATAGTATAGTAGGTCGTGGCCCCAGGTAGGTAGTGCCCACAGACAGGTCCTTTAAAAAAAAAAAAAAATTCCACTCACCTTTCTGTCAATCCTGCTATAAGGCAGGGTTCCCAGGATCTCTGGAAGATCATATGATGTAATGATGTTTTCACGTGGCCCGCAGTGTAAGTCTACGCTTCTGTACGTACATTATGTACGCTGTATGCGTAATGTATGTACAGGAGCAAGAGACTGCAGTATGCACTTTATGTCCGCAATTTACGTACTGTACGTACAGGATCGCTCTTTCAACAGCGGCTGTTACGCCGAGCGCTCCGGGTCCCTGCTCCTCCCCGAAGCGCTCGTGGCGTTCCTCTCTCTGCAGCGCCCCGGTCAGACCCGCTGACCGAGAGCGCTGCACTGACACTGCTGGCGGGGATGCGATTCGCATAGCGGGACGCGCCCGCTCGCGAATCGCATCCCAAGTCACTCACCTGTCCCGGTCCCCGGCTGTCACGTCCTGGCGCGCGGCTCCGCTCCTTAGGGCGCGTGCGAGCCAGCTCTCTAAGATTTAAAGGGCCAGTGCACCAATGATTGGTGCCTGGCCCAATCAGTCTGTTTAGCTTCCACCTGTGCACCTGTCTATATAACCTCACTTCCCCTTCCTTGCCGGATCTTGTTGCCCTTGTGCCTAGTGAAAGCGTTTACAGTGTTTGCCTTACCAGTGTTCCTGACCTCTTGCTATCTCCATTGACTACGAACCTTGCCGCCTGCCCTGACCTTCTGCTACGTCTGACCTTGCCTCTGTCTAGACCTTCTGTCCCACGCCTTCTCAGCAGTCAGCGAGGTTGAGCCGTTGCCGGTGGATACGACCTGGTTGCTACCACCGCAGCAAGACCATCCCGCTTTGCGGCGGGCTCTGGTGAATAGCAGTAGCAACCTAGAACCGGTCCACCGACACGGTCCACGCCAATCCCTCGCTGACACAGAGGATCCACATCCAGCCTGCCGAATCCTAACAGCGGCCTTCTGCTTCTGTGCTGGGACTGCCGCAGGGGGGGGGGGGGTGCAGCAGGGAACCCTGGCCCCCCTGTGAGATACTTACTTTACCCCCCCACCCCCACCCGACGGCAGCACTGCATATAATACAAAACTAGCCCCCAATTTTTGTTCTGTATTGCATACATTTTTGTTCTACTGTATATTTGGTCATAAATTGTAAATTTTTCATCCATATTTGTTTCTTTTTCACTATAGAATTTACTTTTTTTTGGTAATGTAGCTGAAATACAGACCAAAAATTTTGATTACTTATTTGATTAATTATTTGAAGAAAACCTGTGGCCAACACCAAAAATTGAGATGTTATTGTCTTTTAAGGGAGTAGTCTCATGGATAAAAATTTATTCCCTCTCCGCAGGATATGGGATACGTTTTAGATCACCGGGGGTCCGAGCACTGGGGCCCCTGCTATCCCCTGTATCGAGCCCTGGCTCTCCCCTGGAGCGGCGCGTCACGCCCCCTCCATATATCTCTATGGGAAAGCCTAAGATAGCCAAATGCTTGGACAACCCATGGAATGTTATCATTCTGATTCCGAGATTGTTTTTCAAATTTAACATAGTGGTAAAATTTTGTGGTAACTTGCATCCTTTCTTGGTGAAAAATCCCCAAATTTGATGAAAAATTTGAACATTTTGCATTTTTCTAACTTTGAAGCTCTCTGCTTGTAAGGAAAATGGATATTCCAAAGAATTTTTTTTTTATTCACATATACAATATGTCTACTTTATGTTTGCATCATAAAATTGATGTGTTTTTACTTTTGGAAGACACCAGAGGGCTTCAAAGTTCAGCAGCAATTTTCCAATTTTTCACAAAATTTTCAAACTCACTATTTTTCAGGGACCAGTTCAGGTTTGAAGTGGATTTGAAGGGTCTTCATCTTAGAAATACCCCACAAATGACCCCATTATAAAAACTGCACCCCCCCCAAAGTATTCAAAATGACATTCAGTCAGCGTTTTAACCCTTTAGATGTTTCACAGGAATAGCAGCAAAGTGAAGGAGAAAATTCACAATCTTAATTTTTTACACTCGTGTGTTCTTGTAGACCCAATTTTTGAATTTTTACAAGGGGTAAAAGGAGAAAATTTATACCTGTATTTGTAGCCCGATTTCTCTCGAGTAAGGACATACCTCATATGTCTATGTAAAGTGTTCGGCGGGTGCAGTAGAGGGCTCAGAAGTGAAGGAGCGACAAGGGGATTTTGGAGAGTACGTTTTTCTGAAATGGTTTTTGGAAGGCATGTTGCATTTAGGAAGCCCCTATGGTGCCAGAACAGCAAAAAAAAAAAAAACACATGCCATACCATTTTGGAAACTAGACCTCTTGAGGAATGTAACAAGGAATTAAGTTAGCATTAATCACAGGTGTTTCACGACTTTTGCATATGTAAAAAAAATTATTTTTTTTTACTAAAATGTGTTTCCCCCCAAATTTCACATTTTTGCAAGGGTTAATAGCAGAAAATACCCCCCAAAATTTGTAACCCCATCTCTTCTGAGTATGGAAGTCTAATTAGCCCCCACCTGCTCCACGCCTTTATAACCTCACTTCCCCTTCTCAGCATTGCCGGATCTTGTTGCCCTTGTGCCTAGAGAAAGCGTTTCCTGTGATTGCCATACCAGTGTTTCCAGACCTTCTGCTATTACCATTGACTACGAACCTTGCCGCCTGCCCTGACCTTCTGTTACGTCTGACCTCGCCTCTGTCTAGTCCTTCTGTCCCACGCCTTCTCAGCAGTCAGCGAGGTTGAGCCGTTACCGGTGGATACGACCTGGTTGCTACCGCCGCAGCAAGACCATCCCGCTTTGCGGCGGGCTCTGGTGAATACCAGTAGCAGCTTAGAACCGGTCCACCGGTACGGTCCACGCCAATCCCTCGCTGACACAGAGGATCCACATCCAGCCTGCCGAATCCTAACAGTCCGGCCATGGATCCCGCTGAGTTGCCGCTGCCAAGTCTCGCTGATCCACGGTGGTCGCCCAGTAATCCCAACAGATCGCCCAACAATGTCAAAAGCTGTCGCAGTTGACCGCCATGCTACAGCAACTTCTGCCACAGCTACAGCAGCAACCATCTCCTCCGCCAGCTCCTGCACCTCCTCCGCAGCGAGTGGCCGCTCCTAACCTCCGCTTGTCCCTGCCGGTCAAATATGATGGGGACTCTAAACTCTGCCATGGTTTCCTGTCTCAATGTTCCCTACATTTGGAGATGTTGTCGGACCAATTTCCCACAGAACGGTCAAAGGTGGCTTTCATGGTTAGTCTCCTGTCTGGGAAGGCCTTGTCATGGGCCACACCGCTCTGGGACCGCAACGATCCTGTCACTGCCACTGTTCAGTCCTTCTTCGCTGAGGTTCGTAGTGTCTTCGAGGAACCAGCCCGAGCCTCTTCTGCCGAAACTGCCTTGTTGAACCTTGTCCCAGGAGATTCTTCTGTGGGCGAATATGCCATCCAATTTCGTACCCTCGCCTCTGAATTATCTTGGAACAATGAGGCCCTCTGCGCGACCTTCAAATAAGACCTATCCAGTAACATCAAGGATGTGCTGGCCGCAGGAGAAATTCCTGC
Organism: Hyla sarda; assembly: GCF_029499605.1. NCBI lineage: Eukaryota > Metazoa > Chordata > Amphibia > Anura > Hylidae > Hyla > Hyla sarda. Next base: position 250,426,217 of record NC_079194.1, on the reverse strand, counting down.
CAACCTGCATGAACTTATCCATTTGGCCACCCGCATTGACATGCGTTTTTCTGAAAGACACCAGGAGCTCCGCCAGGAAAAGGACCTTGATCTCTGGGCACCTCTCTCCCAGTATCCTTTGCAATCTACCCCTGTGCCTCCCGCCGAGGAGGCTATGCAAGTGGATCGGTCTCGTCTGACCCATGAAGAGAGGACTCGCCGCAGAGATAAAAATTTATGTCTGTACTGCGCTAGTACCGAACATTTCCTAGTGGATTGCCCTATTCGTCCTCTGTGTCTGGGAAACGCATGCACGCACCCAGGTCACGTGGGAGTGGCGTCTCTTGGTGTGAAGTCTGCTTCTCCACGTCTCACTGTGCCCGTGCGGATTTCTCCTTCTGCCAACTCCTCCTTCTCAGCTGTGGCCTTCTTGGACTCTGGTTCTGCGGGAAATTTTATTTTGGCCTCTTTTGTTAATAGGTTCAACATCCCTGTGACCCGTCTCGTCAAGCCGCTCTACATTTCTTCTGTCAATGGAGTAAAATTGGACTGCACTGTGCGTTACCGCACAGAACCCCTGCTTATGAGCATTGGACTGCATCACAAAAAAATTAAATTTTTTGTTCTGCCCAACTGCACCTCTGAAGTCCTCCTCGGTCTGCCATGGCTCCAACGTCATTCTCCTACCCTTGACTGGACCACTGGGGAGATCAAGAATTGGGGTTCATCTTGCCACAAACGATGCCTCACATCTGCTCCCACTTGTCTAACTCCTGAGGTGCCACCCATACTGGCTCCTTCCAAGGCTTACCAGGATATTTTAGGCAAAAAGCAAGCTGGGATTTTGCCTCCTCATAGCCCCCTTCCTGGTAACACTCTGCCCCGTGGCAAGCTTCACCCTCTGCCCCCCCCCCCTCCCCCTTCCCACTTCTTCTGGATTGCCTGCCATTGTTGAAGTTACCCAGGACTTCTCTGCCTTCCGGAAGGAAACTCAAGAATCGCTCCCAATGGCCTCGTCTCCTATGAAGGGAGAAGCAGACAAAAAGAGGGGGAGACCTAAGGGGGGGGGGGGGGCACTGTTACGCCGAGCGCTCCGGGTCCCTGCTCCTCCCCGGAGCGCTCGCGGCGTTCTCCTCTCTGCAGCGCCCCGGTCAGACCCGCTGACCGGGAGCGCTGCACTGACATTGCCGACGGGGATGCAATTCGCATAGCGGGACGCTCCCGCTCGTGGATCGCATCCCAATCCACTTACCTGTCCCGGTCCCCGGCTGTCACGTCCTGGCGCGCGCGGCTCCGCTCTCTAGGGCACGCGCGCGCGCCAGCTCTCTAAGATTTAAAGGACCAGTGCACCAATGATTGGTGCCTGGCCCAATCAGTCTAATTAGCCCCCACCTACTCCACGCCTTTATAACCTCACTTCCCCTTCCCAGCATTGCCGGATCTTGTTGCCCTTGTGCCTAGAGAAAGCGTTTCCTGTGATTGCCATACCAGTGTTTCCAGACCTTCTGCTATTACCATTGACTACGAACCTTGCCGCCTGCCCTGGCCTTCTGTTACGTCTGACCTCGCCTCTGTCTAGTCCTTCTGTCCCACGCCTTCTCAGCAGTCAGCGAGGTTGAGCCGTTACTGGTGGATACGACCTGGTTGCTACCGCCGCAGCAAGACCATCCCGCTTTGCGGCGGGCTCTGGTGAATACCAATAGCAGCTTAGAACCGGTCCACCGGTACGGTCCACTCCAATCCCTCGCTGACACAGAGGATCCACATCCAGCCTGCCGAATCCTAACAAAGCCCTTATGGTGCCAGGGGAGCAAAAAAAAAAACACATGCCATACCATTTTGGAAACTAGAACCCTTGAAGAACATAACAAGGAATTAAGTGAGCCTTAATACCCCACAGTGGTTTCACGAGTTTTGCATATGTAAAAAATAAAAAAAATTTCACTAAAATGTGTGTTTCCCCCCAATTTCACGTTTTTCCAATGGTTAATAGCAGAAAATACCCCCCAAAATTTGTAACTCCATCTCTTCTGAGTATGGAAGTACCCCATAAGTTGACCTGAAGTGCACTACGGGCGAACTACAATGCTCAGAAGAGAAGGAGTCATATTTGGCTTTTTGAGAGAAATTTTGCTCGGGGGCCATGTCGCATTTAGGAAGCCCCTATGGTGCCAGGACAGCAAAAAAAAAAGCACATGCCATACCATTTTGGAAACTAGACCCCTTGAGGAACGTAACAAGGAATTAAGTGAGCCTTAATACCCCACAGGGGTTTCACGACTTTTGCATATGTAAAAAAAAAAATTTATTTCACTAAAATGTGTGTTTCCCCAACAATTTTCATATTTTGCAAGGGTTAGTAGCAGAAAATACCCCCCCAAAATTTGTAACTCCATCTCTTCTGAGTATGGAGGTACCCCATAAGTGGACGTCAAGTGCACTGCAGGAGCAATGCTCAGAAGAGAAGGAGTCACGTTTGCAAACTTTGCTGAAATGGGGGGGACATGTCGCATTTAGCAAGCCTCTATGGTGCCAGGACAGCAAAAAAAAAACACATGGCATACCATTTTGGAAACTAGACCCCTTGAGGAACGTAACAAGGGGTAAAGTAAGCCTTAATACCCCACAGGGGTTTCGCGACTTTTGCATAGGTAAAAAAATATATTTTTTTCCCCAAAATTTCACATTTTTACAAGGGTTAATAGCCGAAAAGACACCCCACAATTTGTAAATACATTTCTTTTGAGTAAGGACATACCTTATTTTTGGATGATTTTGGCTCCGCGGGTGCACACCAGGTCTTGGAGTGGGAGGTCAGTCAGGGGCCTTGAGCTTTTCATAGCAGCCAGGATGTGGGACCCCCCCTCAAGGAGCGTTAATGGGGGGAGCACTGAGCCCTAAAATAGGGGAACACTATGGGGGACAACGGGCCGTAACTGGGGTAGACAGGTGGGGTACAGAGGCCCGTAATATGGGGTACAGTGGGCCAGAAAATTATAAAACATAATAAAACAGGATATGTTCCCAGAATGATGACCCAGAGCATAGCCAAAACTAAAAAAAAATATGCCCACCCCAAACCCTATGCTCTGAGTCATCATTCTGGGAATGTAATGTGTGTGGCCGTCCCTAACCTGTTGCGACCCCGCTCAGGTGGAGAGAGAGCGCTGTGCATTTGAGGCAACATAAAAAAGTTCCCGATGAAAGTGACTCAGTGACCTATGACCCATTTTTGAAAAAAACACCCCTAGAGGTCTTATCAGGTTTTTTTTTTTTAAGGTTTTTTTGGGCAATTTAGTGATTTATGGGGGTTATATTTTGGAATATACTCTGGACTTGGTACATTGGTCAAATTATGGAAAATTCAAATGAAAAGGGAAAATGTAGTGCTCCATAGAAGTGTGATACTCCCTGAAGAAGTCTATGCAGAGGCCCGGATAAGGCTGGGTTCACAGCACGTTTTGTTAACTACGGTGGGAGACGGGGCTTAATCGCGGCGCCGTATTCGGGAACCATATTTAATGCATGTCTATGAGCCGACCGGAGTGAACCGCAGCCTCCGGTCGGCTTCGTTTTCGGCCGTATGCGGTTTGCCCGACCGTAGGCAAAAATGCGGTCGACCACGTTTTTGCCTGTGGTCGGGAAACCGCATACGGCCAAAAACGAAGCCGATCGGAGGCTGCGGTTCACTCCGGTCGGCTCATAGACATTCATTAAATACGGTTCCCGAATACGGCTGAGTGCGGGCGCCGTGATTAAGCCCCACCCCCCTCCTCCCAGCCGTATACGGGAACCATTGTTAACAAAACGTGATGTGAACCCAGCCCTATCTGGGCAAGTGTTACATTGATACCTGGTGTCCTTCCGCATCCCCTTCCTGTAACACACTCTGCATTTTTTCTGGGATCGTCCCTTCTTTCCACTAGGGGGGATCTCACCTGGAAAGTGTTGGCCTGGGACGATCCTGGCGCCTATAACTCCAGACCCTTGGGAAGTCCGGCCTGATCTTTCCCGGTCAGCAAAGATCAGGAACCTTAGGACTTCTTCTTGGTAATGAAGGAATGTCCCTGTGTTGCCAGCGTACTGGGATAGTACAAAAGCGTTGTACATGGCAACCTGTGCCAAGTAGACCGCAACTTTTTTGTACCATGCCCGTGTTTTCCGCATGGCGTTATATGGCTTGAGGACTTGATCTGAGAGATCAACTCCCCCCATATACCGATTGTAGTCCAGAATACAATCGGGCTTGAGGACCGGTCCCACAGTACCTCGCACAGGAACAGGGGTACTGCCATTCCCATGAATAGTGGTGAGTATATGGACATCCTTCTTATCCTTATACTTCACCAACAACAGGTTATCATGGGTCAGGGCACGGGACTCACCCTTGGGGATAGGCGTCTGGACCAAATTTAGAGGGAGGCCTCTTTGGTTCTTCCGCACGGTCCCACAAGTGGACATGGATCTGGCAGAAAGGGATTTGAACAGAGGGATGTTGCTATAAAAGTTATCCATGTACACGTGGAAACCCTTATCCAGCAATGGGTGCATAAGGTCCCAAACGAGTTTCCAGCTAACACCCAGAGTGGGGGGACATTCTGTGGTTTCAATACGAGAATCTCGTCCCTGATATACTCTAAACTTGCAAGTGTACCCGGAGGTACTCTCACAGAGTTTGTAGAGTTTCACGCCATACCGCGCCTGCTTCGAGGGAATACTGGCGGAAGATGAGTCTCCCCTTAAAACTGATGAGAGATTCATCTGCCGAGAGGTCCCTGAGCGGTACGTAGGCCTCCAAAAATTTGGCCCCAAAGTGATCGATGACCAGCCTCACTTTGTAAAGCCGGTCATAGGTGGGATCACCTCGGGGCGGACATTCCACATTATCTGCATAATGCAGGCATTTCCGAATGGCCTCGAACTGCTTCCGTGTCATCGCCATACTGTAAAGCGGGGTCTGGTAGAGGACGTCCCCGCTCCAGTAATGACGAGCACTTGGCTTTTTGACCAGGCCCATATGCAGCGTGAGGCCCCAAAATGTCCTCATTTCCGCTGCATCAATGGCGCACCATTCATTGGACCTGGCCAAAAACGAATCGGGGTGGTTGGCAATGAACTGCTGGGCATATCAAGTTCGTTTGCTCCACCATGTGATTGACCAGGCTGTCACTGAAAAAAAAACTTTTAAAAGTCTAGATCAGTGAAGCCAGCATGGTCAATCCGGATTCCTGAGTCGCCAACAAACTCAGGAATCCGTGGCTGATAACCCTCTGGGGGGCTCCAGACAGGGTCACTGGAAGGGGGCTCCGGTGCACTTGTCTGGGGGGCCGGACTCCTATTACTCGTACTAGTGTCGGCCACTAGGTCACTCTCATGGAGGGTGCGTGGCCTCGCCTGGCGGCGTCTCCACCGCCGTACAGGGGTATCATCAACACTGCTAGATGATGAGGAGGGCGAGGAAGAACACAAAAAAGTAGGATCTTCTTCGTCCTAACTGGCAGATTCGGAATCGGAGGCTAAAAAAGCAGAAGCCTCCGCTGCCGAAAATGCCCGGTGGGCCATCGCCTTTTTTCTACGGTGGCGGGGGCAGTGGTGGAGGGGGAGGGGGTGCGTGCGGGGGGGCGGGGAAGTATGTACTGTGTGGTGCTTGGTGTAAAAAGTGTATAACAGTAATAGAAAAAAAAAGCTGCGGACAAAAAAAAAAAGGGGTGGCAAACGCAGCTCCCTGAACCCCTAATAGGACCCGGGGTCAGGGATCAGACCCTAATAGGACCCTGGGGGACCTATTAGGGGGTCGGAGGGGGGGGGGGTACTTTTTTTTTCCTTTTATTTAACTTTTTTTAACTTATTAACCCCTTAAGGACTCAGCCCATTTTGGCCTTAAGGACTCAGACAATTTAATTTTTACGTTTTCATTTTTTCCTCCTCGCCTTCTAAAAATCATAACTCTTTTATATTTTCATCCACAGACTAGTATGAGGGCTTGTTTTTTGCGCGACCAGTTGTCCTTTGTAATGACATCACTCATTATATCATAAAATGTATGGCGCAACCAAAAAACACTATTTTTGTGGGGAAATTAAAACGAAAAACGCAATTTTGCTAATTTTGGAAGGTTTTGTTTTCACGCCGTACAATTTATGGTAAAAATGACATGTGTTCTTTATTCTGAGGGTCAATACGATTAAAATGATACCCATTATTATATACTTTTATATTATTGTTGCGCTTAAAAAAAATCACAAACTTTTTAACCAAATTAGTACGTTTATAATCCCTTTATTTTGATGACCTCTAACTTTTTTATTTTTCCGTATAAGTGGCGGTATGGGGGCTCATTTTTTGCGCCATGATCTGTACTTTTATTTGATACCACATTTGCATATAAAAACTTTTAATACATTTTTTATAATTTTTTTTAAATAAAATGTATTAAAAAAGTAGGACTTTTGGACTTTTTAAAAAAAAATTTCGTTCACGCCGTTCACCGTACGGGATCATTAACATTTTATTTTAATAGTTCGGACATTTACGCACGCGGCGATACCAAATATGTCTATAAAAAATGTTTTTTACGCTTTTTGGGGGTAAAATAGGAAAAAACGGACGTTTTACTTTTTTATTGGGGGAGGGGATTTTTCACTTTTTTTTTTACTTTTACATTTTTTTACATTTTTTTTTACACTTGAATAGTCCCCATAGGGGACTATTCATAGCAATACCATGATTGCTAATACTGATCTGTTCTATGTATAGGACATAGAACAGATCAGTTTTATCGGTCATCTCCTGCTCTGGTCTGCTCGATCACAGACCAGAGCAGGAGACGCCGGGAGCCGCACGGAGGAAGGTGAGGGGACCTCCGTGCGGCGTTATGAATGATCGGATCCCCGCAGCAGCGCTGCGGGCGATCCGATCGTTCATTTAAATCGCGAACTGCCGCAGATGCCGGGATCTGTATTGATCCCGGCACCTGAGGGGTTAATGGCGGACGCCCGCGAGATCGCGGGCGTCGGCCATTGCCGGCGGGTCCCTGGCTGCGATCAGCAGCCGGGATCAGCCGCGCATGACACGGGCATCGCTCCGATGCCCGCGGTTATGCTTAGGACGTATATGTACGTCCTGGTGCGTTAAGTACCACCTCACCAGGACGTACATTTACGTCCTGCGTCCTTAAGGGTTTAACTCCTACCTGTCCCTGCAATCCGCTTTCCCTATTCTAAGGCTCCTGAGGGGGCTCTGGAGCTCCGAGGAGGGATCCACGGCTTCTCCTCACTGCTGCACCCACTGACTGAACACAGCGAGCGGGTACAGCAGCGGGAAGGGACCGTTAACCCCTCCTCTGCCGCTCTGCTATTGGCTGGATGATCGCCGGCCAATAGCAGCGTTGCTGGGGAGGTGACAGTATTGTCACCACTCCCCAGCAACGGCAGGGGATTGGCGGTGTATCGTACACCACCGATCACCATTTATTACCGGGCCATCGGGTCACAAGTGACCTGAATGACCCGAATCGCCGAAGATCGCTTGCGTGATTTCGCAAGCGATCTCCGGCGATCGCCGACATGCGGGGGTCCCAGGACCCCCCTCGGCATTTGCACGGCATGCCTGCTGAAGGATTTCAGCAGGCATGCCGTTCCGATCTCTGCCCGGTGCGCGGCAGGGACTGGAAAACGTCCTTAAAGCCCAGGGTGCCAGGACGTCCCCGGATGTCCTGGGTCCATAAGGGGTTAAAGTGTACCTGTCAGATCCAACAATTTTTTTTTTTTTTTTAAATATTACTAGTTCCTAATCCTGATTTTTATGTGTCTAGCACCTTTATTTATTTTTTTATTCCTTTTAATTTAGCTCACTAGTCTGAATTCCTCTCAAAGGGAGGGGACGTGGCCTCACTGTGCAGGTCTCCGTATGCTGTCTGCTCACATCTCCCCTAGCATTAGCAAAACTACAACTCCCAACTTGTCCTCACTGACAGTAGCGGGACACAAGCTGACAATGGGAGGATTTTTCCTCCAGCCTTGAGCCCTGCACTCACAGCTGTCAATCAAGGAAGTGTGTCCATGACGTAGGTGATGATGCATGGACACAGCAGGACTATTATGTGTCCAAGCAGGCAGGGGTGCAGTTGTTTGACTGGCTTTTTCAGTATGAAATACTGAAAAATTTCTAATTAAAAAGCTATTGGAAAACCTATTGGTTTTGCATGCTTTTGTATCTGACAGTGCCCATTTCATTAAAAAAATAGGAGTAAATAGCAGGTGATGATATACAGTCAGCGGGATTATACAGTCAGAGGGTGTGAATATTGTACACTGAGGGGTCTAACACACAAACTCCTGACTCTATAATCTAACACATAACCTGATATTCCCCCACATTTTTTTTATTAATGTCATGCCCATCTGACTGAAAAAAGTTGTAAAAAGGTGTGTGATTAGGGCAATCTATAATTATAATGCAATCTTATTTTTTGGGGGTTTGACTTAGGTCCTTTTTAGAGGGGTTATTCCAAAATATAAAAGTATTCCCTATGCAGAACCAATTGCATGGAATACCACTGATCACAAGATTAAAGATGGTCCCTTGTCCCTGAGTGAATGGAGTATTTGACAGTGTGCATTGTAACACATTGCACTCCGGCTGCTTGCGCTGGCCGTGAGCGCATTGTCTCCCTCTCTCCTGCTGCCGGTGGGGCTGGGATGCGCATCGTGGGATGCACCCGCATGCGAATCCCAGCCCGTCACTTACCACGTTCCTATGGTGCCTCCCCCACTGCCTCTTAGCTCCGGTGCTTGTGTCCCTGTCTCCTAGGGCACGCGCGCCGGCGCTCTGAAATTTAAAGGGCCAGTACACCCATAATTATGTACAACACCTAACACTATTCTATAAGTCCCTGCACCTCCCACTCTTCCCTGCGGGATCTTCAGTGTCATTTGCCTGAGATTAAGCTTACCCTTTGTCTGTTTGCTTAGCCCATGTTCTGACCCTTCCGCTACGTTATTTGACTATGCACCTTTGCCGCCTGCCTTGACCTTCTGCTAAGTCCAACTTCGTCTCTGCCTCATCCTTCTGTACTTCGCCTCGCCCAGCTACTTGTGTGATCAAGTCGTATTGGGGTTAGCGACCTGGGTGTCGCAGCAAGCCCATCCTGCCTTGCGGCGGACTCTGGTGAAGACCAGCGGCACCTTAGACTCCGCTTCCCAATACGGCCTGTGTCATCAGCCACACAGGTTAGTGGATCCACATCCAGCGTCATTACAGCAAGATCCGGCCATGGATCCTGCCAGGGTACCTCTACCTGAGAACCCGGATCTCACCACCATCATGGCTCTCCAGTCTCAGCAGTTGCCTCAGCAGGCACAGCAGTTAAACCAATTGTCTGCCATGATGCAGCAGTTGCTTTCTGCCCAGCAATAACCGCAGCAGCCATAGCCATAGCTCCTGCTCCAGTATTGCCTCCCGTTCCTGCAGTTACTATGAGATCCAAGCTCCGTCTGTCCCTTCGCAAGAAATATGAGGAGGATCCCAAGTCCTGTCATTGTTTTGTGACACAGTGCTCCATGCAGATCGATCTAATGGCGGAAAAGTTGCCTACAGAACGAGCAAAGGTGGCCTTTGTCCTCAGTCTCTTAACAGGAAGGGCCCTGGCCTGGGCAACCCCATTTTGGGATCGCATTGACATACCCACAGCCAGTCTTTACGCTTTCTTGACTGAATTCTGAAGCGTATTTGAAGAACCTGCTCATGCTTCTTCCGCTGAAACGTTCTTGCTTAGTCTTTCCCAGGGCAACTCCTCTGTGGGTGAGTATGCCATCCGATTCCGTACTCTAGCTTCAAAGTTGTCTTGGAATAATAAAGCTCTTTGTGCCACATTCAAAAGAGGACTTTCCAGCCATATTAAGGATATCCTTGCTGCCTGGGAATTGCCTTCTACTCTGAATGATCTCATACAGTTGGCCTCTCGGATTGATATCCGTTTCTCTGAATGACATGAGGAACAACATCAGGAAAGGAAGTCTGCACGACCTCTGCGCTTTCCTCGTCTGGCACCAGTCCTCCAGCAACCACCGCAACCTTCTACGTTGCCTCCCGCAGTGGATGCTATGCAGGTGGATTGGTCTTGCCTGACTGAATCTTTGCCTCTACTGCGCCAGTGCAGATAATTTCCTTAGAGATTGTTCTGTGCATTAACAGTCACAGGGAAACGCTCGCTCCTAGGGTTTGTGGGAGAGGCTTTCCTAGGTGTGAATACCTCCTCTCCACGCTTGAATTTGACTATCCAGCTTTCTCTACCCACCAAAGAGATTATTTCCGTTCTTTCCTTCCTGGAACTTTTATTGATGCCTCCTTAGTACATAGGTATCATCTGCCGGTGTCTCGCCTGTTGAAGCCCTTGTACATCTCTACGGTCAATGGAGAAAATCTGGACTGTACTGTGCTATTACGCACAGAACCTTTATCTATGCAGGTTGAAGTCTTGTATAAGGAGAACTTGTCCTTCTTTGTACTTCCTCATTGTACCTCCCCTCTCCTGTTTGGCCTTCCTTGGTTGCAACTCCATGCCCCACAGCTGGATTGGAAAACTGGAGAAGTTCTCCGTTGGGGACCTTATTGCAACAGTCACTGTATTCATACACATCCGTCTAAGTTGGTGCCTCCATCTACTCCTCTGCCCGGTTTGCCTTCGTTTCTTCAGGACTATGCTGACGTCTTCAGTGAGAAACAAGCTTATGTTTTGCCTTTTCATCGTCCCTACGATTGTCCTATAGACTTAATGCCTCCTCGGGGAAGAATTTACCCTTTGTCTATTCCCAAAACTCAGGCCATGTCTAAATATATTCAAGAAAATCTTCAAAAAAGCTTTATCGGAAAGTCATCTTCCCCTGCCAGAGCTGGATTCTTATTTGTAGAGGAAAAAGACGGTTCTTTGCAACCTTGCATTGACTATCGTGGCCTGAATAAAAGAAACGCTACCCACTTCCCTTGATCTCAGAATAAGTTATCATCTGCGTGGAGCGAGGATTTTCTCCAAACTTGACCTTCGAGGGGCCTATAACTTGATTCGCATAGGAGAAGGTGACGAATGGAAGACTGTGTTTAATACTCGGGATGGACATTTTGAGTATTTTGTGATGCCGTTTGGTCTCTGTAATGCTCCAGTCGTCTTAAAGGAGTTCGTCAATGATATCTTTTGTGACCTCTGTGTCGTGTGTATTTGGACGATGTTCTCATCTACTCGCACAATCTTTAGACTCATCGTTCCTACATCTGCCAGGTCTTACAACGTCTCTGAGACAATCATCTTAATGCTAAACTTGAGAAGTGTATTTTCGAAAAAAATTGTCTTCCTTTACTAGGTTACATCGTTACTGTCACGATTCGGCTGGCAGGTGGTGGATCCTCTGTGCCAGAGAGGGATTGGTGTGGACCGTGCTGGTGGACCGGTTCTAAGTTGCTATTGGTATTCACCAGAGCCCGCCGCAAAGCGGGATGGTCTTGCAGCGGCGGTAGCAACCAGGTCGTATCCACCAGCAACGGCTCAACCTCTCTGACTGCTGAAGATAGGCGCGGTACAAGGGAGTAGACAAGAGCAAGGTCGGACGTAGCAGAAGGTCGGGGCAGGCAGCAAGGATCGTAGTCAGGGGTAACGGCAGGAGGTCTGGAACACAGGCTAGGAACACACAAGGAAACGCTTTCACTGGCACAATGGCAACAAGATCCGGCGAGGGAGTGCAGGGGAAGTGAGGTATAAATAGGGAGTGCACAGGTGAACATACTAATTAAACTAACTGCGCCAATCAGTGGCGCAGTGGCCCTTTAAATTGCAGAGACCCGGCGCGCGCGCGCCCTAGGGAGCGGGGCCACGGGCGCCGGGACAAGACCGACGGTGAGCGAGTCAGGTACGGGAGCCGGGAAGCGCATCGCGAGCGGGCGCCTGCCGCATCGCGAATCGCATCCCGGCTGGGAGAGGTATCGCAGCGCACCCGGTCAGCAGGTCTGACCGGGGCGCTGCAATTGCGAGGATGTTGCGAGCTCTCCGGGGAGGAGCGGGGACCCGGAGCGCTCGGCGTAACAGTACCCCCCCCCTTGGGTCTCCCCCTCTTCTTGGAGCCTGAGAACCTGAGGACCAGACTTTTGTCTAGGATGTTGTCCTCAGGTTCCCAGGATCTCTCTTCTGGACCACAGCCTTCCCAATCCACCAAGAAGAATTTTTTTCCTCTGACCGTCTTGGAGGCCAGAATCTCCTTCACGGAGAAGATGTCAGAAGAGCCGGAAACAGGAGTGGGAGAAACAAGTTTGGGAGAGAAGCGGTTAATGATGAGTGGTTTAAGGAGAGAGACATGGAAGGCATTGGGAATACGGAGAGAAGGAGGAAGAAGGAGTTTATAAGAGACAGGATTAATCTGGCACAAGACTTTGAAAGGACCAAGATAGCGTGGTCCCAGTTTGTAACTGGGGACACGAAAGCGGACATATTTAGCGGAGAGCCATACCTTGTCTCCGGGTGCAAAAATGGGGGGAGTTCTTCTTTTCTTATCGGCAAACCTTTTCATGCGGGATGAAGCCTGTAAAAGAGAATTTGGGGTCTCTTTCCATATGGTGGAAAGATCACGAGTCACTTCATCCACAGCGGGCAAACCAGAGGGCAAGGGAGTAGGGAGGGGGGGAAGAGGGTGACGGCCGTACACCACGAAAAATGGGGACTTAGCAGAAGATTCTGAGACTCTGAAGTTGTATGAGAATTCGGCCCATGGTAGAAGATCTGCCCAGTCATCCTGGCGGGAGGAAACAAAATGCCGTAAATAGTCACCCAGGACCTGGTTAATTCTTTCTACTTGCCCATTGGATTGGGGATGATAAGAAGAAGAGAAGTTTAATTTAATCTTGAGCTGTTTACAGAGGGCCCTCCAGAATTTAGACACGAATTGGACGCCTCTATCCGAGACGATCTGTGTGGGCAAACCGTGAAGACGAAAAATGTGTACAAAAAATTGTTTTGCCAACTGAGGCGCTGAAGGAAGACCAGGAAGAGGAATAAAATGTGCCATCTTGGAAAATCGATCAACGACCACCCAAACAACGGTGTTGCCACGGGATGGGGGTAAGTCTGTAATAAAGTCCATACCAATCAGTGACCAAGGCTGTTCGGGGACAGGCAGAGGATGAAGGAGACCAGCAGGTTTCTGGCGAGGAGTCTTATCCCGGGCACAGACAGTACAGGCCCGCACAAAATCAACAACATCCGTCTCCAGAGTCGGCCACCAATAGAAACGAGAGATGAGTTGCAAGGATTTTTTGATGCCCGCATGGCCTGCGAGGTGGGAGGAGTGTCCCCATTTGAGAATCCCGAGACGTTGGCGTGGAGAAACGAAGGTCTTCCCTGGAGGAGTTTGCCTGATGGAGGCTGGAGAAGTGGAGATCAGACAGTCAGGAGGAATGATGTGTTGCGGAGAGACCTCTACTTCCGAGGCATCCGAGGAACGAGAGAGGGCATCGGCCCTAATGTTCTTGTCGGCAGGACGAAAGTGAATTTCAAAGTTAAAACGGGCAAAGAACAACGACCACCTGGCCTGGCGAGGGTTCAGCCGTTGGGCAGACTGGAGATAGGAGAGATTCTTGTGATCGGTGTATATGATAACAGGAAATTTTGATCCCTCCAGCAGATGCCTCCATTCCTCAAGCGCCAATTTAATGGCCAGTAACTCTCGATCCCCGATGGAGTAGTTCCTCTCCGCCGGAGAGAAGGTCCTAGAAAAAAAACCACAAGTAACAGCATGCCCGGAAGAATTTTTTTGTAGAAGGACAGCTCCAGCTCCCACTGAGGAGGCATCTACCTCCAATAGGAAGGGTTTAGATGGGTCAGGTCTGGAGAGCACGGGAGCAGAAGAAAAGGCAGACTTGAGACGTTTAAATGCGTCTTCCGCTTGGGGAGACCAGGACTTGGGATTGGCATTTTTCTTGGTTAAAGCCACGATAGGAGCCACAATAGTGGAAAAGTGTGGAATAAATTGTCTGTAATAATTGGCGAACCCCAAAAAACGTTGGATAGCACGGAGTCCGGAGGGGCGTGGCCAATCTAAGACGGCAGAGAGTTTGTCTGGGTCCATTTGTAATCCCTGGCCAGAGACCAAGTATCCTAGGAAAGGAAGAGATTGGCATTCAAACAGACATTTCTCCATTTTGGCATAAAGTTGATTGTCTCAAAGTCTCTGAAGAACCATGCGGACATGTTGGCAGTGTTCTTCTAAGTTGGCAGAAAAAATCAGAATATCGTCCAGATAAACCACAACACAGGAATATAAGAGATCACGAAAAATGTCATTAACAAAGTCTTGGAAGACAGCAGGGGCGTTGCACAGGCCAAAGGGCATGACCAGATACTCAAAGTGTCCATCTCTGGTGTTAAATGCAGTCTTCCATTCGTCCCCCTCCCTGATGCGGATGAGATTATAAGCACCTCTTAAGTCCAGTTTGGTAAAGATGTGGGCACCTTGAAGGCGATCAAAGAGTTCTGAGATAAGAGGTAGGGGGTAGCGGTTCTTTACCGTGATTTTATTAAGTCCGCGGTAATCAATGCAAGGACGTAGGGAGCCATCTTTTTTGGACACAAAGAAAAATCCAGCTCCGGCAGGAGAGGAGGATTTGCGGATAAACCCCTTTTTTTAAATTTTCCTGGATGTATTCAGACATAGCAAGAGTCTCTGGAGCAGACAGAGGATAAATTCTGCCCCGGGGTGGAGTAGTACCCGGGAGGAGGTCAATAGGACAGTCATAAGGCCTGTGAGGAGGTAAAGTCTCAGCTTGCTTTTTGCAAAACACGTCAGCATAGTCCATATAAGCCTTAGGAAGACCGGTTACAGGGGGAACCACAGGGTCACGGCAGGGAGTACAGGGAACCGGTTTAAGACAGTCCTTGAAACAAGAGGTACCCCAGCTCTTGATCTCTCCTGTGGACCAATCAAGGGTTGGGGAATGGCGTTGAAGCCACGGTAATCCAAGAAGAATTTCGGAAGTGCAGTTGGAGAGGACCAAAAACTAACTTTTTTCGTGATGAGGTCCGATGCACATTAGGAGAGGTTCCGTGCGGTAACGCACGGTACAGTCCAATCTTTCATTGTTAACACAATTGATGTAGAGGGGTCTGACGAGACTGGTCACTGGGATGTTGAACCTGTTGATGCGAGAGGCCAAAATAAAATTTCCTGCAGATCCGGAATCCAAGAAGGCCATAGCAGAGAAGGAGAAGGTAGAGGAAGATATCCGCACAGGCACAGTAAGGCGTGGAGAAGCAGAGTTGACATCAAGAACTGCCTCACCTTTGTGCGGAGTCAGCGTACGTCTTTCCAGGCGGGGAGGACGGATAGGACAATCCTTCAGGAAGTGTTCGGTACTGGCACAGTACAGGCACAGATTATCCATGCGGCGTCGTGTCCTCTCTTGAGGTGTCAAGCGAGACCGGTCAACTTGCATAGCCTCCACGGCGGGAGGCACAGGAACGGATTGCAGAGGACCAGAGGAGAGAGGAGCCGGGGAGAAAAAACGCCTTGAGCGAACAAAGTCCATATCCTGGCGGAGCTCCTGACGCCTTTCGGAAAAACGCATGTCAATGCGGGTGGCCAGATGAATAAGTTCATGCAGGTTAGCAGGAATTTCTCGTGCGGCCAGAACATCTTTAATGTTGCTGGATAGGCCTTTTTTAAAGGTCGCGCAGAGGGCCTCATTATTCCAGGATAATTCGGAGGCAAGAGTACGGAATTGGATGGCGTACTCACCAACAGAAGAATTACCCTGGACCAGGTTCAGCAGGGCAGTCTCAGCAGAAGAGGCTCGGGCAGGTTCCTCAAAGACACTTCGAATCTCCGTGAAGAAGGAGTGTACAGAGGCAGTGACGGGGTTATTGCAGTCCCAGAGCGGTGTGGCCCATGACAGAGCTTTCCCAGACAGAAGGCTGACTACGAAAGCCACCTTAGACCTTTCAGTAGGAAACTGGTCCGACATCATCTCCAAGTGCAGGGAACATTGCGAAAGAAAGCCACGGCAAAACTTAGAGTCCCCATCAAATTTATCCGGCAAGGATAATCGTAGGCCGGAAGCGGCCACTCGCTGCGGAGGAGGTGCAGGAGCTGGCGGAGGAGATGATTGCTGAAGCTGTGGTAGTAGCTGCTGTAACATCACGGTCAGTTGAGACAGCTGGTGGCCTTGTTGCGCTATCTGTTGCGACTGCTGGGCGACCACCGTGGTGAGGTCGGCGACAACTGGCAGTGGGACTTCAGCAGGATCCATGGCCGGATCTACTGTCACGATTCGGCTGGCAGGTGGTGGATCCTCTGTGCCAGAGAGGGATTGGTGTGGACCGTGCTGGTGGACCGGTTCTAAGTTGCTACTGGTATTCACCAGAGCCCGCCGCAAAGCGGGATGGTCTTGCAGCGGCGGTAGCAACCAGGTCGTATCCACCAGCAACGGCTCAACCTCTCTGACTGCTGAAGATAGGCGCGGTACAAGGGAGTAGACAAGAGCAAGGTCGGACGTAGCAGAAGGTCGGGGCAGGCAGCAAGGATCGTAGTCAGGGGTAACGGCAGGAGGTCTGGAACACAGGCTAGGAACACACAAGGAAACGCTTTCACTGGCACAATGGCAACAAGATCCGGCGAGGGAGTGCAGGGGAAGTGAGGTATAAATAGGGAGTGCACAGGTGAACACACTAATTAAACTAACTGCGCCAATCAGTGGCGCAGTGGCCCTTTAAATTGCAGAGACCCGGCGCGCGCGCGCCCTAGGGAGCGGGGCCGCGGGCGCCGGGACAAGACCGACGGTGAGCGAGTCAGGTACGGGAGCCGGGAAGCGCATCGCGAGCGGGCGCCTGCCGCATCGCGAATCGCATCCCGGCTGGGAGAGGTATCGCAGCGCACCCGGTCAGCAGGTCTGACCGGGGCGCTGCAATTGCGAGGATGTTGCGAGCGCTCCGGGGAGGAGCGGGGACCCGGAGCGCTCGGCGTAACAGTTACTAGTCAAGGTCCACAGATGGATCCTTATAAGTTGTCTGCTGTACTGGACTGGCCACGACCTACTGGCTTAAAAGCTATTCAGCGCTTTATAGGTTTTGCCAATTACTATCGGCAATTTATTCCTCATTACTCCACCTTGGTAGCGCCCATTGTCTCTCCTTAAGAAGACTTCTAATCCCAAGGACTGGACTCCAGAGGCTGAAGATGCTTTTAAACAGTTAAAGACCGTCTTCGCTTTGGCTCCAATCCTGTCTAGACAAGCCTTTTCTTTTGGAAGTGGATGCTTCTTCAGTTTTAGCAGGTGCTGTCCGAACACAAAATTCCTCTAAGGGAAGAATTCTAACCTGTTGTTTTTTCTCTAAAACCTTCTCTCCCACAGAGAAAAACTATACTATTGGAGACCGTGAACTCTTGGCTACAAAGCTGGCTTTGGAAGAATGGTGTCATCTCTTGGATCGTTCTGTACATCATTTTACTATATTTTCGGACCACAAGAACTTACTCTATCTACAGACAGACCATCGACTCAATCGACGGCAGATGGTCTCTATTCTTCTCCAGATTTGACTTCTACATCCACTTCCGTCCTGCAGAGAAGAATATACGCTCTTTCCCTTTCTTCTGATGTGCATGACCGAGAATCTCCTCCTTAGCATATTATTCCTCCTGGGCATCTCATCTCTGCAGAGCCAGAAACTCTTCAGCATCTGCCTCCTGATAAGACTTACGTATCTCCCCGTTTAAGACTCCGAGTCTTGAAATGAGGCCATTCCTCTCTTCTGGCCGGTCATTCTGGAACTCAGAAGTCCCTACAGCTCATCTCCAGACAATATTGGTGGCCTAGTTTATTGATTATGTCCGTTCCTGTTCAGTCTGTGCCCAGAATAAGACCCCTCGTTCTAAACCTGCAGGTCTTCTACAGCCTTTGCCAGTCCCAGAGCTCCCCTGGACCGATATTGCTATGGACTTCATTACTGACCTTCCATCTTCCGGTGGCAATACAGTCGTCTGGGTGTTGGTGGACCAATTTTCTAAAATGGCTAATTTTGTGCCGCTGCCTGGACTTCCATCTGCACCACAGCTTGCAAAACTTTTCCTTTGCCACATATTCCATTTACATGGTTTGCCTTCACATATTGTATCCGACCGTGGAGTCCAGTTCGTCTCTAAGTTCTGGCGGGCTCTCTGCTCACGTCTCCAAGTTAAGCTAGATTTTTCCTCAGCCTACCACCCTCAATCCAATGGACAGGTTGAGAGAATGAATCAGGTCTTAGAAGACTATTTTCGTCATTTAATTTCTACTCGTCAAGCCGTCAAGCCGACTGGATCGATTTACTTCCTTGGGCAGAGTTCTCGTATAATCATAAGGATTCTGAATCCACTGGAACTTCGTCTTTCTTCGTAGTTTATGGACTTCATCCTCGTCCTCCTCTTCCCTTATCCTCTTCCTCCGGAGTTCTTGCGGTTGATGAGCAAGTGCGGAATTTTACCACCATCTAGCAGAAGACACGTTGCTCTCTTTTGCATGCCACATGTCGTATGAAGTCTCAAGCAGACAAAAAAAGACGTTCTCCTCCCAAGTTTTCTCCTGGTGACAAAGTTTAGTTGTCAGCAAAATATATCTGCTTCAAAGTACCCAGTTATAAACTTGACCCTTGCTATCTGGGTCCCTATAAAATCAAGAAATTTTTAAATTTCTGTGGCCTATTCTCTGTGGCCTATTCTCTCCATCTGCCGCCCTCTCTCCGGATCCCGAATTCCTTTCATGTATCTCTCTTGAATCCTGTCATCCACAACCGCTTTTCTAAAAAAGACATCTCACCTACTACCATATCTGGTACCTCTGATGTTTATGTTGTTAAAGAAATTTGGACTCCAAGTTTATCAGAGGAAAATGCTTTTTTCTTGTGGATTGGGAAGGATACGGTCCAGAGGAGAGATGTTGGGACACGCCCCCGCATGTGAATTACAGCCCGTCCCTTACCACGGTCCTCTGCTGCCTCCTCCACTGCCTCTCAGCTCCAGCGCGCGTGTCACCGTCTCCTGGTGCGCGCACACGCCGGAGCTCTGAAATTTAAAGGGCCAGTACACCCATAATTATGTGCAACACCTGGCACTATTCTATAAGTCCCTGTACCTCCCACTCTTCCCTGCCGGATCTTCAGTGCCATTTGCCTGAGATTAAGCATACCCTTTGTCTGTTTGCCTAGCTTGTGTTCTGACCCTTCGGCTACATTATTTGACTATGCACGTATGCAACCTGCCTTGACCTTCTGCTAAGTCCGACTTCGTCTCTGCCTCATCCTACTGTGCTTTGCCTCACCCAGCTACTTGTGTGGTTGGGTCGTATCGGGGGTAGCGACCTGGGTGTCGCCTGCTGCAGCAAGCCCATCCAGCCTTGCGGCGAGCTCTGGTGAAGACCAGCGGCACCTTAGTCTCCGCTCCCCGATGCGGCCCGTGTCATCAGCCACACAGGTTAGTGGATCCACATCCAGTGTCATTATATGCATGCATAACCACCATATTCATTCTCTAGGGAAAGCTCTATTCCAAAGCTCAGTGCAACGCTTGAAGCAGCTTTGCAAATATTCTTGATCAGAAATATCCTACCATTCTGTGTCTACAGCTTCAGTACAGACCTGGATGCGTTTTCATGGTTGAAACAATGGTGTCCAGCACACACAATCAATATATATCTTCATTATTACTATAACTTTATCTTAAAAGGCAAGGCATGAATAGTAGAAAATACACAGGCACAAAAAAAAAAACTGTCAATGCCTATCCAGCCCGTAGGCTTACTCATGGCTACAGACTACAGTTAAATCGGAATGTAGTTTGTTGCTGCAGTCATGTGATGCTCCTTTTATCTGCCCCGTATTTATTGCTAACATCATTCTGGAAGGTTAGCAAGATGTATTGAGGAAGTCAGAAGGATGAGAATACACCCAAGCTTTGTTACTATGGACACACACAGGTCTGCAGAGGGGCTGTAGACTCAAAACAGTAAGATATTTTAAACTAAACTTAAAAAAAAACAAAAAAACTTTTTGCTCACAAAAGACAAAAAACTAAAAAAAAATCTAAAACGTGCACATAGCCTAAAGTTGTTTTACAAATGAATATATCCTTTAAGAGTCCTAAGAAAGTAGAGTGTTGTCTCTGAGTATATGCTTATCAACAAAATGTTGTATACAAATAGATTTTTTCCCCCCTAATTTGAAGGCATTTGTTGACAGATATATTTATGGACATTTATCAACGGGTTTAGTCAGGTTTTCTTTACTATAATTGTCGCAAAATTGTCGCAACTGCGACTACACGCTTTTTCGTGCGACATTTTGACTGGAAAGCGAGAAAAGCAAGTTTTCCTAAAATTTACTATGTAGTAATAATTTTAAAATGGACTACGGGTAGTCAGGTATTTATTAACTGCGACAGTCGCAACTGCGCAAAAAAAAGTCGCAACAGCGTTAAAAATTGACTAAATTTACTCCAGCTCAAACATGGAGCAGAAAAAGCTACTACCAAAGTAAAAAAGGAAAAATTGCTTACGTGAAAGAAAATTATCAACAGGCTGAAAGCAGTTGATAAATACGTCGCACATAAGCAAAACAAAAGTAAGGAAAAAACTACTAAAAAAAGGAATACATAAGCAAACATTGATAAATGTCCCTCATTGTGCCTTTGTGGGTATGAAAATCTGCTGAATCTATTTCCTTTGTCACCTCTTTTGGAACAATGCTGGTGATAATATACAAAACTGTGTACTTGCCTTGTCAGCTTTCAGGAAATTTAACATTCTTGGGCATATGTTCATTAATGTACTTAGCTAAGAACAAAGATTTATTCATTTTAATGGCTGGCAGAATTTTCCCAATAAGCACTGTAATGTCCACTAGGCTTGAATGTTTTCATTTGATGTTCCTCTAGCATAGGCATGCAGCTGGTACTTAAAGACATTCATGGGCATAGTTTTGAAATCCTTTTTTTTCTTTTAATTAAAGAAGGGATACAGTGTTTTTTTTTAACTTTTTTTTCTCCAGACTAAAATGTGCCTAAAATGTTGATGTTTTCCATTCTTGAAGGATTGTGGGGGAGAGTTTTTTTTATGTGTGTTGTGTTTTTTAACTTTAATTTCCAGGCTTAGTAGTGGAAACAGTCTCATAGACGGAGTTCATTACTAAGCCGGGGATTAGCATTAGCTCCAAAAACAGCTAGCTCTGGCGTTATTTAGGCTGGAGAGGACCAATAACGCCCCCCTGGTAATGTCAGGCTGTTGCTGCTTGGTTGGTACCTAGCTAAAATAAAAATATGGGGAACCCCACACACATTTTTTTAAATAAATAAATGTATTACCGCTTAGCAGCGCTACTTTACTCTTTCCTTGCTGTGTCAGCGTATAGCACTCAGCCCAGCATGGGGTTATATTAAACCAGCGATCTATACAGACCACTGCTTTAATGTATATTCTTGCTGGGCAGGAGGTATACATTGTATATCTCCTGTAAGAAACCCACAGAGAAACAGCATGTACAGATGAACAATTAATGAAACTTTATTGAGAAAAAATTCATAAAAACATACATATTAAAAATACATGAACACCATAGTTCACCTTGTATGGAGAACATAAAAGGAGACACAGACAGGACACTGAAGAAATGGCAGTGGGCGCTCAATCAGCTATGGTATTATAGTAATATAACAATGCATAAATAACAAAGTGCATAACAAAGATGCCAATAATTAAAGTGCTGATATGCTGCGAGTATCGTCCTGTACCTTGGAGCAGAGAGTGCAAGCCCTCTGATCCAATGTTGGAACACAGTAAATAAACATCATAGAAATCAAAGCAAAGTGCATTCCATAGTTACCAAGTGGTACAGGAGAGCGTGACCACACCGCCACAATCAGACGTTTCGCCACGGAGGCTTCTTCCGACATATCTCCTGCCCAGCATGAGCTGTGTCCACGGCTGTATAGCTGCAGTCACAGTTCATCCTTGCTGACAGCAGGGACAGTGTATGGATATTGTATGGCGGTCAGGGCCAGTGTTAGGGCAGGGCAAACCAGGCAAGTGCCTAGGGCCCCCATCCCCCAGGGGGCCCCCTGCCGGCTCAGTAGCGGATCTGCAGCCCAACCGCGGCCATTTTAAAACAGTGACCAGCGGTGGGCCCAGACACTTCTCCTGCTTTTTCTATTTTTCATATTTGGGCAGGCTCAGGTAATGTGGCGGGTCTTGTGGGCTGTGTGGATAATATGACGAGTGACGTCTCCTGCCGGCTCCTCAGGGATGTCATTCTCTGCAGTCCCAGCTGCTTAAGTTTAGCAGTCTGGCTGTGGCTGCAGGAAATGAGGAGTGACGTCCCTGATGCCGTGCAGAGAAGCCAGCAGGAGACGTCACTCGTCATATTATCCACACAGCCCACAAGACCCGCCACATTACTTGAGCTTGCCGAGCGTGGCCAGGTAAGGAAATATAAAACATAGAAAAAGCAGGGGGAGAGGGGGGGACCTAATATGGGGGAACTATACTGCCAACCTAATGTGGGGGAACTATACTGCCTACCTAATGTGAGGGAACTATACTGTCTACCTAATGTGGGGGAACTATACTGTCAACCTAATGTGGGGGAACTACAACCTAATGTGGGGGGAACTATACTGCCAACCTAATATGGGGGAACTACAACCTAATGTGGGGGGAACTATACTGCCAACCTAATGTGGGGTAACTATACTGCCAACCTAATGTTGGGAAGCTATACTGGAAACCTATTGTGGGGGAACTATACTGCAAATCTAATGTGGGGGAAGTATACTGCCAACCTAATGTGGGGGAACTATACAAAAATATAAAATTGTACTATTCTGATCCCTATAACTCTTTTATTTTTCTGTATATGGGGATGTATGAGGATCATTGTATGCGCTTTGATTTGTAGTTTTCATCTGTACCATTTTTGTTTTGATGGGACTTTTTAATTGCTTTTTAGATATTTTTTATGGTATTTGAAGTGACCAAAAATGTGCAAATCTGGTTAGTGCACTATTACGACTTTTGGGGCCCCTCTTTTGATTTTGCCTAGGGCCACGCTACACCTAAAACCGGCCCTGATGGCGGTGCTGACATAGATGCTGAAAATATAGCGTTTCTGCTTAAAAAACACCAAAATCTTAGCATTTTGCGATTTGGGAAAACTGCCAGTGAGTTCCAAATTGCAGAAAAATGCATCGATGAGGAAAAAAAATACCAAACCCAAAAACACAACATTTCCATACTGACTCCTGTTACACTATGCGCTCCCCTTACCTTCTGCTGCTGACAGGGCTGGGACTTGCATCGCGGGACGCGCCTGCATGCGAGCCCTAGTCTGTCACTCTCCGGGTGTTTCTCCTGCCTCTGCCTCCACCTCTCTGCTCCGGCGCGCGTGTCCCCATCCCTTAGGGCCTGCGCGCACTGGAGCTTTAAGATTTAAAGGGCCAGTACACTCATTACACTCATGTGGCTTGTTTATAAATTCCTCCACCCTCCTCAGTTCTCTGCCGGATCTTTGTTATCGTGTGCCCTAGAGAAAGCGTTTCATAGTATTGCCTTGCCGTGTACCAGATCTCCTGCTCTTGTGACTTGACCTTGCTCCTCTGCCGCCTGCCTACTGAACTCCTGCTACATCCTGACTACGCTACTGTGCCGCCTGCCCTGACCTACTGCTATCCAGACTACGAGTTGCCTCATCGCTCCTGTGCATCGCATCTCCTCAGTCGCCTGTGTGGTCGAGCCGTGCCAGGGGTAGCGACCTGGGTGTCGCCTGCAGCGGCAAGCCCATCCTGCTTTGCGGCGGGCTCTGGTGAAGACTTAGACTCTGCTCCCTGGTACGGTCCGAGTCATCTGCTACACAGCTCCATCGGATCCACATACACCGGAGTTCCTGTCTTCAGAAACGTGAGTGTTACAACTCCCTGCCAACAGAGTGTCAAGCGCTGTTCTGGTGTTTTTTTTTGGTCAGGGCATTTTTGCATAAAAAATCAAGTGGAAATTTAGTATAAATTTTGTATCCATTGCCAATAATGTTATTACTCTCCAGAAATGTCATTGGAGAGATCTCTATACTGCCCCCTGATATATTTATATATAGTTATTTGGTCATCCCCAAACTGTCTTTTTTCTAATCTAAATAACCCTAATTTCCAGGGAGTCAGAGCTGTGCCAGCTGAATAAGCTTGTGGTAACTAATTTTGATAACCTTTTTGGGTACTGTAGTCCTCCCATTCCCTTTATTACTCTGGTTGCCCATCTTGGAACCCTCTCCAGCTACACTATATCTTACTTGTAAACTGGTGCCCGGTACTGTACACAGTATTCTATGTGTGGTCTGACTAGTGATTTTTACAGTGGTAGAATTATTCCCTTGTTGTGGGCATCTATGCCCCTTTTGATGCACCCCATGAATTTATTTACCTTAGCAACAGCTGCCTGATACTTGTCACTACAGTTAAATTTACTGTCTACTAAAACTCCTAAGTCCTTTTCCATGTGAGTCGCCCCCAGTGTTTTCCCATTTAGTACATATTCCCAGCCTGGATGTTCCTCCCTAAATGCATAACCTTATATTTGTCAGTGTTGAACTTCATCTGCCACTTCCAAGCCAAACCTCCAACCTATCCAGATCAGTTTGTAACAGTGTACTGTCCTCTTATGTGTTATCTACTATACACAGTTGTTACGGGCAGCGTTTCGGTCACTCATTCTGACCATGAACGCTCCCCTCCTCCTGTCTCCGTCGGCTCTGGGACTCACTGTGCGGGACGCGCCTGCATGCGAGTTCTGGGCATCTCCTTACCCCATGCTGTCTCCGGCTCCTCTCTGCATGCGCATCCCCGGCGCCTGCATCCCCGTTGCCTAGGTAGTGCGCGCGCCAGCGCTATACGTTTTTAATGGCCAGTGCACCTTTAATTTTCAGTTGCACCTGTACCTCTGTTATACGTATCTGCTTCTCCCCCCACTCCTTGCCGGATCTTTGTTTGTCCAGAGCCTTAGAGAAAGTGTTATTGTGTTTGACCTGCCCTGTTCTGACCGTCCACTCTGTGACCTGACCTTGCTCCTGTGCCACCTGCCTATTGACCTCCTGCTACGTTCCTGACCACGTACCTGTGCCGCCTGCCCTGAACTTCTGCTATCCGGACATTGAGTTGCCATATCCCTTCTGTGCTAAGTTACATCACAGCAACCTTTGTGGACAAATCGTACCAGGGATAGTGACCTGGGTGCCGCCTGCCGCAGCAAGTCGGTCCCGATTTGCGGTGGGCTCTGGTGAAAACCAGCAGCACCTTAGACTCTGCTCCCTGGTATGCCCACATCATCTTCCACACAGGTACAGTGGATCCACTACTACAGTGAGTGTTACAACAGTGCACTTTCCTCTGTTGAGTTAACCACTTTAAAGAGTTTAGCATCTTCTGTAACGATTGATGCTTTACTATACAATCTCTCTACAAGGTCTTTAATAAAGATATTAAAAACAATAAGACCCAGAACTGACCCCTGAGGTACCTCAATAGTAACAGTCACCTTTACAGAATGCAGTTATTGACACTACTCACAGTACTATTAATGGTATCCCTCACTTCCAGTACAATTACTACTTTTTTTTTTTTTTTTTTTTTGCAATCTCTCCCCCACACTCCAACGATCTTGATGAATTCTGGTTTAATAGAAAATGGGAAGGGCTGAGAAGGCCAGATGCTATTTCCCAACAGCATAGCTTCTGACTTCTCACAATTGTCGCTGTCATATACGATGGCTAAAATATGTATCCATGTTGCTTGTCATTCTTTACTTGTAATATATGTCCTGCCAAATGTCCATCGGTATGCACACTTTTTAATCCCATTACCCTCTTCTGTGTTAGTTTAGCATTTCAAAGATTCCCTCCTGGAGACGACCGTCTAAGCTATGACTTCCATTGGCCATTTGAGGGCGATTAACATAACTGTGCTAATTAATGGACACTGCTTGCCTGGATGGTAAATTTGACGCCTTCACAGCCAAGTAGACTCCAAGGCCTGATGTCAATAGATCAAAGAAATGTTTGGGACATATTCCCCCTGTGTAAATGCCATGTCTTCCAATATGAAATATGGGGGTCAGGGTAGTATGTATGCAGCCCTATGTTGTACGGTTAGATTCTCTATCATAATACCTTTAAAATGAGTCCTCACATGACCCTTGTGTATTAATCCCTGCCCGAACTGTATGCATTGGGTAAATCATACACAATAAGGGGGTCATGTCAGGTACCCCTAGAAAGAGGATTTGATGGAGAACCCAAATATTAGAATATTATGTGGGTGCCTGACCCATGATAGAAGATAGAAGACATTTCCTATTCTTTGGGCATAAAGGTATCATAAGGGAGTGGCAACATCTACCTCTCCTCCTTGTCCTGCCCAGGGGCTGAACATAGAGGTGTCTCTTGTCCATAGCAGGATATAAAACTGCAGACCTGGGGGGACTAGGGGCACTTGCATGGGGGACAAGATCTAATTTTGGATGCCAGATGCCATTTCCTATCAGACCCCATGGGATAGAACTCTAACTTTTGTAAGTAAGGATTCTATGTTTTTTCCCTTTTATTTTATTTTCTGTATGGTGAAACTTTGTCTTGTTAACATCTATTTTTACATGTACTGTGAATATTTTTCTTTCATAATAAATCATTCATTTATTAAGTACCGCCTTATGTCTGGTAAAACGGGCTTACATTGTCCTTGACGAAATTGAAGTTATAGTCTTAAATGTACTTACCTGTTCGGCTACATTATAGATTTGGATTAATCTTTTTCATGTTTTTATATACTACTGGGGATAGTAGATTATATTTGGGATTGAAATTGACAGGTGGTGGCAGCGATACCTTAAATTGGGTGGTGTAAGAGGGATTTTTTTTATCATTATTTTCGGTCTAGTGTAGACAAATAGTGATTTTAGAGATAATCCTACCACCCGCACGTCTCGGTTCGTGACAAACTGGTGGCAACGGTGGGATATTTAGTGCTAGATTTGCGAATCCAGGCACTAAAAGAAATTTACATGGCCTAACCTGCTGGGAGGAAGGCCTGAGTGAACAGGTGTCCCCAGCTTTGGCAAAGCCAGGGGAGATTGTGGTAGCAAGGATGTAAAAGATGCCCTGTGAGAATGTGCCTAGTCTGTCTCCAAGTGAGGGAGGCCAGAATAAGCATGTGTACCCGGCTGTGCCAGAGCCAGGGGAGATTGTGGTAGCAGGGATGTACGGGATGCCCTGTGAGAATGTGCCTACTCTGTCTCCAAGTGAGGGAGGCCAGAATAAGCATGTGTACCCGGCTTTGCCAGAGCCCGGGGAGATTGTGGTAGCAGGGATGTATGAGTTGCCCTGTGAGAATGTGCCTAGTCTGTCTCCAAGTGAGGGAGGCCAGAATAAGCATGTGTACCCGGCTGTGCCATAGCCAGGGGAGATTGTGGTAGCAGGGATGTATGAGAAGCCCTGTGAGAATGTGCCTACTCTGTCCCCAAGTCAGGGAGGCCAGAATAAGCATGTGTACCCGGCTGTGCCAGAGCCAGGGGAGATTGTGGTAGCAGGGATGTATGAGATGCCAAGGTTGTTTCCCTGGGAGGGAGGGCAGAATGAATATGAGTCTGTGCCCGAACCAGATATGCATGAGGTGCCAGCTGAGAGTGCGAACGGACCATGTCACTGGGAGGTAGGGCAGAGCGTGTTTGCGCCAGAACCAGAGGCGTGTGTGGTGCCGTTTGAAGCCATAAAGGGGCAGTGCCACTGGGAGATAGGGCAGAATGAGTCTGTGCCAGAACCAGGGATGCCAGCGATGCCATGTGAGAATGTGGGAGGGCCACCTGACGGTAAAGCAGGGCAGAGAGTGAGTGATTGTCTGTCTGTGTCAGGAACAACCCAGCCTCAAGATCCAATATGTATGCAGGAAAAGAGTGTGGAGTCACAGGTGGGGAACTGGGGGCGATTCCTGTTGCATCTTCCCTTCGCTTTTAGGGAGGGTCTGCGGGAATCCGCTATCTTCTTCTCCTTTGAATTCCTATATGGGGTTAGAGTGTGTGGCCCCTCTTCTCCGGTTCGAGAGGAGTGGGAAGGAAAGTTGGGTGCCCCTAGAAGGTCTGTGTTCAGGCCTGTTTTGAGGTTTGGGGACTACATGCTGACCCTAAAGGGGGAGGTGCCAGAGAGTGTGAATACTGATCAGTTCTTGCAGGAGCAGTGTTATGGCTGGGATACTCGAAAAAGAATGTATGAAGTGGGTCAGAGAATGCTGTCATTGAGTGCCACAACGGAAAATGTGTGTCTTGCAATTGTTTGGGCTTTGGGAGAATTACAGCCCTACCTGCGGTGCCATGTCAAGTGGAAGAAGCAAGGTAGGGGCGTGTGAGCCTCCTCCCAGTGCGTCTCTTATTGGGGGGAGGTGTCTTATACGATGGCTAAAATATGTATCCATGTTGCATTGTGGCTGCTTGTCATTCTTTATGTGTAATATATATCCTGCCAAATGTCCATCGGTATGCACACTTTTTAATCCCATTACCCTTTTCTGTGTTAGTTTAGCATTTCAAAGAATCCCTCCTGTTTGGTCACCCTGCCAGGAGACGACTGTCTAAGCTATGACTTCCAGTTGCCATTTGGGGGCGATTAACATAATTGTGCTAATTAATGGACACTGCTTGCCTGGATTGTAAATTTTACGCCTTCACAGCCAAGCAGACTCCAAGGCCTGATGTCAATAGATTAAAGAAATGTTTGGGACATATTCCCCCTGTGTAAATGCCATGTCTTCCAATATGAAATATGGGGGTCAGGGTAGTATGTATGCAGCCCTATATTGTACGGTTAGATTCTCCATCATAATACCTTTAAAATGAGTCCTCACATGACCCTTGTTTATTGATCCCTGCCCGAACTGTATGCACTGGGTAAATCATACACAATAAGGGGGTCATGTCAGGTACCCCTAGAAAGAGGATTTGATGGAGAACCCAAATATTAGAATATTATGTGGGTGCCTGACCCAGGATAGAAGATAGAAGACATTTCCTATTCTTTGGGCATAAAGGTATCATAAGGGAGTGGCAACATCTACCTCTCCTCCTTGTCCTGTCCAGGGGCTGAACATAGAGGTGTCACCTGTCCATAGCAGGGTATAAAACTGCAGACCTGGGGGGACTAGGGGCATTTGCATGGGGGACAAGATCTAATTTTGGATGCCAGACGCCATTTCCTACCAGACCCCATGGGATAGAACTCTAACTTTTGTAAGTAAGGATTCTATGTTTTTTCCCTTTTATTTTATTTTCTGTATGGTGAAACTTTGTCTTGTTAACATCTATTTTTACATGTACTGTGAATATTTTTCTTTCATAATAAATCATTCATTTAATAAGTACCGCCTTATGTCTGGTAAAACGGGCTTACATTGTCCTTGAAGAAATTGAAGTTATAGTCTTAAATGTACTTACCTGTTCGGCTACATTATAGATTTGGATTAATCTTTTTCCTGTTTTTATATACTACTGGGGATAGTAGATTATATTTGGGAATTGTAACATATCCAGATTGGATTGATAGCTTCCTGTCGGCTTGAAATTGAAAGGTGGTGGCAGCGATACCTTAAATTGGGTGGTGTAAGAGGGATTTTTTATCATTATTTTTGGTCTAGTGTAGACAAATAGTGATTTTAGAGATAATCCTACCACCCACACGTCTCGGTTCGTGACAGTCGCGACTAGCTTTATGTAGTGTCCTGGGTGGCATGGCATGTGTGAAAAAGTGTGCCACTTTTACTGATGTCGAACACCATACATTTGGCAAACTTTGCAAATGCTGCATGCAGCACAAAAATGAGTGTCAGTGGACTCCCGGTCAGACAGTCGGTGGGAGTTTCATTGATCGAACGTTAAAGGGATTATACAGCCTTTGATGAATTTGAAAGTCTATCCTGAGGATAGGCCATAAATATAAGTTTAGAAAGGGGTCTGACTCTTGGCACCCCTGGTAATTGGCTATTTGATTGGCTGTTATATTATTAGTAACATTAGTACTTTAGTTGTCACATACCTGGCCATTCTCCAGAGGAAATCTCTGCTTCCCAGCTTCTCCAGCGCCACTTAGTTTTGGTTACCAGCCTTGCTGACAGCAGGCTGGTTAACTTATCAGGGGATGCTGGGACAATCAGGCTAACCTGTTGTACTGCCTATCACAGACAACTATGATTGTTTTTCCTTAGAACCTCACAGGCATTTGCTACATCCTTGCCAGTTTACCTGGTTTCTGCCTAGTTTCTTGATTCTAAGTCTGAAGTTCCCTACTGGTAATTCTGACCTTTGATTTGGCTACTGATACTCCTCTAGTTAGTGGAACACATAGCTGAAAGGGGATCCCATAGCAAAGATTAAAATTGGCTTTCTATTATGGTAACTGATTTTGCCTCCCTGACAAGGCCTGGTGTTCATTTCCCATTGCTTTCCATATTTCTTACATCACTACCCCTGTTTATTTGGAGACAATGTAGTTCTCTGAGTAGAATAGTCCTGCACAGTTTTATCAGCAGCAAAAGGAATGGGACTAACGAGGGTTGGGGCCCCTTCTCTCCAAGGGCCCGAAAGCAGTTGCATGGTCTTCTTTATGGTTTTTATGTTCTTGCCCTGGTATCTGACTTTTCCATTGATTCTACCTCCTGGCACTGACTTTGGCATTACTGCTGACTACACTTTTTAGTTCTGGTTCTGTCACCGACATGCCCATCTTTTCTTAAGCAGGCTAGATGACTACTCCCTCCACCTGTTAGGCTTGGTACCCTGTGCACTTAAGAAGGGATCATCGTCCAGTTGGGGCCACCTTCACTTATGGCTGGAACTTTTAGTAGGTACGGACAGGGGTGCAGTGGAGTATTAGGGCGGCACTTCCCTCTTCTCTGCTTTAACCCTTTAAGGACAAAGCCCATTTTCACCTTAAGGACCAGAGCATTTTTTGCACATCTTACCCCTGTCACTTTAAGCAATAATAATTCTGGGATGCTTTTACTTATGAATTTGATTCCGAGATAGTTTTTTCATGACATATTCTACTTTAACATAGTGGTACATGTTTGTCCATGCTTGCATCATTTCTTGGCGAAAAATCCCAAAATGTCATGAAAAATTTGAAAATTTAGCATTTTTCTAATTTTGAAGCTCTCTGCTTGTAAGGAAAATAGACATACCAAATAAATTGTATATTGATTCACATATACAATATGTGTAATTTATGTTTGCATCATAAAGTTGACATGTTTTTACTTTTGGAAGACATCAGAGGGCTTCAAAGTTCAGCAGCAATTTTCCAATTTTTCACAAAATTTTCAAAATCAGAATTTTCAGGGACCAGTTCAGTTTTAAAGTGGATTTGAGGGGCCTTCATATTAGAAATATCCCATAAATAACCCCATTATAAAAACTGCACCCCTCAAAGTATACAAAATGACATTCAGAAAGTTTGTTAACCCTTTAGGTGTTTCACAGGAATAGCAGTAAAGTGAAGGAGAAAATTCAAAATCTCAATTTTTTTACACTTTTTTTTTACATGTTCTTGTAGACCCAGTTTTTGAATTTTTACAAGGGGTAAAATGAGAGAAACAAAACAAAATGTGTAACCCAATTTATCTTGAGTAAGGAAATACCCATATGTGAACGTAAAGTGCTCTGTGGGTGCACTAGAGGGTTCAGAAGCAAAGGAGCGACAATGGGATTTTGGAGAGTGAATATTGCTGAAATGGTTTTGGGGGGGCATTTCACATTTAGGAAGCCCCTACGGTGCCATAACAGCAAAAATTTATTTTCTTTTTCATTAAATGTTGGTGTCATTTTCACAAGGGGTAATAAGAGAAAAATCCTCCCAAAAATTTTAACCCCAATTCTTCTGAGTATGGAAATACTCCATATGTGGATGTAAAGTGCACTGCGGACGAACTACAATGCTCAAAATAGAAGGAGCGCCATTGGGCTTTTGGAGAGAGAATTTGTTTGGAATGGAAGTTGGGGGGCCCTGTGCGTTCACAAAGCCCCCGTGCTACCAGAACAATGGACCCCCCCCACATGTGACCTTATTTCGGGAAAACTACACCCCTCCGGAAATGTAGTAATGGGTATAATGAGCATTCCGACCTCACTGGTGTTTGACAGATGTTTGGAACAGTGGGCTGTGCAAATAAAAAAATATTTTTTTTCATTTTCATGTACCACTGTTCAAAAAGTCTGTCAGACACTTGTGGGGTGTAAATGTTCACTGCACCCCTTGTTACATTCATACAGGGGTGTAGATTCCAAAATGGGGTCACATGTGTGGGGGTCCACTGTTCTGGAACCATGGGGGCTTTGTAAATGCACGTGGCCTTCAATTCTAGACACATTCTCTCTCCAAAAGCTCAATGGAGCTCCTTCTCTTCTGAGCCCTGTAGTGCGCCCACAAAGCACTTTACGTCCACACATGGGTTATTCATACACTCAGAAGAAATGGGGTTACAAAGTTTGGTGTATTTTTTCCTATTACCCCTTGTGAAAATGAAAAATTTAGGATAACACTAGCATTTTTGTGAAAAAATACAAATCTTTCATTTTCACAAACAACTTTATCGAAAATTCTTCAAACACCTGTGAGGTGTTAAGACTTACTATACCCCTTGTTACGTTCCATGAGGGGTGTAGTTTCCAAAATGGGGTCACATATGGGTGGGGTTTTTTTTTTGCGTTTATCTCAGAACCGCTGTAAAGATAAGCCACCTCTGTGCAAATCACCAAATCGCCTCAAACGTACATGGTGCTCTCACTCCTGAGCCTTGTTGTGTGCCTGCAGAGCATTTTACATCCACATATGAGGTATTTCCGTACTCAGAAGAAATTGTGTTACAAATTTTGGGGGTCTTTTTTTCGACTTCTTGTGAAAAAGAAAAGTATGGGGCAACACCAGCATGTTAGTGTAAAAAGTTAAATTTTTTCATAATAACATGCTGGAGTAGACCCCAACTTTACCTTTTCATAAGGGGTAAAAGGAAAAAAAGCCCCCCAAATATGTTAGGCAATTTCTCCCAAACATCCCATATGTGGCCCTAAACTGTTGCCTAAAAATTCGATAGGGCTCCCAAGTGAAAGAGCGACATGCATGCACATTTGAGGCCTAAATTATGGATTTGCATGGGACAGATCTGGATGCAAGAATTACACTTGCCTCTGATACCAAAATTACCCTATGGCAGTGTTTCCCAAACAGGATGCCTCCAGCTGTTGCAAAACTCCCAGCATGCCTGGACAGTCAATGGCTGTCCGGCAATACTAGGAGTTGTTATTTTTCAACAGCGCCATACGAGATGTTTTTCATTTTTATTTGGGGGGGGGGGGGGGGTAACTGTGTAGGGGAGAGTATATGTGTATATGTAGTGTTTTACCCTTTATTATGTGGTAGTGTAGTGTTTTTAGGGTACATTCACAAAAGCGGGGGTTCACAGCGAGTTTTCCGCTGGGAGTTTGAGCTGCAGCTAAGAATTTGCTGCATCTTAAACTTGCAGGTAGAACCCCCCATCTGTGTGACTGTACCCTGTACAGTCACATGGGGGGGGGTAAACCTCCAGCTGCTGCAAAACTACAACTCCCAGCATGCCCTTTGACTGTCCGTGCATGCTGGGGGTTGTAGTTATGCAAAAGCTGGAGGCACACTGGTTGAAAAACAATGAGAGTTTGTTACTTAACTCAGTGTTTCCCAACCCGTGTGATTCTAGCTGTTGCAAAACTCCAACTCCCAGCATGCATGGTCTGTCAGTGCATGCTGGGAGTTATAGTTTTGCAGCAACTGGAGGCACACAGGTTGGGAAACACTGAGTTAGGAAACAGACAATGTTTCCCAACCATTGTGCCTCTAGTTGTTGAAAAACTAAAACTCCCAGCATGCCCAGACAGCTGAAGGGCATGTTGGGAGTTGTATATATGCACCAACTGCAGAACACTGTGTGTCCAAACTGTAGCCCTCCAGATGTTGCAAAACTTCAACCACCAAGCATGCCCAGACTGCCCAGGCATGCTTGAAGTTGTAGTCCAGCAACACCTTGTCTCGGCATGCTTTGAATTGTAGTTTTGCAACATTTGCTATAGCTTGAACACCACTGTATAGTAGTCTCCAAACTGTAGCCCTCCAGATGTTGCAAAATTACAACTCCCAGCATGCCGAGACTGTCCAGGGCCAGATGTTACAGAACTATAACTCTCACCATGCCTGGACTGTCTAGTTTTGCATCATTCCTATTTTCCAGGCAATTGGGTCACCAGAGACCCTATCAGCCTGGAAAAGCCGTGATTCGCCAGTCAGAATTGACCAGCGATCACGCCGACAAGGGGGGTCTCAGGACCCCCCAGGGGTTTGCACGGGGTGCCTGCCGAATGATTTACAGATTTGTAAATAACTTCTATTAAAAAATCTTAATCCTTTTAGTAGCTGTATGCTACAGAAGAAAAAAATTCTTTACTTTTTGAATTTCTTTTTTGTGTTGTCCACATTGCTCTCTGCTGACACCTCTGTAATTTACAAATCTGTTTAACTTTCTGGCACCAGTTAATTTAAAAAAAAAAAAGTTTTACACCGGAGTACCCCTTTAAGTACTAGAACGTCAGGGTGTACCTGTACCCCCTTGGTCCTTAAGGGGTTAAATCCTCTTTGTTCCATACAACTTCATGAATCTCTCCCTATGTGAATAAAGCATATACAAAAGTACACACACATTCAAATCCATACACACCTATTGTAAACACATATGTACTGTATACACATTCATATAACTAAATAAATATATATAGACAACCACAGGCATACTGACAAAGCAGGATGTCAGGGACAGAGGGAAGCAAGTCCACAAGAGCTAGGCTATATGAAAAAAGTAGTGGGACAGCTACACATTACACCTACAGGGGCTTTTAGGACACCCAGCTCTCAATCCATTTATATTAGGACACCCAGCTCTCAATCCATTGATATGAAGTTATCCCTCCCCTTTTCAGTTATAACAGCTTCCACTATTCTGGGAAGACTTTCTAAAAGATTTTGGAGGTGTCTGTGGTAATAAATGCCCCTTTACCCAGTAGACCGTCTTTGAGGTCAGACACTGACGGGGGATGAGAGGGCTGGGCTCACAATCTCTTTTCTAGTTCATCCCAAAGGTGTAGTATGGGGTTGAGTTCTTACACATCAAACTCCCCCAGCCATGTCTATATAGACCTTGTTATGTGCACTGGATCAGTCATTATGGAGCGGAAAACACTTTGTCCTGTTTTAATGCACGGGACCCACACCTGGAAGTGCTGTAATGAAGGTCTTTTTATATTTTACTGTTGCCTCTGACCTTTCCCAGCATTCCATGCGGCTAGAGACAGTAGCCCTGATTAGGGCTGGACGGTATGGCCAAATATGTGTATTACAGTATTTTTGTAACTTATGGCGGTTCCACGGTATAAAACGGTATTCCCCCCAAAAATGTATAATTAGCCCATCGCTGTGCTGTCCCCATCGGAATACTACTCATGTCACCCGTAAGTGCTACCCTCCTTGTCCTCCTGTTTGTTGCAGGCTGCCGGCGCTGACACCCTATACTGTATCCCTATGCCCGGGCTGCAGAAGGTAAACAAAAATAAACTTTAACGCACATTCCTACGTTGGCCCTACGCTCTTCCTGGGGACATGAACGTCGAACAGCCGCCAGCCTATCACCGGCCACAGCGATGTTCCACCTCGGCCGGTGATTGGCTGAGCCGGCTTCTTACATGACAGTGGGCTCAACCTATCACCGGCCGAGGCGGAACATCGCTGCAGCCGGTGATAGGCTGGCGGCTGTTCGACGTTCACGTCCCCAGGAAACAGGTCCGGACCGACGGGGAAGGTGAGTTAAAGTTTATTTTGTTTACCTTTTGCAGCCCGGGCATAGGGATACAGTATAGAGCAGTGGTCTTCAACCTGGGGACCTCCAGATGTTGCAAAACTACAACTCCCAGCATGCCCGGACAGCCAACAGCTTTTTTTTTATGTGTTTAGCTTATGTATTTGGCTCACAAATCCCTCTCTTCCGCTGCTCACTCATTCTGATATCCGATACTCAGAAAGGGACATTTCAGAGGCAATCACTGAGCCTGGCCTTACTCACCATGCATTCACTTCCTCTATCAGTCTGCTCGGCTGGATTTCTTTATCCAATCACTGCAGGCTGCTCTGTAACCCCCTTTTTCTCTATTTCCAGACAGGAGTCTGATAGACGGGACAGGAGTGAGCACAGAGGAGCGTTGCCCCGCCCTCACCCCCTGGATTTTTGTCCAAGCCTGTCCTTTAGCTGGGACAAAGATGATGCTTCTGCCGGACAGGATTATGGGTGAGATTTATCAAAAACCTGTGCAGAGAAAAAAAAGTTGCCCAGTTTTCCATAGCAACCAATCAGATCGCTTCTTTAACCCCTTAAGGACCCGGGCTTTTTCCATTTTCAATTTTTCCTCCTTAACTTTAAAAAATCATAACTCTTTAAAATTTTCACCTAAAATTCTATATGATGGCTTATTTTTTGCGTCACTAATTCTACTTTGTAATGACATTAGTCATTTTACCCAAAAATCTACGGTGAAACGGGAAAAAAAATCAATGTGCGACAAAATTGATGAAAAAACACTATTTTGTAAGTTTTGGGGGGCTTCCGTTTTTACGCAGTACATTTTTCGGCAAAAATGACACTTTAACTTTATTCTGTAGGTCCATACGGTTAAAATGATATCCTACTTGTATAGGTTTGATTTTGTATCACTTCAGAAAAAAATCATGAATACATGCAGGAAAATTTATACGTTTAAAATTGTCATCTTCTGACCCCTATAACTTTTTTTATTTTTCTGTGTTCAGGGCGCTATGAGGGCTCATTTTTTGCGCCGTGATCTGAAGTTTTTAGCGGTACCATTTTTGTTCTAATCAGACTTTTTGATCACTTTTTATTCACTTTTTTGTGGTATAAAAAGTGATCAAAAATGCGCTATTTTGGACTATTTTTTGTGCGTACGCCATTGAACGTGCGGTTTAAAAAGTGATATATTTTTATAATTCGGACATTTCCGCACGCGGCGATACCACATATGTTTATTTTTATTTACACTGTGTTTTTTTTATTCTTGGAAATGCCGGGTGATTCAAACTTTTATTAGGGGAAGGGATAATTGAAAGGGTTAATGATTTTTTTACACTTTTTTAATGCAATATTATAGCTCCTATAGGGGGCTATAACATTGTATTAACTGATCTTTAACACTGATTGATTCATCTCCATAGGAATGGATCAATCAGTGTTTTCGGCGATTGAATGCTCAAGCCTGGATCTCAGGCTTGAAGCATTCATTCGGCAATCTGACTGCAGGAAGGAAGGTAAGAAGACCTCCTCCTGTGCTACAGCTGTTCGGGATGCCGCGATTATACCGCGGCGATCCCGAACAGCTCCCTGAGCTAACTGGCACTTTTTACTTTCACTTTTAGCCACGTGGCTCAGCTTTGGGCGCGCGGCTAAAGGGTTAATAGCGCGCGGCACCGCGATCAGTGCCGCGCGCTATTAGTGAAGTGATCGCGGTGCCGCGCGCTATTAGAGGCGGGTCCCGGCTTCACTATAATGCCGGGCCCGCCGCGATATGATGCGGGGTCACCTTGTGACCCCGCGTTATATCGCAGGACCGGGACCCAGGACGTACTCAAACGTTCTGGGCCCTTAAGAGGTTAATTTTGGGCAATTGGGCAACTTTTCCTCTGCACAGGTTTTGATAAATCTCCCCCTATGTTCTGATGGTACA
This sequence comes from Hyla sarda, assembly GCF_029499605.1. Lineage (NCBI taxonomy): Eukaryota > Metazoa > Chordata > Amphibia > Anura > Hylidae > Hyla > Hyla sarda. Next base: position 250,388,357 of record NC_079194.1, on the reverse strand, counting down.
GAGACCCCTCAGTGGTCTTTATTATAAGCCATGATTTCTATGAAAAGGAGATAATTTTTCAGGGTTTTTCAGTTTTTGCACTTTCGTTTTTCCCTCCTTACCTTTTAAAAATCATAACCCTTTCAATTTTCCACCTAAAAATCCATATTATGGCTTATTTTTTGCGTCGCCAATTCTACTTTGCAGTGACATTAGTAATTTTACCCAAAAATCCACGGCAAAACGGAAAAAAAAAATCATTGTGCGACAAAATCGAAGAAATCTCAGGTACAGAGCAGTCATTTGCCGATCGGACACCGAGGAGGCAGGTAAGGGCCCTGCCGGTGTCCTGTCAGCTGTTCGGGACGCCGCGATTTCACCGCGGCGGTCCCGAACAGCCCGACTGAGCAGCCGGGTCACTTTCACTTTCACTTTAGAAGCGGCGGTCAGCTTTGACCGCCGCTTCTAAAGAGTTAATACCGCACATCGCCGCGATCGGCGATGTGTGGTATTAGCTGCGGGTCCCGGCCGTTGATGAGCGCCGGGACCGACGCAATATGATGCGGGATCGCGGCGCGATCCCGCTTCATATCGCGAGAGCCGGCGCAGGACGTAAATATACGTCCTGCGTCGTTAAGGGGTTAATTATATTAGAAAGGTTACTATTTTGTCATGATAAACAACATATAAAAGGTTTTTAATCTGACAGTGCCCATTTAAAAACTAGACAGAGTAAACTAGAACTAGACAGTCTGAGGGCCCATTCACACTACGGAATTTCCGAGCGGAATTCCACTCCGTTGTATGAAGCTTGCGACATTGTTATCCATGGGATTTTGTTACGCCGAGCGCTCCGGGTCCCTGCTCCTCCCCGGAGCGCTCACGGCGTCTCTCTCCCTGCAGCGCCCCGGTCAGTCCCGCTGACCGGGAGCGCTGCACTGACATGGCCGTCGGGGATGCGATTCGCACAGCGGGATGCGCCCGCTCGCGAATCGCATCCCAAGTCACCCGTCCCGGTACCCTGCTGTCATGTGCTGGCGCGCGCGGCTCCGCTCTCTAGGGCGCGCGCGCGCCAGCTCTCTGAGACTTAAAGGGCCAGTGCACCAATGATTGGTGCCTGGCCCAATTAGCTTAATTGGCTTCCACCTGCTCCCTGGCTATATCACATCACTTCCCCTGCACTCCCTTGCCGGATCTTGTTGCCTTGTGCCAGTGAAAGCGTTTAGTGTTGTCCAAGCCTGTGTTACCTGATCTCCTGCTATCCATATTGACTACGAACCTTGCCGCCTGCCTGCCCCGACCTTCTGCTACGTCTGACCTTGCCTCTGCCTAGTCCTTCTGTCCCACGCCTTCTCAGCAGTCAGCGAGGTTGAGCCGTTGCTAGTGGATACGACCTGGTTGCTACTGCCGCAGCAAGACCATCCCGCTTTGCGGTGGGCTCTGGTGAACACCAGTAGTCTCTTAGAACCGGTCCACCAGCACGGTCCACGCCAATCCCTCGCTGACACAGTGGATCCACAACCTGTAAGCCGAATCGTGACAGTAGATCCGGCCATGGATCCCGCTGAGGTGCCGCTGCCAAGTCTCGCTGACCTTCCCACGGTGGCCGCTCAGCAATCGCAGCAGATTGCCCAACAAGGACAGCAGCTGTCGCAGTTGACCGCCATGTTACAGCAACTTCTGCCTCTGCTACAGCAGCAACCATCTCCTCCGCCAGCTCCTGCACCTCCTCCGCAGCGAGTGGCCGCTCCTAGCCTCCGCTTGTCCCTGCCGGACAAATTTGATGGGGACTCTAGACTCTGCCGTGGATTTTTGTCTCAATGTTCCCTGCATATGGAGATGTTGTCGGACTTGTTTCCTACAGAACGGTCTAAGGTGGCGTTCGTAGTGAGCCTTCTGTCTGGAAAGGCCTTGTCTTGGGCCACACCGCTCTGGGACTGCAATGATCCTGCCACAGCCACAGTCCAGTCCTTCTTCGCTGAAGTCCGTAGTGTCTTCGAGGAACCAGCCCGAGCTTCTTCTGCCGAGACTGCCCTGCTGAACCTAGTCCAGGGTAATTCTTCAGTAGGCGAGTACGCCATCCAATTTCGTACTCTTGCTTCCGAATTATCTTGGAATAACGAGGCTCTCTGCGCGACCTTTAAAAAAGGCCTATCCAGTAACATCAAAGATGTGCTGGCCGCACGAGAGATTCCTGCCAACCTGCAAGAACTTATCCATTTGGCCACCCGCATTGACATGCGTTTTTCTGAGAGACATCAGGAGCTCCGCCAGGAAAAAGACTTAGATCTCTGGGCACCTCTCCCACAGTATCCTTTGCAATCTACGCCTGGGCCTCCCGCCGAGGAGGCCATGCAAGTGGATCGGTCTCGCCTGACCCAGGAAGAGAGGAATCGCCGTAGGGAAGAAAATCTTTGTCTGTACTGTGCCAGTACCGAGCATTTCTTGGTGGATTGCCCTATTCGTCCTCCACGTCTAGGAAACGCACGGACGCACCCAGCTCACGTGGGTGTGGCGTCTCTTGGTTCAAAATCTGCTTCTCCACGTCTCACGGTGCCCGTGCGGATCTCTCCTTCTGCCAACTCCTCCCTCTCAGCCGTGGCCTGCTTGGACTCTGGTGCCTCTGGGAATTTTATTTTGGAGTCTTTGGTGAATAAATTCTGCATCCCGGTGACCCGTCTCGTCAAGCCGCTCTACATTTCCGCGGTCAACGGAGTCAGATTGGATTGCACCGTGCGTTACCGCACAAAACCCCTCTTAATGTGTATTGGACCCCATCACGAAATGATTGAATTCTTCGTCCTTCCCAACTGTACCTCTGAGGTCCTCCTCGGTCTGCCATGGCTCCGGCTTCATTCTCCCACCCTTGACTGGACCACCGGGGAGATCAAGAACTGGGACTCTGCTTGCCATAAGAAATGCCTCTCCCCCCCTTCCAGTCCCGTCAGGCAAGCCTCAGTGCCTCCTCATGGCCCCCGTCCTGGTGACACACTGCCCCGTGCCAAGCTTCACCCTCTGCCCTCCCTCCCCATTCCCACTCCTGCTGTACTGCCTGCCTTTGAGGAAACCCTCCATTCACTCCCGGTGTCCTCGTCCCAGGTAAAGCAGTTGTCGGACAAAAAAAGGGGGAGACCTAAGGGGGGGGGTACTGTTACGCCGAGCGCTCCGGGTCCCTGCTCCTCCCCGGAGCGCTCACGGCGTCTCTCTCCCTGCAGCGCCCCGGTCAGTCCCGCTGACCGGGAGCGCTGCACTGACATGGCCGTCGGGGATGCGATTCGCACAGCGGGACGCGCCCGCTCGCGAATCGCATCCCAAGTCACTTACCCGTCCCGGTCCCCTGCTGTCATGTGCTGGCGCGCGCGGCTCCGCTCTCTAGGGCGCGCGCGCGCCAGCTCTCTGAGACTTAAAGGGCCAGTGCACCAATGATTGGTGCCTGGCCCAATTAGCTTAATTGGCTTCCACCTGCTCCCTGGCTATATCACATCACTTCCCCTGCACTCCCTTGCCGGATCTTGTTGCCTTGTGCCAGTGAAAGCGTTTAGTGTTGTCCAAGCTATCCATATTGACTACGAACCTTGCCGCCTGCCCCGACCTTCTGCTACGTCTGACCTTGCCTCTGCCTAGTCCTTCTGTCCCACGCCTTCTCAGCAGTCAGCGAGGTTGAGCCGTTGCTAGTGGATACGACCTGGTTGCTACTGCCGCAGCAAGACCATGCCGCTTTGCGGCGGGCTCTGGTGAACACCAGTAGTCTCTTAGAACCGGTCCACCAGCACGGTCCACGCCAATCCCTCGCTGACACAGTGGATCCACAACCTGTAAGCCGAATCGTGACAGATTTCCTCTACTGCAGAATTTCTGCAGTGAAAATTTTGTAGTGGAAATTCTGAAATTCAAATTTTATTGAATAAATGAATGAACACGTTGAATATTTCATCGGAATTCTGCATGGACTGCATTGCCGTCAATAAGGATGGCACAGGTCGGTCATAGCGCCATGCCTGCTGCACAAGGAATCTCTGCCCGGAATTTCTTGGGCAGAAATTCCCTAGTGTGAATGGACCATAAAGGGGTTATCCAGGAAAAAACAATTTTTTATATATCAACTGGCTCCAGAAAGTTAAACAAATTTGTAAATTACTTCTATTAAAAAATCTTAATCCTTTCAGTACTTATGAGCTTCTGAAGTTAAAGGAGAACTCCGGAATATGATAATTGTCGCCCATACTGCTGGCAGTAAAAAAATAAAGATGTACATATCTTCCTCCGCTCCCCTGGGGCCTTCGGTAACCGGCTCCGGTCTCCGCCGTCATCCTTTTCCTGGTTGCCGGTGGTCGGAGAGTCTTACTGCGCTCAGTCAATCATCGGCTGCAGTGAAGTCCCGACTCGGCGGGCGATAGGCTGAGCGGCAGTGTGACGTTTTCGGCCCCGGCCGCAGGTGCCGGTGTAGTGAAGAATTTTGTGTCCTGAAGCGTTTTCACACTGCCGCTCAGCCTATCGCCGGCCGAGTCTGACTTCGCTGCAGCTGGTGATTGGCTGATTGGCTGAGCGCAGTATGATTCATCCGACCACCGGCAACCAGGAAGTGGATTGCGGCGGAGACCAGAGACAGTTACCGGAGGCCCCAGGGGAGTGGAGGAAGATATGTACACCTTTATTTTTTTACTGCTGGCAGTATGAAGGACAATTTTTATATTCCGGAGTTCTCCTTTAAGGTTGTTCTTTTCTGTCTAAGTGCTCTCCGATGACACCTGTCTCAGGAACCGCCCAGTTTAGAAGCAAATCCCCATAGGAAACCTCTTCTAAACTGGGCGGTTCTCGAGACACATGTCATCAGAGAGCACTTAGACAGAAAAGAAGTTTTTCCCTGGATAACCCCTTTAACCCCTTAAGGACCCAGCCATTTTACACCTTAGGACCCGGCCATTTTTTGCACATCTGACCACTGTCACTTTAAACATTAATAACTCTAGAATGCTTTTAGTTATCATTCTGATTCCGGGATTGTTTTTTCGTGACATATTCTACTTTAACTTAGTGGTAACATTTTTTGGTAACTTGCATCCTTTCTTGGTGAAAAATCCCAAAATTTGATGAAAAATTTGAAAATGTTGCATTTTTCTAACTTTAAAGCTCTCTGCTTGTAAGGAAAATGGATATTCCAAATATTATTTTTTTTATTCACATATACAATATGTCTTCTTTATATTTGCATCATAAAATTGACAAGTTTTTACTTTTGGAAGAAACCAGAGGGCTTCAAAGTTCAGCAGCAATTTTCCAATTTTTCACAAAATTTCCAAAATCACAATTTTTCAGGGACCAGTTCAGGTTTGAAGTGGATTTGAAGGGTCTTCATCTTAGAAATACCCCACAAATGACCCCATTATAAAAACTGCACCCCCAAAAGTATTCAAAATGACATTCAGTCAGCGTTTTAACCCTTTAGGTGTTTCACAGGAATAGCAGCAAAGTGAAGGAGAAAATTCACAATCTTCATTTTTTACACTCGCATGTTCTTGTAGACCCAATTTTTGAATTTTTACAAGGGTAAAAGGAGAAAAGGTATACTTATATTTGTAGCCCAATTGCTCTCGAGTAAGCACATACCTCATATGTCTATGTAAACTGTTCGGCGGGCACAGTGGAGGGCTCAGAAGGGAAGGAGCGACAAGGGGATTTTGGAGCGTACGTTTTTCTGAAATGGTTTTTGGGGGGCATGTTGCATTTAGGAAGCCCCTATGGTGCCAGAACAGGAAAAAAAACCACATGGCATACCATTTTGGAAACTATACCCCTTGAGGAACATAACAAGGAATAAAGTGAGCCTTAATACCCCACAGGTGTTTCACGACTTTTGCATATGTAAAAAAAAAAAAAATTTCAATAAAATGTGTGTTTCCCCCCAAATATCACATTTTTGCAAGGGTTAATAGCAGAAAATACCCCCCCAAATTTGTAACTCCATCTCTTCTGAGTATGGAGATACCCCATAAGTTGACCTGAAGTGCACTACGGGCGAACTACAATGCTCAGAAGAGAAGGAGTCATATTTGGCTTTTTGAGAGCAAATTTTGCTCGGGGGCATGTTGCATTTAGGAAGCCCCTATGGTGCCAGGACAGCAAAAAATACCCACATGCCATACCATTTTGGAAACTATACCCCTTGAGGAACGTAACAAGGAATAAAGTGAGCCTTAATACCCCACAGGGGTTTCACTACTTTTGCATATGTAAAAAAAAAAAAAATAATTCACTAAAATGTGTGTTTCCCCCCCAAATTTCACATTTTTGCAAGGGTTAATAGCAGAAAATACCCCCAAAATTTGTAACCCCATCTCTTCTGAGTATGGAGGTACCCCATAAGTTGACCTGAAGCGCACTACGGGCGAACTACAATGCTCAGAAGAGAAGGAGTCATATTTGGCTTTTTGAGAGCAAATTTTGCTCGGGGGGCATGTCGCATTTAGGAAGCCCCTATGGTGCCAGAACAGCAAAATAACCCCCACATGGCATACCATTTTGGAGACTAGACCCCTTGAGGAACGTAACAAGGGGTACAGTGAGCATTTACAGTGAGCTGTACAAAATTTTTAATTTGCGCAGCCCACTGTTCCAAAGATCTGTCAGACACCAGTGGGGTGTAAATTCTCTCTGCACCCCTCATTACATTCCGTGAGGGGTGTAGTTTCCGAAATGGGGTCACATGTGGGGTTTTTTTTTTTTTTTTTGCATTTGTCAAAACCGCTGTAACAATCAGCCACCCCTGTGCAAATCACCTCAAATGTACATGGTGCACTCTCCCTTCTGGGCCTTGTTGTGCGCCCCCAGAGCACTTTGCACCCACATATGGGGTATCTCTGTAGTCGGGAGAAATTGCATTATAAATTTTGAGGGGCTTTTTTCCCTTTTACCTCTTGTCAAAATGAAAAGTATAGGGCAACACCAGCATGTTAGTGTAAAAAATTAATTTTTTACACTAACATGCTGGTGTAGACCCCAACTTCACCTTTTCATAAGGGGTGAAAGGAGAAAAAGCCCCCCAAAATTTGTAAGGCAATTTCTCCCGAGTACGGCGATACCCAATATGTGGCCCTAAACTGTTGCCTTGAAATACGACAGGGCTCCAAAGTGAGAGCGCCATGCACATTTGAGGCCTGAATTAGGGATTTGCATAGGGGTGGACATAGGGGTATTCTACGCCAGTGATTCCCAAACAGGGTGCCTCCAGCTGTTGCAAAACTCCCAGCATGCTTGGACAGTCGACGGCTGTCCGGCAATACTGGGAGTTGTTGTTTTTCAACAGCTGGAGGCTCCATTTTGAAAACAGTGGCGTACCAGACGTTTTTCATTTTTATTGGGGAGGGGAGGGGGGCTGTGTAGGGGTATGTGTATATGTAGTGTTTTTTACTTTTTATTTTATTTTGTGTTAGTGTAGTGTTTTTAGGATACAGTCACACGGGCGGGGGGTTACAGCGAGTTTCCCGCTGCGAGTCTGAGCTGTCGCGCAAAATTTGCTGCATCGCAAACTTGCAGCCTGATACTCACTGTAAGCCCCTGCCCATGTGAATGTACCCTGTACATTCACAGGGGGGGGGGACCTCCAGCTGTTGCAAAACTACAACTCCCAGCATGCACAGTCTATCAGTGCATGCTGGTAGTTATAGTTTTGCAACAGCTGGAGGCACACGGGTTGGGAAACACTGAGTTAGGAAACAGACAATGTTTCCCAACCAGTGTGCCTCCTGTTGTTGCAAAACCACAACTCCCAAACATTCTCAGGCATGCTGGAAGTAGTAGTTCGGCAACATCTTTAGAGCCAGATGTTGCCGAACTACAACTCCCAGCATGCTTGGAGTTGTAGTTTGCAACATCTGGAGGACTACAGTTTGCAGACCACTAATACAGTGGTTCCCAATCTGTGCCCTTCCAGTTGTTGCAAAACGACAACTCCCAGTATGCCAAAACTGTCCAGGCATGCTGGGAGTTGTAGTTCTGCAACATCTGAAGGTCCAGATGTTACAGAACTACAACTCCCAGCATGCCTGGACAGTAAGGGCATGCTGAGGATGTGTAGTTTTGCAACATCTGGAAGGGCACAGTGGTCCCAAAACTTCGGACCTCCAGATGTTGCAAAACTGCAACTCCCAGCAAGCCCAGATGCCAAGGGCTGTCTTGGCATGCTGGGAGTTGTAGTATACAGGGTCCCAATACAGCAATACATGTCGCTTTACGGCGACGTGCATTGCTGTAAAGGGCCCGACCGCGGCTGAAGATCCACTCACCTGTCGTCTCCGGCGCCGTCTTCATCACCGGGATCCGGGTCTTCAGGGACGAGGTAAGTACCGGGGCCGGTCCCCAGCACTCCCCCGTACCCCTCCGCGTCCTCCGGTCTTCCTCCCGTCTTCTCCGGACTTCCAGGGGCCGGGCAGGACGGGAGGAAGTAACCGCCCCCCCCTGCGATTTATCGGTTGACTAACCGAAGAATCGCAGGGGATCGGAGGAGGTGGCCGGCTTGCCACCTCGCTACTAGCATCCAGCATGGTCCTGGCTGTCTGTGACAGCCGGGATCATGCAAAATTACCGGGTGGTCGGGTCCCAGAGACCCGATCAGCATGGTATCACCGCAGATCGCAAGGCCGATTTCCTACATGGCCCCCCTCGGCGTTTGCATTTCAGCAGGTATCCGATTCCGATCTCCGCCGGAGACCAGGAAAAGACCATGACGTATGCATACATCATGGGTCCTTAAGAGGTTAAGGCTCTGCTCATACCACTGTCATTGTGTCTGTTATCACAGAAGCCTCGGCAGCCATGCTGGACCCGACAATCAGCATAAACTGCATAATATAATGGGGTCTGTCAGGTTTTTCCAAAGTGTCCCTCCTTTTGACATGAAGAATAGCAAAGCGTTTTTCATGCCATCGTATTAGCCAGAACTACCGACAAAGCCTCTGATGGTAGAGCGAACGGAGCCTAAGGAGGAGGCAAATCTATCAGAGAAGCTCCGGCTACTCAATAAATTTGGCGCGGCCTTAGACCAGGGTGCCTCCAGCAGTTACAATACTACAACTCCCAGGATGGAGACATTCTGGTTAGGAAACATTGCTCTACGCTCTGTACCCTAACTTATGGCTCTACGGCTGTTGAGAAGCTACAACGCCCAGCATTTGTCTTTTAGGGCATGCTGGGAGTAGTGATGAGCGGCATTGGCCATATTCGAATTTGCAATATTTCGCGAATATATAGACGAATATTTGTCCTATATTCGCAAATTTGGCGTATTTGTTATATTCGCATATTCGAGGAAAAAAACAGTGAGGGGGTGGGCAACTTTACTATTGGTTGCTAGGGATGTTGTTGATAACCTCTGACAAGTATATTTGCATCATTCTAATTGGCCCACAAGTGAAAAGAAGGAATATGCGAATATGCGGAAAAAAGTGAATATTCGTAATTTCGAATACAGTGACCCCCCGACCTACGATGGCCCCGACATACGATCATTTCAACATACGATGGTTTCTCAGAGGCAGCATCAACATACGATGCTTTTGTATGTCGGGGACATCGCATAAACGGCTATCCGGCAGCGCAGACTGCTTCAGCTGCCACCGGATAGCCGTTTACGGTGCCCCGTGTGGTCCGCTGACGATCACTTACCTGTCCTCGGGGCTCCGGCGCGTCCTCTTCGGGATCCCCTGCATCGTCGGCGCTCTCCATCGTCGTCATCACGTCGCCGCGCACGCCGTCCCGTCATCCAATAGGAGCGGTGTGCGTAGCGACGTGATGGCGGCGACGGAGAGCGAGGATGCCGGGGAAGCAGAGGCCTTGGCGGAGCATCGGGGACACCTCTGGGACGCGGCGACAGTGATGGAAGGCGACATCCAGGGCAGCGGTGACGAGCGGTGACGGTCTGGAGCGGCGGGGACAGGTGAGTATAACCTCCAATATCAGTGGTCTTCAACCTGTGGACCTCCAGATGTTGCAAAACTACAACTCCCAGCATGCCCGGACAGTCGTTGGCTGTCCGGGCATGCTGGATGTTGTAGTTTTGCAACATCTGGAGGTCCGCAGGTTGTAGACCACTGTCCTATACTTTACATTGCACGGATCCCTCAACATACGATGGTTTCAACCAACGATGGTCCATTTGGAACGGATTACCATCGTATGTTGAGGGACCACTGTATATAGCGAAAATATTCACAATGCGATATTCGCGATAAAAATTCGAAATGCGAATATTTACGACCAACACTAGCTGGGAGTTGTAGTTTTGCAACAGCTGGAGGCACCCTGGTTGGGAAACATTGGCATTGGCTGTCAGGGCATGCATTTAGGGAACGTGCTGTGTAGTTATTGAATTACATGTAATTACCCTCTCTGCCCTCTTAGTGGGGGGGCTGCTGTACCCTCTGCTCCCCACCCTCTGTTTATTTAAATCACTGTTATAAGGGGTTAATAACGAGCACATCTCCTGCAGGGATACCCCGGCAGATGCACATATGTAAATGAGCCTCTATTCATCCAATCACGTGATCTGTCAACAACCGACCAGGACACGCCCCTCTGCATAAGCTAAGTAGGCGGAGCTCCCTGTGTCCCCGCGGTCCCGCGCATCCTTTCCCCGGCTCAGTGCGCGGTCACGTGTCCTTCTAACAGCGCGAGGTGCACGTGCACGGGGGCGCGCCGGGCCGGAGGAGACACATCCACTTCTATACCGGTCACGTTACAGCCAGGCGCACCGGCCCGGGGATTCCTCCGCTTCTCGTTGGGTCCAGGCGTTGCCCCCCCCCTAGTCTTTGGGGAAGATGCCCGCCGTGTCCAAGGGAGATGGCATGCGGGGCCTGGCCGTGTTTATCTCCGATATTAGGAACTGTGAGTATTGGGGAGAGAAGCGGGCAGCTGTGGGAGAGAGGAGACATCATCAGATAGCGGGGACCGCTCCTAACACTGGGCCTGCAGGGGGCGCTCTGTACGATATAGGGGGGCACTTACATTCTAGCCTATGGGAATAGACTGAAGGTCAGCACATAGTAATCTGGAGAATCCATGGCTATCCTGGTCTCCTATCACTGTGCAGGTCTCCTATTCTATCACATTATCCTCATTGGCTGCTGCTTTTTGATACCATGTATAGGATGTGATGTTGTGGAATGTATATGGTGACAGTACAGATGTACATTGTAGGATCCCAGGCCCTGTAAATTCTCCCCATCCATACTGGCCATACACGCCATACACATCCACTCCATCCGTATACAGGGAAACCTCTTCCACCCATAATTGCTTTGAGAAGAGGTCTATGGGGGTCTCAAGGAAAATGGTCGCTATGTGTGTTGGACTGGTAAGGAGGTGGTCTTTTGGTGAGGTGTCACTGTTGTTACCATCTCTGGGTGACGGCGGTGGGGTTGCTATTACAGCTTCCACAAGGGTGGGCGCTCCTCTCTCCTAAGGTCCTTACTACCAGGTCTGCCTAGTGATGCCGAATGACGCTAGGCCGGTGTTTCGCAAACCAGGGTGTCTCCAGCTGTTGCAAAACTACAACTCCCAGCATGCCCGGACAGCCATCGGCTGTCCGGGCATGCTGGGAGTTGTGGTTTTGTAACAACTGGAGGCACCCTGGTTGAGAAACGCTGTGCTAGGCTATTGCGTGACATTTAATTTTTATTGTGGTACTACTGCAACCCGTGTGTTTCCTGCATGGGGGGCTAGGGTCAGCTTTTATTGTAGGTGATGCTATAGGTCAGTCTTCCCCATCCAGAGTGCCTCCAGTGGTTGCAAAACTACAATTCCCAGCATGCTCAGACAGCCTTCGGCAGGTCAGGCTGTTGACAGATCAATGAAGGCGGCTCATTTACATACATGCATCTGCCGGGTATCCCTGCAGGATATGTTCTAGTTATTAACTCCTTATAACAGTGATATAGCTAAATGGGGTATAGAGGGCACAGCTGTGCCCCCCTCCGGCCACTAAGTGGGCAGAGGTGCAGTGCATGGTGATTACATTTAATACAGTAATCTAGAGCAGGTACCCGACATGCATACCCTGACAGCTGAAAGAGTAGCTCCCACCATACGTTTTCTTTTTCTATCCCTAACCCCCTCCCTTGTTGTAGCTTCTTGAAAGCCATTGGTTGGGGGTACAGAGCGTAGAGCAGTGCTTCCAGCGGTTTCAAAACTACAACTCCCAGTTTGCTGATGGCTGTGCGGGCATACTGGGAGTTTTAGTTTTCTAACCGTTGGTGGCATCCTAGTTGGGAAATGCTGCCATAGGTAAACACTACGGTTTCGATAATGCGTCATTTTTACCAGTGTACTGACAACCAGAGGTCACCACACTCCAGAGAACAATTCAGTGCAGAATATTCTGCTTGGAAATTGCGCTGTTCAGGGGCGTAGCTAGAAACCACAGGGCCCCGATGCAAAAACTGCTCTAGGCCCCCCCGCTTCCTGGACAACCCCTCACCCGGCCTCGGCCGTCACATATCGGTGACCACAGCACTGATGGGACACAGCCAGTACAATACACAATAATATCAATGACTAACAGGGCCGGACTGGGACCAAAAATAGGTCTGGGTATTTTATAATGAGTGTCGTCTTCTCTGTTGTCTTTCCCTTTCTTTTCCATGCTGTCCAGAGGCACTGACTTCTTCCATCTTCTCTGTAGAGTTTGGTGTCCGCACATTGGTTTCTTCAACTTATCAGCAGATACCTATTCTCTGTATGAAGACAATAATCGTTATAACCCTGCTAAATACTCTACCCCCTGAATAGAATACTGCCACGCACTCTACCCCCCTGAATAGAATACTGCCACGCACTCTACCCCCCTGAATAGAATACTGCCACGCACTCTACCCCCCTGAATAGAATACTGCCACGCACTCTACCCCCCTGAATAGAATACTGCCACGCACTCTACCCCCCTGAATAGAATACTGCCACGCACTCTACCCCCCTGAATAGAATACTGCCACGCACTCTACCCCCCCCCGAATAGAATACTGCCACGCACTCTACCCCCCCCTGAATAGAATACTGCCACGCACTCTACCCCCCCCCTGAATAGAATACTGCCACGCACTCTACCCCCCCCCCCCCTGAATAGAATACTGCCACGCACTCTACCCCCCCCTGAATAGAATACTGCCACGCACTCTACCCTGTGAGTGAGCGGGGTATGGCACAGGTCTGGCGAGATACGGCAGCAGTTTTCAAATTCCCCTGCCGGCTGCCCAATGCCCCAAATGTGATGTGCATGCAGCCTAACCTATATGTATTTGAGAGTAAATATCAGGTGATTGGTGTAGGTATCAATGGATAAACCCCACTCAATGTACGATACTCACACCCAGACTGTATAATCCTGCCCATACGTCACTCCTATTCTTAAAATTAAATTCACGCCCATCTGACTGATTCCTCATTTCTTAGAAGCGGAAGGGCGTATCAAGAAACTGTAAAAACGTGTGATCAGGGCCCCTTATCTAATTGTATGAAAGTCTTATTGTTGGGTTTTTGCTAGAAGGGGAAACCTGACAACAGGTATTGTAACATTACATGGTACCCATTGATACCAATGAACAACCTATATAATGTGTATATGCTGGGTATTCCAGCAGAAGAGACTCATTGTAGCCACTTTGACTTATAGTTGTAGCTGAAAATCTATCAATATGTTTGACAGGTTTTGGCAAGGGGTTTAGTGTCAACTAGGCAGAACCTCCACAGCCCAGCAGTTACTGGTGTGAACTATAGCTTGGAGCTAGCCTAGATCTCTAAATATCCTGCATGGGGTGTCGCCCCCCCCCCCCCCCTCTCCCAACAGAAACCTTAGGAGGCACACATCTTCTGCTAAATCCAATGACAGCGGGCACTTACTTAAGAATGGTGTGTTAAATCTCATTTTCCCCCCCTGAAGATCTTGAATGATGGTCTCTTCTCATAATAAACTGGCATGTATAAATAGAAGTAGAAAGCCGGCACTAGAAGAACTAAGCCACAAGAAATCACGGAGGAACGCAACTCGACTGTAACGGCGCTGCTCAGCTCTGAAACAGTAGCAACTGAAGTAGAAGAAGAAAACAGATGGAGCGACACTCACCAGGCAGGTAATTCTTTATTCACGGAGCAAGCGGGGTACAGGCGGGGGAGTAGGATGTAGGAGGGGCAGCCGGAACAAGTTGTTTCATGCACTGTGCGCACTTTCTCAAGCCGGATGTGACGGCCGTGCCGCCTCGACATTACATAGAGATGGCGCCCCGCCGTCGCCAGGCAACCAGACACAACACCAACATCATGTGACCATGGGGTTAGATCACGTGGACTGTAAAAAGTAAACACAAGAACAACACAATAGATATGTACATAACGAAATGACATTAAAACAGCAAAATCAAAGGAAAGCTACATATTCATTTCTATCATTGAGGCCTATGTTGCCTTTTGTGAATTAAGCCGCACGATCCAGCGGGCTTCTTTTTGCAGGAGGAATCTGTGCCTATCTCCTCCATTGATTTTGCGGTTTTAATGTAATTTCGTTATATGCATATCTATTGTGTTGTTCTTGTGTTTACTTTTTACAGTCCACGTAATCTAACCCCATGGTCACATGATGTTGGTGTTGTGTCCGGTTGCCTGGCGACGGCGGGGCGCCGTATCTATGTAATGTCGAGGCGGCGTGCCGCGGCCGTCACATCCGGCTTGAGGAAGTGCGCACAGCGCACAAAACAACTTGTTCAGGCTGCCCCTCCTCCATCCCACTCCCCCGCCTGTACCCGCTTGATGTCACAGCTCCGTGAATGAAGAATCAGCTGCCTGGTGAGTGTCGCTCCATCTGTTTTCTTCTTCTACTTCTCATAATAAAGATTGCCATAATAAAGTACACTGCTCAAAAAAATAAAGGGAACACTTTCCTCTTCACATAGTTGAATGTGCTGACAACTAAATCACACAAAACTTATCAATTGAAATAAAATTTATCAACCCATGGAGGTCTGGATATGGAGTCACACTCAAAATCAAAGTGGAAAACCACACTACGGGCTGATCCAACTTTGATGTAATGTCCTTAAAACAAGTCACACTCAGTAGTATGTGGCCTCCACATGCCCGTATGACCTCCCTACAATGCCTGGGCATGCTCCTGAGGAGGTGGCGGATGGTCTCCTGAGGGATGTCCTCCCAGGCCTGGACTAAAGCATCCGCCAACTCCTGGACAGTCTGTGGTGCAACGTGGTGTTGGTGGATGGAGCGAGACCTGATGGGCTTAATCGGATTCAGGTCTGGGGAATGGGTGGGCCTGTCCTCTTGCAGGAGCTGCTGGCACACGCCAGCCACATGAGGTCTAGCATTAGGAGGAACCCAGGGCCAACCGCACCAGCATATGGTCTCACAAGGGGTCTGAGGATTTCATCTCGGTACCTAATGGTATTCAGGCTACCTCTGGCAAGCACATGGAGGGCTATGCAGCCCCCAAGAGAAATGCAACCTCACACAATTACCGACCCACCGCCAAACTGGTCATGTTGGAGGATATTGCAGGCAGCAGAACATTCTCCACGACATCTCCAGACTCTGTCACATGTGCTCAGTGTGAACCTGCTTTCATCTGTGAAGAGCACAGGGCCCCAGTGTCGAATTTGCCAATCTTGATGTTCTCTGGCAAATGCCCAACGTCCTGCACGGTGTTGGACTGTAAGCACAACCCCACCTGTGGATGTCGGGCCCTCATACCACCTTCATGGAGTCTGTTTCTGACCATTTGGGTAGACACATGCACATTTGTGGCCTGCTGGAGGTCATTTTGCAGGGCTCTGGCAGTGCCCCTCCTGCTCCTCCTTGCACAAAGGCAGAGGTAGCGGTCCTGCTGCTGGGTTGTTGCCCTCCTACGGCCTCCTCCACATCTCCTGATGTACTGTCCTGTCTCCTGGTAGCGCATCCATGCTCTGGACACTACGCTGACAGTGATTTTACAACGGTGATCTGAATGAGGTCCTTTAGGGCAGGCTGAGGCTCCAGAAAACGGCAGAGTCACAAAGTATCGCCCAAACAGGCGGGTGGTGGTGGGGTGGTTGGAGAAGCCTACAGCGCCCCTGATTGGTGAGCTTAGTGGGTGGGATTGGGGGTCAGTGGTTTTACATGAGTTAGAGAGCAACAGGTTAGAGATCACAGCATTAGAGAATTTACTGATCTTAGGGGCCCACATCAGTGATCATTGCCTTAAAGGAGAACTACAGGATTGAAAATTTTATCCCCTATCCTAAGGATAGGGGATAAGTTTCAGATCGCGGGGGGTCCCACCGCTGGAGCCCCCGACAATCTCCCGTACGGGGCCGCGGCTCTCTGCATAGAGAGCGTTTGTCGACCACCGCACGAGGCGGCAGCTGACACGCGCCCTCAATTTACTGCTATGGGAGAGCCGAAGCGCTGCCTTCGGCAATTTCCAGCTCTCCCATAGCAGTGTATGGAGGGGGCGTGTTGGCCGCTGCTTCGTGCGGTGGTCAACACGCCCTCTCTAACCAGAGAGCCGGGGGGCCCCAGCGGTCGGACCCCCCGCGATCTGAAACTTATCCCCTATCCTTAGGATAGGGGATACATTTTTCAATCCCGTAGTTCTCCTTTAAGGACCAAACCCACCCAACGGAGATCCATTGTATTGTTGTGGAACCATTGACATTTCTATTGGGTTACACTGAGGGAATATGTTAACCTTGCAGCTACCAGGTCTGTCAAACCACAGCCACAAGTGGTGTCCAGTGGTCATGACATGTTGCTGGGATTACTGGGAATCTTCTGCAGCCACTAGGATTTCTGACTTCATGTGGTAGCCATAATATTAGGACATACCCTGAAATCACAGTTTTCTTCTCCTTTCAGAAGTATCACATCTATAGAAATGTACTAATGCCTTAAAGTTACTATACTACAGCTTTTATCCTTCTGATCGACATCTTAATCTTGTGGGTAAAGACCTTTTAATCTTGAAGTGGATTTGTAAACTTCAAATTGAAGATTAACATTGTGGTGGTTCCAGATCCCTTTTGAGCTCCGAGACTTTATTCATTGTAGGAATTCCACAGAATAAGTAGTGAAATAACTGTCCATGACTCCTGAGGCAAAATGACACTTTTGGTGCTGCTGGGTGTCAGAACTGCATATGATTTGCTGTACATTGCTGCAAGTACAGGGAAAGAGGGATATCTAGGAGCCAAAGGATAGAGGACCCCTGCGATCTCCTGGGCGGAGTCTGGAAAACGGAGCTTGGAGCTTCCGCATTTGTGACGTCACGCCCCCCTCCATTCATGTCTATGGGAGGAAGCGTGACGACTGGTATGTAGCCATTTTGCCTCCTCCTATAGACATAAATGGAGGGGGCATGGTGGCTGTTGTCGCCAGTCATCCGGCACGGAGCATTCACGGATGACAGGTGCTGTGGCGGAGATTGCGGGGGTCCCCAGCGGCGGGACCCACGCGATCAGACATCTTATCCCCTATCTTTTGGAAAATGCTGGTGTAGAGTTGCATAAAAACTTAATGCATTGCGCAGTAAGGCTAGGTTTTTATTAAGGAACCTCCGATCAGAATTCTGGCACCGGTGTCAGGACAGTGCAGTCATTGCCTTCCCCCCATAGACCACAATGTATTCTGTGCAGATTCCTCCAAAAGAGTGGATGAGATTGCTCTTTTAATAGCGGTAGCTTCGCTGCTAAAATTCTGTAGTGTGCAGTGGAATCCTGTTGACAGCAATGCGATTCTGCTGCAAAGGAATATGTGCTCTCCTGCTCTCCCATAGAGATACATGGAATGACATGTCGTCTGCCGCTTCGCGCCTTAGCAGAATGTAAGGCTTCACATGCCGCTCTCTCCCATTCCTCTATTTTCCCGTTATTGCTGCTAAACTGACCCTACTAACAAAGGGATGCAAACTGATACAAAGGGATGCCATTTAAGTGGCATCCTTTTTGTATCAGTTTTTCATCTGTTTGTATCTCTTATTGTCCATTTTTTTTTCTGTCTGGCTACTTCCTAGTTGATCACACCTCAAAATAAACGAAATAGAAACCGGACGGGTGCAAACGGATGACAAAGAATTGTAAAACAATCCCATTAGCATCAATGGGATCCATTTACAACCTTTTGCAAAAAGCTTGAACAGATTTAAATACGGGAATGGAATAACGGGCGGATTTAAAGACGGCCATGTGAATGAGCCCTAATCTATGCATACAGTGAGCTGTGTGCTGGGCAGGAGCTTGCGGGGGTTCCATGCGGTTGGACCCCCTGCAATCAGACACTCATCACACTTATCACCTATTCTGTGGAGATCCCCATCATGCATCCTCCGATAATAGACACCAGACCTCGGAGGTTCACTTTACTTCCCTGGCTTCTCAATCCTTTCCCTCTCTAGTAGTGGCAGTGGGCATTACATAACGCTGGTGTATCAAGGCCTTTCTGTACTACTACGTATTGACTCGTGAAGCTTGTTGTAATCCCAGATTAGACGAATCTAAACCGCAGCACGTTATGGCCTTACTGACCTGAGGCCTGTCTGTGTGGAGGGAGAGCAACCAAGCCATGGCAATGAAGAACCTGTAGTCCTTCTTGTGTTGTATTACGGCTGAGTGCTAAACGTTCCAATTCGTATATAGTGATAAAAAAGTTAAAGTATTTACTCTTTGCTTTGTGTCTGCCTTGCTATTTCTACAGCTCTGCTCTTAAACACTGATGTTTTAGGAGATTTATCAAGCCCTGTAGTAGATTTTTTTTGCGTAAAAAAAGTTGCACGTGCGACATTTCCATTCATGATGCGATGCGCCGGGCTGTGTCGCCGGGGTAATAAATAGCCGTTAACTTATACCGATATTCTGGTATAAATTATCGGCCCTAACCTCCACAGAATATCGGCCCTAAAAAACTATATCGGTCGATCCCTGATTCAGATGCATAGAACCAACAGATCCAAATTACTCTCCAGTACATGAGCATGGAGGCCCCATTCAAACATTCTTTCTATGTTGTTGGTAAGTGTGTGTGTGTGTGTGTGTGTATATATTATTTATATACACATACATATTTTATACACACACTGGGGCAAAAAAAGTATTTAGTCAGCCACCAATTGTGCAAGTTCTCCCACTTAAAAAGGAGAGAGGCCTGTTATTTTCATCATAGGTATATACCTCAACTATGACAGACATCATGTGAAAAGAAATCCATAAAATCACATTGTCTGATTTAAAAAAAAAAAATTATTAGTAAATTATGGTGGAAAAGAAGTATTTGGTCAATAACAAAAGTTCATCTCAATACTCTGTTCTATACCCTTTGTTGGAATACACACAAAGGAAACAAACATGTATATAGCAAAGCATGTGTGACTGCAATCCTTTCTGTGAGAAACACTTCATTTTCTTGAAAAATTTCAGGGGTTTCAATATTTTCGGCCATGGCTATATAAGGCTGGAATACCCCATTCTGTGCCGGGCGCTGCCTCCAAGGCAGAGATGTGACATGGCCACGCTCCCTACATTCATGTCTATGGGAGGGGGCATGACGGTCGCCCCACCCCTCCCCAATAGACATGAATATAGGGGTGTGATGTCCCAAAGGGTGGGGCCATGACATCACGTCTCGGCCTTGGAGGCAGCGCCCAGCACAGAATACCGGGGGCTGCAAAGAGATTGCGGGGCTCCCAGTGGCGGGAACCCTTCTGTCATAAATCTTATCCCCTATCCAAAGGATAGGGGATAAGATGTGTAAAGCCGGAATACCCCTTTAAAATTACATTTAACGTAATATGTTGGAATACCTTTTTGCTGGCATACTGGTGACGTAGAAAGATTTAAATCGGGCCTAATTGTGGCTTTACCTTGATTTATTAAATTTTTTATTTTATTTTTTGCCTTGAGAAAGACCTCCTGGGTCCCCTGAATTCCTTTTCTTATGTGTTGTGTCCACTTAGACTACTTTACACATTGTATTTGCATAGTGAAGCTTAAAATGCTTGTATTATGCTTTTGAATACATCTGGTTTATGTTGGTAACACATTTCCTGTGGAGTTAGAATTTAATGGGAAAATGCTGCGCAAGTTCACATGTTGTATTTTAGATGTGTAATGTTCACAAATGTCACATGTTAATAATTGAATGTGTATTCTGTATATATTATGTTGGGCTGCAAAAAACACCCTAATATGCTCCAAAAAAGCTCCAAAATTGCTTGCAAATTAGAATTTGTCGTCAAAAACAAAGGCACATCTTTTTTGAACTGGATACAATAATAGTACCTAAAGTATACTGCTCAAAAAAAATGGAACACTAAAACAACACATCCTAGATCTGAATGAATGAACTAATCGTATGAACTATTTACATAGTTGAGTGATCTGACAACAAAACCACACAAAAATGATCAATGGAAATCAAATTTATCAACCCATGGAGGTCTGGATATGGAGTCACACTCAAAATCAGTGGAAAACCCCACTACAGGCTGATCCAACTTTGATGTAATGTCCTTAAAACTAGTCAAAATGATGCTCAGTAGTGTGTGTGGCCTCCATGCGCCCGTATGACCTCCCTACAACACCTGGGCATGCTCCTGATGAGGTGGCAGATGGTGTCTTGAGGCATGGCCTCCCAGACCTGGACTAAAGCTTCCGCCAACTCATAGACAGTCTGTGGTTGGTGGATGGAGCTCGACATGGTGTCCCAGATGTGCTCAATCGGATTCAGGTCTGGGGAATGAGCGGGCCAGTCCATAGCATCAATGCCTTCCTCTTGCAGTAACTGCTGACACACTCCTGCCATATGAGGTCTAGCATTGTCTTGCATTAGGAGGAACCTAGGGCCAACCGCACCAGCATATGGTCTCACAAGGGGTCTGAGGATCTCATCTTGGTACCTGATGGCAGTCAGGCTACCTCTGGCAAGCACATGGAGGACTGTGCGGCCCCCCCAAAGAAATGCGACCCCACACCATTACTGACCCACCGCCAAACGGATCATGCTGGAGGATGTTGCAGGCAGCATAACGTTCTCCACGATGTCTCCAGACTCTCACGTCTGTCACATGTGTTTAGTGTGAACCTGCTTTAATCTGTGAAGAGCACAGGGTGCCAGTGGCGAATTTGCCAATCTTGGTGTGTTCTGGCAAATGCCAAACGTCTTGCACGGTGTTGGGCTTTAAACACAACCCCCACCTATAGAAGTCCTGCCAACATACCACCCTCATGGAGTCTGTTTCTGACCGTCTGAGTGGACACATGCACATTTGTGGCATGTTGGTGGTCATTTTGCAATGCTCTGGTAGTGCTCCTCCTGCTCCTCCTTACACAAAGGTGGAGGTAGTGGTCCTTCTGCTGGGTTGTTCACGTCTCCTGATGTACTGGCCTATCTCTTGATGTACTGGCCTGTCTCCTTGTAGCGCCTCCATGCTCTCGACACAACATTGACAGACACAGCAAACCTTCTTGCCACAGCTCGCATTGATGTGCCATCCTGGATGAGCTGCACTACCTGAGCCACTTTTGTGGTTTGTAGACTCTGTCTCATGCTACCACTAGAGTGAAAGCACCACCAGGATTCAAAAGTGATCAAAACATCATCCAGGAAGCATAGGAACTGATAAGTGGTCTGCGGTCACCACCTGCAGAACCACTCCTTTATTGGGGGTGTCTTGCTAGAACTTCCACCTGTTGTCTGTTCCATTTGCACAACAGCGAACAGTGAAATTGATTGTCAATCAGTATTGCTTCCTGAGTGAACAGTGCGATTTCACAGAAGTGTGATTGACCTGGAGTTACATTGTATTGTTTAAGTGTTCCCTTTATTTATTTGAGCAGTGTAAGTAAATGCATTTTTTAAAGGGGTGTTCTTAAGTTGTCTTATGGGCTTCCTGGCTCACTCTAGCTGGTTTGCGCCCACCAGAGGTGGTCTGAAAGCCTAAGCGGGTGAGTGATGCAATTTTTATAACTTCTATTATATTTAAAGGGAGTGGTGCAATTGATGTAGCCCTGCAAGCTTCCCATTCCTGGGTTGCTTGCCTGTTGGAGTAACAAAGATTTTGTGACCATTAGGCTGGGTTCACATGTCCAAAACACAGAAAAACATTCCAATATCTCCATTATAGTTTTTCTTCAGTGATAATTTTACTCCTAGTTTTGGCTACAAATACTGATAAACATACTCTACTGGAATACATCTTTGCACCCCCCGTGATCTTCTTTTCAGGGCCCCGGAAGGGGTCAAAAAGGAATCCTGGGAGATATATGCCTGTAAGTTTAACATCTTTTGTGGCTAAGATTTTTGAGGGGTTTCTGAGCAATGTTATTCTGGAATATCTTAAATGGGCACTCTCATTAGAACTAATTTTTGCTATTGCACTCCTTATGGTAAATAAAAAATATTTCTTATATACTTTGTTTGAAAAAAAAATAGTTTTCTATGTTTTATTTGTGCATAAAAAAGCTCAAGAGCACATTTTCCCCCATCTCATACACAGAATTTGGACCCAAGCACAAGTGCAGCCTGGAGTGCTGAGGGGTGTGTGTCCAACCAACAGCATATGTCAGTTAAGTGTGAGAGGAGCTATGATTGGATGAGGCTGGACACACCCCTCTCATCACTCCAGGCTGCACTTCCTGTGTTGGGACTTTGGTCCAAAGTTTTGTGTATGAGATGGGGGGGAAATGTGCTCTTGAGCTTTTTTAAGCACAAATAAAAATAGAAAACTTCATTTTTTTTTAATTATTTTTTTTATACAAAGTATATTAGAAATATTTTTTTTTTTTACCATAAGGAGTGCAATAGCAAAAATATGTTTTGAGAGTTACCCTTTAATGAAAATAACATTCTGACAAAGCAACAACATAGATTTATGTGGGATTGTAGATTACTTTAAACTGGGTAAGGTGATCACCACAGAGGATGATAATATAATATTACAGAGGGATCTGGGGAAGCTGAAGATTTGGGCACAGACATGGCAAATTAAGTTTAATGTGCACTTCATACACTTGGGTTGTAATAACATGTACAGTTATATGCTAAATAATAAGATATTAGGAAAAACTTCTTCCAAAAAGGACTAAAGTGGTGGACAGCAGATTCAATTTCAGTGACCAGTGCCAGGCAGCTGCTGCCAAGGCTAACAAAGTCATGGGATGTATCAAGAGAAGCATAGAGGCTTGTGATAAGGACATAGTTTTGCCTCTGTATAAATCATTAGTCAGATCACATATGGATTATTGTGTCCAATGTAAGGCCCCTGTATATAAAAAGAATGTGGCTGAACTGGAGAGGGGGCAGAGGAGGGCGACAAAGATAATTAATGGTATGGGAGGATTACAGGACCAAGACAGTTTATCAAGCTTGGGTTATTTAGTTTGGAGAAAAGATGTCTTAGGCGAGGTTTAATCACAACGTACAAATATATGAATGGACAATCTAGAGATCTTTCTAGGAATCTTTACTGGAAAGAGCTGACAAAAACATAAATTTCAGTTGCCATGGCAACCTGGCACCTGGATTCGTTAAGCCCTGGGATATGGGACAACTAGCTGTGATTTTGCCCCCAATTTAATTTTTTAACTCAATGCCTTTCTACGTAAATGTACGTCGTGGTGTGGTAGTACTTTAAGGGGTACTCCACCCCTAGACATCTTATCTGCTATCCAAAGGATAGGGGATAAGATGTCTGATCGCGGGGGTCCTGCCACTGGGGATCCCCGCAATATAGCATGCGGCACCCACCTGTTTCTGCTCCAGAAGCACTGGAGGGTCTGGGTCCCGACAACGGGAATAGAAGTCTGGGACCCAGACCCTCCAGCGCTTCCGGAGCAGAAAAAGGTGGGTGCCGCATGCTATATTGCGGGGTTCCCCAGCGGCGGGACCCCCGCGATCAGACATCTTATCCCCTATCCTTTTGGATAGGGGATAAGATGTCTAGGGGTGGAGTACCCCTTTAATGCACCAGGACGTATATTTACGTCCTATACATGACGCGAGCGCCGGATCGGTGCTCGCATCATGCACGGCGCGTCGTCCCTGCTATCAGCAGCCAGGATGCCACCGGTAATGGCGGACATCAGTGATCGAGCTGATGTCCGCCGTTGACCCCTCAGATGCCGTGATCAATAAATGCGGCACTTTGAATGGGTATTCGGATCGCCTGCGTCCCGCCGTCATCCTCCTCACCTGCGTCCCGCCGTCATCCTCCTCACCTGTGTCCTGCCGTCATCCTGGTGTCTTCTGCTATGGTCTGCAATCAAGCAGACCAAAGCAGTAGATGGCCGATAATGCTGTTCAGTGCTATGCCTATACATAGCACTGAACAGTATTAGCAATCAAGTGAGGCTGGGTTCACACTACGTTTTCTCCCATACGGGAGCGCATACGGCAGGGGGGAGCTAAAACCTCGCGCTCCCGTATGTCATTCATTTCAATGAGCCGGCCGGAGTGAAACGTTCGGTCCGGTCGGCTCATTTTTGCGCCGTATGCGCTTTTACAACCGGACCTAAAACCGTGGTTGACCACAGTTTTAGGTCCGGTTGTAAAAGCGCATACGGCGCAAAAATGAGCCGACCGGACCGAACGTTTCACTCCGGCCGGCTCATTGAAATGAATGACATACGGGAGTGCATACGATATTTATTTTTGTAAATGTAGTGCAATAATAGTAAAGCATGTTAACATGGCCCGTCATGCCCCCTCCCATAGACATGAATAGCGGGGGCGTGATGTCACGAGGGGGACACGTGGTGTTACGTCACGTCTCCAGTCCCGAAAACTTCCGGTTTCCGAGCCTGGAGACGCAGCTCCGCACATAATGCGGGTGCTGCAGGGAGATCGCAGGGGGTCCCTACCGGAAGGCCCCCCACGATCCGACATCTTATCCCTTATCCTTTGGATAGGGGATAAAATGTCTAAAGCCGGAATACCCCTTTAAGGGGTTAAAGGAGTACTCAAGGGAAGTATGTGTGTTCCCACTTGGCTGTGGCACCACACTTGATCTGACCCTTAGGATAGGGGATATGTTTCGTATCCTGGAGTTCTCCTTTAAAGGGAACCTGTTGTCACTTTGATGCTACCTAAAGCCTAAGTCATCAGGGTGGTCCCTGTTGGCTTTACCCCACCAGCCTTCACTCTTATCGCTCCCTATACCAAACAGGGAAAGATCTCTCAATCATCGACAACTGAGCTGGGAGAAGCTGCCAATGTCCCCCATGAACTCTAGTGGTTTGGGTAGTATAAAATTGGTGGTCAGTTGTTTCCCAAGTGAATGGAG
Source organism: Hyla sarda (assembly GCF_029499605.1). Taxonomy (NCBI): domain Eukaryota; kingdom Metazoa; phylum Chordata; class Amphibia; order Anura; family Hylidae; genus Hyla; species Hyla sarda. Next base: position 250,363,081 of record NC_079194.1, on the reverse strand, counting down.
CAGCAGTGCACATGCTTGACCACTGTTCATTCTCAATGGATCAGGCAACAATTTTCAAGGGTATTTCAGCCCTCTATATCAGGTCCCTCAACAAAGAGGGCTACTATACCCTCCCCACTGATCAGATGGTTATACCCTCTAGATCTTTAGCATAGGGGATAACTTTTTTAATCTTGAGAGCAACCTATTTAAGCGCTTCGTATGGGGCTTGTGATCATTGTTAGCTTGTAATATTTATGTAGTTATTTTGTGTTGTTGGTTTATGATCAGTATATAGCAGTGGGAACTTGTGTGACTGGATATGTCCTTATTACTGTAGTAACCAGATACGCTGGTCTAACATAGAATACAATAGATTCATCCTGAACATGCAATATTACAACCGTCATTCAGCAAATATGTCTACAACTTGTTCCGCCACGACATTGACCAGATGCTGCGGAGAACAATTATGGGATATTGGCATAAGTCACCATTAAAATAAAAAATAAAATACAAATTTCCTTGTCCCATGTGACGGCTGGCAAGAAGAGAATGTGGTAGGCAGGGTAATTGTAGTCATGAGCCCTTTATGACAATCTGTTCTGGAGCAGCATTGGCATGGCTGAGCAGCTTCACCTGATGCAGGGTGCCAGGGCCGCTGTACCCTGATGGAGCCAGGCTGATCGCAGATAGTAAAGTACAGCATGTCCTACTTTACATTACATCAGATGGATGGCCGAGCCATAGACACCAGAGATAGTCGGCGTCACAGGTCTGCATTGCAGGCTGCCACACTACCTATTGACCCTTTCCTGGCTGAGGTGCCAGCTTTACGGTTTGCTTTTCTTCATTAAGGTCAATTGGATGGAATTTTTGTGAATTTTATCTCCTGTATCTGCACCAGTAAGATATGTAGCAGATTACAACAGATTTTACAAAGGTCTTCCTTTTTGCAGTAAATGCTTTATGTGCAGAATTATGAACGTTCTGTGGATTCTCACATCCTTATACTGTTGCGGACTTTCACTTTGGATTTTACCACTATCACTGCATATGAGGGGTTAAATCCACAGTGAACTTGCAGCAGGTGAACCCATCATAGTGCTTACAGCAGTGTTTCCGGACCCAGGGTACCTTCAGCTGTCCAAGCATGCTGGGAGTTGTAGTTTTGCAACCGCTGGAGGCACACTGGATGGGACACACTGGCTTACAGAAATAAGGAGGTAAATAAACTTGTGAAGGCAGATGTGTCGCTACCAGTTATGGTATAACTTGCATTTGTAACATATTGCTTATCTCTTACAAACAGAAGTGGTGGTGGTAGTAGTAGTCGTCCATGGTTTGTTCCCTTGAAGCAAGTTACGTTTGACTGCGGAAATTCTGCAGCTGGTAAAACCTGCAGCGGAAAACAAGCAGAAGATCCGGCCACGTGACTGTACCCTTCGCATCCATGCACACTAGGGAAGACATTCTGCTTGGGAGTTCCGATGGGATTCTACTGCACAGTGCACACTACAGAATTGAAATTCACCTGCTGAATGAACTTGGTCATTCTATTTGCGGAATACAGAGTGGATTGCATTGCCCCTGGCCGCCCTCTGGATAAACTCCTGGTGGAGATTCCATAATGTGCATGGACCCTAGGAGTACTTTGATATGGGACAGATCCAGAGTGGATTTGTGTGCAAAATATCTGCTGTAGAACACTACCAACCTTGTGACTGAGTCTTTAAAGAGGAGCTTTGCTACTGGAGATCTTATCTGCAATCCAAACGATAGGGGATAAGATGTCTGATGGCGGGGGGATCCACCCGCTGGGACCTTCCGTGATTTCCAGATGGCATTCCAGCTGTCTGAACATTTTTGTTCAGAACACTGGGTTTGGGCGGTTGTGAAGTCACTCCCCACCCCTCCATTCGTGTCTATGGGAGGGGATGTGATGGCTGTGATCGCTCGTACGCCCACTCCCATAGACATGAATGGAGGGGGCGTGACGTCATTTGCCCCCCCCCCCCCCCTCCACACTCTAACCCAGCATTCTAAACAAAGATTGCCGCCCGGAGATCGCGGTGGGTCCAAGAGGCCGGACCCCCCTGAGATCAGACATCCTATCCCCTCTCCTTTGGATAGGGGGATAAGATATCCAGGAGCGGAGTATCCCTTTAAAAAAACTTCCACACACTCCTGAAAAAAATCCTACATGGAAAATCCTACATGCAACTAAAGTGACCAGTTTATATTGAGGCGTCTTCTCCAAACCTTCCCGTGGATTACAATAGGGAAATGTAAATCTATAACAGTGTTGTGCATTGAAATGCATATCCACAACTATATCCAATGTGTCAGATCTGCACAGTTTGGTGTGAATTTGCTGCTGTAGATTTTCTGCGGAAGATGGACTGTATTACCATCTTAAAAAGACATAAAATTATGATCGGTGCTCCCACTAGGCTATGTTATAGCATTTTGTTCAGGTAATGGTCTCCTTTTAAAGGGGTACTCCGGTAAAAACACTTTTTTTTTTTTTTCAAATCAACTGGTGCCAGAAAGCTAAACAGATTTGTAAATTACTTCTATTACTTATTAGCTGCTGAATACTACAGTGGAAATTCTTTTCAGTTTGAAACACAGAGCTCTCTGCTGACATATCTGTCCATTTTTAGCAACTGTCCAGGGTAAAAGGAAATCCCCATAGCAAACATATGCTGTTCTGGACAGTTCATAAAATGGACAGAGATGTCAGCAGAGAGCACTGTGCTCGTGATGTCAGCAGACAGCTGTGTTTCAAAAATAAAAGAATTTCCGCTGTAGTATTCAGCAGCTAATAAGTACAGGAAGGATTAAGATTTTTTAATATAATTAATTTACAAATCTGTTTAACTTTCTGGCACCAGTTGATTTAAAAAAAAAAGTTTTTCACCGGAGTACCCCCTTAAGACTACTGCTGATTTTAAAAACAAAGAGAAGGAGAGTTTCTTTGGCATCAGCATTTCTCCTGACCATCCCCTGGGTTGGACACAAGGGGATAGTATAGGGTTTGTGAGCTGCACTGTGGCCCTTAGATTTTGTGGCTCTTTGAGCGTGCCTGCTGTCACACCACCACTGTTTAAGCGGTGATGGAATGTCATTTAGTAAGAAAACCCTTCTAAAGTTTATGCCCAATTTTTTCCTACATCTAAAATTCAAAAAGAAAAATTACCATCTTGTGTATGTATACAGCTCCTATGCACAACTACATGTCCTCTTTTTTTTTTTTTTTTTTAAATTAAATTTTTTTTTTTTTTACATCGTACAAATAAATGCTCTTTGTGGCCAGATTTCCCTTCATCTGTCCTCTGCTTCTTGCTAACATATCTGTTTGGTAGGTTAGCAAGACAGGACAGATAGAAATGACTGACTCAAGGACCCTTGGGTTCTATTGTGTGGAACATTACCCTCTGACCCTACTGTAGAGTAGATGGCTTTTTCATGTATTTAAGCCACTTATTGGTGTTGCAGCCCACGTATAGCCAGCATTCATTCTACAGACAGATAAAAAAAAGAATGTGAAATGTTCCTTTTGTCCTAAGCACATTAGAGTAACACGGATATGGAGCAGAAAATGCAATTACACTTTGCTGCCTTGTAGCTGTAGCCATCAGAAATGTCAGCTGATGGGTCTTCAGCACAGTACGTCCATGCTTCACTCTATCCCTGGAGCCAGCACTTGCTACTTAAAGGGACAATTTCTTCGGTCTAACTTATCTTTATTTGCTGTGTAATTGAAAGCAGTCTATTGATTCTTGTTGTCTGCCATTCCAAGTCAGGGTGAGTCTGGTGGTAGTGTGTAGTGCAGTGACGTTCCTGAGAAGTCCTGAATAGTGTCACTACTTCACTGACATGTCTCCAGTTCTCCAAGTCTCCTACTTTAGGTTTAGTTCTTTCAATCCTTTTGCGGAGCAGTTCACAGATAGCATTAAAGTGGTACTCCACTGGACAACGTTTGGAACATTTAGTGCAGGGGTCAGCCATGTCCCTTTGTGAAGTAATGCCATGCCCCCTCCCATTGACTTGCATTGAGGGGATGTCAGGGGTGTGGAAATGTAAAAAAAAAAAAAAAAACTACTTGTCCAAGGGACTAAAGCGGAACACAATCTACTTGTCCCTCAAGAAAATCCACTTGTCCTGGTAGATGAAATAATTTCAACCAAAATAGTCTGATTTCCCCCCCCCCCCCCCCCACTAGACCACCAGGGATGGATATAAGATCCCTTTAGACACTGCTGTCAACTTTGACAGCGGTGCTCTAATGGTTTAATAGCGGCCACGGTGATCGCAGCATGCCAGGATATTAGCGGCGGGAGAGCTATAGCTCCTTTTACACCTGAGACAAGCCCAAAAATGTCTAGATATAACTTTCTCATATGAAGTGATCAAAAATGAGCAATTCTGGACAATTTTTTACATTTACACCGTTCACCGTACGGTTTAATTAACATTATATTTTAATAGCCTGGACATTTCCACATGCAGCGATACCACTTATGTTTATTTTTGTACATTATTTTTATTTAAAGAAAATTGGAAACTTTTATTACGAAAGGGGCTTATTCACATGTATACGCACTTTTTAACGTATTTTAATCACTATTTTTCAGTCTTCATAGGGACCAGTTTCTCCAGTTTATGTGCTGCATTTTGTGTCAGAAAATGCTGAAAGTTGCATTTAGTTACTAGATAACAACTCCCAGCATGCCCTGATACAGCCTATGGTTGTGTGGGTGTTGCAGCATGTTGCACTGTATAGTAGTACAGTTAAGGTTATTGTGTAACATGCTGGGAGTTATAGTTTTGGTTTGTGTCAGCTGCAGAGCCTTAGGATGTGTCAAGGAATACTGGGAATTTCAGTTAGTAACTACAACTCCCAGCATGCCCTGATGCAGCCTATAGCTCTGCAGCTGACCTGAACCAAAACTACAACTCCCAGCATGTTGCACTTTTCATGGTGTAACATGCTGGAAGTTGTAGTTTTGGTGCGGGCGTGTTTGCGTGCATCTGTGGGGCTCTTGGTCGGCGGGTGAGTATGAAGGGGGTGGGATTCTGGGGGTGCAATTTAGTGCGGGTGGCCAGAAGCCACTAAAACAAAAAAAACTAGATGGCACAACTGGCGAGACACGGGCCCTTGGGCACTGCCCTAATGCCCGACGTGACATACATGCACCAGCCACTGCCCCATATCATATATACACACACCCCCGCCACTGCCCCCACATCATACATTACATACACACATCACAGATACATCATACACACACACACACACACACACACCATACATATACACCATACATATGCACACATCATACATACACCCACTGCTGCCCCCATCATACATTACATGCGCACACACAGACATCATACACACATCACACATCCACTCACACCATACATATGCACACATCATACATACACCCGCTGCTGCCCACCCCACATCATACATCACATACATCACATACATACATACATACACACATCACACTTAGACAGACATCATACACACATTATACATTACATACACATAACACACAGACAGACATCATACATCACATCTTGCATTACATAGACATGAATGGACATCAGAGCTGTAGTCACACTGCCGGTGTGAGGTGAGATTTCCGTCCTCCCCCCTGCTCTGTGTTTTCCCCGTGCAAACTAGCAACCTCCCCGTGGTGGATTAGGTCCTGTGGAGACAGAGCAGGGGGAGGGGTAGAGCTGTGTGCGGGGGATGGATCTGTGTACAGAGCTGTCTACATCCTTTCTCTCACCCTTCTGTCTTCTGAGCTGTGTCCTCCATCCTCCGGGAGGGGAGATAAGGGGGTGTGGCTTAATTATGTAACAAATGTGCGACCTCTGGCTCTGTGGTCAGCTGGGGGCCGCCGCCCCCTCCATACACCCTGAGCGCCGGTGTGAGGTGCAGACTTGCATTGGCTCCTGCACCTCACACCGGCATTAAAGAAAAATACGGAGGAAGTCGGTCTGTCCCTGCTTGCCCGATACAGGGCTAAATCTATGAACAATTCACCTGCCCGGCGCCCAAAACTACTTGTCCCGAGCGTCGGGCGATAGGATTTCCACATCCCTGGACGTGGCATGACGTTACAAATGGGCGTAATCGACCCCCGCAGTGCGCGCACAGCATTCAGAGCGAAATGTTCCGAATGCTGGCTAGTGGAGTACCCCTTTAATGTTCTTCTCCCACAACTTTTCAGAAACAGTAGATCTTGGAGTGGGACAGATATTGCTGTGCTACCTCGGCTACCTCCATTTCACGTTGCTCTCTTGCACTCCCTCCCTTTGCTTTTTCATGTAACCAATGACGGCATAAGTGTATACAGAAGGAAACGCTTTGGGCCATATAGGCCTAGAGAAATGCTCATTCTGTGTTCAGTGTAGCCGTCTATTCCATTTACTTCAAGCTTAGAAAATGTGGTGCTAGAATTGTCTGTATACATACAGAGTTATCTAGCCTCTTGTAGACATTTTCTGCAGATCAGGACCAAACTGAACCCTCTAGACATTGTCATATAAGGAATAAAACATTGTTAGGAGAGCTTAAAAGAGTTTCTGTGGCTCCTGGGGAGGGAAAAAAAGCTGCGAATGGTATAACAAAAAATACTTCACTCATTTCTTCACCAACTAGCGCAGATGATCTAGCCGTCCCTGGCAGCCTCTGTTTACAACCTGCCAAGAGTGATATGGCATACTGGCACATGATCACTGGACTCGCCAGTCCCATGCCATACTGAGGCTAGGTTCACACCTATCCAGTGCAAATTTCTGTGGTATGTCAGCAGCCCAGGAGCATGACATGCTGGTGTATACCACAGCGGGACCCTGCTAGACCACTATGTATTCTGACAGGACTCAAAAATATGGCCAGCCACACAATTGACACCCTGTTTTAGACTGCGTTTGCCACATTCAGATGAATGGGCCAGGCTGGGGTGTACATCGGCATCCAGTTCTCCGGGAGAAACTTTCTTGGGTAGGTGTGAACAAAGCCTTACTGGCATTATGTGTAGTCAACCACAGATTTCACCCTTGCTAAATTGATGTCCACATGATTTGGATGAAAATGTTAAAATCCAAAGCAGCTCCATCTTGTATAAATGCTCAATATACTCTGGAAAAAAAATTATGCTTTGAAACCAGAGCAGGAATGGATTTTCTAATCTGCAGTATCTTTATTCTGGTTTGGGAATGTTGCACACTTTCACCTTGTCACAGCCTCTGGAGTTCTGGAAACAGCATACTTAGTGGTATTATACTCTTTACGCAGCTCCCACTTAAAGGAATTCCAGTGTAAAACAACCTAATCCACAGTTTTTTTTTTTACTTCCTGACCACCTTCCAAAGTCACTACCATATCAGGGGTATATGACCTACCATACCAGGGGTGTATATGACCTAAATGTCTAAATGGGAATACCCCTTAAATGGGCACTGTCAGATACAGTGCTCTCTTCTGTCTGATAGGACTCCTCTGTGCTTGCTCTCTCCTGTCTGATAGGACTCCTCTGTGCTTGCTCTCTCCTGTCTGATAGGACTCCTCTGTGCTCGCTCTCCTGTCTGATAGGACTTCTCTGTGCTTGCTCTCTCCTGTCTGATAGCACTCCTCTGTGCTCGCTCTCCTGTCTGATGGGACTCCTCTGTGCTCGCTCTCCTGTCTGATAGCACTCCTCTGTGCTCGCTCTCCTGTCTGATGGGACTCCTCTGTGCTCGCTCTCCTGTCTGATGGGACTCCTCTGTGTTCGCTCCTGTCTGATAGCACTCCTCTGTGCTCGCTCTTTCTTCTGTCTGATAGGACTCCTCTGTGCTTGCTCTCTCTCCTGTCTGATAGGACTCCTCTGTGCTCGCTCTTTCTTCTGTCTGATAGGACTCCTCTGTGCTTGCTCTCTCTCCTGTCTGATAGGACTCCTCTGTGCTTGCTCTCTCTCCTGTCTGATAGGACTCCTCTGTGCTCGCTCTTTCTCCTGTCTGATAGCACTCTTCTTTGTGATAAGACAGGAGAGAGAGCACAGAGGAGTTTTAGCCCACCCTCACTTAGGCTGGGTTCACACTACGTTTTGTCCCATACGGGAGCGCATACGGCAGGGGGGAGCTAAAACCTTGCGCTCCCGTATGTCACCGTATGCGCTCCCGTATGTCATTCATTTCAATGAGCCGACCGGAGTGAAACGTTCGGTCCGGTCGGCTCATTTTTGCGCCGTATGCGCTTTTACAACCGGACCTAAAACTGTGGTCAATCACGGTTTTAGGTCCGGTTGTAAAAGCGCATACGGCGCAAAAATGAGCCGACCGGACCGAACGTTTCACTCCGGTCGGCTCATTGAAATGAATGACATACGGGAGCGCATACGGTGACATACGGGAGCGCGAGCTTTTAGCTCCCCCCTGCCGTATGCGCTCCCGTATGGGAGAAAACGTAGTGTGAACCCAGCCTTACTGGACTTTGTTTATGCTTGTGCTTCAGCTTGGACAAAGCCATGATTTTATAAGCCATGATTTCTATAAAAAAGAAATAACATTTTTCGATTGAAGTATATTAGAAAGATAAATGTTTTGCCAAAATGTACAACATATAAAGAGTTTTTGAATCGGACAGTGCCCATTTAAATCTGGGGATACCAAAGATGGATGAAGGCACAGAGATGGAATATGATGGTCACGGTGAGTCTGGTAGTTTGTTGCCCATCTGTTGTTGCTGTGGGCGATGAAGTATTTACCTTGTGCCCCCGGTGATGCAGATACTTGTCATGTTTGGTCGCTTTTCAAATATTCACTTTTATGGTTAGTGGTCATATGTCACTCTGGTATTATCTGGTTACATTTCTGTTATAGCCGTCCCTCCCTGCCAGTTCCATACAATGCTGGGGTTGGTATTTTTGGCTTTCTTTCATCTGACAGTTGAATGGACTTATCTACAGAAGCTTTCAGTGGATTTTCGGTGGCCTTCATGTTATCTCATATATACACAACATCTTGTTCTAACAAGTACAGTGTCTAGTTAACCCCTTAATGACCAAGCCCATTTTCACCTCAAGGACCAGGCCAATTTTATTTTTGCATTTTCGTTTTTTCCTCCTCGCCTTCTAAAATCCATAACTCCTTTATATTTCCGTGTGCAGATCCATATAAGGGCTTGTTTTTTGCGTGACCAATTGTACTTTGTAATCAAACCTCTCATTTTACCATAAAATGTACGGCGAACCCCCCAAAATTTTTTTTTTTTTAGGGAGGAACCAAAATTTTGCACACTTTGGAGGGTTGTTTTCCCACTGTACACTTTATGGTAAAAATGATAGGTGTTCTTTATTCTGTGGGTCAATACGATTAAAATGATACCCATGGCTAGATACTTTTATATTATTGTACTGCTTAAAAAAAATAAATCTAAAACTTTTTGTACAAAATCGGTAATCTAAAATCACCATATTTTGACCACCTATAACTTTTTCATTTTTCCGTATATAGGGCGGTATGAGGGCTAATTTTTTGCGCCGTCATCTCTACTACTTTTTTTTTTAGATACCACATTTGCATATATAAAACTTTTAGATCATTTTTTATTAATTTTATTTTTTATAAAATGTGACAAAAAAGCAGGATTTGTGGACTTTTAAAATTTTTTACGTTTACGCCATTCACCGTATGGGATCATTAACATTATATTTTGATAGTTTGGACATTCACGCATGGGGTGATACCAAATATGTTCATTAAAAAAAGTTACGCTTTAAAAACTGACAATATTAATTTTTATTGGGGGAGGGGATTTTTCCCTTTTTTTTTTTTTACATTTTCCAACTTTTTTTTTTAAACACTTTTTATGTCCCCATAGGGTACTATCTATTGCTAATGATTGCTAATACTGTGCAGTGCTATGCATAGGACACAGCACTGCTCAGTATTATCAGTGATCTTCTGATCTGGTCTGCTCGATCGCAGACCAGAGCAAAAGACCCCGGGAGACGGCAGGAGCCAGGTGAGGGGACCTCCGGCTTTCATGCTGGATGATCGAATCTCCGCGGCAGTGCTGCGGGCGATCTGATCATTCAATCAAAGTGCTGCAATGCCGTAGATGCCGTGATCTGTATTGATCACGGCATCGGAGGGGTTAATGGCGGACATCCACGCGATCGCGGATGTCTGCCATTACCGGCGGGTCCCCAGCTGCTGCTAGCAGCCGGAACCTGCCGCGTATGACGCGAGCACCCTTCCGATGCTCGCGGTCATACACAGGATGTAAATGTACCTCCTGGTGCGGGAAGTCCCGCCAAACCAGGACGTACATTTACGTCCGTGGTCGTTAAGGGGTTAATAGAAAGTATGTTCAAGACGCTAACAGAACTATGAGCCAGTTTTAGCGGATTGTATTTTTGCAAACTGAAAATCAGTTTTTCCTGGTGATCGTTCTCTATATAGCAAATGTTCCATATTGTCATATGGTCACCAGAATCTCCCTTCGGCAATCTCCGGCTCTGCCATAGTGGATTGTCGGCTGCCGCTTCGTGCGGTGGTCAACACCCTATCGGGCAGGAGAGCCGGGCCCCATACGAGAGATTGCGGGGGTCCCAGCAGTTGGACCCCCCCCTGCTATCTGATACGTTTTTCAGGACTGGACTACCCCTTTAAAGTGGTTTGGTTGTTGGGGGGGGGGGTCTTATATATATCAACTGAATGGAAAAGAGGACGAGCAAGCGTGTTGTCATGTATTTCACTCACTATGGCATTGCTGAAGGTGGCGGAGTACAGCTCTTGGCTATCTTTGTCAGACCCATAGAGGTGACTGGAGAGGCAGCACTCCATTCTTTTGGGGGGGGGGGGGGTATATATCGCCTGTTAGAACCGTAAAGGAACTTCTGTGAGAACACTTATAAAGTTCACTGTGATAAGGAATAATGTTGAGCTAGTATGATCCGTTCGCACGTTTCTGATCCAGAGTTTATAAACCTGTTTCTTCTCTTGTTTCAGGTAAAAGCAAAGAAGCGGAAATAAAAAGGATAAACAAGGAACTTGCCAACATTCGCTCTAAATTTAAGGGTATGTACTGAGCTGTGATGTGCCCGCCATCATATCATCATGTGCTGAAAACAGATAAACCACAGCACAGTGATGCAGGATTTGATCTTTATCCCATTGTTTGCCCTCATTCTAGTTTCTTACTGCCCCCCCCTCACATGCTGGATTTCTCTTATGTTTACCTCCTGAATAGATGTAGCAAAGTAAATATACATGAACCGCGTTCTGCAGCGCGCAAACAGATTTTCCCTGTCATTTGTTGCTTTCATGATCAGCGAGCCTGCTCCGGCAGCTCTATGGGAAATCGAGGAGTTAATCTGATTCCAGAATAACAGCATCCTAATGTCGTGACAAGAGATTCCAGTGCCATAGCAACGGGAAGGATGAGCAGTCAGAAGCGCTGCAAAATTCTCTCCTCCACCACTGTCAGAACAATCTCATTTTCTCCATTATACATCAGGCAGCCATAGCCTATTAATATCAGATGGGCGTCTATTTGTTAGACGGTGTAGAGAAGACACTCAGGTGCCCTTCTGATTCAGCAGGTCATTTTATTGCTCTCCTAGCTTGTTATCTGGATGAAGAATTGGACACAGAATGTGTTGTAAAGCTAACAGGACGGCACCTGACTGCAGATGTAGCAGAGTCGAATTGTTATTTTGTACAATATAGTGTGTATGTGTTTTTTTATTTTATTTTCATTTTTTTAACCAGATTAATCTTTATGCAATCGCGCCTATATAAATACATTTTCAGTTTGTTTTTTGTTATTTATTTAAAGTGTACGTGTTGTTAACAAAAAACGTTTTATATAATGTAGATAATACCATTTTATGTATATTTGTAATATACATTGGTTAAAAAATTAGCATATTTTTGGGTGAAAAAATACTGTGCCTACAGCTATTGCCTGTGTGTCTCTGTAAGGAGACCAAATACAGGAAGTGAGGGCAGGACAAGCAGGGCTCTGTGCATGGCTCCTGGCTTGTCCATTGTCCTGCTGCGTGAGCCAGGAGCTTGTCACAGAGCCCTGCTGGCCCTCGGTGCACGGAGCCCTGCTGGCCCTCCCACACTTCCTGTGTTTGGACTCCTCACAGTGACACACAGGCAATAGCTGCAGGGACAAAATATATACACATTTTTAAACTAATGTATATTACAAATATACATATTTTATTTTCTACATTGTATAAAAGTTTTTGCTAATGACAGATACACTTTAACCTCTTAAGGACGGCAGGCGTATCCATACGGGGGGGTAGGTTTGCCCTACCCCCCCCAGACCCCCCCCCCCCCCCCGGCGGATCCGGCACCCGTATGTCCAAAACGTGGTGTGAATGCACCCTAAGGCCTACTCTTAAAACCAAACCATTCCCTTTCCCTCTTGGTGAGAAGGCTCCTGCAATGGTTGGGGATCAATAGACCTCCATTTGCCTAAGCTTAGGGAGACCCCACCTTGCTTCTGACTTCCATCTAATCTTCCACCCCAGTGTCCATCAAGTAGTAAAAAACTGGATGCCTCTCTAGAGAGAAGAGGTTGCAGAGATTTGAGGAACCTGATGGCCACATATGTCCTGATGGATTCCCTAAATGAGCACCGCAGCCTGAAAGATCCTGTGACAAACATAAGTATAAGAAATAAGGATGTGCGCCGTCCACATGTGGTCACCTCATGGTATTTGCTGCAATTTTCAGAATATGCCATGGCTTTTACTGCAGTTTATGTAAATTACAGCAAAAAACACATCCTGATCCTGATGTGTAAATAGACCTGTTTTTAGTTTTAAGTTACAGATTAATTGTTGTTGACTAAACAAAACAATAAAATTGTGTTACATCTCCTAGAAGCCCATAGTTTACAGTAAAGTGTCATCGGGCAGCTCAGACTTCTGTGTGACTCTGTCCCACCATTCCCCAAACCGCTGTCTGGGCCGATGTTATCTCTGCTCTTAGTAGAGAAACCCTTTCTGTTGATTTGCTTTTTCCTATGTGGAAAGATGTGAGTGCAGGAATTGCATAGGTCGGGTCAGAGGACATCCACACAAAAAGCTGAGGTTGTAGAAATCCCAGTGACACACAGAGAAGTTCCTCAGAAAATCAAAAACAGGAAACACCACCAGATAACCAAGATTTCCTTTCTGAAGAAAATGCATAGTAATGTAAAAATGTTGTCAATTTCAACACAACGTGCGACGTGCAGGAGGATGAATCCATCCATTCATTTTGTTCTTTCAGAGGATTAAGGATTTTTTACTTTGATCTGTAAATTTCTTCTCCACTGATTTAAGACCTTAAAGGGGTATTCCTGCCTTATAAAACGTATTCCCCTATCTAAAGGATAGGGTATAGAATGCATGATCGCATATTTTTTTTTTTTTTTTTACTTTGACGGGCGTCATGCCCCCTCCTATAGACATGAATAGAGGGGGTGTGTTGTGATGTCAGTAGGGGGCGTGGCCATGACATCACGTCCCCGTCTCTGAGGCAGTGCCTGGCACAGAATGCCAGGGGCTGCACAGAGATCACGGGGGCCCCACAATCATACATCTTATACCCTATCCTTTGAATAAGTGATAAGGTGTATAAAGCCGCAATACCCTTTTAAGCATAGTACAGCCTGTGCAGAGGCAAAGTCCCTATAGAGCCATAGACGCTCAGTGTGCTACCATGTGTCTGTATGGCTTTATGTAATTTACTGTGGTATTCTGTATGTATCATAGGAAATAACCTTCCATATGAATTAGAAGCATAGGAGGCGCAGCTATTGGTTCTGCATTATGACCATGAAAGTTATATACGTGAGGTCTAAGGTTGACCATATACTTATAGTACAAATAGAACAAGCTTCTTAGGTCTTCTATATTGGTGGTCCCCAAAATATTTTATCACACAGAACCAAAGATCCTTCGCTTGTAAAAGATCTTTAATCTGTGGATGATATTTGTAAATGTTCTAACAATGTTTCCTTAGGGTAGGGTCACGGGTACAGTATGCACAGTGTATTTCAGGAAATCCGCTGCTTATTCATTGTGAGCAGACAGATATGGTTACCCTGCGGCAGCCCTGTATGCGCAGTAAGGGTTGGAGGCTGGCCTGCGAGTCACCAGTCACGCCGGCGTTCTGGTCCTGCCTCCAAACCTTACTGCACACACAGGGCTACCAGGGGTCGTCCTGTCTGTCTGCTCATCAGAGCATACAGTTATTTCCCCTGCACATTTCCCGCTATCTTTTGACCCTACCATTAAAGTTCAGTTTCCAAGTTTCAGGCCTGCGCAATCTTCAACTTCAGTCAGGGAGACTTGGAGGGGTACCTCCGGTGGAAAACTTTTTTTTTTTTATCAACTGTTGCCAGAAAGTTACAGATAACTTATGTAAATTACTTTTTAAAAATCTTAATCTTCCCAGTACTTATCAGTTTATCAGGTTTGCTTTAGGGATTTGCTCCTGCTCTGGACAGTTCCTGACATGAACAGAGGTGTCAGCAGAGAGCACTGTGGTCAGACAGAAAATAACTTCCTATGTATTATACAGTAGCTGATAACTACTGGAATAATTAAGATTTTTTTTTAATCAGAAGTAATTTTACTAATTTATTTAACTTTCTGGAACCAGTTGATAAAAAATAAAAATAAAAAAAATAAAAAATTAAAATGTTTTCCACCAGAGTACCCCTTTAAGGTCATGCTGGGTGATTCAGATGCCAAGGCATCCGTGCCATGCACATCAAAATTCCGGGCACAATTGCTTTTCTAATGCAAAGAACATAGCGTGGTACAGCTGCATTGGTCACTATGGACTGAAATGTGTATGTATGGCTTCATTTGTGAAATGGTCATCCACCTACTTCTATCTAATGTGTGTGGTCTCCTTTATTGTGTGTGAAACGCCCTCCCCACCTTGTCCCCCCCCCCCCTCCTTCTGTCATTCCATATCTCTTCTTGCCATGGATATGACTGAATGACGACTTCTCCTCTTTTGACCATTTAGCTGTGTTATTTCTAAACTTTTACGTGTACTTTACACTTGCTTTCACTATTCACTCATTGCCCTCAGTTATATTGTAGCTAAGTTATTCCATTCTGGGAGTGTGATAAGACCAGGGAGCAGGACGTGTCCCTCTTCTAACCTTTGGAACCATAAGTGACGTGTGCACCTCTTTAGGCAACTTCCTTCAGTTATAGTATGTATACATTGTCATAAAGGGAACCTGCTCATAGCTAGGGCCCTGTCGGGGTATGAAAGGAGTTCTGTGGCGCTAAACAATTTATCCCCTATCCAAAAAATAAGTGTCTGATCGCAGGGGGTGCGACCGCTGGGACCTCCGCAAGCTCCTGCCTGGCACCCTGCTCCCCTTGTGCACAAAGCGATCTCCACTCTGTATTAGAAGACTGTTGACCCTGCACAAAACTAGGGATCGGCCGATATCATTTTTTTAGGGCCGATACCGATAATCGGTGGAGGTTAGGGCCGATAGCCGATAACTTATACCGATATTCCCGTATAAGTTATCGGCTATTTATCCCCCCGCGACACCGCTGCAGATCATTGATTTAAAGCGGGCACTTTAAATCAATGCACTGCAGTGGCTTTTGCGGTGCCATAGACCGCCACCACCCGCTTCTCTCCCCCTACCTGTCAAGGTGGTCTGGGCCATCCTTCCTTCCTGTAGTGTCCGGCGGCATTCCGGGTGAACTGGTCCAGGCTGTCCTTCTTCTCCGGGGGTGCTCTTCTCCACTCCGGGCAGGCTCCGGCCTAGTAACGCAGCATAGGCGCCGCTGCGCAGTGACGCCCGTGCACAGCGACGCACCTGACGTCACGGCGTAGTGGCGTCTATGCAGCATACTAGGCCGGAGCCTGCCCGGAGTGGAGAAGATGACCCCCGGAGGAGGACAGTCCGGACCGGTTCACCCTCCACCCGGAATGTCGCCGGACACTACAGGAAGGATGGATGGCCCGGACCACCCCCATTACTGGTAAGTTTAATTTTTTTTATTGACTCGGAAGGTGGGGGAGGGGCCCGACCGGTATAGCGGTATGGGCAAAAAATCCATATTGGTATACCGCCCAGCACTACGGTGGGGGGTGCGACGTGGGGCGGTCGCGGTGTGGGGGGGGGGCATTATCGGCTTATCCGCAAGGTAATTGCCGATACCGATAATGCCCCAAATCGTGATTTTCGGCCGATAATATCGGCCATACCGATAATCGGTCGATCCCTACACGAAACGGTGGTCAACACCCCCCTCTTTGTATCTCTATGGGAGAATGCTGTATCTTTGGCTCTCAGAAAAAGATATATGAGGAGGTGTGTTGACCACTCCTTTGTTCGGAGAGTGACAGCGCTCCGTTTATGGCGAGAGCGGTGACGCCGAGCAGGAGATTGTGGGGGTCCCAGCGGTCAGACCCCCCCGGCAATCAGATTACTTGTTTAGCGCCACACTACTTTAACATTTGATGGCATTGTACATTGTCATTTCTCAACATAGAAATAGAATTTCCCCATTTTTATTGTGTACCAATCTATACACAGAAAGCATCTATCTGCTGGCGCATGATGGGAGTTGTAGTTTTTAAATCAGCCGGAGAGCCACAGGTTGGGGAACACAGATCTTCTGGATGTTACCAGGAGAGGTTTACAGGAGGCAAAAGATCTTAAACTGTGAGGCGTTGTTTCAGAAAGTGTATTGGAAAATGGCTTAACTTTTTATTACACACAATGATGTATTGCTGAATTGGAACAAGCGCTTTTACATAGCTTTACAACTTGTGACCTTAGAGCAGTGGTTTTCAAACATTGTGCCTCCAGCTGTTGCAAAACTGCAACTTCCAGCATGCTGGGAGTTGCAGTTTTGCAACAGCTGGGGGCACATTGTTTGGAAAAACTCTGCCTTAGAGTATTACACTGTTCTAGGAATAAAGTCAACACTTTTTTATTTCTTTCATTCATTGGCCAAGTTGACCTCTCCCTGCTGCTTGGAATGTGAGTGTGCGCTGTCAGTGGGCCAGCGCTCAGCACTACTCGCATTTTATTCCCGTGCTGCCTGTGATGTGGAAGCGCTTTGCTGTGCTTAATAATTAATAGTACTTAAAGGGGGTGAAAATTCTTCTTCTGCCCCTCCCGATGCTGGCAACCCATGGCTGCTTGTGCTTTGTGCACCATAGGGATGTAACGTTACCTAACCTGACCGTTGCTTCCAATGGCCGGTTTGTAGTTTTCCATCTCTAATGCGTGTTTACATATTCAGATTTATAATTGCAATTATTAAATACAAATCCAGGAATTAATTAAATTTTTTTTAAATATTTTCTTAAAGGATAAATCTCATGGGGAAAAAAAGCGTATGCCCTACGATTGGGGATAAGTTTTAGATTGCTGGGGGTCAGAGTGCTGGGGCCCCCCGCGATCTGTTGTTTGGAGCCCCGGCTCTCCATTAAATGGCACGTCACAACCCTAGCCCGAAGCAGGAGCCGCCACACAGCTCTTTATAGCTCTATGGGAGAGCCGAAGATTGCCAAACGGCTCTCCCATAGAGCTATATGGAGGGGGTGGGGGTCGTGACGCGCAGCAAATCTTGGGGAGCCGCAGCGCTTGGACCCCCGCAGTCTAAAACTTATCTCCTATCCTTTAGAGTTTTTTCATGATACTTATCCTTTAAACCGGAACATGTGAGTTTACCATAAGGGAACCTGACACGTTGGACAATCAGTCTTGATTGCCGGCCATCTTATTAAGTAGGAGGATTAGAATAGATTGATATATAATGTTGTTTGGAAAGAGTCAATATAACGTTTGTTGTTCATTTAGAGGGGCGCTGTTATTTGAAAAAAACTTTTGATAAGTCTTAAAGGGTTATCCAGTGTAAACAGTCACCGTATTTATCGGCGTATAACACGCATTTTTTAGGCTAAATTTTTTTGCCTAAAGTCTATCTGCTTGTTATACGCCGATAAGCCGCTGCAGTTCAATGATTTAAAGCGGGCACTTTAAAACAATGAACTGCAACGGCTTTTGCAGGTCCAGAGACTGCCGCCGCTGCCCGATTCTCTACCCCTGCCTATCCTGGTGTCCAGAGACTGCCGGCACCGCTGCCTCATGGCCTCCCCCATCCCCGGTTTTTCTGACCCGTTGAAGCCCCCAGCAAAGGCAGGGGGAGAGAGGCCATCACTACCCGCTTCTCTCCCCCTGCCTTTCCTGGGGTCTAGAGCCCTGCTGCCGCCGCTTGTCTCCCCCTGGCTGTCGGCACCGCTGCCCCATTGCCTCCCCCATCCCCGAATTTATAATTACCTGTTGCCGGGGTCGGGTCCGCGCTGCTTCTGGCTCCGGTGTGGCGTCTCCTGCGTCGTTGATATGCGCTGCGCTACGCAATGATGAGTGACGTCGTGTTGAAGACGTCACTCGTCATTGTGCCTCGCAGCGCAAAATAACAACTCAGGAGACGCCACACCGGAGCCAGAAGCAGCGCGGACCCGACCCCGGCAACAGGTAATTATACAACTGGGGATGGGGGAGGCGATGGGGCAGCGGTGCCGACAGCCAGGGGGAGAGAAGCGGTGGCAGCAGGGCTCTAGATCCCAGGAAAGGCAGGGGGAGAGAAGCGGGGGCTTCTGCGGGGTCAGAAACAGTGTATCGGGGTACACACACACACACACACACACACACACACACACACACACACACACCCTCATTTTACCAAGGATATTTGGGTAAAAATCTTTTTCTACCCAAATATCCTTGGTAAAATGAGGGTGCGTGTTATAGGCCAGTGCATGGTATACCCCGATAAATACAGTAATTTCTTATTGTCCCCAGACTGCCTAAAAAAATATATATTAAACACTCTAAAAGGATAGGAGATAAGGTGTCTAATCGCGGGGATCCTGCGGCTGGGACCCCCCACTATTTCTGTGCAGCACCCGGCATTCTATACAGTATGTTTAGAATGCTGGGTTTGGGCAGCTGGAGACGTGACATGACACCATGGCCCCCCCCCCCCCCCATTCGTGTCTATGGGAGGGGACGTGAGGGCCGTCTGTGGGCGGAGTACCCCTTAAACTATTTTCACTGGATATCCCCTTTTAAGGTTTCATGCCATTAAACGTTTTGATCAGTCAGGGTATGGGAGAAGTGTGCGTTAAATGCGTTCACTCCTTGCTCCTTGGGAAAACATGCGATTATCTGCTCTGGGTGGCTCCCATGGCGGGGGCGGCCAGAGCAGGTAAAAACTAATTTAAATACTAAAAGTTAGTGTTTCCCAACCAGGGTACCTCCAGTTGTTGCAAAACTACAACTCTTAGCATGCCCGGACTGGCAAAGGCTGTCCGGGCATGCTGGGAGTAGTAGTTTCACAACAGCTGGAGGCACCCTGCTATAAAAACACTGCGCTAAGGGTGCAGGGAGAAAAATAAAATAGCCTTCTGCTCACCTAGTCCCGGTACCTGCAGATTCGTCTCCGTGCGCTCCGGAGTTTCCTCACTTAGTACAGTAGGACCTTTCCCTTTTCAGCCAATCACTGGCCGCAGTGGTGTCACGTGTCAAGCCAGTGATTGGCTGACGGGGAAAGGTCAGCAATACTGCAGCAATACACTGGGTTTCACGGGTCCCGTGGAAGATTTGAAATCCGTCCGGGAAACCCAGTGTATTGCTGCAGTACAAGAAAGTGACAGAAGGGGTGGGGAATGTGACAAGGGAGGGGGGGAGACGAGGGGGAGGAGAATGTGACAAGGGGGGGGGGGGGGGAAATGTGACAAGGAGAGATGTGAAATGAGACATGAAATGGGGGGGGATTTCACAATTTTTTTTGTATTTTTTTTTTTATATCGCAATATTTAGGCCCAAAATTACAATAGCACATTTCCCCCATATTGTGCATCCCTAGTGCAAAGTCAAAAACCATATGGTGAAAACAGGATGGAACTGTACGCACATACGATTCTCTACGGTCCCCATTGACTCCCATGTTTAAAAAAACATATACGTTTCAATACGGCTTTTTACCCGGACCAAAAACCGTGGTAGGTTACGGTTTTGGGTACAGGAAAAAAACCCGTACAAGACACAAAACGGATAAAACCGGATGCATTGTTTGGCATATAATAAAAACGTATACGGGAACTGTATTGCAAAAACGTGATGTGAATGCAGCCTTAGTCACACCACCCAGGCCATGATGAGTAGCATTTCTAAAGGTGTTTTTTTGAATCTTTTTAAACAAATCTTATTTTAGCTTTGTCAGGTTTGACTGCATTTTCATAGTGACTGGTACTGTCTCGGACAACTCCTCTAATATTTACCGTATGTAGTTATTTTTTACTGCTTTTGTAAGGCAGGCAACATGCCAAAGCTTCTTTTACCTCCCCGAAGGCAACATTGTAAATGAATATCTATGTATTTATTTATTCCTTCCATACTTGTAGTTTCGTATTGTAATACATTTCCTTAGGTCAGCGGGATATCATAGAAACATAGAATGTGTCGTCAGATAAAAACCATTTGGCCCAATAATCTGAATACTATGAATAGTCCCTGGTCCTATCTTATATGAAGGATAGCCTTATGCTTACCCCATGCATGTTTATACTCCTTCGCTGTGTATGTTAGACAGAAGCACAATTAAATATGTAAAGGCTGTATAATATATTATATTGTACAGATCATAAGAAATTAAAGGATGTTTGCACACTACTTTGTCTTAGTTTTGATCGGTGGTGGTCTGGATGCTGAGACCTTCACTGATTGCTAAAATTCAGGAGCAGAAACTCTTAGCTGAATGCCTTGCCTGTGTGTTTCTGAGCTGGAACAAAATGACACAACACTCGGCTAAGGCTGCATTCACACCTCGTTTTTTGCATACGGGTGTCGAATCCGGCTGGGGGAGGGGAAAACTGGGCGCTCCCGTGCCCCAGCCGGATAAGCCCGTAAATCCATTTACTTTAATGAGCCAACTGGAGTCAAACGGTGACTCCGGTCGGTTCAGTTTTGACCCGTATCCAGTTTCCCAACCGGACCTAAAACCGGGTCAAAAATGAGCTGACCGGAGTCACCGTTTGACTCCAGTTGGCTCATTAAAGTAAATGGATTTACGGGCTTATCCGGCTGGGGTACGGGAGCGCCCGGTTTACCCCTCCCCCAGCCGGATCTGGCACCCGGATGTAAAAAACAAGGTGTGAATGCAGCCTAAGCACTTCTTCCTCATTGAAGGGATGGGTGGGGGTCTCTGCTTTGGGACCCCCCAGTGATTATCGATTCTGACATATCACTATGTCGTGTGTCTAAAGTTTGTAAAAACGATAGGTAAATGTAGGTTAAAAATAGTTTCCATTTACATGTATTAAATGCATTGTATGGTGCCATCTGGTATTCAGAGTATTTAGAAATGCACATGTCCACCTACTGAGCTTATAGATACCTATGTTCACACTCTTTCATTGCTGGTGTTCTCGGTGTTGTGATCCTCTATTCACTTAACAGCAGTCTATACACCATTGTTGTCCAACCAGGGTGCCTCCAGCTGTTGCAAAACTACAACTCCCAGCATGCCCAGACAGCCTTTGGCTGTCTGGGCATGCTGGGAGTTGTAGTTTTGCAACAGCTGGAGGGACCCTGGTTGGAAAACACTGCTATACATAATATTGCTTCTTTACTGCTTCTCAGGGAAGACCCAGAGCTTGTGCTGTGACAAAGCAATATGCAGTAAAGCTGATAGGCAAGTAATACTGTTTCCTTTGACTTTTTCAAAACTGGACTGAACAAATTTTAGCTGTCTTATAGGGGAAATTTACTATATGGCTGCCAGAGGGTGGAGGAGACTGATTGGGATCAAACAAGTAAAACTTAATTCATAATGGAATGAAAAGTTAAGTTTTTTTCCTTAAAAAGCGGATGCTACCGGACA
This sequence comes from Hyla sarda, assembly GCF_029499605.1. Lineage (NCBI taxonomy): Eukaryota > Metazoa > Chordata > Amphibia > Anura > Hylidae > Hyla > Hyla sarda. The sequence continues at coordinate 250,341,146 of NC_079194.1, read as the reverse complement.
TCATTTTTTCAAACCGTATATGGTTTTCAACTGTAGTAAGGTTTTGAGGAATCTGTTTTTTTTTTTTCAAAAACCGGATATGAGAACTCTATTGCAGAAACATGGTGTGAACCCAGACTTACTTTGTTTTTGTGGTGTTGATATGTCACACAATTTGTCTCCCAACAGGTCAGAAAAAGTGGCATTATACAATGTGGTATAATGAAGTGTCATTTTTTTAAGTGTTCTAGCACTATATTTATCACATGCCATGGGACCATTTAATACATTTAATTATAATTAAGTTTTATAATTGAATACATTTTGTGCACATACACCTTACAACCATACAAATAAATGGGATTATGCAGGGATAGAAAAACAGAGATTACTTATCCAAAAAACAGAATCACTTCTGTCGTAAGATTGTGTGTAGTATTGCAGCTCCGTTCCATTGAAGTGAATGGAGCCAAGTTGTAATACCACACACAACCTAAGGACAGAGGAGGTGCTGTTTTTGGAAGATAATAGCTCAGTTTTTCTATCCCTGGATTAACCCCTTTAAGGGTACTTTCCCACATGGCGTATTTTGCGGCGTATTTTGCGGCGTATTTTGCGGCGTATTTTGCTGCGTATTTTGCTGCGTATTTGCTGCTGCGTATTTTCCTACCCATTGACTTCAACAGGGAAAATAAAATACGCAGCAGCAAATACGCCATGTGGAAACGTACCCTAAGGGTGCGTTCCCACAGGGCGTATACGCAGCGTATTTGACACAAATTTTACGGCAGCAGCGGGAAATACGCTGCGTATCCCTTGCTCACTATACACACAGGGCTTTCTGGCGGCAGCCCTATGTGTGTAGTGAGTTTTGGAGGCGGGGCCGTGTGCCGGCGTGTCTGTGACGCGCGGCCCCGCCTCCAAAACTCACTGCACACATAGGGCTGCCGCCGGAAAGCCCTGTGTGTATAGAGAGCGAGGAATACACAGCGTATTTCCCGCTGCTGCCATAAATTTTGCGCAGCGTCAAATACGCTGCGTATACGCCCTGTGGGAACGCACCCTTAAGGTGTAGAAACATTGTTTATCCACACCACTGTAGATAACTTGCCCCCCATAGAGTGCATGCAGCAGTTATTCTGTGAAATCAAAGTGTGGTGGGAGTTGTAGGCTGAAAACAGATTAATCATGCTACACTGACTAGCAACTTGCCTACTTTGACAGGTAAATGGTGAAAAAGCTCAATTTTTTTTTAGTTGAAACGGTGCAAAGTTGTTTTAAAGGAAATCTGTCATCAGTGACACCTGCGCTAACCTGTTGGTACAGATAGCTAGTGCAGGTGACGCTGATGACAACCATACTTACCTGGTCCCGTTCCATGCTCCCATTCTGCTGCTATCTCACTCTGTATCTTCTGTTCTGAGGCCAAGTTGGAGCATGGGCGGAGCTTCCTGACATCACCACTGCTGTTTGCTAGCAGCGGACCCAGCAGAAAAGCAGCAGAGGTGATGTCAGGAAGCTCCGCCCATGCTCCAAGTCAGCCCCGGAACGGAAGATACGTAGGAAGAAAGCTGGAGAACTGGAGAATGGAACGGTATCGGGCAAGTATGGTTGTCATCAGTGTCACCTATACTTCCAGGCTGTACCAATAGATTAGTGCAGGTGAAACGGATGACAGATTTCTTACAGTTTTGGACTTTTCTCTGAACTTTTTGTGGGAAAACTCCATTAAAATGGAGATCACTAAGCATTAAAGATTGAACTCTAGCAGCACTCCGTGTTCACTACGTTTTTATTCCTTTCTTTCTTTCTCAGGAGACAAAGCCTTGGATGGCTACAGCAAGAAGAAATATGTCTGCAAGCTGCTCTTCATCTTCTTACTTGGCCATGACATTGATTTTGGCCACATGGAGGCGGTAAATCTGCTCAGCTCCAACAAATACACAGAGAAGCAGATTGTAAGTCTCCTTGCTCCCTTATTCCCCCAGTTTGCTTAGATGTTGAGGCTGCTGTAAACTTGTGCCAGTTTTATACCTTTCTTCATTGTCATCTTGTCACCTGGGATGCCAGGCATCTGTGGGGGCCGGCAGCTGAGGCTTTCACATCTGCTACTGAGAAGTGAACGAACCTATTTTTATGTTCCAGATGTGTCAGCGGATGGCATTTTATACTGTAGTCTAGCGCCCCCTAATGCAGACTTTATACATGTGCATCATCCTATATCCTTGGACGTGTATGAAGTATTCCTGTGACTGTTTGTTCTTCGCTCCCTTTTCCTTATCCTATTCCTAACATTTATGTAGCCTCCATATTTTAATCACCTTACAGAGAACACAGCAGAAGAATATGCCCACAGATAAATGGTGGAATCTGCTGGCTGGAGAAAATGAGTTTTCCTCCCGGGACAGAAGTGTAAACAGTACATGGGGATAAGGTGCAAAAATGTAAACTGAAGGGTTAGAGCAGCTGTGTATATATTACAATGTATTGATCCCAGCAAAAGAAGGTGCCAAAGTTAATGCCAAATAGTATTCGTATATATATATGTGTGTATGTATGTATATATATATATATATATATATATATATATATATATATGAAATGCAGAGATATATTGCATAATCCTTTGACCACAAGTTTCACCTCTCAACATAAACTCTACGGATGGATGAAAAAACAATATAAGGCCTGGCAAAATATGGGTCACACGGATCATTACCCTAAGGCACATTTCGCGTTATGCTTGACCCTGTCATCCAGCGAACGCCAAACGCGCGAAATATTCTAACTAATGCACTTAAACAAAAAAACAAAAAAAGTTTTCTATGTTTTATTTGTGTTTAAAAAAATGCTAGGTGTCTCCCTACTTGTCCAGACACATTTCCCCCCATTTCTTGCACAGATTTTGGACTGCTGCTGGCCTGGCAGAAGTCCAAAATCAGGAAATGCAGTCTGGAGTGCTGAGAGGTGTGTGTGTGCAGCCTTAGCCAATTATAGCTCATCTCACAGACTGAACTGCTCCACGCTGTGTGTAGCAAAGTGAGGGAGGAAGTTCTCCCCTGTAAGGCTTCAGATGATGTCACGCCTGCTGGGTAATGCCCCTTTCCAGTCTGTGAATCTGACTGAGACTGAGCAGAAAATACAGAGCAATATCTAAGTAGAAATCTAAAAAAAATAATAAAAATAAAGGCAGGGGGTGGTTTATGAGGGCAGTGAATTGGGAGGATTATAAAATTCAACAAGATAATGAGAGGTCCTCTTAAATAAAGAAAACTGCCCCTGAAAATCCCACCACTAGGGGTCCCCCTACCTACAGGGACACTAACCAGTCTCGCCACAGCATCAGGCTTGTCCATGAGTCATAGACAAGAGGTGGCTCATGGACAAGGCTGCACGAGCAGACGCACCAATCGCCTCCCACCACCACAAGGAGGGACACACCCCTTCTACCATACACCAATCACCTCCCACCACCAAAAGGAGGGACACACCCCTTCTACCATACACCAATCACCTCCCACCACCACAAGAGGCATAAAAATTAGATGTACATGGTCAGGATTAGGTACTGAATAACGTATCATTTTTTTGTGGAATCTGGATGGTACGCTTTAAGTATCCCTTATACCACAAACATAGGGATATTTTACATGTGAATATAAGTCAACAAACTAGCAAAATGGTAAGCTGAAGTGTACCACGGTGTACAGACTTAGGATCCAGTGTGTTGAATGGGCCAAATGTAGTCCACTAGGTCTGTTTCTTAGCACATACTGTTATTTTGTGGGATTTAAAAGTGCGACTATATTTTTCTGACAGTCATTCTCCACTATGCGCGGTGAGTAATCTAATCTGTACTAAGTCAGAATCATTGACGGAAGGACAGATTGCTGCTCAGCATGGTGTTGGCTTCTACATAGTTTTATTTGTCTGATATTCTTGCAGATGGAAGGCAATTTATTTCTTTTATAGCCTTTCAAGTGACGGAAATAATGCGCATTACATGAGCTTTATGTGTATTAAATTGTTAAAGGGGATGTCATGTGGTTAAATATAAATATATATTCTCTTAGGACAACTGGAATATAAAAAAATAAAATATAAAATAAAAATAATGCTCCTGTGTGTGTAGGTCAGTATTTCCCAACCAGGGTTCCTCCAGCTGTTGCAAAACTACAACTCTCAGCATGCCCGGACAGCCAAAGGCTGTCCGGGCATGCTGGGAGTTGTAGTTTTGCAACATCTAGAGGTACACTAATCTAGGTTTTTAAAGGTCCTGGAGAAATATTTTTAACTTTAAGTAGACTCTGTGCAGCCTTTTCAGTAAATTTATGTGTTTACTTGCAAAAAGGCACAAAAAAATAAGTTAAAAAAACAACCCCGACGTGTCAAAAAAATGTGTAATTTTTTTTTTTACTAAAGTACAAATAATATGACTATAAGGAAAAATGTTACGTAAATGTTATGTACAATAGTATATAGGCAGTTGGACCGTAATGGTAGAAGATGTCGGCGCTGGATGAAGGAACCAGGAGGAGTGCAGCATAAAATCAAGGCAGGTTTATTGGATGCAACGTGTTTCGCTGCGCATGCGCAGCTTCATCAGACATGATGCCTGATGAAGCTGCGCATGCGCAGCGAAATGCGTTGCATCCAATAAACCTGCCTTGATTTTATGCTGCACTCCTCCTGGTTCCTTCATCCAGTGCCGACATCTCCTACCATTACGGTCCAACTGCCTGTCTATCGTTTCTAAGGAGGGCTGCGGATGAGGACACACTTACTTTCAAGCGCTTCCCATTGCTGTGTGTGTGCACACAACCAACTCTGGTAAGCGGCGTGGGATAGATCTACTCCCCCTCCCTATGGGCCTGACCTGCTGATCCCGCACATGGAGCGCCTTCTGTTTTCCTTTTAGATTATGTACAATAATATGACTATAAGGAAAAATGTTACGTAAATGTTATGTACAATAATATGGCTATTAGAAAGTTTCCTAATAAATTCAATGTAACTTAGTGGGAAATGATTTTTTGATGCAAAACGAGTGTATTTTGAGTTGTTTTTTCACCTCAATTCACACATCAAAAAACTGTGTTCATACTCCTAAGTGGGAGGAATGAATATGTTACCCTCCTGCTGCCGAACCCTCATCAGTGGCGCCCCCTGCTGCTTAGTGTCCTGTTCTCTGCTGCTGCTGCAGCCAATGATTGGTTCAGTGGACATTTCTTATATGTTGGACCAGAGAGCAGGAAGCTCGGAGCAGCAGGGACCACCAGATAAATTAGTGGGGGAGATTTAACAAAACCTGTGTATAGAAAGAGTGGTGCATTTGCCCATAGCAGCCAATCTGATTGCATCTTTTGTTTTTCAAAGGCCTTATTAAAAATTAGAGGAGCAATCTCGTTGCTATGGGCAACTGCTCCAATCTTCCTTTGTTTTTTGTTTTTTCCACCCACGCTGAACATTTTTTATTTTTTTTTTCTTATTCAAGAAATAGTTTTATTATAATAAAACACGGAAAACATACAACCTTAAACAGATAACCCCTTGAGTTTGTTGAGTAAGGACCCCCTAGTATTCTCTTGATTTCCACCTAATGTCTTAAAGGGGTTATCGAGGATTACAAAAACAGCACCACACCTGTCCTCAGGTTGTGTGTGGTATTGCAGCCCAGCTCCATGAAATGAATTGAGCCAAGTTGTAATACCTCACACAACCTGAGGACAGATTTTGTAAGATACAAGCTCTGTTTTTCTTGATAACCCCCTTTAACACTTGGTGGTCTGCAAAATACCGTTATCGCTGTAATACCGGTCTGTTATTTGGGTGGTAGGACTAAGCAACTGAGGATGGGAACACTTAAAGGAGAACTCCGGAATATAAAAATTGTCCCCCATACTACCGGCAGCAAAAAAATAAAATAAAGATGTACATACCTTCCTCCGCTCCCGGGGCCTCCGGTAACTGTCTTCGGTCTCCGCCGCGATCCTCTTCCTGGTTGCCGGTGGTCGGATGAATCATACTGCGCTCAGCCAATCACCAGCCGCAGTGAAGTCCCGACTCGGCTGGCGATAGGCTGAGCGGCAGTGTGAGAACGCTTCAGGACACAAAATTCTTCACTACATCGGCACCTGCTGCCGGGGCTGAAAACGTCACACTGCAGCTCAACCTATCGCCGGCCGAGTCAGGACTTCACTGCGGCCGGTGATTGGCTGAGCGCAGTATGACTTTCCGACCACTGGCAACCAGGAAGAGGATCGGTCCGGAGACCGTTACCAGAAGCCCCGGGGGAGCGGAGGAAGGTATGTACATCTTTATTTTTTTTACTGCTGGCAGTATGGGGGACAATTTTCATATTCCAGAGTTCTCCTTTAAGGGGAAATTTATCATTGCTTTCCTGACATTTTATTGGCTGAAATTTGGCAAAAATATTTTGCACAATTAGTTTTTGCGCAATTTCAAAATAGACAACTTTGGGAAAAGTGACTGCGAAATGCATTCTTGACAATGCAGTGGACAAGATTTATTAACTGCGTTTTTTTTAAAAAGGCGCAAAAATAATGCGCCTTTTTAAAAAAATGCAAATTTAAACCACCGCTGCCTTGCCTTAGAAAAATTAGACCCTACAGCAAGTTCCAAGGTAATTATTATTATTTTTTTCTATTTGTGCAAAATGTATCAGTCTGTGTACCTTATTGATAAATTTGGCGCACATAAGCCAAAAACACAGCACAAAAAAAAGGCTGTTAAGTGGCTGCACACAGACACATATTGAGAACTCTTCCCCTTTAGTGAATTCTACTGGAGATTGTAAAAAAACATGAGCAGATGCCATAAAAAGTATCAAACAGCAATGTTAAGTTACAGAAACATTTTTCTTAAATGATTTAATTTGTAAAAATTTTCTTTTTCTCATGATCGAACAGTCAAATCAATAGTTAATCAATATTAGATTGATGGGGACTAATTAACTAATTCCCCAACAAGAAGCTGATTCAAGGGTCCCCATGGTTGCTTTGCTTAAAGGGGTACTCCGCTGCTCAGCATTTGGAGCAAAATGTTCCGAACGCTGGAGCCGGAAGCTCGTGATGTCATAGCCCCACCCCCTCATGATGTCACACCACGCCCCCTTAATGCAAGTCTATGGGAGGGGACTTGAATTGAGGGGGCGGGGTGTGACATCATGAGGGGGTGGGGCTATAACCTCACGAGGTGTCGGCTCATCGAATGGATGGGATCGGACCATACAGACTTTTGTCTTAAAACATGTTTACGCTTCTCCACTATAAACCTTTTTAAACTTTTCATTTGTGTGTTCTTAGGGTTACCTCTTCATCTCGGTACTTGTAAACTCCAACAGTGAACTCATCCGTCTCATTAACAATGCCATCAAAAATGACCTGTCTAGCCGCAACCCTACTTTTATGGGACTGGCCTTGCACTGCATTGCCAATGTTGGGAGCCGAGAAATGGCAGAAGCCTTTGCTGGAGAGATTCCCAGGATATTGGTTGCGGGGTAAGTCCCACCTCACTACCTGTCTTACTAGCTTTCCTTACCCTGCACTTTCCTTTACTAGGGCTACATTTAGGAGGGGACTGTTATTTCACATGGATTCTTTAGGAAATTATGTCTTTGGGTTCCTAATGGATTGCACAGGATTAGAAATACAGCTCCACACCAGTGGGTTGTCTGTAATTGCAGCCCAGCTTTATTGATGTTAAAGGGAGCGGAGCTGCAATAACCCAGCACGACTAATATACAATGTAAGGAGCTTGAAAAAAGCTGAATAAGCTCGCCTGTCCCATGAGCAGCTAGCGTCCTGTCCGCTCGGACGTTACCTTCTCTAGGTGTATAGACAGAACAATCCCACAAGAGAGGTCCAGTGAAGACTTATGCGGTTAAAAATGGAGCAGTTACCAATAAAATGTAGAAAAATTTGTAAATGTGCCATACAAAATACTGTGTACCCCCTTAAACAATAATTACTGGTGCTCGGGCTGCACCCTTAATCATGGCTATTATTGATATATGGATGTGAAGGAGTTTTATGCTCCAAAGGAGAGCCATGACCCACCAAAGATCCTTCACACATTGATAGCCACGATAAAGGGTGCAGCCTGAGCACCAGAAATTTGGTGTTTTAAGGGGGTAAACATTTTTTCTAGCCTTTAGTAAATGCTATATTTTTAACGGAATACACCTTTCTCTTGTTGGACCCTGACAGATCAGATAATGATCTATCATGAGAACAGGCCATCAATAAAAACACACCTTCCCGGAGACCCCTTAAGACTTTAAAGCGCTGTGTGTGACACCTGACATCAGAAGGGGGTCTGTTATAAAATTCAGTTTCTATGCAGTGGTGTTAGCAGTTTGATATTGTAGAATGGCTATTAGAATGCTCACTATGTACTTGTAACTTCCTAATGTGCATTTCTTGCATGTTTAACCTAATAGAGACACAATGGACAGTGTTAAGCAGAGTGCTGCCCTCTGCCTCCTACGCCTCTATCGCACATCTCCAGATCTTGTACTCACCAATGAGTGGACCTCAAGGGTGGTTCATCTTCTCAATGATCAGCATCTGGTAAGACAGATTATGGAGGGTTATTTATTATCATACTTAAAGCGTTGTCTAAAGTGGGAAAATTTCTCTTAAGTGCCACAATGGTATTTAACAGATGGTCTGCATGGATCTCAGTATATATGTATGAATAATGATGGGGACAATCATGACCCATTTTATTTTATAGCATTTGCCTGTTAGATCATAGCTACATCATAGGGGGGCGATATCCCCCATTCATGACCCTCCTAACTCTGAGTCAAAGCCGTGGGATACTTAGAGATACTTCCACGCTTGCTGGCTCAGCAAGTCAATCATTTACATGGTCACCATTTGGAAACCAGATTTGGCGTTCTTACATGTCGCTTCTTTTCAGTGCATATTCAGTCATTTCCTTTGGTATAGAGCAACTTGGATTTTCTATGTGTTATAGAGCTGGAAGGTCAAGTTTCCAATTCAGTTTATAAAATTATTATATCATCTGGGCCTCAATAAACTAATCTGGACTTTATTTTCCATTGCCTTGTAGGGTGTAGTCACTGCGGCCACCAGTCTGATCACTACCTTGGCACAGAAGAATCCTGAGGAGTTTAAGACCTCTGTCTCCCTGGCAGTGTCCCGGCTGAGTAGGGTAATGACAAATCTGTACTCACAGTATGTTATGACTTCTGGGTTGATGAAGAACATGCAGAGACTTTGCAGTACAATCTCTTGCTGTTTGTAACATTATATTATGTTATTGGCACAGTATGTACAGTTTTCCTAAATGAGAATCAATGCTATTAAAGGGGTACTCCGGTGAAAACCTTTTTTCTTTTAAATCAACTGGTGCCAGAAAGTTAAACATATTTGTAAATTACTTCTATTAAAAAATCTTAATCCTTCCAGTACTTATTAGCTGCTGAATGCTACAGAAGAAATTCCTTTCTTTTTGGAACACTGATGGCATCACAACCACAGTTCTCTCTGCTGACATCTCTGTCCAATTTAGCAACCGTGCATAGCAGATGTATGCAAAGGGCAATATGGTGGCTCAGTGGTTAGCACTGCTGTCTTGCAGTGCTGGGGCCTTGGGTTCAAATCCCACTAAGGACAACAATAAATATAGTAGTTATTATTATAATGACGTCAGCAAAGAGCACTGTGCTCGTGATGTCATCAGAGAGAATTCCAAAAAGAAAATAATTTCCTCTGTAGTATTCAGCAGCTAATAAGTACAGGAAGGATTAAGATTTTTTAATAGAAGTAATTTACAAATCTGTTTAACTATCTGCCACCAGTTGATTTAAAAGAAAAAAGGTTTTCACCGGAGTACCCCTTTAAACTGCTAAAAAATATAAGGGAAATCTGACAGCAGGGTCAACTGCACCAACCAGAAAGTACAGGTACATTGAAGTCTACACATCCCTTGTAAAATGCTAGGTTTTTGTAAAGTTAAAGAATAAGACAAAGATAAATCATTTCAGAAAAATTTTCACCTTTATTATGAGCTATAATTGGAAAAAATTTTAATGCAAAACAAACTGACATCTTTCTTTAAGGGGGAAATAAAAAACAAAAAACAAAAAAAACACACTAACCTGGTTGCTTGCACATATTCTTGTGACTGTGTTCCGAATTAACCACTTACATTTAAACTTATGTTAAATAGAAGTCATTGTCCACCTGCCATCATTTAAAGTGTCTCTAAACACAAATAAAGTTTAGCTGGTTTAGTAGGATATTCCTGACATTTGCTTAGCTGCATTTCAGAGCAAAAGCTATGGTCCGCAGAGAACTTCCTAAGCATCAGAGGGATCTTAGTCCGGATATCAGTCAGGGGAAGGGTACAAAAGAATTTCCAAAGCATCAGATATACCATTGAATACAGTGAAGACAGTCCTCATCAAGTGGAGAAAATATGGCACAATCAAAAACTGGGCGTCCCTCCAAAATTGATGAAAAGACTAGAAGAAAACTGGTCAGTGGGGCTTCCAAGAAGCCTGTTGGCAACATTAGAAAAACTGCAGTAATTTCGTGCAAGTACTGGCTGTGTGCGAAGTGTGACAACAGTCTCTGGTATTCTAAATTTAAATGGTGTAGGGTGGCAAGACTGATGCATTTACTTGCATTTACTTACTAAGAAAAACATCTAAGTCTAGCTGTAGTTTGCAAAAACATACATGGTCTCCCCCGCCTCAAAGCATGTGTGAAAATGTGTTATGGTCTGTTAAAACCAAGGCTAAACTTTTTGGCTATCATTCCAAAAGTTATGTATGGTGGAAGCTCACATTTGAGCAGGACATCGACACCCACATCCAAATCCACGAAAGCATGGCTTCCTCAGAAGACTAACAGTTTGGAATGGCCCAGGCAAAGCTCCGACCTTAGCCAGTAGACAACATCGGGCGTACCTGAACGCCCTTGTTGTCTGGGCCTTAACTCAGTAGTGACTATGAAGCAAGCACAGGAGCGTAATTGATGGGCACTATCAGTAGCCGTACAATCGCTGTTAATGATGGGGAGCAGCCAATGCTGATCATGGCATCGAATAGGGCTGGGCGGTATACCGGTTCATACCGAAATTTTTGTGCTGCACAATATGAATTTTAACCCATACCGCAATACCTATTTGGCCCCTCTTCCTCGGGAATGAATGAATTATCAGCCCAGCGCTGTGCTGTCCCCACATGGGGAACTACTCACATGTCACCTGCAAGCGCTGCCCCCAAATAATCCTCAGCCCAGCGCTGTCCCCATCGGGGTAAATACTCACATGTCACCTGCAAGCGCTGCCCTCCTCGTCCTCCTATATGTTGCGGCCGCCAGTGCTGACATTCTATACCAGTGGTCTACAACCTGCGGATCTCCAGATGTTGCAAAACTACAACTCTACATGCTGGGAGTTGTAGTTTTGCAACATCTGGAGGTCCGCAGGTTGAAGACCACTGTGCGGTATCCCTATGCCCAGGCTGCAAAAAATAAACAAAATAAACTTTAACTCACCTCCCGTTGGTCCAGTACCGGCCTCACCTGCTTTTTGGGGACGGGCACGTCGGACAGCCGTCAGCCTATGACCGGCCGCAGCGATGTTTCGCCTCGGCTGGTGATAGGCTGAGCCCACTGTCATGTAAGAAGCTGGCCAGAGTTCCTTACATGACAGTGCGCTCAGCCTATCCCCGGCCGGGGCGGGACATCGCTGCGGCCGGTGATAGGCTGATGGCTGTCCGACATTCCCATCTCTAGGCCGACGTCGGAACATGCGTTAGTTTATTTTGTTTACCTTTTGCAGCCCAGGCATAGGGATACCGCATAGAATAGAGTATCAGCGCCCGCGGACGCAACGAACAGGAGGACAAGGAGGGCAGCGCTTGCGGGGGACGTGTGAGTATTTACCCCGATGGGGGCAGCGCTGGGCTGATTAATTTTGGGGGGGGGGGGTGTAGGAGGAAATACCGTTATATACCGTGGAACCGCCAAAAGTTACAAAAATGCCGCGATACACACATTTGGTCATACCGCCCAGCCCTAGCATCGAAAGTACTAAATATAACTTGCTTATTAGCTCGGAGGACTCTTCGGACCGCTGGATCGCTGATTCAGTATTGCAGCCTTGCTCAGCCAGCCTTTATCAGTGGAGCACTGATCGCACTGTATAATGCTATTCAATAGTGAATACAGTAAATGCAATAAAGTTTTGTATATAAATGTCCCCTATGGGGACTTAAAAAGTGTAAAAATATATATTTTTTTATTATATAAAAGCCCCTCCCCTTTTCCATTTTACAAACAAAAACCCCAACAACATATTATGTATCACTATATATATTATGTATCACTATATGCAGAATTGTCCGAACTATTCAAATATCATGATCCCGCATGGCGAACAGTGTAAATGTAAAAAAAAAATTAAATTAAAATATCAAATGCCAAAAGTGCTAATTTATGGTCACCTCATATATCGGGGTTAAAAAAGAATAAGAAGTGTTCAAAAAGTCCCACCAAAATAATAATGGTACAGACAAAAACTACAGATCATTGCACAAAAAATGATCCCTCATACAGCCCCATATACGGAAAAATACGTTGTTTAGGGGTCAGAAGAGGACAATTTCAGGCATACTCTGCTGTCAGAAGTTTGACTTTTTTCTTAAAGTAGCACAATAATAGAAAAATTATATATAACTGTATTTTTTTGATTCCTCGTACCTTTTTATGATAAAATAAAAGTTGTCATTACAAAGTACAATTAGCCATAAATAAATTGTGTTGTGCTGGCATTTCGCACTTCATAAATATGTGTTTCCATTTGCAGATTGTCACCTCGGCCTCCACAGACCTTCAGGATTACACCTACTATTTTGTTCCTGCTCCTTGGCTCTCTGTGAAGTTGCTAAGGCTGTTACAGTGTTACCCTCCCCCAGGTAATAATGTGCTTATTTTGCAGCAGTACCCAATTTGTGAGATGTGGCACATTTTTGGGAGTTGCCTGGACCCCGCTTAAAGGGGTTTTTACCATGATTCACATTCCACAGCAAACAATATTTTGTTAGGTTGAATGAAATTAATTGTGTACCTCTGAAAAATAATGCATACGTGACCTTATTTCAATGTATCTGCCTTCTTTTTATCCATCCTCTTTTTTTTCCTTATGAAAACCTTTGGTGGGTGGAGCTTCTGACGGTCACATGGTTATCTCTGAACTTCCTTTCTCAGGAGCCATTAGTGCAGATGCTCATTCCTGTGCTTCATCAAGAATCTAATGTTCATAATGGTAAACTTATCTCTTCTCGCCTCACACAGCATACAGTGTTATTATAGGGAAGAGAATACTACCCCTGCCAAGTGAATGTAGTGTTACAGACTAATATAGGAGCTATAGAAGGAAATCATGTGTATTTACCTCTTCCTGGCCAAGGAATATTCAGCCAGACTACCTCATACATATTTGTTGCAGTTAATAATGTACTTCTAGAAGCCTTTGATAGGCCAGTGTAGGAAACTGCCTACGGGATGTTTCCAAACAAGCAGAAAACATGAGGTCATCCAGCCCATATTAGGAGGGCATCTTTTCAAAAACTATTAATTTCAGATAATTACTTGTATTTGCAGATATGTATCATTTCACATATTGCATCAGTAAAGACCTATTTATCTTCATGGTTTAACCCCTTTGAGATTCTTACTGCAGACTGAATACAAAATCAGGGTTTGTCTGATATGTCTTTCTATTATGTTTTGGAGAGAAAGCTACATTTGTTCTTTCAATTTGAAGGCCCTGGATCATCCATGGGTGTCACAGACAGCTCATTGGTTTCAGTAAGCAGCATGCAGTACTCCATGTTCCTTGTGGGGGTGCTGCAGGAGAACACTTGCTGCTGGGTCCCTCTTCTGGTCAGTTTTTACTTTGGGGCCCTGTCTAACAAGGTTATGTGATTTTAAATTTACGTAATAAGTTAACTATACAATTACAGGCGTTGTCTGGGAAAAAATGGCTACGGTTGGAAAAGGTTACTTGCCTGCTGATTCTCTGCCACTGGTGTTTTTTTTTTTTTCTCGGTTGCTCTTCATTGGGGGACACCTATACTGAAAGTTATATGCTCTTGCCACTAAGAGACGCTAACACTAGGGAAAAAAAATCGGCTCCTCCCTGGCAGGATATACCTACCTACTGGAAGTGAGGTAATCAGTTTTAGCTAGTGTCAGCAGCAGGCAAGACACAGGTCTGTGAGCTCCCCAGACCTGGTCTTTTTTTTTTTTTTTTATTATTTTCTAGTAAGGGCTGTTTAGTTAGGTTTTTATCTCCCTTTTGTTTTCCCTTTTTCCGGTGGGGGTTCAGGAGCACGGCGCTACCTGTTCCCCCATATGCGACAAAGGGGCACGGAACATAAGAGTATGGGCTGTCAACCCCTTATCACCAACGGCCAGTGCCTGGAGGTTGTACCCTGGGTCCCCCACTTGCCCCTTCTCGCCCCGCTATCTCAGCCTGGTATGACGCAGGGTGGCCATAAGCTGGCTGAAGACTTCAGGGTGAGTATAAGATGATGGAGCCGTGGTTGAGTATGTACTACAACCCCCCCTTCCCCCATTCCCTCCCTCTTGCTCATCTAGGGGTCCCCTTTCTCTCATGTGCCCAGCTCCTCAGCTGCCATTACACGAGGCTGTGCTGGGCCGGACCCCTCATGGCCTCTGGCGCCATTCTGGAGGGGACAGTCCAGTGAACCTTCCCCCCCCCCCCCCCCCTCTTCGGGCCATGCATTTCTAACCCACTTGTATTGCGGCCAGGCACATTACCTCGCCACGTTATCTTCACTACTGTCCGGAGACTCTATGCTGCTGCCCCAGTTTCAGTCTATTTGACAGTGGGTCTCTTTCCCGCACAGCCACCTGCTTTACCAGTGGGGGCGTTATCTTCCCGCTTACTACCTTGTGCGGCCAGGTGCAGTGTCCTGGCCGCGTTCTTTATTAGGCTGACCGGAGACCTACAGCTGCAGGCAGCGGGTCTCCGGTCCCACGCAGCTTACCACGTTCTCAGTGTGGGCACACCAGCACGCTTACTCATATCTGCTGCGGCCAGAACTGACCGGAAACTTACAGCTGTAGGCAGCAGGTCTCCGGTCCCCGGCTTACTCCTATCATTGTGGCCAGGCGCAGTGTCGTGGCGGCAGACTTACAGCTGCAGACAACGTGTCTCCGGTCACACGTGGGCGGCTACCCCTCATTGCGGGCACACCAGCCTGCTTACTGCTCCCCATGCGTCCGGGCACTTCCCAGGTGGGGGATGGAATCGAGGGCGGCTTTATTCCTTCAGTCACCTTGTACAGTGGCCTGCTTTAGACTATTTACATTGTCAGTTGAGGTATGCCTCTGGCGTATCTATTTTCTGCAGGGTTCTCACTCTGTCTGGGAACATATGCGCACCGACGTGGCGGGTTACTGCCAGGGATTTCTCGATCCCTCGGAAACTGTCGGGGATATATACAGTGTCGACCACTGAGTGCAATGTCATGCCCGTCGTGCACATGGCTGAATTCCAGTCCCTCCCTACCGAGGCAAGGCCCTGGTCAGGTGCCCTTGCAAGAGTGTTTTTTGTATTCCTTGCAGACGCTAAGGACACTCCGTCAGGTCTGCCAGTCATTCTGGCGTGTCATTCTGTCAGGTCTGCCAGTCATTCTGGCGTGTCATACGATATGATTCCCTCTGCCACAGACTGCCGCATCCGCGGCTAAGGCTCTGGATCCTCCCGTCTAGTGCGAGGTTTCCGTGGAAGTGTCCCTGGGTGGGCATGGATTGGTTCTGATGTTGATATGCCAGACAGTAGTCTCGTCTGTCACTCATCTCTCAGCTGCCTCATCCGTGGCTGTCACTCTGGTACCCCACTGCTGATGCAAGGTGTCAGATGGAGTGACCCATTGTCTACTATGGACCCATACCAGTAAGCCAGACAATGGTCTGCGTGGTTTCCTCCACTGACTGCTACTCATCACACAGCTGATGTATCTGCGGCTGGAGTTCCAGTACCCCACTTCTGTGCGTGGTGTCCGAAGGAGTGACCCGTTGGATACTATTGACACATACCAGTAAGCCAGACAGTGGTCTGCGTGGTCTCCTCAGCCGCCTGTCACTTAGTATCCCTGCCATCAGCTGAGTAATATCTATGGCTCCTAGGCCTCCCTTCCCTCCCACATGCAGCAGTGGAGCACAGTGATCGCCTATCTGGCTGTCCCCTTTTATCCAGCATCTGGAAGTGTTCTTGTTCAAGCCAGACTGTTGTCTACACGGTCTCAATCGCTGTCTGTCTCCCAAATCTGGGCTGCCGCGGGCTTGGTCAGGTTTTCCGTACCTCTCTGCTGGTGTAAGAACTATGGGTGAGGGTCCTTGCAGGTACTAGGAGCTGATCAGTCAGCCAGACATTCATCTGCTGCGTCTCTTACACCGCCACCACTTTCTGTAGGGGGGTTCGATGGAGTGTCCCTGAGCATTCAGGAATCCTATACCAGTCCGCCAGACGGTTGTCTGCATGGTCTACTACTACTATGTCGAATCCACTACCATAAGCTTCCCACACCATGGATGGTAGTTCAGGTTATCCACTGCCAAGGTGTAGTTACAGGTAAGTCTCCCAGTGTTGCTCCATGGGCCCTATACAATACACCACAAACTGGTTTGCGGGGTTCCCTCCTTTATCAGATTCCTCCCTACATGCCTGCCGCTTTCACGGCTGAAGGCTGGTAACCCACTTTCTGTGTGTGATTCTGTCTACAGCACCAGGTGTGGCCATGGCCTCTATGTTAGATTTGGTTTGCAGCTGTTCTGGTCATCGATTTTCTGCACCAGGCTTCTCCACAGCCAGTCTCCATTCTTCTTCTTTCTTTTTTCTAGTGTTTTTCTGGTCTCCACCTTCCGTATTCTCCTTCTGCACAGGCATACGCTGCTTTCCCTGGGTTTTTTTCCCCCCTGCCATGTTCTCTTGACTTGGTTGACTCTGGATAGGGTTCTCTTGATTGTGCCCTTTTCCATTTTTGTTTCCCAGCCGGGTTAGCCTACTGTCTGGTTCTGTATTCCTTGGAATTGATTCCTACCTCCTCCTGGAATGGCTCCAGCCCTTCTGGCTTCCTAGTCGACCTTTTCTTGTCTCTTTATGGAGCGTAGCTTTGGAGTGTCTACATAGGAGAGTCTCTTCCTTGGCGTCCTAGTCCTTCTCCATGGACGGGGGTTATTCCGGGAGCTCAATTTGTGGGCCTCGCTTGTCTCTGCCCGGGGTCTCGTCTGCATGCCTTGCGGTCGAATGGGTTGGGTTTCAGGACTGATTTCCCTTTTGCTGTTGGTTGTTTTTCCCTCCCCAGGGGACTGCTTTGGTATGTCCCATCAGTATAGGTGTCCCCCAATGAAGAACGACCGAGAAAAGGAGATTTTTTTGTACTCTCCGTAAAAGCTTTCTCGTAGCCTTCATTGGGGGACACCGCTCCCACCAATTTCTTCATTCTTTGTCCGGATTTTCTTTTCCGGTTCTTTTTTTTTTTTTTTTTAAATATACTTTATTCACGGATCCAGAACATGTACAAAGCATATATGACAAAGGTGCATTGTAAACAGTCAGAATCTTGAACAACAATACAATGTCAGAATAATAGGTCAGAAAGTATCGTCTAGATCCAAATCTCCCGAGGAAAGCTGCACCATCCCCACCCCGAGTACAGTGTTTCCAGTTCTTTTTATCTGGTATTCCTTTCTGGGGTCCTTGGGACATACCATATTTATCGGGGTATACCACGCACCGGCCTATAACACGCACCCTCATTTTACCAAGGATATTTGAGTAAAAAAAGTATTTTTACCCAAATATCCATGGTAAAATGAGGGTGCGTGTGTGCTCGTGTATACCCCGATACACCCCCAGGAAAGGCAGGGGGAGAGAGGCTGTCGCTGCCCGCTTCTCTCCCCCTGCCTTTCCTGGGGTCTAGAGCCCTGCTGCCGGCCCTTCTCTCCCCCTGCGTCGTTGTTATGCACGGCGCATAGCAACGACGCCGGGGACGCACGCCGGAGGCCTGCAGCAGCGCGGACCCGACCCAGGTAATTATGCCACCGGGGATGGGGGGAGGCAACGGGGCAGCGGCGCCGGCAATGGGTGCCGCTGCCCTTTCTCTCCCCCTGGCTGTCGGCGCCGCTTCTCTCCCCTGGCTATCGGCGCCGGCAATGGGGCGCCGGCACCGATAGTCAGGGGGACAGAACGGGCAGCGGCGCCGATAGCCAGGGGGAGAGAAGGGCCGGCAGCAGGGCTCTAGACCCCAGGAAAGGCAGGGGGAGAGAAGCAGGCAGCGACGGCCTCTCTCCCCCTGCCTTTCCTGGGGGTGTATCGGTGTATAACACGCACATAGACTTTAGGCTAAAAATTTTAGCCTAAAAAGTGCGTGTTATACGCCGATAAATACGGTAATTCTTTGTTGGCTTCTCCTACTGCTTGGTGACATCCTGCCAGGGAGAAGCTGACTTTTTTTTCCTAGTGTTAGCGCCTCTTAATGGCAAGAGCATATGCCCATCAGTAAAGGTGTTCCCCCAATGAAGGCTACGAGAAAGATGATTTTATGGTGAGAACAAAAAACATCTCCCCTTTTTTTTTATTTTTTTAGGCACCCTTTTTTTAAAGACTCATATTTTACTTTTCCTGGACAACCTTATTGACCTTGTAATGCCTATTAATTGCATATATTTTTTTTCCAAAATCTTTGTTTACTCAGAATAGTACTAAGCGTAAAATGTTCGGAACATCCGCCTGAAAACACAGACGGACATTCTGCACACCTGCATGTTCCGTCGGCACTTGTACTGTTTGGAAATGTACACTCTGCATAGAGTTAAATCCATTGTGTGCGTGGTGCAGCAGAATCCCATTGAAATCAGTCGAACTCTCCGCAGTGGAATTTCTGAGCATAATATTTCTGCAAAATTCTGCTCAGAAATTCCTCCATGTGAACATGACCTGAGGAGGATCCAGCTGTTTTTTTGCTTTGAATTATTGTACACAATAAGGACCGTGACCTAGTTCAACAGATCAGTGAAAGAGTTAACGTGTGGATGTAAAAGTGTTCTCCTTGGTGACAGTAAGATTTGGGATTGAAGGGGAAGTGCTGCTCCTACTCACCTTCAGAAGTAATCCAGGTAGACCTTAATCTGCATTTGTAAGAACCCTTTATGGGTTACGTTTATAGAGAGAAAGATTGAACTTCTATAATATGTGAGTTTTCTGACATTTCTGACATCCAAAGATAGTTTGCTTTCATGTCATACTTTACCGGGGGGAAAACTGTCCAATATTTCTCTTCTTTGGTTTTGAGTGATTGTTCCCTTTGATGTTCGATCGAAAGGGAAAGGGATGGCAGGCACTGGGATTATTTCAAAGTCTTATATGTGTTATTCCTGCAATAGAATTTTTTTCTAAATAAGTGCCTTACAAATACTAGACAAACCATACTAATCTGCCCTGGTCCCCTGAATCCATGGTTTTGTCAAGGCCGGGTTCACTCTTCTCTCTGCTGCTTTCTATGAAATGCTGACTCTCTTGCTTATGTGGGAATACTATTTAATATATTAGATCTTACTACGATGTCAATAAGATAGCCTTTTCTTACTTCAGATCATAAGTGGGGGATTTTGACTTCTGATGGCCTGTGACCAAATAATTGAAGGGGTCACACACTGTGCCTAGTACTGCAGCTCTGTCCCATGCAAGTGAAATTGGCCTTGGCTGCAATACCAACACTCGCTCCTTTAATTAAAGAACTGATCTTTTGGTGTGCCAGAAGTTGTACTCTCACTAATCTGATACCAGTGACATTACTTAAAAAGTATCTCAGGTGTGAGAAGAAATACGTCCACGGCACTCGTCTAATATCCAAACTTTATTAGCAGCTAGGGCAGAACACAGGCACATTAGCTGCTAATAAAGTTTGAATTCTAGACGAGTGCCGCGGACTTATTTTTTCTCACACCTGAGATAATTACCTTTGCTGCTGCTGGTCTGCTTGAGTACCGCCCGGATCCCACCCAATGTTCCTCCGTGTACCTGCCGTGCCCCGTTGCAAATGGTGAATAAGTTAAGATAGTGCCAGGGTGATACCTTGCTTTGTATTACTTAAAAAGTACCTGTCTGATCATCCCCCCCGCCCTACACAAAAAATAACTGTTATATGTTGCTCAGTACCTCATCCTGATCATGTACATATCATTTTTGTGTGTCTACGACCAATATTTCTCTCAGAATTGCCTTTATTTACTTGCCATCATTACTCAGTGAGGTTTCTGTCCATGCAGAGGCATGGGGCGTGTCCCTCTCCTCATCACTGTGGTGACTCCTCCCCCTCTCTCACTCTGCTGACTCACAGAGGCTAAGTTTCGACTTTTTTTTATTTTTTGCGTTTTTTCTGGCGTATTTGCATTAATTGACAGATCGCAACAGGTGTCAGAAGTGACACCCGCTGCGATCTGTCTTTTAATGCAGGTACTGCAGCTCCCTGCATGGAGCAGAGTGTGCTCCATGTTGGGAGCAGTAGCACCTGCAGTAAGGAAAGATCACAGCGGGTGTCACTCCTGACACCCGCTATGATCGTCCTGTATAATGTATAGATGCGAGTGGCCGGTCACTCTTCTCTGGTCCCCTGCACTGCCATATATATATATATATATGTATGTATGTGTGTATGTATATATGTGTGTATGTATATATGTGTGTATGTATATATGTGTGTATGTATATATGTGTGTATGTATATATGTGTGTATGTATATATGTGTGTATGTATATATATATGTGTATGTATATATATATGTGTATGTATATATATATGTGTATGTATATATATATGTGTATGTATATATGTATGTGTATGTGTATGTGTATGTGTATGTATATGTGTATGTATATGTGTATGTGTATGTATATGTGTATGTGTATGTATATGTGTATATATGTGTGTATGTATATGTATGTATATGTGTGTATGTATATGTATGTATATGTGTGTATGTATATGTATATATATATATGTGTGTATGTATATGTATGTATATGTGTGTATGTATATGTATGTATATGTGTGTATGTATATGTATGTATATGTGTGTATGTATATGTATATATGTATATGTGTGTATGTATATGTATATATATATATGTGTGTATGTATATGTATATATATATATGTGTGTATGTATATGTATATATATATGTGTGTATGTATATGTATATATATATGTGTGTATGTATATGTATATATATATATGTGTGTATGTATATGTATATATATATATATGTGTGTATGTATATGTATATATATATATATGTGTGTATGTATATGTGTGTGTATGTATATGTGTGTGTATGTATATGTGTGTGTATGTATATGTGTGTGTATGTATATGTGTGTGTATGTATATATGTGTATATATATATATGTGTGTATGTATATATGTGTATATATATATATGTGTGTATGTATATATGTGTGTATGTATATATGTGTATATATGTGTATATCTATTCATATTTCCCGCAGAGAGTTGTGATTGGCTGGAACCATCTGGCCAATCACAGCTCTCTGCGGGAAATATGAATCTGTGATGTGAAGAACTTCACATAGCAGAATGCAGTGCAAGGGAGTGGAGAAGAGCAGCCGTGCCACCCGCTTCTCTAGAAGTGACATGAGGCGATCTGTCTATTAGGACAGGTACTACTACTCCCATCATGGAACAGTAGTATGGAGAACCTGTTTTATCATGAACTTTTCACCTTTTTTTTTGTAAATTTATGTCCTTTTTTTGGCCCCATTTTTAGGAATGCAATGTACGTGGTGATATTCTCATATCTGTGTTGTCTGAAAACGCGTCTGACCTGTCATCTGCACATTGTCTCTGCTGCACTCTGTTTATATTGTAGACATACAAAGATCTGGATCTGCTGGCTGTGTGTATCTGTAGGATACTGGGGGAGATTTATTAAAACGTACAGATGTGTCAAATAAAAAAGCAAATGTGCAGTCCAGCTTCATGGGGTACTCTAAGCTAGTTTCTCTCAGCAACAATTGTGCCCATAAGGCACTAGATTCCTCCTAATCCCTACTCCTATAAAACATAACTTTTATTATTTTTAAATTAAATTATAATCAAACCAGGAGAATTGTTAAAATCGCCACTAAATCCACTGGATGGGATCCACTATCCTTCCCAGTATATATATCTTGCTGTTCCCATTCGGAAACTAGTTGGGAGGGATTTCAGCACTAACCATAGTATATAGCATAATATAACTAGTATAACAAAAATGTATCTTATTAACAATATTGAAGGCAGTTGCACCTGCAGTGTGCACCGCCTTTCTCTTTCTTAATTTGCCAGTGGGCATTAGTGCAATTAAAACCATGAATCTGCTAACATAGTTGTTGCTCTAAGGCTGCTTTCACACTATGAAGTTCACCCGTTAATAAACAAACGTTATAATGTATTGTTAACAAATGTTTAATAACGGGCGAAGTAACTGATGCTAATGGCTGAATAATGTCTGTCCACATAAAGGGCATATTCATCCGTTAAGACCCGTTATAATATCCGTCATGTACGGACGTTTTAACACCTCTGCCTACAGACTCCCACAGCCAGGACTACTACTCCCATCATGGAACATACTTGTTTCAATGATGGGAGGAGTAGTTCCCCGGCTGCGGGAGTCTTCTGGTGGCTGGGGAGGTTACATTAGTGTTTGTACAACTACCCCATCATGGAACAGTCTGTTCCATGATGGGGGTTGTAGTACAGGGGCTGAGGGATTGATCGTACTGGGTCTCACTTCTGATACTTTATCCGATCAGAAGTTATTAAGCAAGGGAGTGGGTGGCATGCTCCGCAACCCTGCGATGTACACAATGTATTTTTTACTTTCATTTTTAAATTCCCCGCGGGGAGCCTTGAATGGCCGTGGGGAATTTAACCCCTTAAGGACTCGGGGTTTTTCAGTTTTTGCACTTTAGTTTTTTCCTCCTTACCTTTTAAAAATCATAACTCTTTCAATTTTCCACCTAAAAATCCATATTATGGCTTATTTTTTGCATCGCCAATTCTACTTTGCAGTGACATTAGTCATTTTACCCAAAAATGCACGGCGAAACGGAAAAAAAAATCATTGTGCGACAAAATCGAAGAAAAAACGCCATTTTGTAACTTTTGGGGGCTTCCGTTTCTACACAGTGCATATTTCGGTAAAAATTACACCTTATCATTATTCTGTAGGTCCAAACAATTAAAATGATACCCTACTTATATAGGTTTGATTTTGTCGCACTTCTGGAAAAAATCATAACTACATGCAGGAAAATGTATACGTTTAAAAATTTCATCTTCTGACCCCTATAACTATTTTATTTTTCCACGTACAGGGCGGTATGAGGACTCATTTTTTGCGCCGTGATCTGAAATTTTGATCGGACTTTTTGATCACTTTTTATTCATTTTTTAATGGTATAAAAAGTGACCAAAATACGCTTTTTTGGACTTTGGAATTTTTTTGCGCGTACGCCATTGACCGTGCGGTTTAATTAATGATATATTTTTATATTTCGGACATTTACGCACGCGGTGATACCACATGTTTGTTTGTTTTTTTTTTTACACTATTTTATTTTTTTTTATGGGAAAAGGGGGGTGATTCAAACTTTTATTAGGGAAGGGGTTAAATGACCTTTATTAACACTTTTTTTTTTTTACATTTTTTTTGCAGTGTTATAGGTCCCATAGGTCCCATAGTGTTATAGGTCCCATAGGGACCTATAGCACTGCACACACTGATCTTTTACACAGATCACAGGCGTGTATTAACACGCCTGTGATCAGTGTTATCGGCGCTCGACTGCTCCTGCCTGGATCTCAGGCACGGAGCAGTCATTCGCCGATCGGACACCGAGGAGGCAGGTAAGGGCCCTCCCGGTGTCCGGTCAGCTGTTCGGGACGCCGCGATTTCACCGCGGCGGTCCCGAACAGCCCGACTGAGCAGCCGGGTCACTTTCAGTTTCGCTTTAGAAGCGGCGGTCGGCGATGTGTGGTATTAGCCGCGGGTCCCGTCCGTTGATGAGCGCCGGGACCGCCGCGATATTCCCTCTTCATATCGCGGGAGCCGGCGCAGGACGTAAATATACGTCCTGTGTCGTTAAGGGGTTAAAAGGGATCCCAGCTGGGTTTTTAAAATGGACAATGTGAGGGGACATATGTATATTAAAAGTATTGGGGGGGGGGGGGGGGCGGCATAAAGCGCTATATATCTAGCTGATTCAATAATACAACTTGCAGTTAATGAAGACCCCGGAGCAGGGTGGGATTTAATCTAAATATGCAATAAGCCTCTCTTGTATTCAGGCGACACTGAATATCTCCTCCATGTGAGGGTTTGACCCAAATCCAAAAATGATTTATCAAGTCTATTATTGCACTATATAAAATGTCTGGAAGATTGTGAAATATTGCGACCACCATTATGTGCTGTCATTTAAGTGTTCCAGCTTATAATTTGGGAGTAGTACATCCTATATACATCAGTGAGCTGAATGATATAGACTACATGAGTGCTATGACAGAAATATGATGTTTAGTCACTGACTTGATCCGTGCATGCAAGGGGACTACATGTGCATTATTTGTTCCTGAAACCCCCACCCATTTATACAGGCAGCCAGGAGGCGCATAGAAGTGTACTTCACTCTCTGGCTTGGTGCTCAGTCTGTCTCATTAGAAGTCCATGAAGTCTGACAGATTGAGTGCCAAGGAGTAAGGCACACACTGCCTCTTGCGTCTCCTGGCTATATCTTAAAATTGTGGGGGTTACAGATCCAAACCAATTAAACTTTTGACAGGTCTCTGTGACTCTCTAACTCTAATGGACTCCAGTATAAGTCACTGGCGTTCTTAAGGGTCTGTTGAGATATATGTAGAAGATTTTATAGTGTTGTGAATCCGGTTATAAATGGATACCATGAGCAGACCCTTACATGGCTACACAATTTTTTCTACTTCTTTGAGACAGATTGGGACACTGCTTGTACGGTAATTCCATCTGATAGTGTTATATTTGGGAATTTCCATTTGATACAGTTTCTAAACATATATAGTTCACATACCTTTTACATAGTTTGTAAGGTTAAAAAAAAAAAAGTCTTATCGAGTTCAACCTACTGTGTTGTTCCAGTGGAAGGCAAAAAACCCCTATGAGGCTAATGCCAATTGCCCCATGACAGAAGAAAAATTCCTTCCCTACCCCAATATGGCGATCAGGATAAATCCCTGGATCAACGTTCTATCCACATAAATCTAGGATCCATAACCTGTAATATATTTTTTCTGAAAAATCATTCGGGCCCTCCTTGAACTTATTTTTGAGTCAGACATCACAGCATCATGTGGCAGAGAATTCCACAGTCTCACTGCTCTTACAGTAAAGAATCCCTGTCTGTGATGATGGTGAAACCTTCTTTCCTCTAGACGTAGAGGATGCCCCCTTGTCATGGTTACCATCCTCTGTATAAAAAGATGATCTCTAGAAAGATCTTTGTACTGTCCTTTCATATATTTATACTTTTGTGATCAAATCGCCCTTAAGGCAACTATTCTCCAAACTAGATAACTCCCAAATTGAGAAGTTTCCTATGATGTCCTTTAAATCAATCCGAAGCACAAGGTTCCCCATGCCTGTTCCTAGATTTGTAGTGTCTGTCTGTGCACTTGATAGATTGGCTTCTTTTTCCCCATAGGTATTAATAGAGAATAGCTATGGATGCACAACTGCTTCTTTGCCAGTAGTTGGACGCTGTCTCGGATTAGACGTCTATGGTATAGGCAATGAACGTTCACTAAATATCCCAACAAGTGCTGGCATTTTCATTACTGCTTGCATATAATATGTAGAAGCAAGTCTGTTTTCTAACACTAGATAATCTGTTTAGAGCTAAGCTGGTGTTGAAGATATAACTTATTGGCATTGGTGGTATGTGTGAGGATTGCATATTTTCATGGTTTCATGTTGCTGACACTTGACTATCTTGCAGAGGACCCTGCAGTCCGAGGAAGGCTGACTGAATGCCTGGAGACCATTCTAAACAAGGCACAAGAGCCCCCCAAATCCAAGAAAGTGCAGCACTCCAATGCCAAGAATGCTGTGTTGTTTGAGGCGATCAGTCTCATCATCTACCATGACAGGTAAGTCGGGGTTTTAGGTAAACATTGTGTTGCTTAAAAGTTCACTTTACAGATGTCATTGTAGAGCTAGAGGAGTGATTCCAGAGGTATATTGACCTTGATGTACTGCCATCATATTGACCTTGATGTACTGCCATCATATTGACCTTGATGTACTGCCATCATACAGCTTTCTATTGCCACTTCACCCTCTACTTAGTAGTTATATGATTCTGTATTTCACATATATGATAAATCACAAGAACAGATCCCACCTGTCAGATCCCATCCCGTACTTGTTTTGCTGTACATCAGTACATACTCGATAATTCCCTCAGCAAAATTTGAAGAGTGAGAGGTTGACCAAGACCACCTTACTCCATAGCAACCAACCTCTGTTGTAGCTTTAAATGCCACCTGCATTCAGGTCTTTCCAATTCTGCAGCTCCGAAGGGAGATTTCAGCACTACAGACTACCAGGCCATTACACATAGCCCATGTGTCTCTTCTGTCCTGCTCTCCAGTGAGCCCAATCTGCTGGTCCGGGCATGCAACCAGCTGGGCCAGTTCCTGCAGCATCGGGAGACCAACCTGCGCTACCTGGCACTGGAGAGCATGTGTACCCTGGCTAGTTCGGAGTTTTCGCATGAAGCGGTCAAGACCCATATTGAAACTGTAATCAATGCACTAAAGGTAAGCACGGGTGACAGGGGGGGTGGATTATTTTTAATCTATTTATGTATTTATTTACATTTTTTAATCATATATATATATATATATATATATATATATATATATATATATATAATAAATTTAATGGGAAAAAACTACACTAATACATTGTCATTAGCCAAAAATGTTTGGGTTTTCATGTGACTCAAATGGCCCTTATTTACTAAGAGTGGAGTGGAGGCTTCTTTGTGGGTTTTAATTCCCAAAATGTATCCTACAATTTATTTTCCACGGTATTTACCAAGGTTTAACTACATTTTGCTTTTTGGCTTTTTTGATTTTTTTTTTTTTTAACACATGCTCTGATCTGTAGGATTTTCTTTAGCTGAAATGGTGTTTTTTTATTTTTATTTATTTATTTATTTTTGAAAATGTCGGCAGCACGCCCCTTTTGAGTGGTCACGAACCCTTTTCCAGACAGCCACACCCCCTTTTCGGGTTTTCTCAGTAAAATGGATAGTTATCTGGGTTTTTTCAATTCTGGCGCAAATTCTGGCACAGACAGAATTTCTGGCACAATGCGCCAGAATCTGTCTCGTAACTGGCCAAAATATGTCTGGTATGCAATAGTAAATGAGGGCCAATATGTTAGCACTAGTCTGTGCCATATTACTGGCTGATGATACCTCCAGCTGTTGCAAAACTACAACTCCAGTGTTTCCCAACCAGCTGTTGCAAAACTACAACTCCTAGCATGTTTCCCATGTTTTGCAACAGCTGGAGGCACCCTGGTTGGGAAATACTGCACTAGACAGTCAGAAGTGGGGGGTCCTCTGTTACGTTTCCTTTAGCTTGATGGAAAATATTGAACAAGATCTGGCGGTGGTCATATGTATATTGGTGCATTGTACCTTTTAATTCATATTGTCCTGTTATTGAGAATCATTTTGCTGGTAGTGTAACTGTACAACAGAATATTGTGCAAAATAGTTTTGCAACAGCTGGAGGCACCCTGGTTGGGAATCACTGCTCTAGGTTGTCAGAACCTCAAATCCTCTGCTTTTTACTCTACAGACTGAAAGGGACGTCAGTGTGCGGCAGCGGGCTGTGGATCTCCTTTACGCCATGTGTGACAGGAGCAACGCCCAGCAGATCGTAGCAGAGATGCTGAACTATTTGGAGACAGCTGACTACTCCATTCGTGAGGAGATTGTGAGTGCCATAAATGGAGTTTTTTGTTTTTTTTCCCCCTACAACAATATTTGCTCTTGCTCTATTGATTGGTTTCCGATGAGTGTGGGATGCCTGTTGTTGTTCTTGTAGGTGCTAAAGGTAGCAATCCTAGCAGAGAAGTATGCTGTCGATTACACGTGGTATGTGGACACTATCCTCAACCTTATTCGTGTAGCAGGGGACTACGTCAGTGAAGAGGTCTGGTACAGAGTGATCCAGATTGTCATCAACAGAGATGACGTGCAGGGTTATGCAGCCAAGACGGTCTTTGAGGTGAGATGTATATGGGTGTACAACTGCGGCCTATAAATGCTTTGAACACCTGTGTCATTGGGGGATTCTTATTTAGTTAGTGCTTTTGGGCATCCTCTATAGCAACCAATCAGATTGTTGTTTTTTTTTTTTTTTCATAATTTTTATTTTTTACATTTTTAAAAAGGCCTCTGAAAAATGAAATAAGTGATCTGATTTTCCTCTCGACTGGTTTTGAGAAGTCTCCCCCATTGTTTTTATAACTAGTCTAAAACATTTCAAAATTGTTTAATTAAACTTTTACATTTTTATTCATCAGCTTGCATGCATTAAAATACATTGCAAGCTGCTCTATTCCATTCTCTCAATCTACACCGCTTATTGTCAGATCAGTCTTCAGCCCCCCTTTCTCCTCTCCTGAATGATAATCTACACTCTATTCTAATTATAATAAATCAAATCAGATTTAATAGCTTAGACGGGCAGCTTTCAGTGTATAGTAATCTATATTCAGGCCGCAGAAGAAATGTAGTTACATTTTTTCTTGATATATTTTTTTTTATATTTAATTGTGAAAATGTTTTGTCACATACTATCCACCAAAATCAAACATGAATGACTTCTGGTCCACATAATGGTGGCAGCTTTGTGAGCCAGCAGTGAGATCCCAGAACAACATTGTAGTTTAGAAATAAAACCATATGGTAAGAAAATGATCCTTTTAACTACAATATGTTATTTGTAGACTGCTCCTTTAAATAAGGACATTAGCACAATAACATAACAGGGGTGTGGACATTTTAAAAAAAAGCTTCTTGCCCAAGGGGACTAAAACGGGAGTACAATCTACCTGTCCCTCTTGACAATCCATTTGTCTGGGCCAATTTTTGTTTTGGCACTTCCTCCTCACCCATTAATAACCATAACTCTTCTATATTTTCTACAGACCCATGGGAGGGCTTGTTTTTTGCAGGACCCTTGTAATGACACCTTTTCATTTTTCCATAACATATGCTCCGGAAAAAAAAAAAAAAAACATTTTGGTGAGGTGAAATTGAAATAATAAAAAAAAAAAAAGATAATTTAGCAAATGTGGTTTCCTTTTTACGCTATTTACCTTGTGATTGAGCTAACATGTTATTTTGATACTTTAGGTTGGCCTAATTACAGCAATACCAAATTTGTATAGTTTTCGTCACATTTTACTAATTTTAAAAATTCTGAAGTTTTTAGAAAAAAAATTTTATTGCCATTTTCGGACCCCTGCAACTTTTACATTTTTTTTTATACACCAGGCTGTTTGAGGGCAAATTTTTTGTGCCATAATCGGTTTGTATCAGTAACATTTTGGTATTGATCTGACTTTTTAATCGCTTTTTTACTTTTTTCTTGGATGTAATAAAAAAAATGCAATTCTGGGGTTTGTTACTTTATTTAATTTACGTCATTTTCCTTAGGGGATATATATAATGTTATATTTTAATAGTTCGGACAATTACGCACTTGGCGATACCAAATATGTATTTTTATTATGTTTACATGTTGTTTTCTTATAGAGGAAAAGGGTGGTGATTTGAACTTTTAATATGGAAGGGGTTAATATTTGTCTTTTTAAACTTTTTATTAAAGGGGGTTCTCCACTGCCCTGCCTTCCAGAGCTCCGCTAACAGCGTCCGAAAGTTTATTACTCCGAACGCTGTGTGCGGGCTTCCGTGTTCGAGGCCGCCCCCTCGTGATGTCACGAAAGTCTATGGGAAGGGGGCGTTACAGCTGTCGCGCCCCCTTCCCATAGACTTTCGTTGAGGGGGTGGGCGTGACGTTCACGAGGGGGTGGCCTCGAACACGGAAGCCCGCACACAGCATTCGGAGTAATAAACTTCCGGACGCTGTTAGTGGAGCTCCGGAAGGCAGGGCAGCGCACAACCCCTTTAAACTTCTTTTTGACACTTATGGGACTTTTATAGGAGGAATCCTTAGATTTCCTCATACAGATCAATGCAGTTCTTTTGAACTCAATTTTTCTGTGTGCTCTGCGCTTCATTGATAAAGCCTGGTCCAGCTTGACAGTCACGGATACCAGGGAACAAGAGATAAGCCCTCCGCTACCTCTACAGTGGATCGCCCCCGCAATCCATCCCACTAGCCAACCAGGAAGCATTTACATGTCCCTTTAGACGCTGCTTTCAGCTTTGACAGCATCGATCTAAAGGGTTAATAGCCAACCGCGGCGATCCACGCATGCCAGCTGCTAGCGGCGGCCCCCAGCTACAAAAATCTGCTGGGGGTCGCCGGGTATGGAGCGGGCACAAGTCAGGAGCCTGCGCCATACACCCTAAGCTCCGCCATACTTGTCGGGGGCTTTCAGGTCTGTCTCTGCTTGCCCAAAGAAGAGTTAGAGGCTTGAAAAATTCACCTGCCCGACACCCGTTACTGCATGTCCCGGGCGTTAGGTGATAGGAATTCCACATCCCTAAAGTGCTAAACCTGGAGCTGGAGAGAGATCATGTATGGTCTGTCGGTCAGTGCTCTTTGTCTGCTCTTTCAAATAGAAACAGAACCCTTACAGGGCTGTTTCCCAACCGGGGTGCCTCCAGCTGTTGCAAAACTACAACTCCAATCATGTCCGGACAGTCTTTGACTGTCTGGGCATGCTGGGAGTTGTAGTTTTGCAACAGCTGGAGGCACCCTGTTTGGGAAACACTGCCTTACAGCATACTTGCATACAGCTCATTTGCTTCAGGAATTTCTGTCCATTTTATCTGAATGAAATTGGCAGAAATCCAAAGTGCTGCAGAAGAAATCCCATTCAGATTCAAAAACAGTTTTTCAGTCACTAAAATTTCTGCACAAAATCTGACATGTGTGAACATTGCCTAAGATAGCCTAATGGTATACTCACACACAGATTTGTTGCAGAAATTCCTGCGGTTAGAAAATGATTTCCATACATCTAAATGGAGTTGTTTCTGCCTTGCAGTGGTTGCTGCGAGACACTTCGATAGCTGGAACAGTTGTAGAAATGTCCCAATATTTCTGGTTATACCCTAAAAGAGTGCATTTTGTGTCAGTAGAGTATATATTCTTTCACATATCTTTCAATGTCATCTAAAAAATATATATATTTTTTTATTTTTATACTTTTCAGGCTTTGCAGGCTCCGGCCTGCCATGAAAATTTGGTCAAGGTTGGAGGGTATATTTTGGGCGAGTTTGGAAACCTTATTGCTGGTGACCCCCGATCTAGGTATGTAGTAATTTCTGGCTTTCCTGTACCAGTGTTCTCCAGAAGCAGCTTAGGATTCACCTGTAACATACGGGGCCCTACTAATATCATGTCAACCGCTATAGATAACCTTATGCGCCACAAGGCCGGACATGTTGTGGCATTATTCATACTTAGTACAGGGTCAAATCTTAGTTCTGTGAGGAGAAAGAGACAAAGAAAAAAATCATTCCGAGGACAGCACCTCGTGTAATTCTGTGGGTCCAAGTATCTGTTTGTGAGGCTCTGTGATGGGACTCTCACCTGGATAAAATCTTGAGGTTATGCATATCGCCCCTGTAGTTGGGGTACTCTCGGAGACTTGCAAGCCGTCTGGGGTCCGACCAGTGCCAACTGCGTGGGACCGGTATAGGAGTATGCAGAGAAAAGAGGATAACAATGACTGTCTCCACTAGGCGCTATCTCCAAACGATGAATAAAAGATGAGGAAGTTCCTCTTTTTTTCAATAAAAACTTGTTTATTGAATAAAAAAAATAACGTATTACATCAAAGCAAGACGCGTTTCGGGTGTTGTACCACCCTTCCTCAGTTGCAGATGAATAGTGTATTATGGGCACAGGAGCCCTCTTTATGCTTGGGACTATAAAGAGGGCCCCTATGCCCATCATACACCATTCATCTGCAAGGTGTATGAGGAAGGGTGTTACAACACCCGAAATGCGTCTTTCTTTTATGTAATCCTTTATTTTGTTCAATAAACAAGTTTTTATTGAGAAGGAGGAACTTCCTCATATTTTATTCATCATTTGGAGATAGCGCCTAGTGTGGACAGTCCTTTTTATCCTCTTTTTCTCTGCATAAATCCTATTACTGGAAGTTGGTTTTGTGGTCTGTGTCCTACAACAGGCCCTTGATACCACAGTCAGGAGTATAGAACCAGACTTGTGGAAAATGCACCCCTGCTGTTTATTTCCACATGTAAATGCTATGTTCCGCCCAAGCATACGTCTTCTTCATAGCCGATCACTTCTTTCTGTTAGTTCTAGCAATCTGCGGATAACTTGAAACAAAACTCTTGACCAATCATAACGTTTGACATGCCTCTGATTCTGTGAAGAGTTTTACTTATTCCTGTTTAAAAAAAAAAATAAAATAAACACTTTATAGTTCCATATGTTTAGGTTTCTTTGGTAAGTAATACACCGTGTAGATCTGTAAAGGACCTTCATTTGGTTCTTCTTGTCTTTTCAGCCCCCTAATCCAGTTTAACTTGCTGCACTCCAAGTTCCACCTCTGCAGTGTCCCAACACGAGCGCTGCTCCTCTCGGCCTACATAAAGTTTATCAACTTGTTTCCTGAAATTAAGCCCACTATCCAGGATGTGCTGCGGAGTGACAGCCAGCTCAGGAATGCTGATGTGGAGCTTCAGCAAAGAGCTGTCGAATATCTACGTCTTAGCTCCATAGCTAGCAATGACATTTTGGTATGTCATGTAAATGTTTTGGGGGATTCAGAATAGGCTGTGGTTACATTCCTCGCACACTAACCCATGCCATTCTGTGCACTTTTTAAGGCTACAGTTTTAGAGGAGATGCCTCCGTTCCCAGAGAGAGAGTCATCCATCTTGGCTAAATTAAAGAAGAAGAAAGGTCCTAATACAGTCGCTGACTTGGAGGACACTAAAAAGGAGAAGAACAACTCAGACGTGAATGGGGGCACTGAGCCCGCCCCTGTTAGCACAGCGGTATGTAATTCCCATTCAATTGTAGTCATTGTCGCTCTGATGTATCATTACGGAAGGAACTGCAGTTCCTGTGTGTCCTGCTATCACTTCTGATGGGAGACAAGGTGTTATTGGTAACTTGGAGAAGGTTTTAAAAGGAATGTGTCATCAGAAAAAGATTTATCAAAACTTGTGTAGAGGAAAAGGTGCCCATTTGCCCATAGCATCCAATCAGATTACTACTTCCTGTGAAAAATGAAAGACTCGATCTGATTGGTTGCTATGGGCAACTGGTCACCGTTTCCTCTGCACAGGTTTTGATAAATCTCCCCCCCCCCCCCTATTGTTTAAGGGTATGTCCACACGTACAGTATCCTGTGCATCAAATAGGCTAGATTTGAAGCTGCAGATTTCAATGACCGAACACCGCTTCAAATCCTGTACGTGTGAAAAGACCCTAAATCGGGTTTTTATGTTAAACATTTGTTTTACGAATTATTATTATTTTTTTTTCCTCTAATTTTTAATTTTACCATCTATATTTTGAATTATCCTGCAATCTGTCAGGTTCCATTTGGGCCACTAGACCTAAAACTAAGCTGAGATTTCTGAACAGATCACTTTCCAGCTCCTTATCAGAGACCGGAGTAAAGCGCTATGAAAGGTGACTACAGTAGATAACCGGTTCTGTGGAATGGCATCTAGAGACAGATCATAGAGCACGCCCAGACACCTTCTCCCTTCATGCCAATAGGACAGCTTCAGTCTATTGTTGCCATGGGGCTTGCTTTAAAGCAGTGGTCTCAAACTGTGGCACTCCAGATGTTGCAAAACTTCAACTCCCAGCATGCCCGGACAGCCAACGGCTGTCCGGGCATGCTGGGAGTTGAAGTTTTGCAACATCTGGAGGGACACAGTTTGAGACCACTGCTGTAAAGCACATCTTTTGAATGCTGTTCAAAACGGCTTAGGCAAGATGGCTGCCCCTACAATAATGTTCACAAAAATGAAATAAAAAAATACAATCCAGAAAATATCTTATCAGAAGAAGAATCTAGATAATACATTCCCTTTTATTAAAAACAGGAATAAACCATTGATAGAACTACCAATAATACAACAATGTTTCCTGATTGTACATGTGTTTCTCCTATTTATCCGTTTCCTGTTTAACCTGTTATTGATGCAGCCTCCCTCCTCCATGAACGTGTTTGAAGACCCTCTTGTACGCACAGTGCGCCCTCGTCCATTATCTCTCCTGACACCCCTCATGCCTTGCAGCCAGCACCCACATTCGGCATTGAGCCATCCTACAATCGATGTCTTATTCTGCCAGGTTCTTTTACCATAGTAGGAATGGAATGATATACTAAACGCACTTTTTAGACAACAAAATGTATCTAAAACCCTTCTCTTTGGCTGTGTGACTGCGCTCTGCGCATTTAGGGATTGTGAAATGCATGTGGCATGGCTGTTTGTGCTGCAAGCCTCTCCTTTCTTATTGGATAACAGAAAATTGTCATGGTCATGTGTTATTAGCAGTGAAGCTGCAGCTCGGCCTCTGTCATAGGTTTAAGAGCAAGGTACTTTAACCCCTTAAAGCGGTTCTCTGCTGAAAACATCTTATCCCCTATCCAAAGGATAGCGGATAAGATATCTAATCGGGGGTCCTGCCGCTGGGGACCTGCGCAATCTCTGCTGCGGTACCCCAGTCATTCAGTGCATGGAGTTAACTCCGCTCCGTGCCCGATGACTGGCGAACAAAGCCGCCACGCCCTCTCTGTTCATGGGAAGAGGCGTAACTGCTACCGCTGTGACGACCACCCCGCTATGATGCGCGCTTAGCTTCTGAGCCTGCGTCCTAGAAGGGGAGCGGACGCAAGGCATACATATACGCCCTGCGTCGTTAAAGGAGTTTTCTTATCGAAACGGATTTGTCGTAAATATGAGGTCACTGGAATTCCAACACCAGATACCCCAGCCAGTAAGCTGATTGCCAGAGGGGGAAGTAGACAGCGCCATACGTTGTGTAGTGGTTGTGCTGGGTTACTGCAGCTCCAAGCCTGTTGAATGAATGGGAGCTGCAGTTATTCAGCACGGCCATTGCACGATGTATGGATCTGTATGGATCTTGGCTGGAGTACTGGATGTCAGGACCCACTAGTCTGATGTTGATGGCCTTTCCTTAGGATAGACAATCAGTAAGTTATGACTTAAAACCCCCCCTTTAACATGACTCTTGCTTCTGGTTCTTCCTAATCTGTTACACTATTATACGGGCCATATCTGTTGGCTGAATAACCATTCAGCCAACACCAATTCCTTCCAACAAGCCATACACATGGACGCTCGCCCAGATCACTTCTCAATGCACAGAGAGACCTAACTGCTGCCAGACCCCTGACAACAGCTTATCTCCGTGAGAACAAAGGGTTACTATTAGAGATGAGCGAACTTACAGTAAATTTGATTCGTCACAAACTTCTCGGCTCGGCGGTTGCTGACTTTTCCTGTATAAATTAGTTCAGCTTTCCGGTGCTCCGGTGGGCTGGAAAAGGTGGATACAGTCGTAGGAAAGAGTCTCCTAGGACTGTATTCACCTCTTCCAGCCCACGGGAGCACCTGAAAGCTGAACTAATTTATGCAGGAAAAGCCATCAACTGCTGAGCCGAGAAGTTTGTGACGAATCGAATTTACTGTAAGTTCGCTCATCTCTAGTTACTATGCTAAATATAACCATGCCCGACAGAGAGTCAGGTGGTCAACATCCACATTAGTCAACCCCTCCTGCACAAATTTGTGGGCTGAGCTTAACTTTGCCTAATATGTATGGCCACTATTACTCACTGTTATTCATCTTGCACTCATCCAATGGTTAAAACCCGCTATATAAACCAGACTGTGAAGTGTGGAATTTTTGGGCCTTGTTCTGCACCTATGGAATCTTTTTGTGTATAGAGATTGTCTGTAGGGTTCTGCTGTATATGCTGCGTATTATGTTTGATAGCTGCTCTTCCATGTGATGGTTTTTCTCAATGCTCCTCACTAACCCTTTTACAGCTTACAGCTTTTAGTCTAGTTCAGGATTTCCCAACCAGGGTGCCTCCAGCTGTTGCATAACTACAACTCTCAGCATGCCCGGAGTTTTAGTTTAGAAACAGCTGGAGGCACCCTGGTTGGGAAACCCTGGTCTAGTTAATAGTATAAAGAATAACTTGCATTTGTCCTGTGTTGTACAAGATGCTGTATGTGATATTTAGTCATTAACCCCTTAAGGACGCAGACAATTTTATTTTTACGTTTTCTGTTTTTTCCTCCTCGCCTTTAAAAAATCATAACTCTTTTTTTATATTTTCATTCACAGACTAGTATGAGGGCTTGTTTTTTGCGCGACCAGTTGTCGGTTGTAATGCCATCACTCACTTTACCATTAAATGTATGGCGCAACCAAAAAAATACTATTTGTGTGGGGAAATTAAAAAGAAAACCGCAATTTAGCAAATTTTGGAAGATTTCATTTTCACGCCGTACAATATACGGTAAAAATGAAGTGTTCTTTATTCTTTGGATCAATACGATTAAAATAATACCCATGATAACCTACTTTTCTATTACTGTTGCGCTTAAAAAAAAATCGCAAACTTTTTAACCAAATTAGTACGTTTAAAATCCCCCTATTTTGAAGACCTATAACTTTTTTTCATTTTTCCGTATAAGCGGCGGTATGAGGATCATTTTTTTGCACCGTGATCTGTACTTTTTATACTTTTTATTGATACCATATTTGCTTATATACATTTTTGGGGGTATAAAATGTTATAAAAAAAAAAGCTGCTATTTTGGCATTTTTTTTATTTATTTTTTTACGTTCACGCCATTCACCGTACAGTATCATTAACATTTTATTTTAATAGTTCAGATATTTACGCATTCGGCGATACCAAATATATATATATAAAATATTTTTTAACACTTTTTGGGGGTGAAATAGGGAAAATGGGACAATTTACGTTTTTTATAAATTTTTTTACTTTTATTTTTACACTTTAATAGTCCCCATAGGGGACTATTTATTTCAATCATTCGATTGCTAATACTGTTCAGTGCTATGTATAGGACATAGCACTGATCAGTGTTATCGGTCATCTTCTGCTCTGGTCTGCGGAAAGGCAGATCAGAGCAGAAGATGACGGGGAGTAGGGATGTAAGAAAAAATCGATTTTCGCGATAATCGCGATTTTTCATTTGCCGATACAGAATCGATTCAAAATATTTTTGAATCGATTCTTTTAGGGATGTGGAATTTTTAATAAAACACACTTTCTCTTACCTGCCAACTAGCCCGCGGAGCTCCGGTACAGGTGTTGGGTCCCCGGGCTGTATTCTTCTTACTTCCTGTTAGTCCGGCACGTCACATGGAGCTTCAGCCTATCACCGGCCGCAGCGATGTCCCGCCTCCGCTGGTGATAGGCTGAAGCTCCATGTGACGTGCCGGACTAACAGGAAGTAAGAAGAATACAGCCCGGGGACCGAACACCTGTACCGGAGCTCCGGGGGCTCGTTGGCAGGTAAGATAAAGTGCGTTTTATTTTATTTTGCAGCCCGGACGGGATAACATGAGAAAAGTGAGCACCGGAGTACTAGATCGCCGCTGTCAAAGCTGACAGCGGCGTCTATTGGGATCTATGAATGCTCCCAGGTGGGCGATATATCGCGATGTATCGTCACCTAGACGGTATCGCGATATATCGAATCGCCACACTGGTATCGCGAATCGAATCGCCAAATTCTTGGCGATTCACACCCCTAACGGGGAGGCAGGTGAGGGGACCTCCGGCTGCCATGCTGGATGATCGGATCGCCACGGCAGCGCTGTGGGCGATCCGATCATCCATTTTAGTGACCGCGATGCTGCAGATGCCGTGATCTCTATTGATCACGGCATCTAAGGGGTTAATGGCGGACATCCGTGGGATCGCGGATGTCCGCCATTACCGCCGGGTCCCTGGCTGCGATCAGCAGCCGGGACCTGCCGCACATGATCCGGGCATCGCTCCGATGCTCGCGGTTATGCTTAGGATGTAAATGTACATCCTGGTGCGTTAAGTACCAGCACACTAGGAGGTACATTTACGTCCTGCATTGTTAAGGGGTTAAACTAAAATATTCCATGTATCGGTGGTGCCATAGGTTTGCGGTGTGCTTTTATACTCTCTCTCTAGCACAGTTTGCCTTGTTGCATTCTCATTGCCATGTTTTTTATTTCCACAGTCAACTCCTTCTCCCTCAGCGGACCTTTTGGGCCTGGGAGGGCCCTCCACATCCAGTCCCGGTGCTCCCCCTGCTGCCACATCTGGTAGTCTGCTCGTGGATGTCTTTGCAGATACCTCACTACCTGTGGCTGCTGTCGCTGCAGGGCCAGATGAGAACTTTGAAAGGTAAGGGATACTTCTGGATAAGTGCTGAATGTAAAGGATGTGATGCTATTGGACGACTATTCCTTGCCCCCAAGGTTTTAGCAGCATTAGTAATGACTCTACATATAGAGTCTGGAATGTGTTTGGCTATATAGAAGTTCTGTTGCACAATGGGTTTGGGGGAACTAATGGTACTTCGTGTTGCTGCCTCTTTTCCCCTTGGTTTTCTTCTTTGCCGCCGATGCCTGATACAGTGATGCCCCAACATCCACAGAAGGGGCATCTGGGGAGCCAGACCCTTCTGTTCAGGAGGCGGACGATTTCTTCTACAAGTAAGCAAAGCTACACCGATCTGAAAGACCCATTTGGTTTGTTCTATCATTCCCCTTTCCCTGCTGCAGTCTGGCCTTCTCATTTTAGGTGTCCTTGGTATTAAAGCAGCAGAGGCAAAAAAATAAGAGTCCTTATTGAGTACGGGTCCGGTTGTGAATTTTTACTTGAAAGCCTTTAATTGGCAAAAGCACAAGTCGTGATTGTGCAGTAAAGAAATACACTATATAAAATGTACA
The DNA here is from genome assembly GCF_029499605.1 of Hyla sarda. Classification (NCBI taxonomy): domain Eukaryota; kingdom Metazoa; phylum Chordata; class Amphibia; order Anura; family Hylidae; genus Hyla; species Hyla sarda. The sequence goes on along the minus strand of NC_079194.1, from coordinate 250,301,817 downwards.
GTGCATGTAGTGTCTAAAAGGAAGTCCTTTAGTATATGGTATACATTGGCCCTCTGATTTACTAAGAGTGGTGTGTAGGTTTCTTTGTGGGTTTTAATTCCCTAAAAAATTTTTCCCACGGTATTTACTAAGGTCTCCCTATACTTTGCACTTTTCCCTGCATTTTGCTTTTTTTTTTTTTTTTTACACATGCTCTGATCTGTGGGGTTTTCCTCAGCTCAAATCCACCACATTTTCTGTGGAAACCTTAGTAAATATGTTGGGTTTTTGTAAAAAAAAATCCCCCCCTTTCCATGCCGGCCACACTTCCTTTTAATGTCTGTCACGCCCCCTTTTCAGGTTTTCTCAGTAAAATGGAGAGTTTGTTGGGTTTTCGTCAATTCTGACGCACAACCCGACAAAACATATCAGGCTTGCGATAGTAAATGAGGGCCATTGTGTCTTGTCTGCTAAGACTTTAATACGGTGTTACATATTGTGCAGGTTCAGAATGTTGCCTCTGTCTTCAAAAGGTCAGATTATACAAGCAGGGGTTACTTCATGCCTTCCCCAACCTAGTGCAACACTACTAGATAGCATATGTGGGTTTAAAGGAGTATTCCCATCTGGATATAGTTACAGGATTTAAATGTCCTGTACAACTTGTGTAAAAAGTTTTGAGACCAACACAAATTTTTATCTTTCAAAATTTTTTTTCTTTAGTTTTTGTAGTGGTAAATTTCTTCAAAGAAGAACTAATCCTACAGTGTAGTTTGTTTTCCAGCACAGATGCATTTATGTGTTTCATTACTCTAATTTGGTCATGTGATCAGCAGTCTTCCAGTGCTTTTTTGTCACAACAGGATGTCAGTACTGAGTCTACACGATGACATAACCTTTCAGATCCCCTCCTCCGAGCTTCCAGACCCCTCTGGTGTATGTTAAGGATCATGAGATATATAGATATAGAGATAGATATAGATATATAGATAGAGATAGATATAGATATATATATAGATAGAGATATATATATAGGCAGAAAAAAATGGTTGCAGCACTCAAATATAGTGAAAAAAGTAGTGGTAGCTTTAATCCATCAAAAGTTACAGATGCAACGTTTCTGCTGCCAGTGCAGCCTTTTTCATGCTTGAAAAAGGCTGCACTGGCAGCAGAAACGTTGCATCTGTAACTTTTGATGGATTAAAGCTACCACTACTTTTTTCACTATATTTGAGTGCTGCAACCATTTTTTTCTGCCTCTACCTTGAGACCTGTGACCGAGGTTTATTCGGCTGCCTGCACCAGCACCTAAAGATAAGGAGTGCTGCTCTCCACTATACCTTTTACCTATATATATATATATATATATATATATATATATATATATATATATATATATATATATATATATATATATATATATATATATATATATGTTACAATAAATGGGTAGAAACTAATGGTCCACCACTTAAGGACTAGGACTCGGTAGCTAACTGATAGTGGTGAGCGTGGAGAACCTCGGGTATATCGTGGGTAGAGGTGGTGCATACATTCATAACAGGAAATATCCAAAGGTGAAAAGAAAACAGGATTGCACTCACCATCCAACGAATCTTTATTAGATGCCAACATAACAAAGCAGGGTGTGCAGGTGTGGAGGCGGGGAACGTGAACCCGGATCAAACACCAAAGTCAGAGGATTTATGGGGAATGTTGGCTGCATTTCACAACCCACATCATTGTGCATTTGTAAACCAAAATAGATAAATCAAAAGGCATGCACAAGAAACTCTACATTATTTTCTAATAGCCTATCCTCTAGAAAATCAAATAAAAAATCCCAGAATGCTACGTTAAATGGGCACTCTCATTAAAACTAATTTTTGCTATTGCAATCCTTATGGTAAATAAAAAATATTTCTAATATACTTTGTTTAATTTTAATTTTTTTTTGTTTTCTATGTTTTATTTGTGCTTAAAAAAGCTCAAGAACATTTTCCACCCTCTTATACCCAGCCTGGAGTGCTGAGGACGTGTGTCCAGCCAACAGCATATGGCAGTTAAGTGTGAGAGGAACTATGATTGGATTTGGCTGGACACGCCCCCCTCAGCACTCCAGGCGGCACTTCCTGTGTTTGGACTTAGGTCCAAAGTCTGTGTATGAGATGGGAGAAAATGTGCTCTTGAGCTTTAAGCACAAATAAAACATAGAAAGCTTACCACGCACCGGCCTATAACACGCACCCTCATTTTTCCAAGCATATTTGGGTAAAAAAAAGTTTTTTACCCAAATAACCTTGGTGCGTGTGTATGTGTATACCCCGATACACTGTTTCTGACCCCACAGAAGCCCCCAGGAAAGGCAGGAGGATAGAGGCTGTCGCTGCCCGCTGCTCTCCCCCTGCCTTTCCTGGGGTCTAGAGCCCTGCTGCCGCCGCTTCTCCCCTCCTGGCTGTCGGCGCCGCTGCCCCTTCTCTCCTCCTGGCTATCGGCGCCACTGCCCCATTGCCGATGCCAATAGCCAGGGGGAGAGAAGCGGCGCCGGCAATGGGGCAGCGGCGCCGATAGCCAGGGGGAGAGAAGAGGCTGCCCCGTTTCCTCCCCCATCCCCGGTTGTATAATTACCTGTTGCGCTGCTTCTGGCCTCCGGTGTGGCGTCCCCTTGCTATGCGCTGCGAGACGCAATGACTAGTGACGTCTTCAACGTGATGTCACTCGTCATTGCACCGCGCAACGCATAGCAACGACACAGGGGATGCCACAACGGAGGCCAGAAGCAGCACGGACCCGACCCCGGCAACAGGTAATTATACAACCGGGGATGGGGAGGCAACGGGGCAGCGGCGCCGGCAGTCTCTGGATCCCAGGACAGGCAGGGGCAGAGAAGCCGGCAGCGACTGCACCTGCAAAAGCCGCTGCAGTTCATTGATTTAAAGCGCCCGCTTTAAATCATTGAACTGCAGCGGCTTATCGCCGTATAACAAGCAGATAGACTTTAGGCTAAAAAATTTAGCCTAAAAAATGCGTTTTATACGCCGATGAATACGGTAATTTTTTTTAAATCAAAGTATATTAGAAATATTTTTTATTTACCATAAGGAGTGCAATAGCAGAAATTAGTTTTAATGAGAGTGCCCATTTAACTCTAGTTTGTTATAAAGAATGAATTGCAATAAAGTAATTTCTTACCATAAATTATCTCGATCTCGCGATAAATGCCAGTGACACCTCTGGGACCCATACATTTCAGTCATGTATGGCTTTATCCTGTCGATATACCAAAAATATCCAGATGGGAATACAACCCCAAGGAGTGGTTCATGTGTTTACACTAGAAGGCCCCAGTGACCTCCCATGCTTAGCTCTGGGTTCACTTGCTTGTAGTCATTGGTGATGTCTTAGGGTAAGAATAGTAGGAAATACATAATGGGGGAGATTCATCAAAATCCATGTGAAGGAAAAGATGACAGCTGCCCATAGCAACCAATCATTTTTCAGCGTCCTTTTTCAAAATGAAAGAATCGATCTGATTGGGCAACTGGTCAACTTTTCCTCTGCACAGGATTTGATAAGATCTCCCCCAATATGTGTAGCTGATGCTTTGACACAGTTTTAATGGTGCCCTTTCCTGTACAAATCTGTATCTACACAGGAATAAAACAGGAATAGTGTGGATGGTTTTATAGAATTACGTCTTCATACAAGTTATTTAGACCAGATTAAAGTCCCTGCTGCTTTAACCAGGCAACTGTTACATGCAACAGTATTTCATCTAACCATGTAACAAACCCTGTACATCGGGCGCCACACATTCCCCCCGGACCACCTGATAATTTTTGCATGCATTTAAGTATTGGTCTTGCTTTAACCATATGTTTTTCTTTCTGAGATCTTTACCGGTCAAGGAAAAAATTGGGATGACTCTACCCCCCCATTCTCTGCTGGATTCACAATGTTCTCTTGTATATGCTTTACTTTCACCTCTCTAAAGAGATCAAAGTAGCCATTGCCTTTCCCTTGATCTACTGTAATGTCCTTCTGGAGCGGATTTACTAAAGTATGGTTTGGGTCAACACGGACAAACGGGACCCTGCATGTAGATCCCTTAGTCTTCAGTCCCATTGGGCAATACAGGATGTGTCTGTGTGATGGTGCGGTCATACTTGTAGTCCTATGTATAGAGGTGTGACTTGTCTGCTGGAGTAGAACGGTATAAAGAAAGTTCCTTAGGATTTAGTGGAGTTTAGGCCCTATCCAAATGACACTTTAGTAAATTTAGCCTGGTTTACCTCCTCATCATCTTTAGCATTCAACTGACGCTTCGCAACTTTCCTTTGTAAAAGATCTAATTATTTTATTTATTTACTTAAGGTTCATCTGCAAAAATAATGGCGTCCTTTTTGAGAATCAACTGCTACAGATTGGCTTAAAATCAGAATTTCGTCAAAATCTTGGTAAGCAATCCATTCTTATATTCTGCTGCTCTGGTCCTCCTTGTTGTTGTTTTTTTTTTACTGGACTAAAGCGATGGCGTGCTGATAGACCCACATCACCACTGCAGCCTGATGCTGATCTTAATGGGGTACTCTGCCTCTAGACATCTTATCCCCTATCCAAAGAATAGGGAATAAGATGTCTGATCGCTGGGGACCCCCACAATCTCTCCTGCAGCACCCCCCATCATCTTGTGCACGGTGCAAACTTTGCCATGTGCACCAGATTGCAGGGGGTGCTGCAGGAGAGATTTCGGGGGTTCCCAGTGGCAGGTCCCCCCCCCCCGCGATCAGACATCTTATCTCCTATCCTTTGGATAGGGGATAAGATGTCCAGGGGCGCAGTACCCCTTTAATGGTCCTGTGTCTTGTACCACTGAGGCCTGTGATTGGCTGCACAGTTACATGGTTATATTGGCACGCCATTGCTGCAGTCAGATAAAGCCTGGAAGGGAGGATGTGGCAAGGATTAAACAGGTCTGTATTCTGTATGTAAAGCACAGCCTACTAGTATACGTTGGATATTGCTGACACAGCATAGTTTTGTAGTCAGATTATTAATGCCATCTTTTCATGTAATGCTACCTCATTCTGGAAGGGGCTGTACATTATGGGGAAACAATCAGTAGATGAACAGAATTTTAATACTTGATATATTAACCCATGTCTCCTAATTCTTCTCTTACATTCCATAGGTCGTATGTTTATCTTCTATGGCAACAAGCTGTCCAGTCAGTTTCAGAACTTCACTCCGACACTAGTTTGTTCTGAGGAGCTGAAGGCCAATATCCTTTTTAAGTAATTTACAATGTTAGTGTGTGGTAGAAGGGCGTATTTACAGGGAGCATGCATGGTACATCACTGGTTTACTATGTTTCTCTGACATAAACCTCCTGACACCTATAAGGGCACTGGGGGCTTTCCTGGCACATACAGCAGATCTATAATGTGAATGAATAACTGACCGTGATTTTAGAAGCAGATCTGATTTATTTCTCAAGTGTTTTACAGGTGAAAATCGAAAAAATTTGAATATTGTGCAAAAGTTTATTGTATTTCATTAATGCAACTTAAAAAGAAAGGAAGCATGAAGTGCTCCGAAATCTTCTGGTAGACGGATGCGTTGACCCTGGAATTAATAAAGCACAGTGGACCAACACCAGCAGATGACATGGCTCCCAAATCATATAACATATTGTGGATTTGGGGTTTCCATGAGCTGTAAGTCATAATCATCACAATTATGACAAATCATGGCTTGATCTATCTTGCTTTGCATGTAATGAGTCTCTCTCATATATTAGTTTACCTTTTAAGTTGCATTACTGAAAGAAATGAACTTTGCACAATATTCAAATTTTTCGTGTTTCACCTGTATAGCGGATCCAATAGTAAAGATAATATCAACCAACTAGTATGGAGAAAAAGGGGAGTAATTTTTAAGGGTTTATGTACAGAAGAAAGACGGTGCACTCACCATACAGGTGTCAGTTAATATATAGCTTTAATCTATCTTGGTTACAGTGGTAAACTGCTTAACTGGGTGCAGAGAGACATACAGGCAGGAGCGTCTCACCAGCTGTCACCCGTTCCTGTCTGTATGTCTCTGAACCCTCTGTACCTGCCGAGTAGCACCGCCGAAAGGATTTTGTTGGCTGCTCCTGTTCGACACCAAGTTTGAGTTGAAGTGTTGAAGTATAGACTGTTCCCGGTATTAACTCATATGGCAAAGGTGAAAGAAAAAACGTTGGCGACTCACCATTTCTTCTTTCTTGGGTTTCATTACAAATACTCACATATTACAAACGTGTAACGGGATGGACGGGTCCAGGGGGGGGGTACAGTAGGCAACAGCGGCCGTTGTTTTGCACTGGTGTGGTGCGAAACAACGGCCGCTGTTGCCTACTGTACCCCCCCCCCCCCCCCCCCCCCTGGACCCGTCCATCCCATTACATGTTTGTAATTTGTGAGTATTTGTAATAAAGCCCAAGAAAGAATTGGTGAGTCGACAACGTTTTTTCTTTCACCTTTGCCATATGAGTTAATGACTGCTGCATGACGTCTGAGCACCACTGATCCTCAAAAGACAGTGTCCTACCGCACTCTTCTAAGGTATCCTTTTTGGCGTATGCAGAAGTAAGCAGTGCCGAGCTATTTTGCTTTATTGTTCCCGGTGTTACCTTCATCTATAGGGATTTTTAATAGTATGTTCACACTGAGGAAATTCAGCGAGGAATTTTCTCAGTGGATCCGTTCAGAATGGACCAGAATTGGCGCTAATATCTGCAGCAATCTTACACGGACATAAATTCCATCCCATTGGCAAACGGCGCTGCTCGTGTTCAGTCTTCCGCTGGAAACCAGTTAATTGTCATAAGTTCCACTATGTAACTTCCAGTGAGTGAACAGAGTAGTGGATTACCAATTGGCAGATAATTAAAAAGTGTCTTATTGTAAGACTGATGCTTATGGCAACCAATCACAGCTCACCGTTCATTTCAGCAAAAGCTTGTTAAGATATGAAAGATCAGCTGTGATTGGTTGTTATGGGCAACAAAGACCGATTTACTTCTAGGGAACATTCACACTTTTTGATGCTGTTAAATCCATATAAATAGTTGAACACAGCCTCCAATCTGCATCAGGTCCGGTCCTTGTGAATGGACCGTAGACTGTTTGGGATAATCCCACATACTACTGTGTGATGTTTCTTTTTTCTTTGACAACTATATCTATGTCTGAATCTCCAGTCCAAGCCTGTGGAGGCCACTATAGATGGCGGGGCCCAGTTACAGCAAGTCATCAATATAGAGTGTGTGCAAGAATTCATAGAAGTCCCTGTTCTGAGCATCCAGTTCAGGTGAGTGCTGCTGTTATATAGTGTAATTCTTCACTACTGTTTATGTCATGTCCAAGTAAACCTCCCAGAAAGTACAGTATGATGGACTTAATGCATGAAAAGCACTTTAACAACGTTCCCATAGCACCCAGTGACATCACTCATTGTTCACGCCTGCTCTGGGAAAAGAAAGCAGGAATCTGATTGGTAGCTAGGAGCAAAATTGACCTTTTCAAGGGGCAATTTTTAGGACTCGATAAGCAAAAATCTGTGGACAAAACATGACAGCAAGGCCACACTTACATCACTAGTTTCCGACACGTTTCTCATATACGTCGGCATCCTGTCAAAATGGTATGCTAACTCATATGTGGACATAAAAACACAGGCTCCCTTGACTTTAATTGCCAAAATCCAGTCAGCTAGGGACTATGTTTAGCCCAGTCTCCAAACCTTTGTGTTTGATCATAGACTCTCAGACGTGGTCTGCTGCCTTATGGTCAAAACTTGCATACCTTTGTAAAATGACCAGAGCGTTGTCAATAGCATTCAGGCCACTGAAGTCAATGGGAGGGGGAGGGGGGGGGGGGATTTATCATTGTGTGTGTGTGATCATGTATACAACTTGATTTGACTTTGTTAGGGACATTTTTACACAAAAAAAGGTAAGCACCATGATAAATGTCCCCAATATGTTCATTTATAAGTCCTCATCCTATTTTGACTTGATGCTGACGTATATGAGGAATGTGTGGGCAAATAATGATGTGAACGTGGCCTTAGTGTTTGTTGTTTGCTGTGTCCATGGGGCTGCTGTATAGCATATCTCTAAATGCTGTAAACAGAGCAGAAGCTCAGACAATATGGCTGCTTGTATAATCGGGTGCAGAAAATATAACAAAGAATTCTTCCGCCAGTAGACAAACAGATGAGCTGAAAACAGCATGTGTCATAATCTGGTAGTGTAAAAAAAAAAAAAAAATTTACTTTAAGGAAACTGAAAATGCAAGGGTGGTACTAGAAAAGAACACATGTTTTTTCCACAAAACAAATGCACTATTTTGTAATCTTAAAGGGGTACTCCGGCCCTGAGACATCTGATCCCCTATCCAAAGCATAGGGGATAAGATGTCTCGCCGCTGGGGACCCCCGCAATCTTGTATTTGCCACCCACCTGTTTGAGCTGCACACCGCGGTGCCAGCTCACAAGCAGCCGGGTGGCGACCACGGGGCCGGAGTATCGTGACGTCACCTTCCACTATGCAAGTCTATGGGCCGTAACGCCCCCTCCCATAGACATGCATAGCAGGGGTGACGTCACACGGGGGCGGACTCGTGATGTCTCGATACTCCGGCCCCGTGGTCCGGCTGTTTGTGAGCATGCACCGCGGCGTGCAGCTCAAACAGGTGGGTGGAGAGTACAAGATTGTGGTGGTCACCAGCGGCAGGACCCCTGCGGTGAGACATCTTATCCCCTATCCTTTGGATAGGGGATAAGATGTCTCAGGGCCAAAGTACCCCTTTAAAGAGTACCTGTCACTAAATAAAACTTTTAATATAGTGTTCCTTGTGTAATTAGCAGACACTTTCCCATTCACTTGCTTTTTAAAATTATCGACAATGTAATAGAAAAACAGCCACTAGGTGGCTCTGTTCGGTTTCCTGCAACAATTAATACAGCGAGTTTGGTCTCCTCCCGGCCTGGCAGGAGACCAAACTCAGGAAGTGCTTCTCTGTACTGATCTTGATTGACCGCTGCAAAGAGCCTTACTGAAACATGCATAGAGCCTGAGATCTTCCATTCATCACAGCACTGCAAACATGTGGGGGCAGAAGTGGTCCCCCAGCAGGCTTCAGTGATGTCATGCCTGCTGGTAAACGCCCACTTTTTCCTTCTGGGAGATCTGAGCAATAATAAAGGTAATATACAGAGCTTTTTAAACCTCTGAAAACCCTTTTTAAGGGTGGGAGGAGTGTTAGGGAACATAGCCTCAGTTAGTTTAGAACAGTTTATTTGGTGACAGGTACTTTTTAAATTCCTCTTGACTTAACCTGTAGCTTTTTGGTGTCAATGTAGAATTGTGCGCTCCTCTCCATGTATCCATTTACCTGTATTTTGCTATGATATATTATATTTTAGATATGGAGGCGCTTTCCAGAATTTCTCAGTCAAGCTTCCCATAACCCTCAACAAGTTCTTTCAACCCACTGAAATGGAAGCCCAAGACTTCTTCCAGCGCTGGAAGCAGCTCAGCAGGTAATTCATCAGGAAAACCACGACCCCTGGAATTTTTATCTATTCGGTCTTTGCCGTTAACCAAACTCTTCACCCATATTCTGAAGAAAGATCTGTTGCCATAGTTAGCAATTTTTCTTGTTTTATTAACAGCCCTAACCAGGAGGTCCAGAATATTTTCAAGGCAAAAAATCCAATGGATCCAGAGATCATAAAAGCAAAGGTTGGTTAACAGAAGAAAGTACATAGATTATATTTCATAGTTTTTTTTTAAGAATGTCACCAAATAAGTTTGCAGTAGCTCTACAGGAAGTTAAAATAGCATATTAAAGGGCTACTCCTGTGTAAAACCTTATTTTTTTTATATCAACTGGTGCCAGAAAGTTAAACAGATTTGTAAATTACTTCTATTAAAAAATCTTATTCCTTCCAGTACAATGACCCCCCGACCTACGATGGCCCCGACATACGATAATTTCGACATACGATGGCCTCTCAGAGGCCATCGCATGTTGAAGGCAGCATCAACATACAATGCTTTTGTATGTCGGGGCCATCGCATAAATGGCTATCCGGCAGCGCAGACTGCTTCAGCTGCCGCCGGATAGCCGTTTAAGGTGCCCCGTGTGCTCCGGTGACTGTCTCCTACCTGTCCCCGGCGCTCCAGACCATCCTCTTCAGGATCCCCTGCATCGCCGACGCTCTCCTTCGTCGTCATCACATCGCCGCGCACGTCGTCCCGTCATCCAATAGGAGCGGCGTGCGCAGCGACGTGATTACGGCGATGAAGAGCGACGATCCCAGGCAGCAGAGACTGTCCAGAGTGGTGGGGACACCCCGGGTCTGCGGGGACAGCGATGGAGGCCGACATCCAGGGCAGCAGTGACGGTCCGGAGCGGCGGGGACAGGTGAGTATAAGTTCCTATTCTTTTCATTGCTCGGATCACTCAACATACGATGGTTTCAACTAACGATGGTTCATTTGGAACGAATTACCATCGTATGTTGAGGGACCACTGTCGTATTAGCTGCTGAATACTACAGAGGACATTTTTTTCTTTTTGGAACACAGAGCTCTCTGCTGACTTCATAAGCACAGTGCTCTCTGCTGACATCTCTGTCCATTTTAAGAACTGTCCAGAGTAGGAGAAAATCCCTATAGCAAACATATGCTGCTCTGGACAGTTCCTAAAATGGGCAGAGATGTCAGTAAGAGAGCACTGTATTCCTAAAAGAAAAGAATTTATTCTTTAATATTCAGCAGCTTATAAGTACTGGAAGCATTAAGATTTTTTAGTAGAAGTAATTTAAAAATCTATTTAACTTTTTGGCACCAGTTGATTCAAAAATATTTTTTTTCTCTATCGGCTCCATTGGGGGACACAGACCATGGGTGTATGCTGCTGTCACTTGGAGGCTTGACACTATGGCAACAAGAAAAGTCGGCTCCTCCCAGCAGGATATACCCGCCCACAGGCACCTGAGGTAACCCGTTTTTAGCTTAGTATCTAAGGAGGGGGACATGGTCTGGAGTTCTCCCCAGACCAGGTCTTATGTTTTATTATTTTCCTAGGATTAGGAGACATGTTAGTGTTTTATTCCGTTTTCTTTCCTGTTTTCAGGTGGGGACTCAGGAACTGCGGCTCACTGTTTCCCCAATGTGATTGAGGGGGCACAGACACCGCGTTTATGTACAGTTAACCCCCTCTCGCCAATGGTCAGCGCCGGGGGTTGTACCCCATGGGTCCGGGTCCCCCCTACCTTCCTGCTCGCCCCGCTCGCACATGGTAGCCCGGCATGATGCAGGTGACAAATGCTGGCTGAAGACTTCAAAGGAAGACTTCATGAGGTAAGTTCTTCTGACCATAGGCTACAGGGGGTCTTTTATTAGTAAGATGGGGGCATGCAGTGGTCTTTTTACTGTGGGGACGTTCTCCCTGCATTCGGGGCAGAGATTCTGTCCTTTCAGCTGCCGGCTTCAGCTGCGACGGCACTTTCACTTCGGGCAAGCGGCCACCTCTAGCGCTCTGCCCCCTGTCAGCTGTGGGCTGCCGGCGTTATTTCCGCCCGCCTCCTTCCCCCGTCTATCTCATATACTCGGGGCCGGGAGCGGGTGCCATTACTAATGCCACATGTGTTTCTTCTCAGGCCCCGTGCGGCGTAGCTCCGCCCACCCGCCTCACAGTGCTTCTCCAGCATGAAAACTCACACTCTATCAGCGCTGTGCGCGCGCTGAGTGGGGTTATCAGGGCCAATCAGCTGTGCCCTTGATCTAGCCCGGCCCCCTGCTACTCGGGTCCGGCATATTCAGCTTGCTTGCCAGAGTTCACCTCTCGGCAGCTGCCCTGTTGGGGATATAGCCTTGACTGAGATCATTTCTTTTTTTACTATGTCCGAGCCCAGACCTGTTCCTCCATCTAAACAGATAACTGGGACCCTGGTTACTTATTACACCCGTAAGGGCTGTAACACTAAAATGTCTGGTTCTGCTGAACTCGCTTGTTCTGCCTGCACGACTGCTCCCCCAGACTCCCCTGTCATTTCTGTTCTGGATGTCCTTCCAGACCCTGTGAGTTTGGCTGTCCCTCTCCTAGTCGATATCCGACTTGGCTCAGGTCTCCCGTTCTGTAGTGAATGCCTTGGAGAGGCCCTCCCTACACCGGCCCTCCAGAGGGACCCGTTCTCCTTCAACCTATGCTGATTGCTCTCGCAAGCATAATAGTGGTGTTTCATCGGGGTCATCCCCCGGGTCTTCTGGCTGGCATGAGCGCTCCCCTCGCATGCATCGCCCCGCTGCTCCAGCAGGTAGCAGGCATCTCTCCTCCAGAGGTCGCTTCCAGGGTCGCCGCTCTGGCTCTCCAGAACTGCGTACCAGGTCAGCCTCTCCCTCATCCAGGACAGTCTCAACACGTTCCCATTCTCCTGGAGAACTTGCGGATGAAGTTTCCGATTTGGCATCTGACTCAGAGGACCGATCGGATATGTCTGACATGGTGCACTCATTGGTCTCGGTCATAAGAGACACCTTCCATCTAGAGGTCCCAGGAACGTCAGACGTAGCTCCAGAAGTTTCCTTTCATGGTGCCCAACCTCCAAGGCTGCCTCACCTCGTTCCCATTCACCCGGAGAACTTGTGGATGAGGTTTCTGATTCGGTCTCTGACTCAAAGGACTACACGGATATGCCTGATGTGGTGTACTCATTGGTTTCGGCCATAAGAGACACCTTCCAGCTAAAGGACCCAGGAATTTCGGACGTGGTCCAGAAGTTTCCTCTCATCGTGCCTGACCTCTTTCAGGGCTGCCTCACCTCGTTCCCATTCACCTGGGGAACTTGTGGATGAGGTTTCTGATTCAGCCTCCGACTCGAACGCACGGATGCCTGATGTGGTGTACTCATTGGTTCGGCCATAGGAGACACCTTCCATCTAAAGGACCCAGGAACTTCGGACGTGGCTCCAGAAGTCTCCTTTTTTCGTGCCCGACCGGCACCCAAGACCTTCAGCTCTCACGCTGAATTTTACGCCCTGCTGGTATCCACCTGGAGGAACCCTTACAAGAACTTTCAGGAAACGAAGAAGGATAAAGCGCGGTATCCCTTCGCCAAGGACCTCATTGCTTGGTGGACCTCCTCTCCAACTATGGATCTGCCGGTCTCCCGCCTCTCTAAGGCGCCTACCTGGCCGTTGGCTGATGCGGCTGCCTTCAAGGATCCAGCGGACATGAAGGTGGAGACTTTGGCAAACTTTGCCTTTGAGACAGCAGGATCTTCCTGCTTTTGCTTCGGCCTGGGTTTCAAGGGCCCTTTCTGTATGGTCTCCCTTCTCTGCCAGGGTAGTCTCCAAGATCCCTCTGGAGGATTTATTTACTCTAGCTCTCCGATGCTCAGCAGCTGGAGATTTTCTGCTTTCATGCGCAGCCACTGTGCTGCCTTTGCCACAAGCTACCTGGTAGCCACCGTCCCTCCATGTGGCTTAAAGCCTGGAATATGGTCGCCGCCTTCAGGAAGTGAGGAAACGGGCAGAAAAGAGTTCTTTATTACCTCTGGATAAGGCTCACCGAACCGCTTTCAGTCGTAAGTCCTCCTTCGGGTTCTGCAGACCTTTGGTGCCACCAAAGGGTACCCGCGCCTTCACGGGAAGAGGGCTCCCTCCTTCCGGACCTGTCCCTCCCAGAGGTCGGCTATCCGTTCTGGACGTTTTGTGGGCCCATCAGGCACCCGTAGGCCTTCCTCGGTCTGAAGGGTCGCAGTTGAGACAGCGGTTCTGAGGACCCGTGGTTTGCACCATGCTGAGGGCTCACAAGCCTTCCTCTGCAAAGATTTACCACCATAGCTGGCGGTCTTATTTCTGTTGGTGTGACACTCAGCCTTTTTCTCCGGTCGTGGTTGGCTTTCACCTCCCTTATCAGTCCCCTTTTTCCCTTGGGACTTGCACTTGGTCTTAGATGCCCTGCAAGGCCCCTCTTCTGAACCTCTCAGGGACATTTCTCTTCGCCTCCTTCCCAGGAAGGTGGCGTTCCTTATTGCTCTTCCCTCTGTTAGGAGGGTGTCAGAGCTGGCAGCTCTCTCCTGCCATTCTTACTTCCTGGTTGCATACCAGGACAAGTTGTTTTGTTTTCCGTCCAGGTCCGTCCTTCGTACCGGATATGGTTTTGGCTTTTTTATAATCTCAATGAGAACATCGTCCTACCGTCCTTTTGTCCGGCCCCTTCTCATCCCTGGAAGCGTTTGTTCCACAACCTGTTGTGGTCGTTCGACAAGACAACCTTCAGGGTGTTGGCTCATTCCACTAGTTTTTCAGGGGATCCTGCTCCCTCCGCCACGTGGCTTTGGCCTTTCAGTTCTGTAAGGCGTCGGCGTGGTCGTCTTTGCACTCTTTCTCAAGGTACTACCAGATTTATACCTTCGCATCAGTTGATGCTACTCTGGGCTGTAAGATGTTGCAGACGGTGGTGGTCCCACCGTCCACCTGTCTGATTCCTTACCCACCCATGGTCTGTGTCCCCCAATTGAGCTGATAGAGAAAAGGAGATTTTTTTATGCTTACTGTAAAATCTCTTTCTCGAAGGTTCCATTGGGGGACACAGCTCCCACCCTTTTTTCTGGTGTTCCTATTTCAGTTATCTGTCCGGTGTGTGTTCAGTTGCCTTTTCTTCTGATTGCTCGCACAGTTTGTGGTTTTCTCTTGACCTGTCTGTCTTCTCCTATTGCTCTGGGATTAAAACTGATTACCTCAGGTGCCTGTGGGTGGGTATATCCTGCTGGGAGGAGCCGACTTTTCTTGTTGCCATAGTGTCAAGTCTCCTAGTGACAGCAGCATACACCCATGGTCTGTGTCCCCCAATGGATCCTTCGAGAAAGAGATTTTACGGTAAGCATAAAAAAATCTCCTTTTTTCCACTGGAGTACCCCTTTAAGACATATAGCCACCATATTATAAATGTTGCAATTGCTGTTACTTTTTATTAAATTGATGTATAAAATATTTTAGGATTTAATGCCTGTGTATAACTGAGAAGGCATAATGTCTCGCAAGCTGGTGTAGGGAGTCTTATAGGCCAGACAATGCTTCCTGGGGAAAAATGTATTCAGAGAAGCTCTTACCCAGCCAACCAGCACCTGCTCTGTACTGACAAGGAGCTAGAACCTCTAAACAGCTTTCTGCAGAAGCGTCCTTTGTTTGGAAAAGATTCCAGTTTGGCTAATACTCTAGTCATGTTTCAAGGCTTTTAAGGAGTTCAACATTAACTTACAGCAGTGTTTCCCAACCAGGGTGCCTACAGCTGTTGCAAAACTACAACTCCCAGCATTGCTTTGAGTTGTAGTTTTGCAACAGCTGGAGGCACCCTGGTTGGGAAACCATGCCTTACAGTAAAGCTTAAAGGGGTACTCCGCCCCTAGAGATCTTATCCCCTATCCAAAGGATAGGGATTAAGATGTCAGATCGCCGCGGTGCCGCTGCTGAGGAGCGCCAGGATCCCCGCTGCGGCACTGCGCTATCATTACAGCACAGAGCAAGTTCGCTCTGTGCGTAATGACGGGCGATACAGGGGACGGAGCCGCGTGACGTCATGGCTCCACCCCTCGTGACATCACGGCCCGTCCCCTTAATGCAAGTCTATGGCAGGGGGCGTGACGACCGCCGCGCCCCCTCCCATAGACTTGTATTGAAAGGGGCGGGCCGTCACGAGGGGCGGAGCCGTGACGTAACGATGCTCCAGCCCCTGTATTGCGCGTCATTACGTGCAGAGCGAACTCGCTCTGTGCTGTAATGATGGCGTAGTGCCGCAGCGGGGATCCCGGGGATCCCCAGCAGCGGCACCGCGGCGATCTGACATCTTATCCCCTATCCTTTGGATAGGGGATAAGATGTCTATGGGCGGAGTACCCCTTTAACTCTGAAGTATATGTGCTAAGAAGTCGTCCTCAAGGAGTAAAGCTGGCCTTTTTCAAAGTAGTCTGCAAATGTTGTAGCATCCTCACAGATCCTGCAGAGGTCACTGTTTAGCTTTTGATCACAGTCTATACCCGGAACCTTTTACAACTCTGTATACTGTTCCTTTTTGTAATAGTTGTATCAAACTATTACAAACAAATTACTGTCTTTTATTCTACATATTTACACACAAAGGAAAAAATTGCATTGTCTTATTTGCAACTTTTTTTCCATTTTGTTTTTTCTAGCTTATTGGATTTGGGCCTGCCCTCTTAGAAAATGTTGACCCAAACCCGTCCAATTTCGTGGCAGCTGGAATTATTCAGGCAAAATCTCGACAAGTGGGATGTCTGCTACGCCTTGAACCAAATATACAGGCGCAGGTATGCAATATTTGTATAGCATTGACACAATTTCAATCTGTGTAACTCCTGTGGTGCAGGCTTTTTAAACAGGGATTGATCTATTAGGATAAACCCTTTTCTAAATGCAGAACCCTTGGTATTCAGTTGGGTAGCACGGTTATTGTTTGTGAATCTCTCTTTCTGGGGGAAGATAGTGGACATTCAGTGCAAAAAAGTAGTGCAGAATAGTGTGCTGTCCCCTGGAGTTTGTCACACTATGGTGGCTCTGGCTAATAGTGGATGGGGGCTCCTTTGATGTCATTATGCCCTGATAGAGCATATGAAGAAGGGTTGTCCTAATAGCACAATCTCTTTAAAGGGTACCTTTCATGAAAAAACGTTTGATATATTATAGACTAGCTGAGTACCCGGCGTTGCCCGGTTTTTCCTTCCTAATCCTTATTGAGGAGGAAAATAAACAAAGGAGGAAGCTTTTGACTTCATATCCCGTCCTCATATATTGTTGTCATATCCCGAGACCTCCTATCCCGACCTGTAATATGTGTACCAGGTATTGAAATATCTCCAGTCGTATGGAACTTATGTGGGAACATACATTTTCCATTGATTTGCACGAGACTTTAAACAAAAACCCTGACACTCACAAATGGGGGTAGTTAAGGGTTAAATTAACTATCCTATGTTTTAAGTGGACATATAAGTAACATGTGACCAAGTATTATCATAATATCTCCAGCCATTTGGAAGTTATACAGTAACATATATTTCCCATTGACTTGCATGGGACTTTAAACATAAACCCTGCCCCTGGCAAATGGGGGTGAGTAAGGGTTAAACCACCTATCCTATGTATGTTGAGAAATAAGTAACATACATACACACGTTGAGTTTTTATATATATATATATATATATATATATATATATATATATATATATTAATGTATGCATAATAACTTTACAATTGCATGTTATTAAAAAATATGCTTCTTTCTATTTAAATTTCCACTTTGAAAAAAATGACCACTAGAGGTCTCCCTACGATTCCTGGCCACAAGCCCTTTTTATAGATTTCAGACTCGTGCTGGACTCGTATACCTCAGACTGCAGCCGGGACACAGACAAGCTCAGCACTGCTCCCTGCCTGTCAATTAGACAGGCAGGAGCCTGCACTGTGCTCATAGCACAGCAGGGCACACTCCTGACTCTGCCTTACTGCATGCCCTCATTCATTTTACTCTCTGAGCTCAAATCTTTTTCTTCTCTCTTCACATGCACTTGTAAAGAGGGAGGAGAAGATTCAGAGCTGCCAGCTGAGCTTGTCTGTATCCTGCTGGAGTCCTAAATCTCAGCCAGGAGTCTGAAATCTATAAAAAGGGCTTGCGGCCAGGACTGGTAGGGAGACCTCTAGTGGTCATGTTTTGGAAGTGGAAAAATTAAATAGAAAGAAGCATATTTTTTTGAAAACATGCAATTGTAAAGTTATTCTGCATACGTTAATCTATAATATATCAAACTTTTTTTTGATGAAAGATACTCATACGCCCCCGTTTCTGAGTCCTTACGTCCTGTCCATTCCCGGCCCCCCGCCGCTAGCCGGAGGTGAGCCGGTGCCCGATACCTGCTGATATCGATCAGCAGGCATCGCGGCATATCACCCAGCGGGGTCATGATGACACCCCATATTGGCGATGGCCGCAGATCGCTGAACAATTCAGCCCAGCGATCTGCGGCGCATTCCGGGTCAATCGGATCTCCAGTGACCCGGAATTACTGGCTGATCGGGGCAGTCTCTGATGGCCCCGAACAGCCGTAGCCAGCAGGGGTGAGGTGGCACTGCTGCCACCTCACGATCGCCCTGATTTGTCGGCCGGTTTACCATCCGACCAATCGGGGCACCTGCTGCGGGTGTCACTCCCGCAACCCGCTCCGCCCCTCTTCCGGAGGACGTGAGCAGGTGCGTGAAGAGGACCCCGGGAGCTGGGGGCCCCGATCCCCGGCGTCCCTGTTGGGATCGGGGCCCCAGGAGCGGCGAGGGACTGACCTGCAGCGGCGGTGTGGATCAGCAGTTGGAGATGAGTGACAGCCTCCTGCTGTTGCTTAGCAACAGCTCCCAGCATGCAAAAAGGGCATGCTGGGAGCTGTAGTTATGCAAAAGCAGGAGGCAGACCACCACAACTCCCAGCGTTCCCTTATGGGCATGCTGGGACTTATAGTTTTGCAACAGCCGGAGACACATTTTTTCTATGGAAAAGTGTACCTTAAGCTGTTGTATAACTACAACTCCCAGCTTGCTCAATCAGCTAAAGTGCATGCTGGGAGTTGTAGTGGTGCATCTGCTGGTTGCATAACTACAACTCCCAGCATGCCCGTTGGCTGTCGGTGACTGCTGAGAGTTGTAGTTTTGCAACAGGTGAAGGCACACTGGTTGTGAAACACTGAGTTAAGTAGCAAACCAGTGTGTCTCCAGCTGTTGCAGAACTACAAGTCCCAGCATGCCCTTCCACTGTCCGTACATGCTGGGGGTTGTAGCTTTTGCAACAGCTGAAGGCACACTGGTTGCAAAACACTGAGTTTGTTACCAAACTCGGTGTTTCACAACCAGTGTGCCTCCAGTTATAGATAGACCGTACATGCTGGGAGTTGTAGTTTTGCAACAGCTGGAGGTATTTCCCCCCCCCCCCCAATGTGAACGTACAGGGTACACTCACATGGGCGGAGGGTTACAGTAAGTATCCGGCTGCAAGTTTGAGCTCCGGCAAATTTTCTGCCGCAGCTCAAACTGCCAGCGAGAAACTACTGTGAACCCCCGCCCGTGCGACTGTACCCTAAAAACACTGCACTACACTAACACAAAATAAAATAAAAAGTAAAAAACACTACATATACACATTCCCCTACTCAGCCCCCCTCCCCAATAAAAATGAAAAACGTCTGGTATGCCACTGTTTCCAAAACGGAGCCTCCAGCTGTTGCAAAACTACTCCCAGTATTGTCAGACAGCCACTGACTGTCCAGGCAAGCTGGGTGTTTTACAACAGCTGGAGGCACCCTGTTTGGGAATCACTGGCGTAGAATACCCCTATGTCCACCCCTATGCAAATCCCTAATTTAGGCCTCAAATGTGCATGGCGCTCTCTCGCTTTGGAGCCCTGTCGTATTTCAAGGCAACAGTTGAGGGCCACATATGGGGTATTTCCGTACTCGGGAGAAATTGTTACAAATTTTGGGGGGTATTTTCTGCTATTACCCTTTTTAAAAATTTAAAATGTTGGGTAAACCAAGCATTTTAGGTAAAAAAATGTTTTTGTTTTTTTTTACATTTTCAAAAGTCGTGAATCACCTGTAGGGTATTAAGGTTCACTTTACCCCTTGTTACGTTCCCCGAGGGGTCTAGTTTCCAAAATGGTATGCCATGTGTTTTTTTTTTTTTTGCTGTTCTGACACCATAGGGGCTTCATAAAGGTGACATGCCCCCCAAAAACCATTTGTCGCTCCTTCCCTTCTGAGCCCTGTACTCCGCCCGCCGAACAATTAACATAGACATATGAGGTATGTCCTTACTCGAGAGAAATTGGGTTTTAAATAAAAGTAAA
Organism: Hyla sarda; assembly: GCF_029499605.1. NCBI lineage: Eukaryota > Metazoa > Chordata > Amphibia > Anura > Hylidae > Hyla > Hyla sarda. Next base: position 250,281,872 of record NC_079194.1, on the reverse strand, counting down.
AATTTTCTCCTATTTAACTCTTGTAAAAAATCAAAAATTGGGTCTACAAGAACATGCGAGTGTAAGAAATGAAGATTTTGAGTTTTCTCCTTCACTTTGCTGCTATTCCTGTGAAACACCTAAAGGGTTAAAACACTTACTGAATGTCATTTTGAATACTTTGGGGGGTGCAGTTTTTATAATGGGGTCATTTGTGGGGTATTTCTAAGATGAAGACCCTTCAAATCCACTTCAAACCTGAACTGGTCCCTGAAAAATAGTGAGTTTGAAAATTTTGTGAAAAATGTAAAAATTGCTGCTGAACTTTGAAGCCCTCTGGTGTCTTCCAAAAGTAAAAACTCATACATTTTATGATGCAAACATAAAGTAGACATATTGTATATGTGAACCAAATAAAAATTTATTTGGAATATCCATTTTCCTTACAAGCAGAGAGCTTCAAAGTTAGAAAAATGCAAAATTTTCATTTTTTTCATCAAATTTGGGGATTTTTCACCAAGAAAGGATGCAAGTTACCATAAAATGTTACCACTATGTTACCACTATGTTAAAGTAGAATATGTCACGAAAAAACTATCTCGGAATCAGAATGATATGTAAAAGCATTCCAGAGTTATTAATATTTAAAGTGACAGTGGTCAGAATTGCAAAAAAATGCTCTGGTCCTTAAAGTGTAAAATGGCCTGGTCCTTAAGGGGTTAAAGAGATTGTCCTATCAGGGCATAATGACATCAAAGTGGAAAATTAAAGGGGTACTCTGGTGGAAAACTTCTATCTGTCCATTTGATTTTTTTTTTTTTTTATAGAAGTAATATACAAATCTAAGGAATATGGATACCGCTCTCACCAGCGCCGGACACCTCTCACACCTGTGCTGCGGACTGCCGGCAACTCCTTATGCTAGAAAGGACTCCGTCCGGCACCAAGGAATGGGGTAAAAAAAAGGCTTGTCTTTATTTATTCCACTGCAGGATACATACAGATCAAGATGTCTGTATCTTGATCTGTATTTATCCTGCAGTGGAATAAATAAAGACAAGCCTTTTTTACCCCATACCTTGGTGCCGGACGGAGTTCTTTCAAAATATACAAATCTGTTTAACTTTCACGCATCAGTTGAAAAAAGTTTTCCACCCCTCTCAATAGAAAGAAGCATATTTTTTTAATAACATGCAATCGGAAAGTTATTCTGCATATATTAATCTATAATATATCAAAAATATATATTTTAATCTAATTTTTAGTAGATGCTATTAGTCTTAATTTGTTTGCCCTTTTTCCGTTCCATGTTCAGTCTTGCTTGAAACCACAAAGAATTCTTATAAACCAGATGTGTTTTCTGTCTCACGCAGATGTACCGGCTCACCATCCGCACAAGTAAAGAAGACGTTTCCCAGAGGTTATGTGACCTGCTCTCTGAGCAGTTTTAAACCCAAATCATGCTGGCCCCCAAATCCTTGTCTTTGTGATCTTCCCTTACTGCCAGGTCCTTATCATCTCAGTGAAAATAAATATTACTTACACATTGTGTATTTATTGTACTTTATATTGTGTGGGAATACAGTACAGGGTAGGTGACTACATCATGACGTCATCCAGCCTGTAGGTACTTAGCTGTATCGCATGTAGCTCCTGGGATACAATCACCACATGTTCTCTGTTCTCTTACTGTTTTAATAGGTTCAATACTGACTGTGAGGGAGATTTTTTTTTTTAAGTAGGAGGTACTTGTTTTTTTACACTTGTTCTGTAGGTTGTTTGTTATTGTACTGTAGCTACAGGACAAGTGAATTTCGCTTACCTGCAATACCAGACCTAGTCCATGGCCCAAGTGGGGCCTCTCCTTTTTTGCTAATCTCATACAACACATTTAAGTCATGTGATACATTTAGAGATGACCTATTATTTTGCTTCAAGTGTTGTCATTAAAGGAGTATTCGGATTAAAAAATGTATACCCCCCAAAATATCCCCCATGGCTGTACTTCTCTGGCCATGTACTTTTTTGCTCCAATCAGTCCAGCCTTTCTCCCGGCGTGGCGCTCCGTATTTCATGGCACTTCCTGGTTATGGTGGTGTGGAAGATGATGTAAAAATAATCATCCCCATGCTGCTCCGTGCCTCTGTTCTCCTCAACCACTCTCCTCCCTCCTGCTCTCCCCTCCCTAATAATTTCAATAGTAACGCCGCCCATGCCCCTAAACCCCCCCCCCCCCCCAATCATCTGTCTCCCCCTCCATTCCCCGGCTACAATATGAAGATTACTAACTTGTTACTAGAATATTCCTGGTAGTTACACCAGCGTAACTATCAGGGATATCATTGGACTACAGTTATCAAAAATGACCGAATGTGTATGTGCGCAGGCGTGTCTGGCGCAGGAGCTTGCCCGCTATGTAAAACTTTTGAGAATATCCCTGGTAGTTACAGCAGTGTAACTATCAGGGATATAATTGGCCTAAAGAGATCACATGTCCGGTCATGGGAAAGGATTTGTGCACCGGCTCGTGCTGATAGGCTAGAGGCATTGTGAGGCGTTTGCACAGTCCAGGGAATGACTGCTGTGCAAACGAAGATTTTATGAATATGTAAATGGTGGGAGTGATCTTGTCGTGGCTAGGGGGTCGGCATAGAGCGGGGAGGATCCTGAACAAGGTGACGTTTCGTTACCAAGATGGCCGCGGCCTTCAGCATGCACGGGGTACGAAATTCAGAACTGTGACTAGCAGCCTGGATTTTGGAAAAGTCGGGGATGAGTGGAAGTAAGACAACGGAGGTAATGGAGGTTGTTATATAACTTATTGCTGTCTTTACAATTGAATAAGAAAAGTTTGCTTCAGAGTACTCCTTTAAAGGGTTACTCCGCTCCCCAGTGTCCGGAACATTGAGTTCCGAACGCTGGGTGCGGGCTTCCGTGTTCACGCCTGCCTCCTCGTGCCGTCAAACCCTGCCCGTGACGCCACGTCCCACCCCCTCAATGCAAGTCTATGGGAGGAGGCGTGACGGCCGTCGCGCCCCTTTCCGATAGACTTTCATTGAGGGGAAGGGAAGTCTTGAGGGGGTGGGTGTGAACACAAGCCCGCACCCAGCATTTGGTGTAACTCTTTAAAGCGGAGTAATCCTTTAAAGATGTCACACAGAATACATCCACTGTCCATATGCCCAATTAGCATGTAAAGAAGGGGTTCCTATACTAGAAATGCCTATTCCTTTGAGCCATAGCAGAAGGCTAGAAGAGCAGCTCCCGTTCCGGTGGACCCAGCCCATCCTTGTATTTACATGCATTGACATTTTAATAGCTATTATGTTATATGTGGTTTTCCCGGAGTTAGCAGCTGATCACTAGGGCTTAGTGATTAACCCTTTATGGAGTAGGGTCACGTGTTGTGCAGCTGATTTTGCTACTTATTGACTTTAATAGGCAGGAAAATAAGCTGCAGCTAAATATGGCATGTGTGACCCTACCCGTAACTGTACCCACAAGTGCATTGTCTACAACATCATAACACTGGAAAGACAAACATAGTTCTCTACTGAACATGTAGGAGATCCACGTGTGTGTGTGTGTATAGGCATCACAAAGATGATACATTCCACATAAAGTAATATTTATTAGATAAAATGACAAAGAATTTATTCTGCATTGCAATCCATTGAGAGACCTCTACCAGATTATGCCGTCACAACTAATGGTTGCCTCAGGATTGTGGCTGATCCGGGCCGATGCAGGGCTGGTAGTTACAGACACATTCTGTGAAGATTCTGATTTTGATCGTGATATGAGACTTAGTTTGAGGACAGTAAAGCTCTACAGACTTTACAATAATGGAACTTCTCACTGGCATACAGCAGCTGCATCTGCCTTCAACTGACTCGAAGCCGTCATCGTACCTAAGAGACAGTAAGATCACAAGCAATGGGCATAGTAGAACTGTATATATGTAGGCCGATGTTTCCCAACCAGGGTGCCTCCAGCTGTTGCAAAACTACAACTCCCAGCATGCCCGGACAGCCAAGGGCTGTCCGGGCATGCTGGGAGTTGTAGTTTTGCAACAGCTGGAGGCACCCTGGTTGGGAAACTCTGATCTAGGAATTCTGTATATCTGTACTTTGCTACAAAATATATCCACACAGTGTATAAGTCTATCCCAAAGGCAAGAAACCTTAAAGGGGTACTCCGGTGACAAACATTTATTTATTTTTTAAATCAACTGGTGCCAGAAAGTTACAGATTTGTAAATTACTTCTATTAAAAAAAATCTTTACCCTTCCAGTTCTTTTTAGCAGCTGTATGATACAGAAGAAATTATTTTTCTTTTTAAATTTCTTTTTTGTCTTCTCCACAGTGCTCTCTGCTGACACCTGATGCCGTATCAGGAACTGTCCAGAGCAGGAGAAAATCCTCATAGCATATGATATTTTTTTTTATTTATTTATTTATTTTTTTAAGAGAACTAATTTACAAATCTGTTTAACTTTCTGGCACCAGTTAATTAAAAAAAAAAAAGTTTTCCACTGGAGTACCCCTTTAAATTCCTTTTAAAATACACTCTCTAATTGTTTCCACAAAAGTTTTTTGTTTGATAACACCCAAGGCTTTTTTGAGCATATGAACGTACATTATTACATTGGATTTTTGGTGAGAACTCTGCTTGGGGTCCATGACCAGATTATACTGCCTTTTATTCAACTTGCCATAAAGAGGTAAGCAGCCATCAGGCTAGGGCAGTGTTTCCCAACCAGGGTGCCTCCAGCTGTTGCAAAACTACAACTCCCAGCATGCACGGACAGCCGAAGGCTGGAGGCACCCTGGTTGGGAATCCCTGGGCTAGGGTATGAGACCTACAGATGACTAGTGCAGATGGCTCCGTGGTGATTATTATGTGGGGCACCAGGGCAACTTGCCATTGAGATATGACAAACATAGGCCACGTGTCTGGTGTATATGACAAAGGGGTAGATTTATACCAATGAAGACATTCTATCTATAGACGGCAGTTTTTGTATTCAAAGTACTGTGGAAAAGACGCTTTGACACACATACATATGTCTGTTTTATACTGTTTAACAATTTATCTCCTCCGAACATATGTAGAGATGAGCGAACTTACAGTAAATTCGATTCGTCACAAACTTCTCGGCTCGGCAGTTGATGACTTATCCTGCATAAATTAGTTCAGCTTTCCGGTGCTCCGGTGGGCTGGAAAAGGTGGATACAGTCCTAGGAAAGAGTCTCCTAGGTGTATCCACCTTTTCCAGCCCATCGGAGCACCTGAAAGCTGAACTAATTTATGCAGAAAAAGTCAGCAACTGCCGAGCCGAGAAGTTCGTGACGAATCGAATTTACTGTAAGTTCGCTCATCTCTAATATGTATTGAGGGGAAGAAAAATACACATCTTTCTATATTAATGGTTGCTATTGCTTTCCTTGGTTGGTTCTTACCATGATTCGGATTCGCAGAGTCCCTGACATTTGGTCAGTGGCACTTCACTGGAACAGTTATCCTTGGTGATGATATGCTTGTATTCGTGGGCGCTGCATTTGGATGCTAGAGACAAAAACGTAGGTCTGGGTAAATACAGTGTCGGTCTAAAAATGTAACTTCTATAAAAGATTATGACGTTACTATTTTTAACACATAATGGGGGGAGATTTATCAAAACCTGTCCAGAGGAAAAGTTGCTGAGTTGCCCATAGCAACCAAATCAGATCGCTTCTTTCATTTTTGAAAAGGGCCTCTGAAACATGAATGAAGCGATCTGATTGGTTGCTATGGGCAACTCAGCAACTTTTCCTCTGGACAGGTTTTGATAAATCTCCCCCATAGACTCCAGTAGCTGTATTGATATACTGATAAAACCCTTATTCACTGACCCGTAAAAAGTGTTCCTAGGGATGCTTGTTCCTGATAATTAACCCGTTTTTGCAATATGGTTCTCGTATCAGGTTTTAGTAAAAAAAAAAAAATGTCTCAAGACCGAACCGTATATACCTCTGTTCGGTTTTAAACCGTATATGGTTTGAAGACTGATGTCCGGTTGCATATGGTTTAATTTTGATAAACAAAACTGATACGGTTTTATGTTTGTACTTAAACAGTGTTCTTCTTGTTCCATTTGTGGGAAGAACTTTTGCCGCGCACTGCGCATGTGCAAACTGCAAAACCGTATTGTGCAAATTGGATGATACCGTACGCATGTACGGTTCCCATAGTCCCCATTTAAAAAAAACTTATACGGGTTGTATCCAGTTTTTCACCCGGACATAAAACCATAGTAGACTATGGTCTTGTGTACGGGATAAAACCTAAAATGATGCAAGATGTGCACAACCGGATGCTACGGTTGGCATACGGTTCTCCATGAAAAGTCTATACATACAGTTTTCTATTAAATGTCTATACGTAGGGTTTGCAATATGGCTCTATACGGGAACTGCATAAATGACATGTGAATGCAGCGTAAAAGGGCTAGTGATCAGCTGACCAGCAAGCAAAGGCTTGTGTGTTGCCTGCTTAAATCTTTTGGCAGCCAAAAAAATCATTATCCACCATACATCCCTCCTGTCTACAGTGATCCAGCACGATTGTGCGGCCCGTATCTAAGGGGCCTTAGACTGGTATTTCAATCAACCAAAATGACCATAATGAGATGTAATAAGTTACTCAGCATCTGTTTCGGTCCCAATATAAAAGGATTCATCCGTCTGTTCTGTGCATTGATACGATACAAACTTCTTTATATAGTAGGTCATTCTTGCTCCACTCAAGTCATTGCTGAGTTACTCCTAGACTGAATAACCGCTCTATACAAAACACATTTTAGGGGGCTTAGGTGTCTCTCTTTCGGGTATATTAGTGTTTTTGTTTTCCTGAAAACATAGATCAATTAGGGTATCTGAGTCTGCATGGGACACAGAGAAGATACTAAACTAGTACATGGATTGCAGGATAAAACTTACCAGGAAAGGTTAAAGGACCTTGACATGTATGGAAGACAGAGGGGATATGATAGAGACTTTCATATACATAAAGAGGATAAACATGGTAAAGGAGGAGAGGAGATTTAAAAGAAGAAAAACTACCACAAGAGGACATAGTTTTATATTAGAGGGACAAAGGTTTAAAAGTAATATCAGGAAGTATTTCTTTACTGAGAGAGTAGTGGATGCATGGAATAGCCTTCCTGTAGAAGTGGTCGCTGCAAATCCAGTGAAGGAGCTTAAACATGGATGGGATAGGGACAGGGACTCCTCATAGTATTCAGGATATTGAGCAGACTAGATGGGCCGAATGGTTCTCATCTGCTGACACTATCTTTCTATGACTCTACGGGAGTGTTTCCCAACCATGGTGCCTCCAGGTGTTGCAAAACTACAACTCCCAAAGACTCTCTGGGCATGCTGGGAGTTGTAGTTTTGCAACATCTGGAGGCACCCTGGTTGGGAAACACTGCTCTATGGCAATGCACAGTCACACAGCAGAATATCCATGTGCAGCAGACACGACTCAAACGCCGCTCGGACATGCGTAATCTCCATTCTGGAATTTCCACTTCCGCGTTAGAATTTTACACCACAGAAATAGGAAAAAAAAATATGAATAATTTTTGCTACCTGGGGTACCCCTTTAAGTCTTTCACTTGGATCCCACAGGATAACAGGATACTTTTTGTTGTTCTTCAATTTTTTTTTTCCCCCCTACTCTTTCTTCATTTATTTTATACCTGTTAGGATGGTCGGATTAGCTGGCAGCTAGCCTACTTAAAAATACAGAAAATGTAGCCATTTGTCTATAACCTCCTGCATAGTATAAGTACAGGTTAGCGCAACCTTGGCATTATGTTACATCATTAACACAGTAGGTGTTACATGTTGTTTCAAAAGCAAACTGAGTCCTGAGACATTGTTGTAACTCAAAAAAAATGTACAAGGACCATTTTGTCCTCCTTTGTTATGTTTAACTGAGTGTATTATGTTACATTGAGTTCCTCATATTTCAAGAATTTTGACAGGTTCAAAGAGAGAGTTGGCCTTTAAGAAAAAACGGTCAGCAGACTAGCCTTTTTTCTTTTCTTCTAGCACTGTAGTCAATACTTATATAGTTTATTACTCAAGAATTAGTAGTTATTGGCAAGGAATGATTCCTGGAGCAAAAATAAATTCAGTTTCACTAAGAAGGTCATAATGTGGCTACATATAATGCCCCCTGGAGACAATGTGACGTAATGGAATGCTGTGAAAGGTCAGAGTATAGTAAAAAAAAATAGTAAAGAATAGTAAAAAAAAAAAAAAAAAAAACTTGCAATACAGGACTCGCGTCCATGAAAACAGGGCAAAGTGAAGCACAGAGGTAATAGGAGCATATTGCACAGTATTATAAGTTGGCAGCATGAGCTTGAAGGCTGAAAAAAAAAATCCTGGAATACCCCTTTAAATTTGCATGTAATGGGTGTCCTGTTCAGAGATCCTGGCTTTATTGAATTTACACCCTACCAGCTGCTCAGGAAGCCACTGCTTAATCCCCTATTGGTGCCTCAATTGTCTGAGGATTAGTTTGAGTCTCCTACACTGTTTATAAGTCATCCTATCTGTGGCCCTTCTTCTCCAGTGCTATGTCGGGAGTGATGTGCTTGGTGGCGGGATGGTCCAGTGGTATTCTGCGTGGCCATTGCATGCTGGCAGCCTGCTACATCTCACCCCAGAGTATGAAGGATGATGGAGCGGCTGCTGTAAAATACCAATTCCCTGCACCTGAACCCCGGACTGGAGCAGCCCATACCTGGTTAACAGAAGACTCCTCCCATAGTGCCGCCTAATCCCCAATTATATTTTTTTGATAAGCTACACATCTCTCCAGTTATGGACATTGAGGGGGGGGGGGGGGGGGGGGATTTATCAAAACCTGTCCAGAGGAAAAGTTCCCCATAGCAACCATTCAGATCACTTCTTTCTTGTTTGAAAAGGCCTTTGAAAAATGAAAAAAGCGATCTGTTTGGTTGCTATGGGGAACCCAGCAACTTTCCCTCTGGACAGGTTTTGATAACTCTCTCCCCTTGTCTTTATTAGATTTTTTAAGGTTTTGTCATTTCTGTGCATATTGAGACAGTCTGTTGCTGCCACCAAGTTTCTATAACCAATTTTTTTCTGCATTTTAAAATAAACTCCTACACTGAGAGGATTCGGACCGAACACTAGCTCCAAGTGCATTATAATTAGTTTGGGATACTTTGCCAACAGGAGAACCCTCCCAACAGAACCTCCCACATAGGACTGCTCCCGATCCCTCTACTATTACCACTGTTCTCTTACAGGAGTTCACCATATTCTGATGTAACTACTGCTGATAGGGCTATCCTCAGTATACCTATACTAAAGTGATTCTGTTCCTAACTACTATACTTAATCCATTATAAGGGACTCACGGTACAGTCTACTCTGCCTTTATAAGGTCTCTCTACCTATACATTTACTTATTCTAGGGAAGCAGGGCAGGGTACAAAGCTGCTAATACAAAAGAATACTCTGATTGCTCCTCATGGGCACAGGGGAGGGGGGGTCCGTATGACCTCCCTACAAAGCCTGGGCATGCTCCTGATGAGGTGGTGGATGGTCTCCTGAGGGATGTCCTCCCAGACCTGGATTAAAGCATCCGCCAACTCCTGGACAGTCTGTGGTGCAACGTGGCGTTGGTGGGTGGAGCTAGAAATGATGTCCCAGAGGTACTCAATCAGATTCAGGTCTGGGTAACGGGTGGGCCAGTCCATATCATCAATGCCTTCCTCTTGCAGGATCTGCTGACACACTCCAGCCACATGAGGTCTAGCATTTTCTTTCATTAGGAGGAACCCAGGGCCAACTGCACCAGCATATGATCTTACAAGGGGTTTGAGGATCTCAACTCAGTACCTAATGGCAGTCAGGCTACCTCTTGCAAGCACATGGAGAGCTGTGCGGCCCCTCCCCCCCAAGAAATGCCACCCTACACCATAACTGACCCACCGCTAAACCGGTCATGCTGGAGGATTTTGCATTCAGCAGAACGTTCTACACGGCGTCTCCAGACTCTGTCACGTGTTCAGTGTGAACCTGCTTTCATCGGTGAAGAGCACAGGGCGCCAGTGGCTAATTTGCCAATCTTGGTGTTCTCTGGCAAATGCCAAACGTTTTGCACAGTGTTGGACTGTAAGCACAACCCCCACCTGTGGATGTCTGGCCCTCATACCACCCTCATGGAGTCTGTTTCTAACCGTTTGAGTGGACATATGCACATTTGGGGCCTGCTGGAGGTCATTTTGCAGGGCTCTGGCAGTGCTCCTCCTGCTCCACTTGCTCTTCTTTGCACAAAGGCAGAGGTAGCAGTCCACAAAGGAGGGGATCCGCGGCTGCCACTAAGCATTCTGGACAGCCCTGTGTCCCGAAAGATCTTTTCAGGACACAAGGATGTCTCGTTACCTCTTTAGGCCATGGCAGTAGATCGTGACCTCGGGGCGGTGGTCGGAACACTGAAGTGGGGCAGTACACAGACATACAGCCTCCAGGCATACACTGCATATGGCTGGAGGCTGTATGTCTGTGGGGGAACATGCTGCACCTAATGTGGGGAACTATACTGCCAACCTCATGTGGAGAGCTATACTGCACCTAATGTGGAGAACTATACTGCACCTAATGTGGGGGGAACTATATGGCACCTAATGTGGGGGGGACTATACGGCACCTAATGTGGGGAAATATACTGCACCTAATGTGGGGGAACTATACTGCACCTAATGTGCGGGAACTATACTGCACCTAATGTGGGGGAACTATACTGCACCTAATGTGGGGGAACTGTACTGCATACCTAATGTGGGGGAACTGTACTGCACCTAAAGTGGGGAGCTTTAGTGCACCTAAAGTGGGGAACTATACTGCCAACCTAATGTGGAGAGCTATACTGCACCTAATGTGGGGGAACTATACTGCACCTAATGTGGGGGAACTGTACTGCATACCTAATGTGGGGGAACTGTACTGCGTACCTAATGTGGGGGAACTATACTGCACCTAATGTGGGGGAACTATACTGCACCTAATGTGGGGGGAACTATACTGCCAACCTAATGTGGGGGGAACTATACTGCCAACCTAATGTGGGGGGAACTATACGTCACCTAATGTGGGGAACTATACTGCACCTAACGTGGGAGAACTATATGGCACCTAATGTGGGGGAACTATACTGCACCTAATGTGGGGGAACTATACTGCACCTAATGTGGGGGAACTGTACTGCATCTGATTAAGGGGGGCAGGGGACTGATTAAATATAAAAAAATATATATTTGTTACAAAGATTCTTTTCCTCTTTGTGTATGTTTATCGGGTAATAGAGAGGGGGGGGGGGCACCACAAGGTTAGCTTGCACATGGCGCCTGAACACCTAAGGCCCCCTGGACACAACTCACCCCTATCAAGGGTTTGAAGGAAATTGGACCGTGTCTGCACAGGAAGTGGACGGCAGGGAAGTGAGGATTGTCATAACATTTTAGAGTTCACGACAAACTGTTCAATCCTAAAAGAAACTAACAACTCAGAGGCTACTGTATAGATTGTAAAGGAGCTGACACATACAGGAATCCCTCAACTTACAATATATTCAACATACAATGGTCTTTCCCGGACCAGACTGTCTGGTAGCGCCTCCTGCAGTACAGTAGGTATTACATGTTCATGTTAACAATATAAAATGGGATAATGTCCTCAAAAACAAGAATACTGACACTAAATGGGAAACTTTTAAAAATATTTTAAATTTTCACTGCAAGATGTATATACCTTATGGGGATAAAAGGGTCAGAAATAAAAGAAAACCAATATGGTTGAACAAAAATGTTAAGGGGGCAATAAATGACAAAAATAAAGCATTTAAACTACTAAAACAGGACGGCAGTGAGGAAGCATTAAAAAGCTATAGAGAAAAAAGTAAAATATGTAAAAAACAGATAAAAACCTCAAAAATAGAGACTGAAAGACTCATTGACAAAGACAGTAAAACTAACCCTAAAATGTTCTTAAACTATATAAATAGCAAAAAGATCAAAAATGAAAGTGTGGGCCCTTTAAAAAATGATGAGGAAGAAATTATAAACGGGGATCAGGAAAAAGCAAATATATTAAAAAATTCTTCTCCACTGTATTCACCGAGGAAAATGAAATCCCAGGTGAAATACAGCGAGATAAGGTAAACTCCCCAGTACAGGTCACCTGTCTAACCCAGGAAGAAGTACAGTGCCGCCTACAAAAAATCAAAATAGACAAATCACTAGGTCCAGATGGCATTCACCCCCGTGTTCTAAAGGAATTAAGTAATGTAATAGACAGACCCCTATTTTTAATATTCATGGACTCTCTAGTTACAGGTACTGTTCCCCAGGACTGCCAGATGGCCAATGTGGTGGCAATATTTAAAAAGGGATCAAAAGGTGACCCCGGGAATTATAGACCTGTTAGTTTAACCTCCGTTGTATGTAAAGTGTTTGAGGGTTTTCTAAGGGATACAATTCTGGAGTATCTTAATAAAAATAAATATATGACCCCGTATCAGCATGGCTTTATGAGGTATCGGTACTGTCAAACTAACCTGATCAACTTTTATGAGGAGGTGAGCTCCAGACTGGACCAGGGGCAATCGCTGGATGTCGTATATCTTGATTTTTTCAAAGCATTTGATACGGTTTCACATAAAAGGTTGGTGCATAAAATGAGAAGATTTGGGCTGAAGGAGAATGTGTGCAAGTGGGTAAGTAACTGGCTCAATGATAGGAAACAGAGGGTGGTTATTAATGGTACTTATTCTGATTGGGGGACTGTTACTAGTCGGGTACCACAGGGGTCCGTCTTGGGTCCTGTCCTATTTAATATATTCATTAATGACCTTGCAGAGGGGTTGAATAGTAAAGTAGCAATCTTTGCAGATGATAATAAACTCTGTAAAGCAGTAAACACAATAGAGGACAGTGCACTGTTACAAATGGATCTGGATAGGTTGGAGGTTTGGGCTGGGAAGTGGCAGATGAGGTTCAACACTGATAAATGTAAGGTAATGCACATGGGGAAGAAAAATCTGGGCTGGGATTATGTATTATTAAATGGGAGAACACTTGGAACGACTGACATGGAAAAGGATTTAGTAGTCTTAGTTAACAGTAAATTTAGCTGTAGTGACCAGTGTCGGGCAGCTGCTGCCAAGGCAAATAAAATCATAGGGTGCATTAATAGGGGCATAGATGCCCACGACAAGGAAATAATTATACCGCTGTACAAATCACTAGTCAGACCACACATAGAATACTGTGTACAGTACTGGGCACTAGTGTACAAGAAAGATATAGTGGAGCTGGGGAGGGTTCAAAGATGGGCAACCAAAGTAATACGGGGAATGGGAGGACTACAGTACCCAGAAAGATTATCAGAATTAGGGTTATTTAGTTTAGAAAAAAGAAGGCTTAGGGGCGACCTAATAACTATGTATAAATATATCAGGGGACAGTACAGAGATCTCTCCCATGATCTATTTTATACCCAGGACTCTATCTATAACAAGGGGGCATCCTCTACGTCTAGAGGAAAGAAGGTTTCTACACCAGCACAGATGGGGGTTCTTTTCTGTAAGAGCAGTGAGACTGTGGAATTCTCTGCCTAAGGAGGTGGTCATGGTTAACTCGGAAAAAGAGTTAAAAAGGGGTCTGGATGCATTTTTGGAGAGTAATAACATTACAGGTTATGGAGTCTAGATCTATAGGTACAGAAGGTTGATCCAGGGATTTATTCTGATGCCCTATTTGGAGTCGGGAAGGAATTTATACCTCTAGTATGAGGGTTTTTTGCCTTCCTCTGGATCAACTCAGTAGGGACTCATTAGGGTTATAGGTTGAACTTGATGGACTTTGGTCTTTTTTCAACCTTATGAACTATGTTACTATGTTACTGCTCTTTACCTGTGTCAGGGATAGCTGCACAAGGGGCTGGCTCCATGTTACTTTTTTAGGACATTGCGTGTACTGTACAGGACCCTGAAGAAGCTCCTGTCCTCTACATAGGCAGTACTTTATAGCTCCCAGCAGATCTTTATTACTTTTATATGTAAGGACTTGCTTTATCCCGATTAGTTATCTACTTTCTTTTCTTTAATCCTCACTTTATCGTATTTTGGATGACATTTTGTGGCTTCAGAACCAATTACCAAGTTTCCATTGAGTTATGGTCTCAACATACAATGGTTTCAACATACAATGGTCATCGTGGAACCAATTAATATTGTAACTTGAGGGACCACTGTAAATCCAAGTGTTTTATTACGTTAAGATTAGGAACAAACTATAATTCAAAAGGCCCAGAGCAACTTGCTGAAGGTTATCTGTAGTAATGCCAAAAGTCGCATTACGGATTGAGCAACAGTTAAAGGCTGGTTAGTAGTTTCAGATATCAGATCATCTGCACGAAGGAGAACCCTTATAAATTTTAACAAAAAGAAAACCAAAACCTTGTTTATTTGCCCATAAAAAGGAGCAAAGTTCCTGCCCTACAGTCGGCCACCCCTATCTTATAGGGTTTTTAGTCTTCAAGCCCAATGCAGCTTCTATGGCTGTTGTTACCCCCATAATAAATGGAGCCAAGTGAACACTACTGGATGATCAATAACATTAAAAATCCTATCCAGACACTAATACCAAAACAAATGGTTTCACCTTTGTTTTGCATAGTGAACAAGTAAAATATAAGGTCCGGGTTCAAATATACATACAGATACAAACCTCTTGAAATGGTGAAGTAGAATAACTGTTGATAATACAGTATAAAAATCATATTCTGGATTTTTAAGTTAATTTTCAGGTTAACATTGAAAATTACTCACGAGTTTCGGTTGTCATTGCAGCACTTGTTTGGCTTGTTTGATCATGAGCTGGAAGACAAAAGTTTTAGTTTTTTTTATATAAACTGTTAAATGTTGTATTTAGTCATTGGAATGGTGGATTTGCTGAACAAGCTAAAAAGGTCTTTCTTGAAATATATAAAATGACATGTTACATGGACAGGGTTATTGATCCAGGAATTATTTTGCTATTTGAAGGAGTATTCTGCCTTGTATGGGGCCGTTCGATTAGAATTTGAATTTTCAAAACCTGTGTCTACTTTTTTCCCTACCCCAACAACTATATCATTATTATATGAAATTAGATGGTTATTGGGGAGATTTATCAAAACCTGTCCAGAGGAAAAGTTGCTGAGTTGCCCTTAGCAACCAATCACATTGCTTATTTAATTTCTCAGAGGCTTTTTCAAAAATGAAAGAAGCGATCTGATTGGTTGCTATGGGAAACTCAGCAACTTTTCCTCTTGACAGGTTTTCATAAATCAAACCCGTCCTAGCAAAATGTAAAAAGGTTTGCTCAGCGGGATCTGAGTGTTCAGAAGGAGCCAGGGGAAGCTCACACCCAGGATGTCCTCTCCCGGCTCCGTGTCAAGTGATCTGGACACGCGCCTGCGTCTCTATTATGTGACGGGGAGAGGAACGAGCAGTAGCGCAGACTTCAATCGTCTCCTTCTCCTAATCGGTGGAGGTCTGAGTACTCATACCCCGCCGATCAGAACTGTCGCTACTCTTTAATCAAGTATGTCTTATCCTAGTGAGGAGGGTATTTGACTTGAGGGACCTCCTTGTGTTAGGGTGTCACAAAATGAACCCTTTTGAGGACGTCTATGGCTGACAATTTAACTTCTTATGGAAAGCTGTCTACAAAAAATAAAATAAACAGACCTACTGTACATTAGGAATAAAGAACCTGTCTTGCTTCTTTATGTGTCACTGTGTCACTGTTTTTCTAATACAGTTAAAGGGGTACTCCGCTTCTAGGCATCTTATCCCCTATCCAAAGGATAGGGGATAAGATGTCTGATCGTGGTAGTCCTGCTGCAATCTCGGCTGCGGCATCCCAGACATCCGATGCACGGAGCAAACTTCGCTCCGTGCCGGATGACTGGCGATGGGGGGCAGAGGCTCGTGATGTCACGGCTAAGCCACACTTGTGACGTCATGGCACCCTCAATGCAAGTCTACGGGAGGGGGCTTGACAGCCGTCTTGCCCCCTCCAATAGACTTGCATTGAGCGGTGTAGCCGTGACGTCATGAGCCTCCCGCGCTGCACCCGACCATCTAAACAAACGCCGGGCCCAGCAGGGAGATTGTGGGGTCGCCCCGGCGGGACCCTCGCAATCTAAAATTGTATCCATAAGATGTCTACTGGTGGAGTACACCTTTAAGCCCCTATAAGCAGTACAGGGAAAGTTTTATTTCGGGCTGTAGATATATTGCCTTATTGAACTTAAGTATTTTGATCTGTTAAAAAAAGGAACTTGTTCCTGTGATAATATCACAGTGTTCAATGTTAAACTATACAATTTATAGAATAATTAACTTATATTAAAAATATTACAAAGTAGATATTCTTACCAGTAGGGAGTGTCCTCGTTGAATGCGATGTGCTTGTGGTGTTAGTAGAAGAGGGGGTAGAAGTAGTAGAATAAGAAATAGTACTTGATGGCCTTGTAGTAGAATTTGTAGTTTTCGTAACAGTGGGGGTAATGGGTGTTATTGTGCTTGTTGAAGTGACTGGGATTGGAGTTGTTGATGGAGAGTGAGTTGTTGATGGGGAGTGTGTAGTGGTAACTGAAGTTGTTGATGGTGAATGAGTTGTTGATGGGGAGTGAGTTGTTGATGGGGAGTGTGTAGTGGTAATTGAAGTTGTTGATGGTGAATGAGTTGTTGATGGGGAGTGAGTTGTTGATGGGGAGTGTGTAGTGGTAACTGAAGTTGTTGATGGTGAATGAGTTGTTGATGGGGAGTGAGTAGTTGATGGGGAGTGTGTAGTGGTAACTGAAGTTGTTGATGGGGAATGAGTTGTTGATGGTGAATGAGTTGTTGATGGGGAGTGAGTTGTTGATGGGGAGTGAGTAGTGGTAACTGAAGTTGTTGATGGGGAGTGAGTTGTTGATGGTGAATGAGTTGTTGATGGGGAGTGAGTTGTTGATGGGGAGTGTGTAGTGGTAAGTGAAGTTGTTGATGGTGAATGAGTTGTTGATGGGGAGTGAGTTGTTGATGGGGAGTGAGTAGTTGATGGGGAGTGTGTAGTGGTAACTGAAGTTGTTGATGGGGAATGAGTTGTTGATGGGGAGTGTGTAGTGGTAATTGAAGTTGTTGATGGGGAGTGAGTTGTTGATGGGGAGTGAGTTGTTGATGGGGAGTGAGTAGTGGTAACTGAAGTTGTTGATGGGGAGTGAGTTGTTGATGGGGAGTGAGTTGTTGATGGGGAGTGAGTTGTTGATGGGGAATGAGTTGTTGATGGGGAATGAGTTGTTGATGGGGAGTGAGTAGTGGTAATTGAAGTTGTTGATGGGGAGTGAGTTGTTGATGGGGAGTGTGTTGTTGATGGGGAGTGAGTAGTGGTAATTGAAGTTGCTGATGGGGAGTGTGTAGTGGATGGGGAGCTAGTAGTGGATGGTGAATGAGTTGTTGATTGGGAGTGTGTAGTGGTAACTGAAGTTGTTGATGGTGAATGAGTTGTTGATGGGGAGTGAGTTGTTGATGGTGAATGAGTTGTTGATGGTGAGTGAGTTGTTGATGGGGAGTGTGTAGTGGTAACTGAAGTTGTTGATGGGGAGCTAGTAGTGGATGGTGAATGAGTTGTTGATGGGGAGTGAGTTGTTGATGGGGAGTGAGTAGTGGTAACTGAAGTTGTTGATGGGGAGTGTGTAGTGGTAACTGAAGTTGTTGATGGGGAGTGAGTTGTTGATGGGGAGTGAGTTGTGGATGGGGAGTGAGTTGTGGATGGGGAGTGAGTTGTGGATGGGGAGTGAGTTGTGGATGGGGAGTGAGTTGTGGATGGGGAGTGAGTTGTGGATGGGGAGTGAGTTGTTGATGGGGAGTGAGTTGTTGATGGGGAGTGAGTTGTTGTAACTGAAGTTGTTGATGGGGAGTGTGTAGTGGTAACTGAAGTTGTTGATGGGGAGTGAGTTGTTGATGGGGAATGAGTTGTTGATGGGGAATGAGTTGTTGATGGGGAGTGAGTTGTGGTAACTGAAGTTGTTGATGGGGAGTGTGTAGTGGATGGGGAGCTAGTAGTGGATGGTGAATGAGTTGTTGATGGGGAGTGAGTTGTTGATGGGGAGTTAGTAGTGGTAACTGAAGTTGTTGATGGTGAATGAGTTGTTGATGGGGAGTGAGTTGTTGATGGGGAGTGAGTTGTTGATGGGGAGTGAGTTGTTGATGGGGAGTGAGTTGTTGATGGGGAATGAGTTGTTGATGGGGAATGAGTTGTTGATGGGGAGTGAGTAGTGGTAACTGAAGTTGTTGATGGGGAGTGAGTTGTTGATGGTGAATGAGTTGTTGATGGGGAGTGAGTAGTGGTAACTGAAGTTGTTGATGGGGAGTGAGTTGTTGATGGTGAATGAGTTGTTGATGGGGAGTGAGTAGTGGTAACTGAAGTTGTTGATGGGGAGTGAGTTGTTGATGGGGAGTGAGTTGTTGATGGGGAGTGAGTTGTGGTAACTGAAGTTGTTGATGGGGAGTGTGTAGTGGATGGGGAGCTAGTAGTGGATGGTGAATGAGTTGTTGATGGGGAGTGAGTTGTTGATGGGGAGTTAGTAGTGGTAACTGAAGTTGTTGATGGTGAATGAGTTGTTGATGGGGAGTGAGTTGTTGATGGGGAGTGAGTTGTTGATGGGGAGTGAGTTGTTGATGGGGAGTGAGTTGTTGATGGGGAGTGAGTTGTTGATGGTGAATGAGTTGTTGATGGGGAGTGAGTAGTGGTAACTGAAGTTGTTGATGGGGAGTGAGTTGTTGATGGTGAATGAGTTGTTGATGGGGAGTGAGTAGTGGTAACTGAAGTTGTTGATGGGGAGTGAGTTGTTGATGGGGAGTGAGTTGTTGATGGGGAGTGAGTTGTGGTAACTGAAGTTGTTGATGGGGAGTGTGTAGTGGATGGGGAGCTAGTAGTGGATGGTGAATGAGTTGTTGATGGGGAGTGAGTTGTTGATGGGGAGTGAGTAGTGGTAACTGAAGTTGTTGATGGGGAGTGAGTTGTTGATGGGGAGTGTGTAGTGGTAAGTGAAGTTGTTGATGGGGAATGAGTTGTTGATGGGGAGTGAGTTGTTGATGGGGAGTGAGTTGTGGATGGGGAGTGAGTTGTTGATGGGGAGTGAGTAGTGGTAACTGAAGTTGTTGATGGGGAGTGAGTTGTGGATGGGGAGTGAGTTGTTGATGGGGAGTGAGTAGTGGTAACTGAAGTTGTTGATGGGGAGTAAGTTGTTGATGGGGAGTGAGTAGTGGTAACTGAAGTTGTTGATGGTGAATGAGTTGTTGATGGGGAGTGAGTTGTTGATGGGGAGTGAGTAGTGGTAACTGAAGTTGTTGATGGGGAGTGAGTTGTTGATGGGGAGTGAGTAGTGGTAACTGAAGTTGTTGATGGTGAATGAGTTGTTGATGGGGAGTGAGTTGTTGATGGGGAGTGAGTTGTTGATGGGGAGTGAGTTGTTGATGGGGAATGAGTTGTTGATGGGGAGTGAGTAGTGGTAACTGAAGTTGTTGATGGGGAGTGAGTTGTTGATGGTGAATGAGTTGTTGATGGGGAGTGAGTAGTGGTAACTGAAGTTGTTGATGGGGAGTGAGTTGTTGATGGGGAGTGAGTTGTTGATGGGGAGTGAGTTGTTGATGGGGAATGAGTTGTTGATGGGGAGTGAGTAGTGGTAACTGAAGTTGTTGATGGGGAGTGAGTTGTTGATGGGGAATGAGTTGTTGATGGGGAGTGAGTTGTTGATGGGGAGTGAGTTGTTGATGGGGAGTGAGTTGTTGATGGGGAGTGAGTTGTTGATGGGGAGTGAGTAGTGGTAATTGAAGTTGTTGATGGGGAGTGAGTTGTTGATGGGGAGTGTGTTGTTGATGGGGAGTGAGTAGTGGTAACTGAAGTTGTTGATGGGGAGTGAGTTGTGGATGGGGAGTGAGTTGTTGATGGGGAGTGAGTAGTGGTAACTGAAGTTGTTGATGGGGAGTGAGTTGATGGTGAATGAGTTGTTGATGGGGAGTGAGTTGTTGATGGGGAGTGAGTAGTGGTAACTGAAGTTGTTGATGGGGAGTGAGTTGTTGATGGTGAATGAGTTGTTGATGGAGAGTGAGTAGTGGTAACTGAAGTTGTTGATGGTGAATGAGTTGTTGATGGGGAGTGAGTTGTTGATGGGGAGTGTGTAGTGGTAAGTGAAGTTGTTGATGGGGAATGAGTTGTTGATGGGGAGTGAGTTGTTGATGGGGAGTGAGTAGTGGTAACTGAAGTTGTTGATGGGGAGTGAGTTGTTGATGGGGAGTGAGTTGTTGATGGGGAGCGAGTTGTTGATTGGGAGTGAGTTGTTGATGGGGAGTGAGTTGTGGTAACTGAAGTTGTTGATGGTGAATGAGTTGTTGATGGGGAGCGAGTTGTTGATGGGGAGTGAGTTGTTGATGGGGAGTGTGTAGTGGTAAGTGAAGTTGTTGATGGGGAATGAGTTGTTGATGGGGAATGAGTTGTTGATGGAGAGTGAGTTGTTAATGGGGAGTGAGTTGTTGATGGGGAGTGAGTAGTGGTAACTGAAGATGTTGAAGGGGAGTGAGTAGTGGTAACTGAAGTTGTTGATGGGGAGTGAGTTGTTGATGGGGAGTGTGTAGTGGTAACTGAAGTTGTTGATGGGGAGTGAGTTGTTGATGGGGAGTGAGTTGTTGATGGTGAATGAGTTGTGGATGGGGATCGAGTTGTGGTAACTGAAGTTGTTGATGGGGAGTGTGTAGTGGATGGTGAATGAGTTGTTGATGGGGAGTGAGTTGTTGATGGTGAATGAGTTGTTGATGGGGAGTGAGTTGTTGATGGGGAGTGAGTTGTTGATGGGGAGTGAGTTGTTGATGGGGAGTGAGTTGTTGATGGGGAATGAGTTGTTGATGGGGAGTGAGTAGTGGTAACTGAAGTTGTTGATGGGGAGTGAGTTGTGGATGGGGAGTGAGTTGTTGATGGGGAGTGAGTAGTGGTAACTGAAGTTGTTGATGGGGAGTGAGTTGTTGATGGGGAGTGTGTAGTGGTAACTGAAGTTGTTGATGGGGAGTGAGTTGTTGATGGGGAGTGAGTTGTTGATGGGGAGTGAGTAGTGGTAACTGAAGTTGTTGATGGGGAGTGAGTTGTTGATGGGGAGTGTGTAGTGGTAACTGAAGTTGTTG
Source organism: Hyla sarda (assembly GCF_029499605.1). Lineage (NCBI taxonomy): Eukaryota > Metazoa > Chordata > Amphibia > Anura > Hylidae > Hyla > Hyla sarda. The sequence continues at coordinate 250,260,601 of NC_079194.1, read as the reverse complement.
ATGGGGAGTGAGTTGTTGAAGGGGAATGAGTTGTTGAAGGGGAATGAGTTGTTGAAGGGGAATGAGTTGTTGAAGGGGAATGAGTTGTTGATGGAGAGTGAGTTGTTGATGGGGAATGAGTTGTTGATGGGGAGTGAGTTGTTGATGGGGAGTGAGTTGTGGTAACTGAAGTTGTTGATGGGGAGTGAGTTGTTGATGGGGAGTGAGTTGTTGATGGGGAGGGAGTTGTTGATGGGGAGGGAGTTGTTGATGGAGAGTGAGTTGTTGATGGAGAGTGAGTTGTTGATGGAGAGTGAGTTGTGGTAACTGAAGTTGTTGATGGGGAGTGTGTAGTGGATGGGGAGCTAGTAGTGGATGGTGAATGAGTTGTTGATGGGGAGTGAGTTGTTGATGGGGAGTGAGTAGTGGTAACTGAAGTTGTTGATGGGGAGTGAGTTGTTGATGGTGAATGAGTTGTTGATGGGGAGTGAGTTGTTGATGGGGAGTGAGTAGTGGTAACTGAAGTTGTTGATGGGGAGTGAGTTGTTGATGGGGAGTGTGTAGTGGTAAGTGAAGTTGTTGATGGGGAATGAGTTGTTGATGGGGAGTGAGTTGTTGATGGGGAGTGAGTTGTTGATGGGGAGTGAGTAGTGGTAACTGAAGTTGTTGATGGGGAGTGAGTTGTGGATGAGGAGTGAGTTGTTGATGGGGAGTGAGTAGTGGTAACTGAAGTTGTTGATGGGGAGTGAGTAGTGGTAACTGAAGTTGTTGATGGGGAGTGAGTTGTTGATGGGGAGTGTGTAGTGGTAACTGAAGTTGTTGATGGGGAGTGAGTTGTTGATGGGGAATGAGTTGTTGATGGGGAATGAGTTGTTGATGGGGAGTGAGTTGTTGATGGGGAGTGAGTTGTTGATGGGGAGTGAGTTGTTGATGGGGAGTGTGTAGTGGTAACTGAAGTTGTTGATGGGGAGTGAGTTGTTGATGGGGAGTGAGTTGTTGATGGGGAGTGAGTTGTTGATGGGGAGTGAGTAGTGGTAACTGAAGTTGTTGATGGGGAGTGAGTTGTTGATGGGGAGTGAGTTGTTGATGGGGAGTGAGTTGTTGATGGGAAGTGAGTTGTTGATGGGGAGTGAGTTGTTGATGGGGAGTGAGTTGTTGATGGGGAGTGAGTTGTTGATGGGAAGTGAGTAGTTGATGGGGAGTGTGTAGTGGTAACTGAAGTTGTTGATGGGGAATGAGTTGTTGATGGGGAGTGAGTTGTTGATGGGGAGTGAGTTGTTGATGGAGAGTGAGTTGTTGATGGAGAGTGAGTTGTTGATGGAGAGTGAGTTGTTGATGGGGAGTGAGTAGTGGTAACTGAAGTAGTTGATGGGGAGTGAGTTGTTGATGGGGAGTGAGTTGTTGATGGGGAGTGAGTAGTGGTAACTGAAGTTGTTGATGGGGAGTGAGTTGTTGATGGGGAGTGTGTAGTGGTAACTGAAGTTGTTGATGGGGAGTGAGTTGTTGATGGGGAATGAGTTGTTGATGGAGAGTGAGTTGTTGATGGGGAGTGAGTTGTTGATGGAGAGTGAGTTGTTGATGGAGAGTGAGTAGTTGATGGGGAGTGTGTAGTGGTAACTGAAGTTGTGGATGGGGAGTGTGTAGTGGTAACTGAAGTTGTGGATGGGGAGTGAGTTGTTGATGGGGAGTGTGTAGTGGTAACTGAAGTAGTTGATGGGGAGTGAGTAGTTGATGGGGAGTTAGTAGTGGTAATTGAAGTTGTTGATGGGGAGTGAGTTGTGGTAATTGAAGTTGTTGATGGGGAGTGAGTAGTGGATGGTGAATGAGTTGTTGATGGAGAGTGAGTTGTGGTAATTGAAGTTGTTGATGGGGAGTGTGTAGTGGATGTGGAGCTAGTAGTGGATGGTGAATGAGTTGTTGATGGGGAGTGAGTTGTGGTAATTGAAGTTGTTGATGGGGAGTGTGTAGTGGATGTGGAGCTAGTAGTGGATGGTGAATGAGTTGTTGATGGGGAGTGAGTAATGGTAATTGAAGTTGTTGATGGGGAATGAGTAGTTATTGTTGTAGATCTAGAGGGAATGTGAGTGGAAATAGTACTTGTGGAATTGGGAGGAGCTGTAATAGAAAATATGGAAATAATAATGAACTTGCTAGCAATAATATATGAAATGTACAGTTAGGCTTACTTTCAGTGTATGTGCCTGTGCTCCATGTCAGTAGCTGTAGATGTCTCTGTGATGGTGAACTGTTTTAGGCCCTACTCAGCCTTGAAATTATTTTGCAGCAGACTTTTATTGTTTGTAATGTGTAGAATTTCTGTGATGGAAGCACTTGCCACAGAAATTCTGACTCCGGACACCATATTACTGCGCTATCTGCTCAGAAATGCATTGCCATCTATAAAGGTGGTGCATTCCTGAGTGGTCCTAATGCCTGCTTTTTCTGCCGGCGCCTGCTGCTTGCAAAATGTGTGCCCAGATATTTTCTGTGCAGATTTTCTGCTGTGTTATTGGCGGCTTACTGTGACAGGGAACTAAGCATTTCCCTATGAGTAAGGCTTCCTGTATACTACCTTTGTGCTGTCCAGTTGCCGTAAGCTTTGGTAAATCCCTGGCATCACTATCCCAGAGCTTGTTACAGGCCAAATAGTGTTTCTGTTGAATTAAATAATGCTGACCTTTGTGCTATTCCAGAGAGCAGAACAAAAAGACTATGTACAATATATTGCACAGTATATTTGTCTGTATCCATTGGGAAGTTCCAAGAGCCTGTTCCCACTGTACAGCACAAAAACCTGGCATATGATCCAAATAATCATTTTTTGTCTTTTCTAAATCTGTGCTATCTGCGCTTAAAGGGGTACTCAGCCCCTAGACATCTTATCTCCTATCCAAAGGATAGGGGATAAGATGTCTGATCGTTGGGGTCCCACCACTGGGGCCCCCCCGCGATCTCCTTGTTGCACCCAGCGTTCGTCGGGTGCAGCGCCGGAGGCTCGTGAGGTCACGGCCAAGCCTCCTCAATGCAAGTCTATGGGAGGGGGTGTCATGTCCCCTCCCATAGACTTGCATTGAGGGGGCATGGCCGTGACATCATGAGCCTCCACCCCTACATCGCTAGTGCACCGATGTCTGGGGTGCCGCAGCCAAGATCGTGAGGCTCCCCAGCAGTGGGACCCCCACGATCAGACATCTTATCCCCCTTTGGATAGGGGATAAGATTTCTAGGGGCGGAGTACCTTTTTAAACCTATCTAAAGAATTTCTGTACCTAAATATGTAAAGACCCATGTAAGGAGGTAAGGTACATGCAAAATTGGGTCGTAGGTGTTTTAGTGCAATTATAATTTACAAACATATTAAGGGCATTTGAAGCGCAGCCCTCAAGTACCCCCAGCTAGTCCTGATTTGAGGATTTCCTATATAGAAAGTACTTGTGGTGATCCCTGACGCACTCACCAGAATTATATCACCCATGAAGGTGTTGGGGGCGCTTGAGGACTGCGCTTCGCAACACTGAATTAGAAGATACATTTCGAAATAAATACAGTTTGAAGCAGCCACCTCAGACTTATATATTGGTCAGGTGTATTGTCACATGAAAATAAGGCTTCACATTACCTGATCCTGAGGTGGGTGGGTGAGAGGTTTCAGTGCCTACAAGACAAAAAAAATCAAAAGGTTTTAGGAATTTATTTATGAAAGGCCAGAACGAATAGAAAAGGGAAGAACTATGGGGGAGATTTACGCAGCTTTTATAGTCATCTCTTTGCTCTGTGTTTTTGTGCAAAAATTTGTTCTTTGGGACACACTTTTTTTTGATTTATGTAGTGCGTCTTTTCAAGAAAAAAAAAAAAAAGGCCACAAGAACACCACATACATACACCAACCCAGACAAAAAAAAAAAACATTTAAAGGGGTTATCCAGGAAAAAACTTTGTCTCGGGAACCGCCCAGTTTAGAAGCAAATCCCCATAGCAAACCTATTCTTCTCTGCGCAGTTCCCGAGACAAGCAGAGATGTCAGCAACTTATCTCTTATCCGTCAATATTTATGGGAGAGCTGGAGATACACGAGTACTGTGTCTCCAGCTAACCCATAGCGATGAATGAAGGGGGTGCGTCAGACACCTCTTCCTGCGTGGGTCGGCTAAGCTCCACACATGGAGTGTTGGCCGCTCTGTGCATGGGGAGAGCTGGGGCGCCAGGCAGGAGATTGCGACGGGTCCCAGTGGTCAAACCCCCCCCCCCCCCCCCCGTGATCACACACTTACCCCCATTCCCGTGTATAGGGGATAAGTGCTAAATCCCGGAGTTTCCCTTTAATAAATTTGTAGCAACTTACCTACAAAATATCTAAAGGCCGAGCATGTAAGATACCAGTCTTTAGTAAATCTGCGCCTTGTGTTGAGGCCAGATAACTAAGCCATGAGGACATGAGTACATAGTAGTAAGTAATACAAATTCTTATTTCCTCCCATTTAATTCTTTCTATTGATACAAGAATATACTGACAGCAATACATATGACAGCAATAACTATGAATTGTGTCTCCAGTCCCTCTTACACGCCTGTATTATTTGTAAATGTTTTATATGTGTATTTTTTTTTTTTTCTTTTGGGGTTTGGGTTGCCAAAAACTGGATTATTTCTTTTACAATGTATTTTTTCCATCTGTGAAGACAGTCCTATAATAGCAAAAAACATACAAAAGTCTAGGCTTTTCTATAAACCAAAGTGGCTAAAATAGTCGAGCACAAGGTCATGGCACCTGTGAAGTTTCGTCAGTGGTACAGTCGTCATGCACTTCTGTGCATGCTCGAATATAGACTGCGAATAAATCTTTTTGAGAAGACCAGACAAAATAGCATTCTTTTTTTTTTAAGATGGTGGTGGGGGCGGGGAAGAAGTCATCTCTAAGAAGATGACTTAACTTTTATTGATAATATATGACGAAACTCATAATCTATCATAGAAATTCTGGTCTGAATTTGGTGGGGGTCCTCTCAAAGAGGTGGTCTTTAGGAGAGATTTTACAGTGATTCTAAAGAAGGAACTGGGTACCGTATGTACTCGAGTATAAGCCAAGCCCAATATAAGCCAAGGCCACTAATTTCACCCCAAAAACCCAGGAAAAGCTGTTGACTCGACTATAAGCCTAGGGTGGGAAATACATCATCCCCCCCTGTCATCCTCCAGACCCCCCATCATTATCACCGCGTCATCATCCCCCCCTTCATCATCACTGCCTGTCATCATCACTTCCTATCATCATCACCCCCCCTTCATCATCGCCGCCTGTCAATCCCTTCATCAGTGCTCTTCAACCTAATAATGTAATGCTTATAATATAATTCTGAAATAAGAATTACCGTATATAGTTGAGTATAAGCAGAGTTTTTCAGCACGATTTTTCGTGCTGAAAACGTCCCCCCCCAGCTTATACTCGAGTGAACTCTCCGCCTGTCAATCCCTTCTCAGGGGTCTTCAACCTGCGGACCCCAGATGTTGCAAAACTACAACTCCCAGCATGCCCGGAGTTGTAGTTTTGAAACATTTGGAGGGCCGCAGGTTGAAGACCACTGTGGCCTTCGTCATCATCCAGACCCCCCTTTAGTTTTCTACTCACCTCCCCTCGGTGGGAAGGAAGGGTGAGCTGTTCCGAGCCATCTATGCTGAAGGGACCGTCCGGTGGGGAGGGTTAGTCGTTACGGGCTGTCCATCTTCACCGGGAGGCACTCTTCTCTGCTCCGGGCCGGCCCCGGACTAACGACGTTGCCTTGACGATGACACACAGGGACGTTCATGCGCAGGGATGGATGTCCCTGTGCGTTGTCGTCAAGGCAACGTCACTAGTCCCAGACCAACCCAGAGCGGAGAAGAGGCCTCCCAGTGAAGATGGACAGCCTGGAATGACTAACCCTCCCCACCGGACGGGGTCTGCAGTATAGATGGCCCGGAACAGCTCACCCTTCTTTCCCACCGAGGGGGGGGGGGGGGGGGGTGAGTAGAAAACTAAAGGGGGGTCTGGATGATGACAAAGGCTGCAGTGGTCTTCAACCTGCGGACCTCCAGATGTATCAAAACTACAACTCCCATCCGGGCATGCTGGGAGTTGTAGTTTTGCAACATCTGGAGGTCCGCAGGTTGAAGACCACTGAGAAGGGATTGACAGGCGGAGAGTTCACTCGAGTATAAGCCGGGGGGGGGGGGGGGGGGGGTTTTCAGCACGAAAAATCGTGCTGAAAAACTCTGCTTATACCCGACTATATATGGTAATTCTTTTTCAGAATTATATTATAAGCATTACATTATTATATAAATATGAAAGGTTAAAGAATTTCCAAAATGATGATGAATGGGGAGGTGGAAATTAACAGATAAATTAGATTATCAATATCAACTATCAGTTTCTAATCAGATGATACACATAGAGTATGTTCTATGGATCTGCTGCGGATTCCTGCAGTGGAAAATGGATTTTAAATCCACAGGTACAGATTTTGATGCAGAGAATGCACAGAGCAGTGATCTCTGCGGCCAGCTATTAACACTTTAAATTCCATTGTCAACAACAGCAGTATTTAGATGTATGTTAAAATAATTGCTGGTGTTGCAGTGGGTCGGATCTTCTGCCAGTGGTGCTATTGCAGCCAGGAGATCTGTTGTCCCGGCTGCCGCAGCACTTACTTGAGTGTCCATGGCTGCCGATCTGCTCCTATTGATACAGCCTGTCTGTGGCAGGTTCCAACCAATAAAGCGCAGCTTTTAATAGATAAATGCAGAACATTGGTATTGCGTTGATCTGTATGAGCCATTTAATGATGGCTCATACAAGTCCCCTATGAGGACTAATAAAATGTGTAAAAACAAAAATAAAATGAAACAAAAAAAAAAAAAAACCCTGAATGGTGTTAACCCCATGTAAATTACCTCTTTTCATAATCAAATTTAAAACTTAAAATGAGGCCTTTTCCCCATTTTTATTTAAATAAAAAAACTTGTCCTAACTACTGAAATCTAACATAAAAGTGTACCTGTGGTCAACAAAAACTTTTTATATAATGTAGATAATACCATTATACCATTATATGTATATTTGTAATATACATTGGTTAAAAAATGTGTATAGTTTTGAGTGAAAAGGTGCTATCCCTAGAGCTATTGCCTGTGTGTCCAAATACAGGAAGTGAGGGCAGGAGAAGCAGGGCTCTGTGCAGGCTCCTGGCTTGTCAATCATCCTCATGTGTGAGCCCATAGCATTTTACAGAGCCTCAGTGTACAGAGCCCTGCTTGTCCTCAGTGCCCAGAGCCCTGCTTGTCCTCACTGCACAGAGCCCTGCTTGCCCTCACTGCACAGAGCCCTGCTTGCCCTCACTGCACAGAGCCCTGCTTGTCCTCACTGCACAGAGCCCTGCTTGCCCTCACTGCACAGAGCCCTGCTTGCCCTCACTGTACAGAGCCCTGCTTGTCCTCACTGCACAGAGCCCTGCTTGCCCTCACTGCACAGAGCCCTGCTTGCCCTCACTCCACAGAGCCCTGCTTGCCCTCACTGCACAGAGCCCTGCTTGCCCTCACTGCACAGAGCCCTGCTTGCCCTCACTGCACAGAGCCCTGCTTGTCCTCACTGCACAGAGCCCTGCTTGTCCTCTCTGCACAGAGCCCTGCTTGTCCTCAGTGTACGGAGCCCTGCTTGTCCTCATTGCACAGAGCCCTGCTTGTCCTCACTGCACAGAGCCCTGCTTCTCCTCTCTGCACAGAGCCCTGCTTGTCCTCAGTGTACGGAGCCCTGCTTGTCCTCAGTGTACAGAGCCCAGGGCAAATTGTGACCATAAAGTCTTATTTACCGAATTGTGGACATGTTTTATTATATGTGCTAATCTTAAAGGGGTATTCCAGCTTCATACATCTTATCCCCTATCCAAAGGATAGGGGATAAGATGTATGATCGCAGGGGTCCCGCCACTGGGGACCCCCGCAATATCGGTGCCGCCCCCGGCATTCTGTGCCGGGCGCTGCCTTCGAGACGGGGACAGGACGTCATGCCACACCCCCTCCATTCAAGTCTATGGGAGGGGGCATGGCGTGACATCACCTGGGAGCGTGGCCGTGATGTCACATCCCCGTCTCGGAGTCAGCGCCCGGCACAGAATGCCGGGGGCTGCACCAAGATTGCGGGGGTCCCCATTGGCAGGACCCCTGCGCTCATACATCTTATCCCCTATCCTTTGGATAGGGGATAAGATGTATAAAGCTGAAATACCCCTTTAATATTTTATCTATTGCTGTTTTATGCAAGTCCTCTGTTTATTTTAGCGGTTAACTATTGACCACCGGCAAAAGTTTTGCAATTAGACTGGAGCATTTGTTCTGATATTCAAGCATTATCACATATTCTGCATATTTAAGCTATAGGTTTCACTATCTTTCATATGGATTTCTATTGTACAAGATACATGCAATAAACACTATTGGCAGAGCTTGGATGACCACACCTTTTATGCATATATCTGTTGCTTTGACAATGACAAGTTTATACAGTCTACAGGGTCCCAAGTGATCATCAGCAGTATGGGGGATTAACCTAAGGAAATAAACCCTCACCTATTGAATAGCACCAGTGTCCCTATTATATAGAGGGACCTAATTTTTAACATCTGCCTAAGGTGCCAAAATTCTTTGTCCTGGCTCCTATAGTCTGTTCCCTGGGACTGGCAAATAGCAAATGTGGTAGCAATATTTAAAAAGGGGCCAAAACGTGACCCCAGGAACTATAGGCCTCTGTTTTGTTAATTGTTTGAGGGTTTTCTAATAAATGCTATATTTGAGTGTCTCAATAAAAATAAATAGTGAACTCAGTAACAGAGATCAAAGGGGTCTAGATGTATTTTTGGAGAGTAACAACATTCCAGGTTAAGGATTTATAGGGATAGAACGTTGATCCAGGGAATTATTCTCATTTCCATATTGTCGGAAAGGAATTTTCCCTTAGTATGGAGCAATTGGCAATATAAGAACAGGAACCAGTGCTTAAAGGGGTATTCCAGGCAAAACCTTTTTTTTTTTTATATATATATCAACTGGCTCCGGAAAGTTAAACAGATTTGTAAATTACTTCTATTAAAAAATCTTAATCCTTCCAATAGTTATTAGCTTCTGAAGTTTTCTGTCTAACTGCTCAATGATGCTGTCACGTCCCGGGAACTGTGCATGATGGGAGAATATCCCCATAGGAACTGCACAACTCCCGGGACGTGAGTCATCAGAGAGCAGTTAGACAGAAAACAACAACTCAACTTCAGAAGCTAATAACTATTGGAAGGATTAAGATTTTTAAATAGAAGTAATTTACAAATCTGTTTAACTTTCCGGAGCCAGTTGATTATATATATATATATAAAAAAAAAAAGTTTTGGCCTGGAATACCCCTTTAAATATCTTCAGATTTATTGGAGGTAAAATCACAGGAATAGATAATGCACATACTGACACACGGAGTTGCAGTAGAACTGACGCGTTTCAGGTCACGTGACCCTTCATCAGACTGATGGCGCAATTGGAATCAACCTCATAAGGAGGGGGGAATTTCGCTTTGCTCCCGATTACAGTAAGGACACAATAGCAAAATCGGTTGAACTTGATAAACTCTTGTCTTTTTCTCCACATTTAGAACTATAACTATGTTTACAATTTTGCTGAAGAAAATCTTGCTGGTTCTGGCCATACAGCTTATAAAACAGACAATATATCAGGAATAGCTAATAAACAGCCATCTTTATTAACCATATGATAGCGGGTATTGATGACTGGTGTGACCGCTGAGATAAGTCATTCATTTGTGATTGGGACATGCAATCTGAAAACCCCTAACTTCCTTCAATGATCAAGTATGGGATACATTAGGATATATATACTGTGTGTATATATATATATATATATATATATATATATATATATATATATATGTTCCAGACCGTGCAAGCCTGTTAAACTGATTGCACAGAGGCATATTCACAGTGTAGGGTCCATCCCAATGAAGTCACCTTATCGTGGTGGGATAGTCCAAACTATTTGGCCGCCAAATAGTGAGCTAAGTACCTGATTTTTGCATTTTTTGCATTGTAGCAATATAGCATTTCATGTTTTATCTGTATCTTTGTGCTAGCAGTGTGCTGCTGTATTCTCCTGTTACTATATATATATATATATATATATATATATTTATATATATATACACACACACACACTCACACACATATATTTATTTATTCATTAATGTTTTTAACTAGGGCTTTGTCATCTACTAAATAAACTAAGCCTAAATATAAAAAGAGATTAAAAACTCACCTAAATGAACAGTTGTAGATGTCTGTTCTTGTGGAGAAGAAATCGGAGGAGATGATGATGGTGTTTTAATATGAGGCGTTACTGGGCTGGTACTGTGTGTGGTTGAGCTCTGTATGGTTGATGAAGGTGTAGGTGTTGATGTTGAGTGGGTTGTGATAGTGGAGGTTGATAAATGAGTACTTGAAGTTGTTGATAATGAGTGAGTAGTCATAGTTGAAGTTGATGGAGAGTGAGTAGTTGATGGAGAGTGAGTTGTTGATGGAGAATGAGTTGTTGATGGGGAGTGTGTAGTGGTAATTGAAGTTGTTGATGGAGAGTGAGTTGTTGATGGGGAGTGAGTTGTTGATGGAGAGTGAGTTGTTGATGGGGAGTGGGTTGTTGATGGAGAGTGTGTAGTGGTAATTGAAGTTGTTGATGGGGAATGCGTTGTTGATGGGGAATGAGTTGTTGATGGGGAGTGTGTAGTGGTAATGTGAGTTGTTGATGGGGAGTGGGTTGTTGATGGAGAGTGTGTAGTGGTAACTGAAGTTGTTGATGGAGAGTGAGTTGTTGATGGGGAGTGAGTTGTTGATGGGGGGTGTGTAGTGGTAATTGAAGTTGTTGATGGTGAGTGAGTAGTGGTAATTGAAGTTGTTGATGGTGAGTGAGTTGTTGATGGGGAGTGTGTAGTGGTAATGTGAGTTGTTGATGGAGAGTGGGTTGTTGATGGGGAGTGTGTAGTGGTAATTGAAGTTGTTGATGGGGAGTGAGTTGTTGATGAGGAGTGAGTTGTTGATGGGGAGTGAGTTGTTGATGGGGAGTGAGTTGTTGATGGGGAGTGAGTAGTGGTAACTGAAGTTGTTGATGGGGAATGAGTTGTTGATGGGGAGTGAGTTGTTGATGGGGAGTGGGTTGTTGATGGAGAGTGTGTAGTGGTAATTGAAGTTGTTGATGGGGAGTGAGTTGTTGATGGGGAGTGGGTTGTTGATGGAGAGTGTGTAGTGGTAATTGAAGTTGTTGATGGGGAGTGAGTTGTTGATGGGGAATGAGTTGTTGATGGTGAGTGAGTTGTTGATGGGGAGTGAGTGGTGGTAACTGAAGTTGTTGATGGGGAGTGAGTTGTTGATGGGGAGTGAGTTGTTGATGGGGAGTGAGTTGTTGATGGGGAGTGAGTAGTGGTAACTGAAGTTGTTGATGTGGAGTGAGTTGTTGATGGTGAGTGAGTTGTTGATGGGGAGTGGGTTGTTGATGGGGAGTGTGTAGTGGTAATGTGAGTTGTTGATGGGGAATGAGTTGTTGATGGTGAGTGAGTTGTTGATGGGGAATGAGTTGTTGATGGTGAGTGAGTTGTTGATGGGGAGTGAGTAGTGGTAACTGAAGTTGTTGATGGGGAGTGCGTTGTTGATGGGGACTGAGTTGTTGATGGGGAGTAAGTTGTTGATGGAGAGTGAGTTGTTGATGGGGAGTGAGTTGTTGATGGGGAGTGAGTTGTTGATGGGGAGTGAGTAGTGGTAACTGAAGTTGTTGATGGGGAGTGAGTTGTTGATGGGGAGTGAGTAGTGGTAACTGAAGTTGTTGATGGGGAATGTGTTGTTGATGCGGAGTGAGTTGTTGATGGTGAGTGAGTTGTTGATGGGGAATGAGTAGTGGTAACTGAAGTTGTTGATGGGGAGTGAGTTGTTGATGGGGAGTGAGTTGTTGATGGGGAGTGAGTTGTTGATGGGGAGTGAGTAGTGGTAACTGAAGTTGTTGATGGGGAGTGCGTTGTTTTTGGGGACTGAGTTGTTGATGGAGAGTGAGTTGTTGATGGAGAGTGAGTTGTTGATGGGGAGTGAGTTGTTGATGGGGAGTGAGTAGTGGTAACTGAAGTTGTTGATGGGGAGTGAGTTGTTGATGGGGAGTGAGTAGTGGTAACTGAAGTTGTTGATGGGGAGTGAGTTGTTGATGGGGAGTGAGTTGTTGATGGGGAGTGAGTAGTGGTAACTGAAGTTGTTGAAGGGGAATGTGTTGTTGATGCGGAGTGAGTTGTTGATGGGGAATGAGTTGTTGATGGGGAGTGAGTTGTTGATGGGGAGTGAGTTGTTGATGGGGAGTGAGTTGTTGATGGGGAGTGGGTTGTTGATGGAGAGTGTGTAGTGGTAATTGAAGTTGTTGATGGTGAGTGAGTTGGTGATGGGGAATTAGTTGTTGATGTGGAGTGAGTAGTGGTAATGTGAGTTGTTGATGGGGAATGAGTTGTTGATGTTGAGTGAGTTGTTGATGGGGAATGAGTTGTTGATGGGGAGTGAGTAGTGGTAACTGAAGTTGTTGATGGTGAGTGAGTTGTTGATGGGGAGTGAGTAGTGGTAACTGACGTTGATGGGGAATGAGTTGTTGATGGTGAGTGAGTTGTTGATGGAGAGTGAGTAGTGGAAATTGAAGTTGTTGATGGGGAGTGAGTTGTTGATGGGGATTGAGTAGTGGTAACTGAAGTTGTTGATGGGGAATGAGTTGTTGATGGGGAATGAGTTGTTGATGGAGAGTGAGTAGTGGAAATTGAAGTTGTTGATGGGGAGTGAGTTGTTGATGGGGATTGAGTAGTGGTAACTGAAGTTGTTGATGGGGAATGAGTTGTTGATGGTGAGTGAGTTGTTGATGGAGAGTGAGTAGTGGAAATTGAAGTTGTTGATGGGGAGTGAGTTGTTGATGGGGATTGAGTAGTGGTAACTGAAGTTGTTGATGGGGAATGAGATGTTGATGGGGAGTGAGTTGTTGATGGAGAGTGTGTAGTGGTAACTGAAGTTGTTGATGGGGAATGAGTTGTTGATGGGGAGTGAGTTGTTGATGGGGAATGAGTTGTTGATGGGGAGTGAGTTGTTGATGGGGAGTGGGTTGTTGATGGAGAGTGTGTAGTGGTAATTGAAGTTGTTGATGGTGAGTGAGTTGTTGATGGGGAATGAGTTGTTGATGTGGAGTGTGTAGTGGTAATGTGAGTTGTTGATGGTGAGTGAGTTGTTGATGGGGAATGAGTTGTTGATGGGGAGTGAGTTGTTGATGGGGAGTGAGTTGTTGATGGGGAGTGAGTAGTGGTAACTGAAGTTGTTGATGGTGAGTGAGTTGTTGATGGGGAATGAGTTGTTGATGGGGAGTGAGTAGTGGTAACTGAAGTTGTTGATGGTGAGTGAGTTGTTGATGGTGAGTGAGTTGTTGATGGTGAGTGAGTTGTTGATGGGGAGTGAGTAGTGGTAACTGACGTTGATGGGGAATGAGTTGTTGATGGGGAATGAGTTGTTGATGGTGAGTGAGTTGTTGATGGAGAGTGAGTAGTGGTAATTGAAGTTGTTGATGGGGAGTGAGTTGTTGATGGGGAATGAGTTGTTGATGGGGAGTGAGTAGTGGTAACTGAAGTTGTTGATGGGGAATGAGTTGTTGATGGGGAGTGAGTTGTTGATGGGGAATGAGTTGTTGATGGAGAGTGAGTTGTTGATGGGGAATGAGTTGTTGATGGGGAGTTAGTTGTTGATGGGGAGTGGGTTGTTGATGGAGAGTGTGTAGTGGTAATTGAAGTTGTTGATGGTGAGTGAGTTGGTGATGGGGAATTAGTTGTTGATGCAGAGTGAGTAGTGGTAATGTGAGTTGTTGATGGGGAATGAGTTGTTGATGGTGAGTGAGTTGTTGATGGGGAATGAGTTGTTGATGGGGAGTGAGTAGTGGTAACTGAAGTTGTTGATGGTGAGTGAGTTGTTGATGGGGAGTGAGTTGTTGATGGGGAGTGAGTAGTGGTAACTGACGTTGATGGGGAATGAGTTGTTGATGGTGAGTGAGTTGTTGATGGAGAGTGAGTAGTGGAAATTGAAGTTGTTGATGGGGAGTGAATTGTTGATGGGGATTGAGTAGTGGTAACTGAAGTTGTTGATGGGGAATGAGTTGTTGATGGGGAATGAGTTGTTGATGGAGAGTGAGTTGTTGATGGGGAGTGAGTTGTTGATGGGGAGTGAGTTGTTGATGGGGAGTGAGTTGTTGATGGGGAGTGAGTTGTTGATGGGGAGTGAGTTGTTGATGGAGAGTGAGTTGTTGATGGAGAGTGTGTAGTGGTAACTGAAGTTGTTGATGGGGAATGAGTTGTTGATGGGGAGTGAGTTGTTGATGGGGAATGAGTTGTTGATGGAGAGTGAGTTGTTGATGGGGAGTGAGTTGTTGATGGGGAGTGAGTTGTTGATGGAGAGTGAGTTGTTGATGGGGAGTGGGTTGTTGATGGAGAGTGTGTAGTGGTAATTGAAGTTGTTGATGGTGAGTGAGTTGTTGATGGGGAATGAGTTGTTGATGTGGAGTGTGTAGTGGTAATGTGAGTTGTTGATGGTGAGTGAGTTGTTGATGGGGAATGAGTTGTTGATGGGGAGTGAGTTGTTGATGGGGAGTGAGTTGTTGATGGGGAGTGAGTTGTTGATGGGGAGTGAGTAGTGGTAACTGAAGTTGTTGATGGGGAATGAGTTGTTGATGGTGAGTGAGTTGTTGATGGGGAATGAGTTGTTGATGGGGAGTGAGTAGTGGTAACTGACGTTGATGGGGAATGAGTTGTTGATGGGGAATGAGTTGTTGATGGTGAGTGAGTAGTGGTAATTGAAGTTGTTGATGGGGAGTGAGTTGTTGATGGGGATTGAGTAGTGGTAACTGAAGTTGTTGATGGGGAATGAGTTGTTGATGGGGAGTGAGTTGTTGATGGGGAATGAGTTGTTGATGGAGAGTGAGTTGTTGATGGAGAGTGAGTTGTTGATGGGGAGTGGGTTGTTGATGGAGAGTGTGTAGTGGTAATTGAAGTTGTGGATGGTGAGTGAGTTGTTGATGGGGAATGAGTTGTTGATGGTGAGTGAGTTGTTGATGGGGAATGAGTTGTTGATGGGGAATGAGTTGTTGATGGGGAATGAGTTGTTGATGGGGAATGAGTTGTTGATGGGGAATGAGTTGTTGATGGGGAGTGAGTTGTTGATGGGGAGTGAGTTGTTGATGGGGAGTGAGTTGTGGATGGGGAGTGAGTTGTGGATGGGGAGTGAGTTGAGGATGGGGAGTGAGTTGTGGTAACTGAAGTTGTTGATGGGGAATGAGTTGTTGATGGGGAGTGAGTTGTTGATGGGGAGTGAGTAGTGGTAACTGAAGTTGTTGATGGGGAGTGAGTTGTTGATGGGGAGTGAGTTGTTGATGGGGAGTGAGTTGTTGATGGGGAGTGAGTTGTTGATGGAGAGTGAGTTGTTGATGGGGAGTGGGTTGTTGATGGAGAGTGTGTAGTGGTAATTGAAGTTGTTGATGGTGAGTGAGTTGTTGATGGGGAATGAGTTGTTGATGTGGAGTGTGTAGTGGTAATGTGAGTTGTTGATGGTGAGTGAGTTGTTGATGGTGAGTGAGTTGTTGATGGGGAATGAGTTGTTGATGGGGAGTGAGTTGTTGATGGGGAGTGAGTTGTTGATGGGGAGTGAGTTGTGGATGGGGAGTGAGTTGTGGATGGGGAGTGAGTTGTGGATGGGGAGTGAGTTGTGGATGGGGAGTGAGTTGTGGATGGGGAGTGAGTAGTGGTAACTGAAGTTGTTGATGGGGAATGAGTTGTTGATGGGGAGTGAGTTGTTGATGGGGAGTGAGTTGTTGATGGGGAGTGAGTAGTGGTAACTGAAGTTGTTGATGGTGAGTGAGTTGTTGATGGGGAGTGAGTTGTTGATGGGGAATGAGTTGTTGATGGAGAGTGAGTTGTTGATGGGGAGTGAGTTGTTGATGGAGAGTGAGTTGTTGATGGGGAGTGGGTTGTTGATGGAGAGTGTGTAGTGGTAATTGAAGTTGTTGATGGTGAGTGAGTTGTTGATGGGGAATGAGTTGTTGATGTGGAGTGTGTAGTGGTAATGTGAGTTGTTGATGGTGAGTGAGTTGTTGATGGTGAGTGAGTTGTTGATGGGGAATGAGTTGTTGATGGGGAGTGAGTTGTTGATGGGGAGTGAGTTGTTGATGGGGAGTGAGTTGTTGATGGGATGTGTGTAGTGGTAATTGAAGTTGTTGATGGGGAATGAGTAGTTGATGGGGAATGAGTAGTTGATGGGGAGTGAGTTGTTGATGGGGAGTGTGTAGTTAATGTTGAAGAGTGAGTTGTTGATGGGGAGTGTGTAGTTAATGTTGAAGAGTGAGTTGTTGATGGGGAATGTGTAGTTAACGTTGAAGAGTGAGTTGTTGAAGTAGATGTTGCTAAAAGGGAAAAAAAAGGTCCTTTTAATATGCTGAGATTTGTCAGTTGTGTTTTCATGCCTAAAAATAATATTAGAAGGGGCATTGAAAAGTTGGGGAACTTTAAATTAGGATACCTGCACTTTTCTTATCTGGTATAATTTTCTATTTGTGATGACTCTTTTAAAGTGATCAGTGGTAGTTGCTGTTGAATTTAAGGAGTGCATTCTTACCTTTAGTATCTGTTGTTTATTTCTGTTGTACAATACACATCAGAAAACAGTGATGTATGGATTGGGAAAATGTATCATGCAATATTGTTCAAGAACCTCATTGTATCTCTTTATTAACCCCTTAAAGGGGTACTCCACCCCTAGACATCTTATCCCCTATCCAAAGGATAGGGCATAAGATGTCTGATCGCGGGGTTCCCTCCGCTGGGGACCCCCGTGATCTCTCCTGCAGCCTCCCTGTCATCAGCTGCCCTGAGTGAAGTTCGCTCTGTGCCTGATGACTTACGATACAGGGGCTGGAGGATCCTGATATCACTACCCCCCCCCCCCCCCCCTCAGTGCAAGCCTTTGTGTGGGGGCGTGATGGAGGGCGGAGGTACCCCCATGATCAGACATCATATGCACTATTCTTTGGATATTTTGGATAGGGGATAAGATGTCTAGTGGCGGTGTACTCCTATATGGACCAAGCCCATTTTGGCCTTAAATGGGCACTGTCCTGGTGAGGCCTGGTGGCATCTTGGTATAGTTTTCTTGCTCATGCTATTTATGTTCATCTCACATATCTATAACAGACCTGGCACTATGTGCAGCTATAGATACTTATAGATCTTACCTACTTTTCCTATTTGAGGTGTACTTACCTTCATTGTATTCCATAGCCATATCGTTGAAGTCTATTTTATAACTGCACTTTTTTAAAAATAGAAGGACTCTGGGCAACTTTTTGTAAATTGGTCTTATACATTGGTATTTGATTATAATTTAGTATTTATAAAAAAAAAATTTCCCCCCTCACCTCCAGCCACTGTTGAGCCTGTGTATGGACCAGACTACAGTGATGTTTCTTACTTAACAACATATTGCCCATTGGCAGCAATTGGAGAATGAGTCTTAGTCCAAACACAAGGCAAAATGGGGATGGAAGGTAAGCGGCTGCATGTGGCAAGAACAAAATTCAAATTTTAGGTACATTATAATTTGTTTTAGAATGTTTTATTTTTATTTTCATACCTATTTGGGAGGGGGTATGAAGTTAATTCAAATTGTTCAACTAATAGAGTTATATCGATCCTATGTTTTATATCACAGTAATGTTCGGTGTACTGATAGTGATGTTTACCTTTATAACATACAGTTTATGGGGCTTATCATAGAAATAAGGTCTTGCTGGAAAAAGCTTCCGATGCATATACCAAGCGTATGTCGAAAGAATGTGCTTTTGCTATTTGCCAAGCTGGTATGCATTGGCATACAGTCTTTTTCCATTTTCTTTTTAAGGTATTGGAATGATAAGTCTGCTGTGCTTTCCTTTACAGAGAGATGAATAATATTGTGGGAATGGAAGCCATGGGCCATGTATTTCACTATATGCCCATACAATAGCCTACATCACAGGCTTCTGTCAGAGGTACAGATTGGAGCCAAGCACCTCCAAAGGGAAATATGAGATGATAAAAAAGACTTTAAATGGGCACTGTTAGATGTAAAAACTTTGGAAATGTTGTAAAGCATGCAAAACCAATAGGTTTGTCAATTGCTTTCATCAGAAAATTTTCAGCATTTCATTCTGAAAAAGCCAGACAAAGAACTGATTCCCCCCCCCCCCCCCCTTCCTGGTATGCATTCCAGTCCTGCTGTGTACACTACGTCATGGACCCACTTCATAATTGACAACAAGCTGCTCTGCTCTCAGCTCCATCACTGCCTGTGTTTGCTTGTCTGCTGTGTGAAGAGAAGGGGAGGGGGAGGGGCAGGAACACACTGCAGCTGGGCTCTCACTGACTGTCTGCTCGTGTGAAGAGAAGGGGGAGAGGGGCAGAAACACACTGCAGCTGGTGAGTGTAGAGGATGTATTTGTTTAAAAAGTAAGTGTCACTGCATGTATGTGTATGTTTGTGTGGAGATTATATATATATATATATATATATATATATATATATAGTGTGTGTATATCAGTGAATATATGAAGTGAATGTGTGTGTGTGATACAGAGGGACTACGATCATATGCCTCCAGCTGTTGCAAAACTACAACTCAAAAGGATGTGTGGACATGCTGGGAGCTGTAGTTTTGCGGAGCTGTAGTCACACAGCTTGTGTGTGTGTGTGTGTGTGTGAATAGCATAAAACCATAAAGGAAAGGGTTACTGCTCTCAGAGCAGAGAGAGAGGGAGGGGGAGTGGTTATCACAGAAAGGGACCCGCCCCCTGCCTGTAAATGAAAAGTACTTTCATTTTGCAATCACATCAAGTAAATAAATTGAATTCTAAGAGAAATATTGAGCATAGGCACATAAAGATTATATGTACATGATCAGGATGAGATCCTGAGCAACATATAACATTTTTTTATATATTTTTTGGTGATCTGACAGGTACGCTTTAAGTTTACTTGAGCTGCATTGGTCTAATTGTTTTTTTTATGGTGCGGAATATTATCAAGTTTAACTGTAGGTTATACAATACTTACTTGAAATGCTGGCAGTGGGAGACGAAGCTGTGGAAGTGAATAAGAAGATTGTAAAAACCATATCATTCATGATTCCTTACTTATTTCTTCATTGAAATAATATGTACATGAAATCTTTACATTTAAAGTGGTATTCCGGCTTTATACATCTTATATCCTTTGGATAGGGGATAAGATGTATGATTGCAGGGGTACGGCCGCTGGGGATCCCCGTGATCTCGGTGCAGCCCCCGGCAGAATGCCGGGGGCTGCACCGAGATCGCGGGGATCCCCAGCAGTGGGAATCCCTGCGATCATACATCTTATCCCTTATCCTTTAGATAGGGGATAACATGTATAAAGCCGGAATACCACTTTAAACATATTTGCTGAGTCAGTCAAGGCATGAAATTATTATTATCCTATAGTCTAGTGGTCAAATACAAAAATTTCTGAATACTGTAGTTTTCTCTACTCTTGACTCTTTCTGTTGCCATGTTTACAGACAAGAGTAGAGAACTGTTTTTGTGAAACTTTCCATTGATGTCTATTGGACTTTTGTTTCATCACTTAGGGTTCCTTCTGTTAGGTTCCCATTGTCCGACCAGATTTTTTCACCCCTGACAATAAGCTTAGTTCCAGAATGGCTATCATAGAGTAGTAAGTAGAGATGAGCGAACTTACAGTAAATTCGATTCGTCACGAACTTCTCGGCTCGGCAGTTGATGTCTTTTCCTCATAAATTAGTTCAGCTTTCAGGTGCTCCGGTGGGCTGGAAAAGGTGGATACAGTTCTAGGAGACTCTTTCCTAGGACTGTATCCACATTTTCCAGCCCACCAGAGCACCTGAAGGCTGAATTAATTTACGCAGGATAAGTCATCAACTGCCGAGCTGAGAAGTTTGTGACGAATTGAATTTACTGTAAGTTCGCTCATCTCTAGTAGTAAGGTATACAGAAGTATACAAACCTGAAGTTGCTGTTGGAGTTGGAACGGATGATCTTGTTGTTTCTGGAGTTGACGTTGGCACTGATGTGGTTGACTTACTACTTGGCTCTGGTGTTGTAGATGGTGGCGCAGCTGTAAATAAGACAGAAAACACATGAAGACTATAAGATACAAGATTATAATTACATTCCCCTAAGCTATTTAAAGATGTAAAGTCATGTGACTGCATTGCTGTTGAAGTTGTAGGTTGACTGTGAATGTTTTTACTGTAAGTAGAAACTATACTGCTGTGATTCTATTAAAGGGGTATTCCAGGGAAAAACTTTATATATATATATATATATATATATATATATATATATATATATATATATATATATATATAAACTGGCTCCAGAAAGTTAAACAGATTTGTAAATTACTTCTATTAAAAAATCTTAATCCTTTCAGTACTTATGAGCTTCTGAAGTTAAGGTTGTTCTTTTCTGTCTAAGTACTCTCTGATGACACCTGTCTCGGGAAACGCCCATTTTAGAAGAGATTTGCTATGGGGATTTGCTTCTAAACTGGGCGTTTCCCAAGACACGTGTCATCAGAGAGCACTTAGACAGAAAAGAACAACCTTAACTTCAGAAGCTCATAAGTACTGAAAGGATTAAGATTTTTTAATAGAAGTAATTTACAAATCTGTTGAACTTTCTGGAGCCAGTTGATATAAATAAAAAGGTTTTTTCCTGGATAACTCCTTTAACTAAAAAAAAAACTCAAAAGTCAGAAAAAACTATATAAATTGTTTTGTAATTATTTTTAGGTCCCTTTCTGTAGGATATAATTTGTAGTTAAAAACCCTTTAAAACATTATCCTATTGCTGTAGAAAATGTAAAAAATAAAATAAAATTACATGTAAATTTGAGTGGTTATGATACTTTCTACATATACTCAACAAGTGACCTGGTGCTGGGATGCTCTGGAATGTGCTGGAATAGCCATTGTGCTTTAGAGAATTTTCTTTAACCTTTGTTTATGGACACTCCAAAAGATGCTAATCAGATTAGCAAAAGGGTGTTTATGGCACTTAAAGGGGTACTCCTCTGGAAAACATTTTTTTAAATCAGCTGGTGCCAGGAAGTTAAACAGATTTGTAAATTACTTCTATTTTAAAATCTTAATCCTTCCAGTACTTATCAGCTGCATTATGTTGCACAGGACGTTCTTTCCTTTTTGAATTTCCTTTCTGCCCGACCACGGTGCTGTTTGCTGACACCTCTTTCCATTTTAGGAGCTGTCCAGAGCAGGAGAGGTTTGCTATGGGGATTTGCTCCTACTCTGGACAGTTCCTAAAATGAACAGCAGTGTCAGCAGAGAGCACTGTGTTCAGACAGAAAAGAAATTCAAAGCGAAAAGAACTTCCTGTGCCACATATAGCAGCAGATAAGTACTGGAAGGATTAAGATTTTTTAATATTAGTAATTTACAAATCTGTTTAACTTTCTGGCACAAGTTGATTTAAAAAAAATATTTTCCAGAGGAGTACCCCTTTAATGATGTACTGCTCCTCACCCGCCCATAGGCTGATCAACCAAGGGAAGCTGTGATGAGGCCATTTCCCAACATAGTTATTTATGGATTATTATGAAGAATATGTAAACTGTTCCTTCTTAAAAACTTTATGAAATAATATTTAACATTTTAAGACATTTGTACTTTAACTTTAAATCCCCCTTTCCAATTTCCCAGCCTATATTGGGAGTAAATTTATTGAATTAAATTAAATCCCCTGAATTAAGAAAGTACAACTTACTACATGGTACACAAGACTTTTTGGCTGGATCATAGTACTTTTCTGGGCCACACTGGTAGCATCCTGTGTTAAAAATAAATCAATAAATCAATATTTTAGAATTCCAATCATTTTTCATTACATTATTCCATAATTTGTGATGGCTGTAAATGATATATAATTCATAATACATTACTACATAGGTTATACATATACTGTATAGTACATATAACGTCTAATGAATCTAAATGGAACTATCATTTTTAGAATGATTTCTGAATGTTCTATGTTACTATGACTCCATTTATATGCTCTGTTATTTGTGGAGGAGACCCTCAAACTGGGTTTCTGTCACACATCTCAAATGAGAGACTCTGATGGCTCCTATATGCATTAGAGGTTGGATTAAAGGGGTACCCCGGTGAAAAACTTTTTTTTTTTTTTTTTTAAATCAACTGGTGCCAGAAAGTTAAACAGATGTGAAAATTACTTCTATTAAAAAAAATCTTAATCCTTCCTGTACTTATTAGCTGCTGAATACTACAGCGGAAATTCTTTTCTTTTTGAAACACAGAGCTGTCTGCTGACATCACGAGCACAGTGCTCTCTGCTGACATCACGAGCACAGTGCTCTCTGCTGACATCTCTGTCCATTTTAGGAACTGTCCAGAACAGCATATGCTTGCTATGGGGATTTCCTTTTACCCTGAACAGGTCCTAAAATGGACAGAGATGTCAGCAGAGAGCACTGTGCTTGTGATGTCAGCAGAGAGCACTGTGCTCGTGATGTCAGCAGAGAGCACTGTGCTCGTGATGTCAGCAGACAGCTCTGTGTTTCAAACAGAAAAGAATTTCCACTGCAGTATTCAGCAGCTAATAAGTACAGGAAGGATTAAGATTTTTTAATAGAAGTAATTTACAAATCTGTTTAACTTTCTGGCACCAGTTGATTTAAAAGAAAAAGAAAAGAAAAAAGTTTTTCACCGGCGTACCCCTTTAACCCCCTAGTTTGGGCTGCTGTCTAATCTGCTGTAAAAACACATGATGCTTGGACAGTCTGAGAATACAAGATGAACAGCTGTTGGCTAAACAAGCATTTGGTTGACAACTGTTAAGCCATGTTCACACGTCTGGAATCTCTTCTGGCGGAGATTCCGCTGCAGCAGAGTCCCGTTAATTTGAATGGGATTCTGCTGCGCTGTGCACACGTCCGGAATTTCCGTGCCAGATGTTTCCGCCATGGAAATTCCGAATTCCATGTCCACAGAAAGAATGAACATGTTCATTCTTTCTGCACACACTGCACGGAACGCATAGCCGTCTAAGAGAGTGCGGTCCTAGCACCGGCATGTTTATGCTGGGGCCGCAGTTTGCAGAATGTCCACACAGAGATTCTCCATAGTGTGTGAACGCAGCCTCACAGGAAACATTTGCAATATTGGGTCACTATTTTAGTGGAGATTTGGTTGCATATGCATGAATCGCAGTGTTGTCACTCATAGGTTTCTATAATGAACATTATTTATTTATTCATTTATTTTTAGGGGCCATAACCCTCCTTCCATTGGAAACAGGATGTGGTGTTAGTTGCTGGATGCCAACCAGTCTTATTTCTTCAAAAAATATATATAAATCTAAAAACAATCAGTTATAATATGTCAAGAGGATATCCAGAATAGAAAAACAGAGAATTCCCCCCCCCCCCCCCGAAAACTGTCCCACACCTGTCCTTAGGTTGTGTGTGGCAATACAACTTGGCTCCATTCACTTTAATGGAAATGAGCTGCAATACCACATATATCCTGAAGACAGGCGTGGTGCTGTTTTCTGAAGAAATTGGTTTGGTTTTGCTGAACAGATCTGGCTCGACAGATCTGTTTGTTCTTAACTTATCTCTAAATTCAATATATGCACTATATCAGTGGTCTTCAACTGGCAGACCTCCAGATGTTGCAAAACTACAACTCCCAGCATGCCCGGACAGCCGTTGGCTGTCCGGGCATGCTGGGAGTTGTAGTTTTGCAACATCTGGATGTCCGCAGGTTGAAGACCACTGCAGTATATAACTGATTGTTGTAAAAAGGATGTTTTTGGAGTGTCCTGATAGCAGGTCATGATATTGTGTTCAACTGGTTTCATGAAAAATTGTCATCCTTAAAGGGGTATTCCAGGCAAAACCTTTTTCTTATATATATATCAACTGGCTCCGGAAAGTTAAACAGATTTGTAAATTACTTCTATTAAAAAATCTTAATCCTTCCAATAGTTATTAGCTTCTGAAGTTTTCTGTCTAACTGCTCAATGATGATGTCACGTCCCGGGAGCTGTGCATGATGGGAGAATATCCCCATAGGAACTGCACAGCTCCCGGGACGTGAGTCATCAGAGAGCAGCTAGACACAAAACAACAACTCAACTTCAGAAGCTAATAACTATTGGAAGGATTAAGATTTTTTTATAGAAGTAATTTACAAATCTGTTTACTTTCCAGAGCCAGTTGAGATATATATATATATATATATATATATATATATATATATATATATATATATATATATATTAAAAAAAAGTTTGGGCCTGGAATGCCCCTTTAACTGCACTATAAGAAAGGTAAGGGTGGACACATCTGTAAGTATCCAATGAGCACTGTAAAAAAAAAAATCGAAATAATGAATGAAGTAATGGCATTTAACCTACTAAAAGACGCTTTAATTTAGCCAACTTTCCCACTATTTGGATACATTACCTTCACTGTTTTGATGAGGATAATTATGAGGAGCATATGGACACTGGCAAGGCTGGTAGTGCCATGTACAAGTTATATTTGGATTCATTTCAATGTTGTTCCCATTGCTAACATGTGTGTTTTCATAATCGCAGTAAACAGCTAAAGAAGAAGTAGAAACTTAGATCAGTACACATAACAAAAATTGAAAAAATACCAACCAGGTTAATTAAATAGTATTTTATTAACTTTCATTACCTTTACTAACATTACTAACCTTTACTACTTTTAGTATGGTCTTTATTAATATACAGTACTTATTACTAGATGACGCTATTTAATACATATGGCACTGGTTTTAATGGCCCTTTAGTTGGTGTATGTAAAAGCATGAGGCAGATATCTATCTATCTAATGTTATAGTTATCTGTTTCCATATAGTTATTTGTTTTCTTTCAAAACTACCGTATTTTTCGCCGTATAAGACGCACTTTTTCTTCCCCAAAAGTTGGTGAGTCTTATATGGCAAATACACATTAAAACCTAAAACCGGCGGTCCCTGTGGCCATCAACGGCCGGGACCCGCGGCTAATACAGGACATCACCGATCGCGGTGATGCCCTGTATTAACCCTTCAGACGCGGTGATCAAAGCTGACCGCCACGTCTGAAGCGAAAGTGACGCTAACCCGGCTGCTCAGTCGGGCTGTTCGAAACCGCCGCGGTGAAATCGTGGCGTCCCAAACAGCTTACAGGACACCGGGAGGGACCATACCTGCCTCCTCGGTGTCTGCTCCGTGCGGGATCCCCTGCATGGCCGGCGCTCTCCTTCTTCGTCATCACGTCGTCGCGCACGTCGTCCCGTCATCCAATGCGTAGCGACGTGATGGAGGCGACAGAGAGCAAGGATACCGGGCAGCAGAGATGTTCCGGAGCGACAGGGACACCCCGGGGATGCGGCGACATCGATAGAGGGCGACATCCAGGGCAGCGGTGACGGGTCCGGAGCGGCGGGGACACGTGAGTATTACCTCCTATACCAGTGGTCTTCAACCTGCGGACCTCCAGATGTTGCAAAGCTACAACTCCCAGCATGCCCGGACAGCCAACGGCTGTTCGGTCATGCTGGGAGTTGCAGTTTTGCAACATCTGAAGGTCCGCAGGTTGAAGATCACTGTCCTATACTGTATTGTATTTGGTTCAGTATCTTCATTTTCTAGATTTTTATGCTTTAAATTTGGGTGTGTCTTATATGACGGAGCGTCTTATATGACGAAAAATACGGTACTTTTTTTTTTTTTGATGGCCTTTGTATTTTTTTTCCAGATTTTGCTTTCCTATGTTGATGATTGACTGCTTATGGGCCCATTCACACTATGGAGTTTTCTAGAGAAGAAATCCCACTGGGAAATGTTGGTGTAGTAGCCATTATTTTCAAATTCAAGACTTTGCTGTCCACATGTCCACCATCAATGGTGAGAAGGATTGTCCGCACGGTCCAAGTGCCAATTGATTTAGGTGGCACCAGCTGCAGACAGAATTTCTGCCTTATAGTATCTCCAGAAGGAGATTTGGTTGTGCGAAATAGGCCCATACACTAAGAATTCCCCACTTATGCTACAATACAAGATTCCTAGCAATTAATGCATTGTGTTTTCACATAGAAATAAACAATAAAGACATACAAAAGTCTTAAAGGAGAACTCCAGAACATAAAAATTGTCCCCCATAGTGCCGGCAGTAAAAAAAATAAATAAATGTACATACCATACCTTCCTCTGCTCCCCTGGGGCCTCCGGTAACCAGCTCCGGTCGCGGCCGCGATCCACTTCCTGGTTGCCGGTGGTCGGATGAATCATACTGTGCTCAGCCAATCACCAGCCGCAGCGAAGTCTGACTCGGCCGGCGATAGGCTGAGCGGCAGTGTGACGTTTTCGGCCCCTGTCGCAGGTGCCGGTGTAGTGAAGAATTTAGTGTCCTGAAGCGTTTTCACACTGCCGCTCAGCCTATCGCCGGCCGAGTTGGACTTCGCTGCGGCTGGTGATTGGCTGAGCGCAGTATGATTCATCCGACCACTGGCAACCAGGAAGTGGATCGCGGCGGAGACCAGAGCCGGTTACCGGAGCCCCGGGGAAGCGGAGGAAGGTATGTACATCTTTATTTTTTTACTACCTACAGTATGGGCGACAATTTTTATATTCCGGAGTTCTCCTTTAACAGCTTGACTACAGATAATCATAAACCTACGGCAAAAATCTGGTTTCCTCCAGTCAACACAAATCCCGGCAGCGAGGCATGCTGTAGCGTAGGCTTGGACGGCCTGACACAGGCATTCACAGTCTCCTCCCGTGTCACATGCACAGGCATCACTCAAACAAGCTTCATAGTATTTTTCATAATTAACCTGAAAGACAAAATATAGTTTTACGGTTTCCCCCTCCAAGATGTCAAAAATACACTGGGAAAAAAAAAGAGACTATACAACTATTGCCACCATTATTTTACATTACCAGTTTATTGCAAGCTTTAAAAGGGGTAGACTGAAGAATCTGACAACTCTTTTCTCCCCAGGTCTTTCGTTGTGGATTTTGTCCACAGGAATCCACAGCAGCATTGACATCCATGCATGTTGGTCTATCTTTCCATGAGTTAATGAATTCCAGTTGAGTGGAAGCCACATATTTGCTCCTTGTTTCAAAGTCATCCATCATGTTTCCATTATAGTTTCCACAAAGTCCACACACTGACTCCTGGAGGAGAGGAAATTGCACAATGCCACATGTAAAAACTATAAAATATACAACAGCATTAACAGTTTATTTCTATTAAAAGAACTTAACAAAGCTAGCGATTTGGACATATAGCGGGAGATTTATCAAAACCATGTGCAGAGGAAAAGTTGACCAGTTATCCATAGCAGCCAATCAGATCGCTTCTCTCATTTTTAAAGAGGGCTGTGAAAAATGAAAGAAGCGATCTGATTGGTTGCTATGGGCAACTGGTCAATTTTCCCTCGGCACAGGTTTTGATAAATCTCCCACATAAAGTTAATGGGCCCAGATTTATCAAACTTTATGAGAGAAAAAATGTAGTTATTTTCCAACAGCAACCGATCACAGCTCCGCTAACAAGCTGTGGTAAAGTGAAAGCTGAACTGTGATTGGCTGCTGTGGGAAAATCCCTCCATTTTTACTTTCACAGAGTTTGATAAATCTGGGCCATGGTGTTTAAACAAAAGTCTTGATAAAGAGGAAGGCAGAACCCACTACCACTCAGATGCCAATAGTCCCATATTAGGCCAGGTTCACACTACAGAGAAATGTTGGGCGGACATTCCATGAATAGCAATGCATTAATGTGCGGATGAATGGGATCATTCTCTTGGTGAAGTCTGGAAAGGACATTTCTACAGCAGAACATTCCAGTGTGCACTGTACAGCACAATCCCATTGTAGACTATGGAGGCTTCACCACCAGAATTTCTGTGTGGAATTTCTCCTCTTGAAAATTCTGTAGTGTGAATGTAGCTTTAGGAGGAAAATCGCTTTACTAATCTAAATCAGAAAAATGCCCTGGATCAGCCTCCCATCCTCAGAAATCTAACTCATGATATTATATTATTCAACGAAAGACATCCATGCCCCGCTGAACCTACTCAATGAATCAGCCATCAAAAGATTGTTTGCAAAGAGTTCCTTAGTGTTAATGCTCTAACAGTGATAAATTCCAATCTTTCATGACCGTAAAACCTTCTTTTCCACAGATGTAGATGGGGCACCCTTGTCATAGATCATTGAGGCCTCTATCAGTAGTATGCGTTTTCTAGGCAATTTTCTAAGAAAAGGATTCTTCTTCCAAAATGACTTCTTAGAAATGCAATTCTAAGTATACACGTGGGGAGGTTAGTGGTAGTGGCACAATTCGTTATCCTACGGAATAAATTAACTACTGTAGGATGAAGTATACTTTGAGAAGGGTCATTAATTCTCATTATCAGAGTTATACCTGGGTAGTGTTTATATAGGTAAGTAAATGTCCATCTTTATCTTCTGGTTAAAAATTCTGTAGCATGTGTAATGCATTTACTTTTTCAACAACCAGTTTATTTTTTCTAAGGGCCCATTTACACCGATCTCAGTGATTGGTATTACTTTACAGGGCCTTCAGATTAATTATTATCAGCCGCACAAGGTGATGCGCCACCCATAATTATGATTTTATTAACCTCACAGAAGATTTGTTGTTCTTTGGATGATCGATTGGGAATGAGCATTACTAGCAGGGGTCAAGTCCTGGAAAAAAAAAAGTGTGGGAACTCACCCAAGATGTCCACTCAAGGGCTGGTCCTGCAGGACTCCTGCTAGTAGGAACAGTGTTCCTGCTGTGGAAAAAGTGCAGGAACTCTGTTCCCGTGCGTACCTGCAGGCCTTGAGCCCTGTTTACTAGGAAAGCTAATTTTCCCAATAATTGGCCAATGTAACAGACCCTGTAAAGAAATATGTTTTTGTGAACAAATGTTCTAATAATATGAAGCTAGGTCACTCTTGGGCCTTAGAATAGACCACCTGCTTCCTTATGGCTTGGAGAATCTATGCCAAAGACATGTAAAATCATGGCACATTTTGAAAATGAAAGATGCTTACATGGACTACAAATATATCAGTATAGCTATAATAGAAAAGAAAAATTACTACATCACAAATGACCCGTTATAAACTAAGCTGACAACAACTTAGCCATTTTCTATACATTTTATACCTAAGCCAATGAGGAAACCTAACTTGCAAATACTCGCTTACCTTGCCGAGCTTCAAGATCTTGATAAACAAATTCATATTCTTGTTCCAGAGGAGTGAGATGTAGAACTTATCAGGGATAGTGATATCGAACATGATGTAGAGGCTGTTGTTGTGTACTGCAATATCCACATCGGGGGTATCTTGAGAGATGGTGTACTTTTCATCAGACAGCTTCAGCTCTGTGTCCTGTGCCATTAAACAGTCAAGTTAGCTGGACTTTACTGGTGTAACATCTGCCAATATTATTATGTAATGCTAGAAGTAACGTTTTACTACTAATGCTTTATTGTTGGTATCCTTACCCCAATGGTGACTTCAATAGACCTAGAGCAGGTTGCGCCAGTGGTTCCACAGATCACATTTTCTGTAACTATCTTAAATGAAGACAATGATGTGTTCAATCCACATCCATCCTAATTGGAAGAAAGGTACATATTAGTTATTTCATATGTGTGTGTGATGTTAAAGTGGTACTATGATTATAAAAAACTTGTCGCAGGGACTTGTCAAAAGTTGGGATTGGCCTGGGTCTCAGTGCTGATACCTCCACCAATCGTGGGATATAGCCAGGATGAAGCGCCTGACAGTAACACCCTTTACTTCCAGCACAGCCTGTGTGATTGTAGGTGATAGCTCCATTAACTATAAACACTAAGGGTACGGTCCCACTTTGTGCTTAAAATACGCTGCATATTCTCTGATCAGCATACACACAGGGCTACCCTGCGGCAGCCCTTTGTTCATTGTTCCCCTTGTGTGACTGTGACCCACAGCCCATCCCCCTAGCCACAATAAACACACAGGACAGCCGCCGGGTAGCCCTGTGTGTATGCTCAACAGAGAATTTGCTGCGTATTTGCCGCTGTGCTGCACATTTTGTGGGACCATAGCGCTACGTGGGACTATACCCTCATACATCTCTTAAAAATACTGTACATGTCCTATCTTCAACTTAAATAACACCTTTTCAGTATATATAGCAGCGTTCTCCAACCAGTGGAGCTCCCAACAGCTGGAGAGTTACAGAATACATCTATATTCAATATCTTTATTACTGTTGGATTTGTATAATATGTTTTTGTATAAGTGTGGTACTGTATAATTTACTAGTTTGCTGTATGAACGCTAGAAACAGTATGATGATCTTACAGTGACCAAGGTATATTCACAGTTCCCATCAAACAAGTATTGTTGTCCATCAAATGTCTTGATGTGGCTCTCCCCAAACATCATACAGGTGGATGCGCAGTTTGGGGTCTCCTCACATTCCCAGTGACCTCCACTACAGGTGCTGTAAAATGGAATTTTGACCAGCAATGAGCTTATCGTTCTTTGACCTAATGTTAGATTACAATTCTTAGCCAACTATTGGTTGATATAGTCTTTCTTACCAGCTCTGACATTCTCCATACATGGATTCTCCACTTCTGTAAATGATGCCACCATATTCACAGGAACATTCACTCTCTGCTACACAGCTGCCATCAAGATCTTCATAAGTACCAGCTGGACAAACACAACCAGCCTCACACTTGGTAGGTATCTGTAAATACAAGCAGATAATTATCTATCTATCCATCTCGCCCCAGTTCTGCTCTGCTGATGCCCATTTCGTACCCAGCACATCAGATGTCCAAAACGCGCCCCCTCCATTCATCTCTATAGGAGAGGTGGAGACACACAAACACTGTGTCTACCCCTCTCTCATAGAGATGAATGGAGGAGGCATGTTTCGACAAGCTGATGTGCTGGGTGCGAAACTTAATTTCCTTCGTTCGGACCCCCCGTGATCAGGGGATACATTTTGTTTTTCTTCTTTAATTTCCCATTCCCACAAGTGGCTGCCTGAGATTAGAAAAAATAAAATAGCGGCAATTCTAGAACCCATGGAGTGGCACTCTTTCTAGAAAAATTACATTGATTTATTCTTCTACATCTGGCTAGCCTTCTATTTTTCATTGCTTATAAGAAGCATGGATGGTCTGCAAGGTGGTACAGCTGGTTTTTTTTTTGTTTTGTTTTTGTTTTAATGAATATTTCTCCTATCAGGGTTTTATTTTTTTTTTTTTTTTTTAAAACACCTTTCTTTGTTGTTAGACTGGAAGAAAATATGCAGTACAGTATTGAGAGGACACATACACAGCGAATACCAGTAGCCAGAAGCTGACATGTCGGTGCACAAGCTGCTCCAAACTTATCAGAAAGGGATCCACAAGTCTTCATCACTTTAGGAGCCTCGCAGGTTTCTACAAAAAGAAAAGACCAAGCACCAATAAGAGGAAAGCATAATATATATATATATATATATATAAATAAAATAACATATATATAATATATAAAACACTGTAATAAGAAGCTCTCATTACCACTAAAAGCAACTGGTTTTCCTATGCAGTTGAGCCTTCCACTGGCACAATAACTGAAAAATAAGCAGAACAGTATAACCATATTAACACACCAACTTTTATGCCACACTGTTTATACATTAAAATGCTAATATTTGCTGAATAATGTTCTAAAATAACTCTACAACTGTGTTATTGTTTACCAGGCATGACTCCCTACTTATAGTAGCAGCTTTATCTAGTATTACAATTTGCTGCAGATTTATCCAGTTCAATATAATTGGACTAAGCTTCAAAACCAGACACAGCTGGTACTAAAAGTATTGAGCCATACTTTGAAAAAGTGGTTCCTGTACAGTGTTACTGTCATTCAAGTAAACTTTTGACATATTACATAGACATGTCAAAAGTTTAGATCAGTTGGGGTCTCAGTGCTAAGTGTAAGGAACCGAAGGGTTAACGAGAGCTTTTGTTTGGTCTTGTTGCTTTGGTTACGCCTGTCTGCCGAGACTGGTCAGCTGACCTTGATGTGAGCACCCGGTCTGGACCTATTTTAGCTGGCAGTCTACTCCCAGTCTTTGCCTGCTAAAGAGCTCAGTTTGTACTCCTAGCTAGCTTTATACTGTTTCTGTTATATCTGGCATTTTGACCCTTTGATAAATCTCCCCCAGAGAGTGGAGTCAAAGGATTTAGACTGGTTTTTCCTGTCTAAATTTGTTGCACAGAAAGTCGCAGTCTAAATATGTGCGACTTTTCTGTGACTTTTGCTTTAGAGGATTTTTAGAACATGATGCATTCTAGTCTATTTTAGACAAAAAAATGCATTGGTGCTGAATTTATCTAAAGCGACTTTTCAACAACAAGTCGCATAGGATGAAAGTACGCCGAAATATCAGACCATACTGGAGCAGGTTTAAATACAGTCTAAAGCATAGATCCAGAAGTCTGTGCGCAGAATTTATCAAGAGCAGTGTGCCTTTTGATAAATTAGGTGCACAATAGACCAGCCTAACCCTCTGTAGTTTGGTCTATATTGATGCAGGACATAGACAACTTTGATAAACATCCCCCTCTGACTCTTCTTCTGACATTTGCGTTTTTGTACTTCAACAACTCCTGGTTTTTGATGCAGATAGTGGACTTTGACTTATTGTGTGTGTGTGTTTGTTAGTTTTGCTTCAGTTAGTCTGTCTGCTCCCTACTGTACCATGACCTGTGTCTGTATTATTGTATTTTTATTATTTTGACAGTTTACCCCCCTCACTTGTCTAGGGAGGGACTGTCACCGTGGTTACGGACCCGTCGCTTAGGGTGGGTATGTAAGTAGGCAGGGATAGGGGAGTGGGCGAGAATAGTATGCACTCCTTCCCTGCCCTTACGTGACACTAAGACTCCCTCCAGCGGTTAGAAATAGCCTGGTAAAGTAGATGGCAGCCGGCTTCACTCCCCAGGTCAACAATTAGTCCTGAAGCTCCAATTGATTTCAATGAAAGCTCCAAAGTGGGACCATGTAGAAAGAAGTGACATATCACTTTTGTTTTCCTGTGCCGTTCACTATCTCGGATTGAAACCAATGGGAGCTATTTAAGTAATAACCACAAGGTCAGTGCCTATGTGAACAATACTAAATGTAAAATCTTACAGCAGTTCTAAATTATTTTCAATATTACAGCTAAAAGCAATAACCCCTTACCATGTAAGGCCATTGTAGAGCGTTTGCTGGTTTGGCATTATGATAGTGTTTGCATCCAAATAGCAGGGACACTGTGATTTTGGAACACATTGCTGTTTGTTATCCAGGTAAGAACCCAAAGGACAATTACAACCTTCAATTGGGATGTCATTAGGATAGCATTCCAAATCCATATTAGAGAGAGACAGACAGGTGCGACCACAAGTGGTAGTGTCATAACTGAAGGTCTGGTTACCGGTGCACTCAATAGCTAGAGAATAAGAAGTGGATTCATTTTAGTTGAGATGTTAAAATTCTACTTTTATGTAACTAGATGTGCTAGATGGCACTGTTATATATGTTCTGTGTATTTTCAGGCAAGAGTAAAGAACAGTACTAATAAAATTGTTTGTAATATATTAAGTTAGTAACATACTAATTGGGTAATACAATTGACTTATACAGGTGTATATTTGCCTTAGGCATCTGCATTGCAAATTCTGTATCTCTGTTTCTTTATAGGAACTGTGGTGGATCTGGATTTATAGGAACATGATGGACACCAACAGCACCTGATGGCCCATATAATGGAGTCCATTGGGTTATGTCATGATGTTCATAATGCTTTCTTTGCATAAGACGTGACAGAATCATTTATGGAGTCTCCTGTTGGAACCCAGATTTGGTAAACGCAGGCTTAACAAATGTTGAGACTAAAATTAAACGCTTCAGGTTTATGGTAGTGGAAATTTCTTCATATTCATAGCAAATTATAATCCATATTGGAGAACAAGATATTTCTAGGAAACACTGTCATTGTCCAGTTGGCAGGGAAACTTTCTGCAGAGACCCCATGCTTGGCCTATTATAATCAATGACCAACCACAAGGACTGCAGAGAAAGCAAAGCACACATAGCTAGCAACTTAGCATATTTTAAGATACCACGCTACACTTTTTATTCATCATACCAATTTTTTTTAACACTAATATTATAAGTTTCTCAAAATAAGTGTATGTATGGTACGTCTGAAGATTGGTACCAGCAGTAGGTTTACACCTTGCTTTCCTAGTCTTCAAATTCACTCATTAATCTTAAAAAGGATCTTATCAGAACAACCACTATTTATGTGACCTATTCAATGTCAAGGAGCTGATATTTTACGGTTATTGTAAATGCCTCTACTGACACTCAACATAATGTTACTTTCTTGTTTCATAATCTATTATTTCAATGCAGTTTCTGACCGTAAAAGGGTACTTCGCACCTAGAAATGTTATTCCCTATTGAAAGGATAGGGGATAACATGTCTGATCGCGGGGGTTCGACCGCTGGGACACCCTGCGATCTCTGAGCTGGCGCTACGGTGTTCATGAACATGGATGCCTGGAGCTTCCGTGTTTGTGACGTCCCACCACGCCCCTTCCATTCATGTCTATGGGAAGGGGCGTGACGGCTGTGTACTAGCAGTAATGCTCCCTCTCATAGACCCAAATGGAAGGGGCATGGCGTGACCTCACAAACACGGAAGCCCAAGGCCTCTGTGGTCAGAACACTGCAGTGATGGTCCACCCGCTATCAGATAGGGGATAACATGTCTAGGGGCTGAGTACTCCTTTAAAAGCCTTTACTTTATTAATGTAATGATGAATCATCTACTCACTGCAGTTGGTGAAGGTCCTCCAGTCCTTTAGAATGATTCCTTTGGCGGCACAGGCCCGGGCATAGGATCCCAAAGCAGAGCAGATAAAGTTAACAGTTTCTTGGTAATTGCAAGCCTCATAGATGCATCTCTAAAAGGAAGAAAAGGCTTTACATACTATAATCCAAAAATCATGTGACTTCATTTAATTTATTTCTTCCCATTGTGATTCCTAATGCCAACCAACTGTGTATGGTAAACACAGTGTACAGTGAAGTGTTTAAGTGCATTCATTATTAAGCTAAGTTGGAAAAAAGAAAAAGCAAAATTAAAATATCTGACATTTTTGCATACTGCCTTATGATTAGTTTCACACCCCCTGGCCCCTAATAGGGCTCATGAGTTGCCACCATCATATCCTTGGCAGCCAGGATATAAGTACTATTAGGCTATGTTCATACGGGCAAATAATGTGCAGAATGTCCGCGCAAAAAACAGGTGTGGACATTCCACACATCTAATGGGCACTAGGACTATTCTTTCTGTGGATGCCCGAACCTAAATTTCCGCATGTGAACAGTGTAGCAGAATCCCATTGAAATCAGCTGGTGCGGAATGTCCATGCGGAATATTCATGCGGAATTCCGCACGGACATTCTGCAATGTGAACATAGTCTTAATGTGAATACGTTACTAGCTTTCTTCTCATAATGGGTGACATACTGGAGTTTCCCAGTGATCGTCTCTAATCTCTAACCAGTGTTCACATAGTTCTATCGGTGACATCGACCAACAACCACAACCTCAATTTTTTGTCTGCTGCATAGCAAGAAGTGCAGCTGAACTGTATTCTTGGCTATTTTATGTTAGGATAGGCAAAAAAAAAAAAAAAAAACAACCAAACAAATTCAGACCACAGAACAAGGGGGTACATCTCATGCTCTGTATAATCTTTTAATCAGAATTCAGTCTATGCTGGTTTTGCATTGTATCTTACCTTGTAGTAGGGGTCTGGATCCACCAAAGAATGGCATGTTTGAAATGGACTTTCATGGTTGACCAAGGCAGTACAATGGGCCTGTGCATATAATTCTAATGAACAAAAGAATACATTTATTACATATGACTACACCCTTATGGGATGTACAAGGGGAGAGTAGTCCACGAATCGTGGAAAACATGGAATCTAGTGAAGGCAGCAGCATCCTGGAGATACAGACCTCAGCATGTATTACAACCA
This sequence comes from Hyla sarda, assembly GCF_029499605.1. NCBI lineage: Eukaryota > Metazoa > Chordata > Amphibia > Anura > Hylidae > Hyla > Hyla sarda. The sequence goes on along the minus strand of NC_079194.1, from coordinate 250,224,285 downwards.
TGAGAATAATCTGAACCTAGGAGCAGGTTGCAAACTGTATATTGGATAATTATATGTCTACATATTGTGTATGTTCTTGGCTATTTATTTGTAGAAAATACATTTATAAAGGGTATCTGATCTGACGGGGTTCAGATTCACTTAGGACCTACCATTAGATATACTCATTGAGCAGGGGTTAACATCCATATTCTGGGCAGGTTTGCAGTTTGCAGCTGCCCTCCATGAGTCAACAAATACCATCACTGTTCCCTCCACAATTCCAGAACTGGACAGGAAGTCATCCTTCGTTTCACCATTAAAGTTGCCACATAGACCTATTTATTAGAGAAATAAAATAAAAAATTTCAGCCATACTAGATAAGAATAATAATGGTGATTTCCTAATTCTAGGGATTCACACATCAGCTTTTAATAAAGTGGTCATAGCATTTGGCTGATTCATTAGGATGCTACGGCCTGTCCCGTAATCTACACCAGATCCTAGCTAGAGTAGATTTCAGCTACAATATAATATATCTTGCTGGCATATATTGTAATAAATTAGGCGCGGGGTTAGGCTATGCCCCTTTTATACCAGGCCATGCTCCTAATTTTTAAAACAGGGGGAACATGACATTTTTAAAACAAGGGGAACATGACAGGGGAATTATAGCAACATAGTTCATAAGGTTGAAAAAAGAATCAGAGTCCATCAAGTTCAACCTATACCCCTAATGAGTTCATCATGAGTTGATCCAGAGGAAGGCAAAAAACCCTCATACTAGAGGTAAAAATTCCTTTCTGACTCCAAATATAGCATCAGAATAAATCCCTGGATCAACGTTCTGTCCCTATAGATCTAGAATCCATAACCTGTAATGTTATTATTCCCCAAAAATTAGGGCTGCAGCTAACGATTATTTTAATAATCGATTAGTTGTCTATTATTTTATCGATTAATCGGAAAAAAAATTCAAAATTCCCCAAAAAAAGGGGTTCAGTTGATTCTACTTCAACAATTATGTACAATGGCCATATTAAAAGTTTCTAGCATGTGATGTGACCAAACAGCAGCAACTTTTTATTATTTATTTTTTTAACATTTACGCCGGTTGCTGTCATTATTAATGATCCTGTACAGAAACCAGCGTAAATTTCATACTGCCGCTTGGGAACTGTCTGAACTATTAAAATAAAATGTTAATGATTCACTAATATTTTAATAGTCCAGACAGTTACCCATGCGGCAGTACAAATATGTAAAAAAAAAAAAAAAAAAAATGTTACTTTTTTTGTATAGCACTCCTATACACATGGGGGTATGTGCAGACTTCAGAGCATTTCCCCCGACCCATGTCTGGAGTACAGACTCTGTAGTACTACAAATACTAGGGTGCAAATGCTCTGCACAGACCCCCATGTGTATATCAGTATATATGTACTACATGCACACCGCTATACCCATGATGGTATGTGCAAAGCATTGCTCCCATGTGTCTGTAGTACAGTGCACACCGCTATACCCATGAGGGTATGTGCAAAGCATTGCACCCTTGTGTCTGTAGTACAGACACTAGGATGCAATGCTCTGCACATACCCCCATGGGTAAAGCGGTGTGCACTGTACTACAGACACAAGTGTGCAATGCTCTGCATATACTGCTATACACATAGGGGTATATGCAGAGCATTGCACCCTTGTGTCTGTAGTACAGACTAGGGTACAATGCTCTGCACATACCCCCACCTGTATAGGAATGTACACACACTGCTATACACATGGGGGATATGTGCAGGCTGCAGAGCATTGCACCCTAAGGTCTGTAAAAGACACTAGGGTGCAATACTCTGTCTGCAGTCTGCTCTGCACATACCCCCAATGTATATAGCTGTCACGAACCGGCAGGACTGGTAGTGGATCCTCTAGACCAGAGAGGCGATGGCACGGGCCGTACCAGTGGAACGGAGTCTAAGGGACTACTGGTCTTCACGGGATGGACTTGCTGCGGCAGGTAGCCCCCAGGTTGTTCCCCCAATAGCGGCTCGACCTCTCTGGCAGCTGATATGACGAAGTACACAGGGAACAGGCAAAGGCGTAGTCGGACGTAGCAAAGGTCAGGGCAGGTGGCAATGGTTCACAGGCGAGTAGATGGTAGCAACGGGTTTGGCAATAGGCAAGGAGATACAGGCTGATGGGAACGCTTTCTCAGAGGCACAAAGATCCGGCGAGGGCAGGAAGGGGCAGGGAACTTTTATTAGGAAGGAGCAGGGGTCATTAGCCAGCGCACCAATCAATGGTGCGCTGGCCCTTTAAATTTACTGAAGGTGGCGTGGGCGCGCCCTAGAGAGCGGGGCCGCGCGTGCCAGGAAGCAGGGAGAGTCGGCGCAGGGAACGAGGCGCCGGGTAAGAAGGACTGGGACGCGGCGCGTGAGCGGGGACCAGCCGCCATGGCAGCCGCGTCCCCAACACAAGGGATCCCGTGCTCCCGGTCAGTGTGTCTGAGCGGGAGGCACCGGGATCCCGAGGAGAGGAGATGAGGAAGCGGGCGCTCCGTCCGGAGGCGGGGACCGGAGCGCTCGTTGTGACATTAGCAGTGCAGTGCAGAGCAGACTGTAGACACATATGGACAGAGGCCCTGGGAGACGTCACCTGTAGTCACTAATATCATTGTGTATTCTCCTAACTATAGAGAAGACGTCACCTGTAGTCACTGATATCATTGTGTATTCTCCTCACTATAGAGAAGATGTCACCTGTAGTCACTGATATCATTGTGTATTCTCCTCACTATAGAGAAGATGTCACCTGTAGTAACTGATATCATTGTGTATTCTCCTCACTATAGAGAAGACGTCACCTGTAGTCACTGATATCATTGTGTATTCTCCTCACTATAGAGAAGACGTCACCTGTAGTCACTGATATCATTGTGTATTCTCCTCACTATAGAGAAGACGTCACCTGTAGTCACTGATATCATTGTGTATCCTCCTGTAGTCACTGATATCATTGTGTATACTGCCTGACTGTCCCATCAGAGCTGTAAGTTTTGCAGTAATGATGGGTGAAACAAAAACTCCCAGCATACCCTTACCACATACTTAAGGTCATACTGGGAGCTGTAGTTTTAAAAGGTAAAACCTTCTTTAACACTTTCCCATTATGTGGCAATTGGTATATTTGATTATTATACTGGAAATAATTTTCTGCATCATGCTACAGCGCGGGCATCACAGCATGTTAAAACAATCAGGGCCTATATCCCTTAATGTTATGTTTTTGCAAGTATTCATCCAGTTGCAGTTTAAATGTCTGTAATAAAACCACATCTGCAGGCAGAGGATTCCACATCCTTATTGTTCTTAGTGTAAAAAACCCTTTCCTTTGCCTTAGACAAAATCTCCTTTCTTCCAGTCTAAATGTGTGACCACATGTCCTATGTATAGTCCTGTTTATGTAGACATTCTAATATATTATACGTAAACTGCTTAAAATGTATTTTCTTTGTAATATTGATATATCTGTTTAAACATATCCTATCTGTTTGAAATAGGCCATGTTCACACAACGGAATGTCCGCACGGTGTCTGCATAAAGAATGAATGTGTTCATTCTTTCTGCGGATACAGAAAATGGAATTTCCATGCTGGAAGCATCTGCCATAGATATTCTGTAGAGCAGCAGAATCCTGTTGAATTCAACAGGACTCTGCTGCAGCAGAATTGGAAATTCTGTCGTGTGAACATGGCCTATGAGTCTTAAACAAAGTTAGGACTGTATGATACATTTAATAATATTGTTCCTTAAATGGGCACTGTCAGATATAAAAACTTTTGATATGTTGTAAAACATGCAAAACCAATAGGGTTTGCAATTGCTTTCATTAGAACATTTTCAGTATTTCATACTGAAAAAGCTAGTCAAAGAACTGCCCCCTGCCTCCTTGGATGCATTCCAGTCCTGCTGTGTCACTATGTCATGGGCCCACTTTATGATTGACAGCAAGCTGCTCTGCTCTCAGCTCCATCACTGCCTCTGTTTACTTGTCTGCCACGTGAAGAGAAGTGGAGGGGGCAGGAACACACTGCAACTGGGCTCTCACTGACTGTCTGTTCATGTGAAGAGAAGAGAAGGAGAGGGGTAGGAACACACTGAAGCTGGGCTCTCAGTGACTGTCTTCTCATGTGAAGAGAAGGGGAGGGGCAGGAACACACTGCAGCTGGGCTGTCACTGACTGTCTGCTCCTGTGAAGAGAAGGAGGAGAGGGGCAGAAACACACTGCAGCAGGCGAATAGAGGATTTATTTGCTTAAAAAGTAAATGCTCCTGCATGTATGTGTGTGTGGATATATATGTATGTGTGTATATTAGTGAATATATCAAGTGAATGTGTGTGTGTGTGATATAGAGGGACTACAATCATATGCATCCAGCTGTTGCAAAACTACAACTCAAAAGCGTGGACACATGCTGTGAGCTGTAGATGTGTGGACATGCTGAGAGCTGTAGTTTTGTGGAGCTGTAGTCACTAAATAAGTAAATAAAATGAATTCTAAGAGAAATATTGGGCATAGAGACATGAAGATTACATGAACATCAGGATGAGATACTGAGCAACATATAACAGTTGTTTTTTTTTTTTTTTTTTTTTTTTTTTTGTGATCTGACAGGTACCTTATTTTCTGTCCGCCAACATAAAATACTCTAATAGTGCCCCTCCCAAGACTAGACTCTGGATCTGTCCTTGGTGTCATACGTTGTATTTTTGCACATAAGTCAAGGAAATAAGCAAAAAAGAATATATGTAAATTGTCAGGTTTTAAGATGGACCAAAATTCCTACCTTTGGTGTTTCCAAAGTAATCTCTGTTCAGCTTTATGAAGGCACTGAAGATAGGGACTCTCTGCACCATAATTTCAAGACCAAATGTTGTTATGAGGAGAATATTTGTGGAGGAAAGTCTTATCACTATGACATCATCTGGAAGACGAGACAAAAGATAATCAAAAACCCACAAAGAGGAACATTATTAGAATTTTTGATAAATTAAGTGAAAAGACTAGACTTAACGGGGTATTCTTCCCCTAGACATCTTATCCCCTATCTTATCCAGGGGATAGGATGTCTGATTGTGGGGGGGGGGGGGGGGGGGTTCAGCTGCTTGGACCCACACAAAATCCAGAGCTGGAGCCCAATAATTCCCAAGTACAATTCAAAATACGTATATATGCTTGGCTGATTATGTATCAGGGAATGGAAGAGAGAGTTGTTGGCCGAACGCTCTTTCTTAAATGTATTTTGACTCTTTCTTAAACTTTAGTGGTGTGAGACCTCTTCACTTAGTATAGCAATGTTATTAAATAACCCTTTGGTCTTTCAAATTATTTATGTACTGTATGGAGCTATGTACTGTGCCATTGTGCTGTGGGCACAGTACAGTATATTATATTCATATTTCCAGAGACATTGTCTTGTTAAATGTAAAGTTAGGGTAAGGTCACACCCTATGGCAGTGTTTTCCAAAAAGTGTGTCTCCAGGTTTTGCAAAACTACAACTCCCAGCATGTCCGGACAGCCTGGTCATGCCGGGAGTTGTAGTTTTGCAACAAATCTTGTTCCCCTATGTGGGAAGAAGGGGAGAGCCATAGGAGGGAAATTACCATCTTGGAGAAGGGGGGGGGGGGGGGGAGAGATTACACACTTAAAGTCTAGGTGACAGACATCTGAACCCCATGAGACCTTACATATGGCTTATGGTAGTTAGACCACGATATCCTTTACAAAAAAAGTAAAGCATAAGAAATCTGTATTGTAAATGCCAACTTAGTCACGTTGTGCCGTCGGGGATTAGTTTACACTCACCAGCTATGTATGGAAGTTGTTTTATCTGTCCGTCCACTGTAATTTCTTCCTGCTTTGATAGTATTATTATCCCCTATAGTATAGGAATTGATTAGAAAATATGGTTAGTATCTAATCTAACAAAACTAGACAGGTTTACAAAAATGACAGGTACCTTGTAATATAAAAACTTCATTTAAACAATAGGTCATTTTCTATGACACATTCCCTTTTGACAGGGATTGGAATTTGGAATTTTGGAGTGCCGATTCTGGTGTGCAACTTCCATGTCAAAAAAGATATCATAGGAGTGAAATGTTCATTGGCTGACAAAAAAATATATATTTGCAAGCCTTCTGAGCACACAGTGTGTCACTCCTATTTTGACTCAAAACTAATTTAAATTGTTTAGATTTCAGTTGGCACAAATTCAGGCTGGCTGCTTCTGTCCTTAATGGGTCGTTATAGAGGAGTTGGCTTCTCCTCGTGCCTCGTTGGTGCTTCTCTAATGGCTCCCTTCTAAAGAAAGGGCTCCAATCCTCCTGCCTGTCCTCTCACATTCCCTGGCTCCGTAACCCCAGGTTCCCTCTTGGTATGGTTGTTTTGGCATTCTCTTGGTGGTCCAATAAGGGTCTTCTTTGCACAGGTGATTTTATCGACAGATTGGGCATGAAATCACTAGATAATCTCCATACTTTTTATGGTATGCCTGACTCAGAACTGTTCCGCTATAACCAAATCTCCCATTTTTTTGTCTAGTTTGTCTAGTCAAGGGACAGATATCACTTGTCTTTCCCTGTATGAATCACTTTGCCTTACTTCCTTGGAAGGTAGAGGCTTTATTTCTACTATCTATGACATTCTTTTGGGATCTGCCACCAAGCTTCCATATATGTTGGCCTGGAAGAAGGACCTGGAGAGGTCAATAGAATTGAAGGACTGGACTAATAGCGCTGTTGTCACTTCTAAACTTTCTATTAATACATCCTTGCAGGAAGCGGGCTGGAAAGTTTTGCTTAGATGGTACCTGGTCCCTGCAAGAATAGCGAAGATGTACCCCTCGGCGTCTCCCGCTTGTTTTCGTAAATGTCAGCAGATGGGTACTATGTTCCGTGTCTGGTGGGACTGCCCTAGAGTTTGACGTTTTTGGATACGTGTATACCATTTAATATTATCTGTTACAGATATTAATCTTAAAAAGTCACCAGAGCAGGCCTTGTTGAATATACCCATCCCTAATATCTCCAAGGAAAACGCAAACTCTACTACATCTCTCTAGCTGCCAAGATTTTGATAGCAACCAGTTGGAAGTCGACTTCCGTTCCTTTTCAGCTAATTAAATCCAATCTTAATTGACTAGTATTCTCTTTCATTCTCAAAAAGCTTTCGATGCTACCTGGCAGCCTTGGATGGAGTATTTAAGTACCTCTCCTTGACTTGGTCTTTAGCCTATGGAACTCCTTCCCCCCTCTACTTTCTCTTTCCCTCTTTTTATCTCCCTCGTATTACCTGTATGTGTCTTTCTATGTTTTGCTGTTTCTCCTTCTTGTTCCTGTCTTTGTCAAGTTTTTTCCTGGTGACCCTGGGAAATTGTTTATTCTGCTCAATATGTTGCTCATGGCTGAGCTTTAGTTGTTAGTAATAAGTTTACGAACTGTTTTAGAGGCACTACTTTAGGGTCCTTCTGGATGTCGTGATCCAGAAGGGTTGTCAACTCCCTTCTCCATGTTGGCTCTCCCACTGCTGAGCCTTTATTCTATTTTTGATGAATTTACTTGTTTGCTTTTTACTTGAAGCCACCTCACTATTATGATCTTTGTTATTATTCACTACTGTGAGGTCATTTATATATTGTTTGCGGTTTACTTTACCTAAAACCACTTAATAAAACTTTGAAAAATAAATTGTTTAGATTTTTCTGTTAAAACACTATTATTTTTTTACAACCTCATAAAGCCCCCCAAAAAATTGCCAGTCTGCAATTCCTATGCTTCCGTGAATTTTTGACAATAGGTTATGCCTTTGTGCTCTGGAATGTCAGTGTTGTTATAGAAAAGTAGAACTTTATAGGAAAGAAGATATTTTATTGGTTGTCATAAGGGCCAGTGACTCAGAGACAACACTGCACAGGAGAAAGGAAGTGTTCCCATTGGGGTACAAGCAGAGCAGATTTGTCACAAGGAGCTTGGAAGTTTAATCATTGAAAGCAGAAGAAAACTTACACTTGAAGACGTATAGATGACATTGGTGAAACAAGTTTCTGAAGAGCTCACGCCGCACTTCTCAAATGTTCCCATCACACTTCCTCCATCAGGAAAATTAGGGCTCTGTATGATGACAATAAAATAAAACACAAAAAACTAAATCAACCATTAAGAATCAATAGATACATGTCAGTAAATGTGTCCCTCAAAATGCTATATATATATATATATATATATATATATATATATATATATATATATATATGCCTGCATAAGTAAGTAAGTGGCCATAAAAGTAGTTTACAAATGTAACAGATGCAACATTGAAAAACATTTTGAGTGTACTGCGCTGCGGAAGATGTTTGCACTACTCCAGGGATACCAGACTGTCTTTATCAACTGGGCACTCTTTGCTTAAGAAGCAGCTTCTACGTAAGATAGCAGGACATACATTTCGGGCATAGGCAGAATATTTGCAAAATCCAGACTCACATGATACTGTTACTTGGTTGGTGGAAAGCCTGTACTTTAATCACCAGTAAAAACTGGAGAAAAATGCAGTTCCTTATACTACATAAGGCGACATATGCCTTTTATGCTTCAAGGATGCCCCAGCAAGTTACCTGTGCCACTGCCCGAAATGTTCTGTTGCTAAGGCTGACCTTACTCACTGTCCCTGGGAATGCCCACAAGTACTAGAGAGGAGGTATGCAGGTTTATAAGTAAAACATAGCATGTGGAAGTACCGTTACCTCCCCTATTTTGATTTTTTTCATTATATTCCGCTTGCTAAACACAAACTTCAAATTTTTCTTTGATGCTTGGCTGCTGTGGAACTTGGTTGGACACTCGCACTTTAAAGTATATAGATCCATACCACTCTGACTCTCACTCATGCTGTTGAATTACACTTCATTTATGCTTTCGTATTCCTCTCTCACTGTCTCTGATGGTGTAATATGCACATAATGTTGTTACCTCTTTTGTTACCTCTAAGGATAAGGATAAGGGATAACATGTCTGATCGCGGGGGTCCCTCTGCTGGGACCCCACGATCTCCACGCAGCACCCGACATTCTGAAAGTTATTTTCAGAACTCTGGCTTTGGGCGGCCGTGGGTCGTGACGTCACACTTGGCCCCCCCCACCGCTGGGACCCCCACAATCTGACATCTTATCCCCTATCCTTTTGATGGGGGATAACATGTCTAGAGGTGGAGTACCCCTTTAAGAATTTTGCACGTTCCATGTGGCTTTTGAACCTCACTACAGCCACCTCCTCAATAGTTTGACTATGAATGTATCATCATCTCTATTCCATATATGTCCTAACTTTGCACGAGTTTCTATCTTACCGTGACCAAGGCATAAATACAAGCTCCATGGAATCGATATGTGTCGGTATCAAATGTTGTGACAACAGAGCCGCCTTCTACGGAACATCTACCTGGACATGGAGTGTTTTTGCAGCTCCACTGCCCCATTTGACACTCACTATAAAAAAACACCAAAACAATTATTTTTTAGCATAATTATGATGCAATATAAAAGAAAATTCATTCAAAGGGTTTGTATCAGATTAGAAAGAAAGATGTGATTTTTTTTCCCCTGAAAAAGCCCCACTCCTATACCGTAGATGGACTGTATGTAATATGGCGGCTTGGCCTCAGTCAAGTGAACAGAACTAAGCAGTAATAACCAGATAAGAGTAATGCTATATATTGAAAATGTAAATGAAAATGAAATAAAACAAGTAGACAAATTGTTCAGCATTATATTTATCCTTTCTGACATCTCTAAATCTATATCTCCCAAGTGGCCATCTTTTGGAGGAACAGACCCTTCTTTTGACCCAAGTCCCTCTGTTCCTCATAGATGTCCCATAGATGTTTTTGCATGTTTATTTGCACTAATAAACTGTCTACATTGCCCCAGAAACTATCCGTACAGTTCCTAACTGTATCTTATTTCCCAATGTAAATATTATTCCATTATCTGATGCAATTTGGATCTTAAAATTGTTATATTTAGGATTTTTTTTGTTATATTTAAATTAAAGCATATTCAGGCATGTAAAAATGGAACTTTTAAACAATGTACCATAAACCCAGCAGATGAAACTATTTTTATTAGGCCAGGTTCATACTACGGAAATATCCCGTCTGGCCAGCAGCAGAATTAGTTGGTGCTAAGACTGCTCGGACATTGCCATCCTCATAGAAGGCAATGTATTCTGCCCAGATTCAGCCAAAAGAATTAGCAAGTTCATTCTTTCGCTGGCAGAATTTCGTCTTGCGTCGAGTTGCGTCTTGCAGAATCCCTTTAAAAGCAGTGGAATTTCCAAGCAGAAATTCTGTAGTGTGTACTTTGCAGTAATTCTGGAATTTCATCATTTACAGAAAATGTTTGTACTGTAGATGCAATTTCTCTAAATCACCAAGTTTGGTCATTACAGTCAATAGATGTTTTGCAGTTATACTAGGCTTCATTTCTAAAAATATCCCAAGACCAAGTGTTAGGGTAATGGTAAACATATCTCATACAGAGGTTTTTGTAGTATACATGGTTATTTAGTAGTATTAAATAGTGGTCACTGAAATGAATGGTCGACCACGTAATAAAAGGGTGGACCTCTTCTCACCGAGCAGGAGTTGCTCTTTCTTGGCCCTCTGTTCTTTACTTTGAAGTCCCTTTAGGGTGAGTATTAGTTATAATACAGCGGTGGAACTGCTTCAAAAGACAACCTCTTTAATAAGACCCTGCCCTTATCCAGGGCTGATTTTGTGTGATGAATTTTGAGTCCACTGTGCCTCACAGTATCCATTGTTCCAATAGTTGACTTCTTTTCAAAGCAATTTTGGGTGGTCTTCTCAAAGAGGTTTTAATGTATATTTAAAAGTAAATAAAACTGACTGAGAATTTTCATGTGCTGCACAAACACAAATGTATTAGGTTTTTGGATTAGCAAATAAAGCATCTCTTATACTAAATGTGTGGAGACTATCGTCTGTGTTTTGTGGTTTTATTGCGCAAGAGTTAATCATAGATAATTGAGTAAAAATGAGAACCAGACGCAATGAAAGCCGGTAACCCAATAATAGTGCCATGAGCCAAAGCTATAAAAATACTCTATAATGACCAAGACGTCTATAAGAAATGATTTGGCAGCTGGGAACATTGGCTCATGACTAAACCAAGAGAATAGCATATTTCCCATTACTTGTCCTAATATATAACAATATCACACGGAAGCTGTGACTTGATATGACTCATTGTGAATAGTAAGGGGATTTAGTAGCAAACTAAACAAATAATAAAGCAATTAGTATGAATTGTCATGGATTATTTGCCAGCACATGATATTGTCTTTCATGTACAATACACAAGAGAAGTTATTTGTAATTTTTAATTTGTCCAAATTAATAGATAATATTTAACACTTTGTTTTAACCCCAGGTTTCCAAAACAGGAATGTATACATAGGAGTATACACTATGTTTCTAGGGGGTACTGTTTTGCTTATGCTGGGTTTTATTAGAATGCACAGTGTATAATCGTAGCCTCCTATGATGAAATTGAATACAGTCCAAGATGTCAGGCACTATCCTGCTGCCCTGGGAGGTCTACCTCATGTCCCTTTATGGTCCTGACTGTTTCCACAACACTTTTAACTGGATCTGCATCCATGACGTGCCATGGCAACAGGGAAAGGTGGTTTCAAGTTAACCTTTTTTGAGTGTGTGTGTGGGGTGGGGGGAGGGAATAATAGCTATATGGAAGCACAAAGAGGACCATATTACGGTGTAAGGCACTGTGATGAGCACTGGTACTCTATAGGGGGCACTATTATTGTTTGACAGTCACTGTAACTGTGCAGTGTTCAAAATGGAAGTTCTATTACTGTGCAGGGCACCAAGGGGTCATTATTACCATTTGTGGCAATATGGGTGAGGAAGAGCTAAGTATTGTGCATGCTAAGCAGGTCGGCTAAGATGTTTGTCTGGTAGAATTTGCAGAGACAAGTTATAGCTAAAATAAGTCTTCATTCACAGAAGCCATTAAAATCTGATTTCTAATAAAACATACATGTTTAGAGAATCCTGAAACACACAACAGGCAGACATTTCCTATTTCTTTAAACTTACTTTTCAGCTTTTCTGTGTAGACTGGGACAGGTTCAACATTGTCATCATATTGTCATTTGAGGTCAGGGAATTTGTCTTACAAGAGGTCTAGAAAAGGCAGGATAATGACACTATACACACACTCCTAAGTCTCTCCATGTAATTTCCCTGTCAGTCCTTGGTCCTGAGACGCAATTTGTGTAAAAGAGAAAAAAAGAGACCGATGCCGGCGGCTCGTGTATTACCATAAGAAAGCGGGACTATGGCAGTTGGGTACCCATGCATTCAGAGTTGCTACTATGCCACTGGGTTACAGGAACAAGGGCTACTTGTTCTGAATCGTCATAGAAGCAGAATAGAAGAAAAGGACCCTCAGGATTCCCGTCGCTGCTCAAGCTTGGATTTTGCTCACCACAAACTCTTGAAACATGCAAACCCTCTTGTGATTATCGATACAGACAATAAAAGAAGGAAATATATGATTCTGAGGTGGACACCTGATGGGAATTTGTTTTTTTTTTAGACAATTATCTACCTCATTTCATTTGTGGCCACTTCACATTAGAGAAATGTATTGCACAAGGGTCTAATACTTTTCGATGTATAATACTAAATACCAATTCTCACCGAAGGTTAATATGATCACAGTTATGTGTGACCAAGCCCTTAAGTGATTGTGAAAGTCTATCTATAATCTGTTTGACGTCCCTGCACAGAATGAAGCAATTGACATACAACAGGGAGGATAACGTTCACCATTGTTTATTTTCTTACTCACCACAGACTGCATTCAGTGCGAATACGATCTCCTGGGCTATAAACTTGTCCATTAAAAAAACAAGGGCAGTCGCTGACTGGGACACAGGTGAAATTTCTAGAAAGGTCATCAAGGACAGTGCCTAAAAGTAAAATGGATAAAAAGGTTAAAACATCATGGTGTTATAGGCATAAAGCATATAAACAATAATGTCAGCACATCTACTACCTCCTGAAAATAATAAAGCAGATTTTTGCATAGAACAATCCCTACTTGCTAGAAGTGACCTTTGCCATTAAGTGTGTTGGAAATCCCATTGGTCAATTGTTATCTGGTGGGGAAAAAGTAAGTGTTCACATTTTCTGCAATGCCTCCATTGTAGAAATTAGGAATTACACAGTTTTTGTCAATGGGAAAAAACATTAGATGGGACAGGTCCCCCAGGGCACATTTTTCTTTTCCCATTAGAATTCCATAATAAGGTATATGAAAAAGTGTGTTCACACCGCATTATTGCTGTCCGTTTAATAGGAAAAAAGCTATACATTGACCATACAACATAACCCATTTTCCATTAATAAGTAGATACCAATTGGTAATATTGCTTGGTACAGGCCCACTTGGTGGAGCTCCCCGCAATTAAACAGAAATAATAACACTATGTGAGAAATATAATAGTGTAAGGGAGGTGCTAAATAAAACTTAACATTTATTAATGTCTCAGTAAAATCTCTTCAATAAAATCACCAATGCGACACTGATTTAATGAAAGACACTGTTAATACATATGACTTCATCCAGCAGTGAAAAAGAGGATACGCCCCCCAACACACATGACTGTATTCATTAGACCCATACTAGAACAAGGAGCCTTAAGGGTGAAAAGGAGGGATTGGGGGGTGGTAGGCCCTATGGGGAGGGTGACAATAGTAACTGTGGGGGGCTAGGGACCTATAGAACCCTACACTGCCCTGGCACTAGTTCCCTGCCCAGGGCAGGGAACTAGTGCCAGGGCAGTGTAGGGTTCTATAGGTCCCTAGCCCCCCACAGTTACTATTGTCACCCTCCCCATAGGGCCTACCCCCCCCCCCCCTTTTCACCCTTAAGGCTCCTTGTTCTAGTATGGGTCTAATGAATACAGTCATGTGTGTTGGGGGGCATATCCTCTTTTTCACTGCTTGATGTGCCCAGTGTTACCCCTAGTTACCGTCTGGGGCTATAGATATGACCTATGATCTGGCACTTAGATCGGATGTATTCATTGTATCGGTCCTTATGTGCAGCTCCGGGTATACCCTCTGTCTGAATATGCCTCGTTTGCCTCCATGTCTAAAAATGCTGCTTATTTATACTATTGCATCCCTTTCAGATTAGTATTTCCCAATGTATACTTACCCTATAAACAAGCCCATAAATACCGCTTAGTGAGATCTATTAACTAAGTCCCTCATATCCAATGGTAACCTTGGCCAGTTCACTAAGTCCCGTGATCTCGCGCTGTCTTCTGACAGCAGCGAGATGTTGCGCTCCGATCCTGGGCGGGGATTTGTGTAGCGCATCACGGTGACGCACGGCCGAAACCGGATATGAGGTCAGACGCCGCTTCGTTCCTGCAAAGCGCGCGCCAAGCTGAAACAAGACGGCATCCCTGCTACTGCAGAGCGCGGCGCTCCAGGAACTTCACCCAGGAGAAGATCAGCTTAACCGTAAGTGTTACTGGGACTTTTTTCTTTGCAAGTACCATCTCTCCTGTGTCCTCACTCTCAGCATATGTATATATATTTCTTACAGGTGCGGCATTTCAGAGCTGAGTGAGTACGGAGAGTTACTTTTTTCGCACATCCCATGTACCAGGTTGTATTACTAAGATATGAGAGTAACATGGGTTCTTTTCTGTGTGCTTTTATTTTACAGGTATACAGCAGGAATCCTGAAAGCGCTGGCCTGATCTTGTGATCTATTTTGAGCCTATTACATGGATAGTAAACCTTGTATGAACATCTTGTTCACTGTGCTAGCTGTAAAGCAGTTGATGTATGGGCATTTGATACCCCCTAATAAATTACCCTGAGGAAGGCGCTATACCAATAGGAGTGCCAGAAACGCGTTGGGAATAGTGAGTTTTGTAACAGGGATTCCTTCTTCTGATGGATTTAGGAGAAGTCGTATGTATTAACAGTGTCTTTCATTAAATCAGTGTCGCATTGGTGGCACTGTACCCAGTTGATCATATACTCATCACTACCAGGTGATTTTATTGAAAAGATTTTACTGAGACATTAATAAATGTTAAGTTTTATTTAGCATCTCCCTTACACTATTATATTTCTCACATAGTGTTATTATTTCCATTTCCCATTGACTTTACATTATTTAAAAAAAAAAAATGCACTGAAACATATAAAAAGAAAATTTGGTATACACAATACTAGTAGCTTATTTGCCTCTTTTATCTGCACCTTCAGCATTGAATTACCTGGTGGACAGAAGCATCCGTATACACAGTGTGAATTGCAAGTATATTGGGGGATAGAGCATGTAGGGCTGCATGGACTGGCACATTCTTCATAAATCTGGTTGGACAGACATGCATCCAAGGCTAGAAAGGAAAGTATACCATTTTATTAACAGTGAAAAGATTTTCCTACAATGTGAACATTTCATTTTACTGTATGTACAGAAAATAAAGTTCCTTAAGTATACGCCATTTCCTATTTGAAAATTACTTCAAGGACATTGATTCATTAGCTTTGAATTAGCATTGATTCATTAGCTTTGAATTAGTTATCGTTCAGTTCAGCTGTGACAACACCACATTTCAAGCAAAATTATGAATTGCAAAATATAGCAATAGGATAGTCTGCCACAATAATGTAGGGCAAACAAAAGAAACGATTGAATGTCACCCATGTAATCACTTATTGTCATGTAATTGTATGTTTCATATCCCTCTAACAAACTATGTGGTTGCTCTTGTGTTTGTGAATTTTATGGGGTATGTCTTACTTGTTTGTGTTCTAAACCCCATTGTAAGCATGGCGCTTGACTCTATAGTACCCTATGAGGCAGTAAGCTATACCTAAATACTGAATAAAGTTACCGCTCTGAGGATCATTCACACTACGGAATTCAGCAAGGAAAATGGTAATGGAGCAAATATGAGGCAGAATTAACTAAATCAAAACTTAGAAAAGTTCCTCCAGTTCCTCCGGCCAGGCTGTTCGATGTACTGCACTAGTACAGCCTACAGTCTTTGTATAGGCTTGAGACAGTGCTGTGACTGCAACCTGTACTAGTGCAGTACACAGAACCACCCGGTGGTGCTGACCTCTCCCGGACCACCGCTTTCAGTGTCCCACCCTCCACCATGTAGAGCTATGGAGAGTAGCAGCAGGGTGAGAAGCTAGGACACTGGCAGGTAGAGCTCTCTAAGATGGTTGCATCTTGATATGGTGGGAACTGGCAAGGGGAGTGATTCCAACTTTGGAGGAAGGTTTCACGCTTATTACTTTGGGGAAAGATTTTGTTCCGAGTTGGGGGTATGATCACAGTCCTTGTTTGATTCTAGTGGGAGAATGAACATGTTAAATCTTCTGCTGGAATCCAATACCTTATGTAAACTGAGCGCTACAACACCCATTAGAATCAATGAGTGTGTAGTACAAGATGGAATGTGTGCAAAATTTTCACAAGGAAGTTCCAGACAGATTCTTAGTAATGTGATCAGGGCCCAAGATTTATCCCTGCGCAGTGAAATTGTTTTTTTTCAGAGGGACATTTCACTTTATTTCTTGATTATGAATGATCGAACCTTAACCAATCAGCTAAGATATCCTCTGTCCATAAGGGAGAACCCTGTTGTGGCAGTTAGTAAGGACTAGATAAGTGGACAACATTCCTGTTTCTGAGGCATGTGTGCTGGGTGGTTATGGATGCCACATGCCACTCTACCTGGCTAGGGTATTTAGATGCAGGAATAAACACGGTATGAATGTTTGGCCTCGGTGATTAAAAGCCAAGACGAAACTCTTTCCTACAACCATTGTTTTTTCTCAAGAATACTCACGACATAAGTTCTTGTTTCTCCAATTGTTTAGTGGTTGGGAGCACAGGGCACATCTGGTAGAATACTCAGAGAGAGTGGCACATGCACAATTTTTGTCCCCTGGAACGTCACATTGTTGCAAGTCTTGCTGGCATCTTTTAAGAAATTGGGTTTTGTCAACCAGACAAGAAGAAGAAACTTGCTGCAGAAGACCTAAACATTCATTGACCTACAGAAAGCATAGAAACTATTATTGGTAGCATCACAAATACAATAGACTATGTATGCAATTTTACTGCAAAGTCCTATTGTCGATACTATGCCAGGACAACCAAGATATAATTGTAATGATGAATACGAAATGAATGACTGAATCCGATCCATCACTACAGACATTACTGTGTAGTAGGATCATATATGCAGGTGTATGATTAGACTATAGGGTTAGACTATAGATTGTGGTCTGTGACCATAGGGCTGCATATGAACTGTGTTATTTATTAACCAAACTAGTAGAAATGGTGGAACATAGAAATATACAAGATTGTTGGCAGAAAAATACCAAATAGTCTGACTGTACATTATATTATAGAGTAAATATTATATGAAGAATCACTTACATATTGATTACTGTCTAAGATGCTTCTCTGTGGCACATGAAGAGGACAAATGTCATTAGGATCATCGATCTGTTGCAAGTTGGCATACTGATATGGTGTCAACATTTTATCTAAAAAATGTATGAAATATGAGGTTATTAACAATGGAGGAGAGTCATGAAGTTTCATCACATATCATTTAAACATTAGAAATCATCAAGTGACAAGTAACTCCAGAGAAAGAAAGAAACGCTATTTCCCACTAAAAAGTTGTATTTTTGTATATCTTTTCGCACAATTTTATGAAATTTACTAAAGTGTAATTTAGCGGATTTTGTCAATGCTCTTTTAAAATTTGGGGATTTGAGGAGAAAGGAGTAAGGCAGAGGGTGTGCCCCATTCTTGTCCCCCAAAAACAAAACAAAAAGAATGACAGACTGGAAATGATCTGAAACTATGGGGGAGATTTATCAAAACCTGTCCAGAGGAAAAGTTGTTGAGTTGCCAATAGTAGCAACCAATCAGATCGCTTCTTTCATTCTTGAAAAGGCCTGGTCAAGGTTTGATAAATCTCCCCCCCCCTATTTTTTTTATAGTTTTGGGTGAAGAAAACAACATCAAGGGAAAGCAGTAAGCAGTCCATATCAGAATCCCTAGTCATGTTTCAAGGCTAAAGGGTTGAAGTTACCCCAGTAGGTGGCGACAGAGAGCAAGATTTTTTTCTGCTAGAGGAGCGCTAGTTTGCACAATTTTCCCAGTAAGCATTACATGGCCTATACGATTCCCTACAACAATTTAGGGGTTTTCCTAAGGAGTCACATTACCCCCTAAGGCTTTAAACTGTCTTTGTAACCAGTAGGCATGAAAACATGTAGTAGAGAACAAGGCAGAATATGAGCACGAAGCAATGGTTATTCTTCCTTTATTCCTGACTGCAAAAGCAAAGAGTATTTCTCAATGCATTCTTCTCATTGAAAACTGGAACACTTGTCACTGTGTAGCATGCCTTGCCAATAGGCTACCACTACAGAAAAAACAACATATTGCATGTGGTATACATTCATTTTACTGATTGCCTCTTTACAGGAAGACGTGGCAAACTGCACTTTCCTCTAGAGTTAAAATAAATGTATGTCTACATACACCAGTCAAGCGATTTCTAGGACGACACTTTTGTTTTGCATATCCAAGGCTCAAGGGCCCTATAGACATGTTTAGCCTATGCTCAAGAAGCTTTCCTGGCACATAAACCGAATGCAGTCACACAATTGAAAACAAACAGAGACTTTGTTATAGTAGAGGATTCCAGTAAAGGTCTTGGGAAGGTCTCAAAGTATACAATGTATAATATTAACACTTACCATTCATAACAAAATCATCTTTATGAATTCCATTAAAGTTTCCACAAAGTCCACAAGTCCTGTTCATGTATTTCCTGTCTACTTCCACCTGTTTGTTGAAAAATAAACAACAGCATTGATTTTTTTTATTTCAAATCTAATTTTATTTAAAGAGTACCTGTCATCAACTAAACTTTCCCTGATCCCCCTCCCCATCTGTCCCTTACTCTAACTATGCCTATCCTTGTGTTTATTGAGGTTTAAAACGCTGTTTAAAATGCTGTGGAAATACCTTTTTTTTTATCCCTCTTCATTAGCTCAGGAGCACTGTCTTTCTGAGGGGTGGAAGAAGCCGGGTCCCGGCAGGCATGATGTCACATGAAGCCTGGCCGGGACTCTGCTTCTGCCAGTCTTCCTGTATGCTGCTCTCCCTCTGCAGCAGTGTTTCCCAACCAGGGTACCTCCAGCTGTTGCAAAACTACAACTTCCAGCATGCCCAGACAGCCAACAGCTGTCCGGGCATGCTGGGAGTTGTAGTTTTGCAACAGCTGGAGACACCCTGGTTGGGAAACACTGCTCTGCAGTGTTCATACAGACTAAGTACAGGGGAGGGACGGCAGCCTCTGTCTCTCTCTCTCCTGTGTCTCTCTGCACTAAAAAGTCAATGCTGAGAACCAGGGGCGGTGGGAGCAATTACAGAGGCAGTAATTAAGATGAATGTCAGGGGGGGGGGGGGCACAGAGCAGGGAGTGCAGTGAGATAATACAATGTGTAAGATAACGTGTGGTGAGGGGCAGGGAGAACACAGAGCAGGGGGAGGTGACTGGCCTCTGTTATATGAGAGGCATGTGCAGGCTTGTAGCTCACAGTGCTGCTCCAGGCTGGGAGCGAGTCCTGAGCTGAGAGTACTGAACTTCCTGAGGAAGGACCAGTGCCCTTTCAGCATTAGTCCTAAAATCTGTACACTTACTATGAAAAGCATAGGAAGCTGCCTGCAGACCAGGCATAGAAGAAAGACCCCTAGTGGCCAAAAGTATAAAATGAAAAAACTGGTATAAATATTAATATTTTTTTAATGAAGATATATTACAATATGCCTTCATTAATGATTATGAACAACATATTAAAAGTTTTGTTCATGACAAGTACTCTTTAAAGTTTTATTTTTTACAACAAAATATAAGACAAATCTGTGCACATGGATAGTTTGAGGGTGTCAGCAATGCGGAACACAGGCCTAACGTGTCCCAAGAAGGAAAACATTCCATGAACCATTGGCATCGTAAAAAAAATTTATGACATTTTATGATTTCCACACACAAAAGTAACAAGAAGAGATTTAAAAAAATTTGTTTGCATTTTAGAAAATAAACACCAAAAAGAATGTGTTAGGGCTGCTGTGGGGTCCCAGTAAATGGAGCTCTGTAAGTCAGCACACCAGAACGACAGAAAAAAAATATTGCATGCCCTAAAATACCGAATCAAAGATGGATCCCATTCATATTAATAGGATTTGTCTGAACCATATCAACCGTTTCAGTTGTGCTCTTTCCTGTTCCGGGTCCATTCAGTGCAAAAAAAAAAAAAAGGACAGATTCAGAACGGGACGGAGCATAAGTGCAGTTGTATGTAGACACAATTTCATTTGCATTTGACAGCTACAACATGAGGGCGCACCCTTGTGTTTTTCTTCAGTTCATATAAAGAATCAATGAAGAAAACTATGTTAAAGGGATTTTTCATAAAAAATTCATTGATGGCCTATCCTTGGGCTGGACCTTCAAATATGACCAAATTCGATACACCTGTGGAGTATTCATTTTGATAACAAAATTGATATCACAAAATAAAATGTGGAGAAATTTCTACGCACAAAAGGACAGATTCGTGGACATAATTTGGCACTCGATCCAACCAAATGAATTTACCAAAGCGATTATACCAAGCATGTTAATACATTTGTCTGAATAACGCCTATCGTGTAGGAAACAACTCCAACTATGAATCTGACATTGGGAAATTCCCCTCTGTGTACTGAGCATTGTGTAATGGATGTGCAGTAACCCTGCAACACACTAAACAAACCAACTGCTTCTGGCACCAGTCACTGGGTGTATATGCCGAGGAGCCCCACAGATGGCTATTGATGAGCTATCCTGAGGATAGGCGATCAGTTTTCCTTGGAAAACCCCTTTAACATAATATTATCTCAATGATTATCATCTAAAAAGTTTGTCATATATCTCAGAATGCATCCAGAGAGTGTATTGTCATAGACCCATCCCTTCACAAACAACTTTCATATCAGTCAGATACATGGCTGGTAAATAGTGAATAATCATTTGTACAATAAAAAGAAAGATACAAACATGTTCATCAAAAAGGTATCTGTCACCATAATAAATATCCCTGTCACCACTTAGCGTTAAGGCTCTTAAAGGAGTCAGTACTGATTGAAGTGCTGCTACCTCCAATAGATGGCGCCAATAACAAAAAGAACTATGGCGCATGTACATTTTGTACAATTCATACAACCAAAATTGCAATGCATCCAGCTTACTTACCATAAGATTATTGCCACTGCTCCAGGTTACTATGAGCTCAAAACCTTTTTGTTTGGCAAACAGTTTTGTTATAGCTCCAGTTTTGGAAATTTCAATTCCACTTGTGGTGTAAGGTAAACTAACTGTCCTAAAGACAAGCAGAAAAACAAAAAATTCTAAAGTAAGTAAAGAAGAAAACCAAATAAGCTGTACACAAAGGTCCTAAAAACACATACAAATGTTCTGTAATAAATTGTCTCTATTCAATGTGTCTTAGGCCTCTTTCACACTATGAAATAGTTCCGTTTAGGAACTTCCGTGACAAGTCACGTCACTATATCGGGGAAAACCTGCCATTACAAAACCCCTGACGGCCGTGACTAAATCGCATCGGCGTCCTGAAGCCTATGGTGTGCTGTGGTGGCGTGCTAAGCACGCCACCACAGCACACCATAGGCTTCAGGACGCAGAAATCATTTATTTTATGGACCTGAAGAAGGCACATGCTGGTGCCGAAACGCGTTGTCTGTTTGTTCTAAACCACAATAAACTGTCCTGTGCTTTATTGGCTTTCCGCATCCTTTTATTCTAGCAGTAGCGCTCGTCTAGTATCCCCATTTTCTACTCTCCTTTTCCTGGTTGTAATATTTCCGTACCCCCTCGCGGTCACGGACAGGGGGTCTCAAGCAGCACAACTGCCGCTATTACTTTCCACTCGCCAGGTGAGGTGCTGTCCCTGTTGATAACCTCGGCGGGACATCACACCACCCAGAGTGCAGTGGTTCTTGACAATTTCACCACGCCCCCATCATCCACGAGAGAGCGCCCCAACTTTTTTTTTACTGCTCCTTCACACCGTCACTATATCACGTCCGTAATGAATTACGGGCATATACGGGTGCAAACGGGCAGTTACAAAACCCCATAGGCTGCAATGCGATTTAGTCACGGCCGTCAGGGGGTTTTGTAACGGCAGGTTTTCCCCGATATAGTGACGGAACTTGTGACGGAAGTTCCTAAACGGAACTATTTCATAGTGTGAAAGAGGCCTAAACAATTGAACATAGGCTCTTTGACTTGTAGACTTACTTTCCCATAATTGTTATTGTGTTTCCATTGACGACCACATTAACAGTTCCAACCTGGATTATAATTCTTGTAATAGACGTTCCACTGGATCGCTGAACTTGAATGTTGAACTCTGGGGTGTTACTGTCACAGACGGTGGCAAAAATATAGTTGCAGGATCCTCTGAACTCATAGAGATCATTGTCAAAGGTGAAGAAATGATTGTTGCCCCATGTGGAACAAATTCCTTTACCAGAGCCTGATAAGATTATATAAGATATGAGAAGACTTCAGATTTTGTATAAAGATGAAACCAGTTCTAATAAAAATTATTACATCTTATTGTGATTTTTAGGGCTCTTCTTTATGTAATCTAGGGGTTGTCTGATGAAGACAACTCCAACAACGCCTGTCCAAAGAATAGGGTTGTCATAGAAGCTAGTCCCCTTAACTAGACTCAAGTCATCGATTTATCACACTGAACTGAATGGTTGCCAAGTAATACTATGATGTTTCCCTTGCAGTGAATGTTGGTAGTGGGCGCACCATCCGCTAGCAAAAACATCTGGGTCTAAGGAGTCAGACCCACGTGATCGGACAATCATTGAGACGGCACTCAAATGATCACTGAAAAGGCTCTCAGCTGATCACCAAGATGATTTTAAAGGGGCATTCCAGGAAAAAACTTTTATATATATATGTATATATATATATATATATATATATATATATATCAACTGGCTCCAGAAAGTTAAACAGATTTGTAAATTGCTTCTATTAAAAAATCTTAATCCTTTCAGTACTTATGAGCTTCTGAAGTTAAGGTTGTTCTTTTCTGTCTAAATCCTCTTTGATGACACCTGTCTTGGGAAACACTCAGTTTAGAAGCAAATCCCCATAGCAAACCTCTTCTAAACTGGGCGGTTCCCGAGACACGTGTCATCAGAGAGGATTTAGACAGAAAAGAACAACCTTAACTTCAGAAGCTCATAAGTACTGAAAGGATTAAGATTTTTTAATAGAAGTAATTTACAAATCTGTTTAACTTTCTGGAGCCAGTTGATATATGAAAAAACTTTTTTCCCTGGAATACCCCTTTAATGCTAAAGGAGTTATCTGTGATGACAAAATTCCTCTGATTTAATATAGATAATACTATACAGTGAAACCCCACCTCTTAAAAAAAATAAAAAATAAATAAAAGCCCTTTGACCTAGGCGAGATTTTTTTTTCTAGGGTCACCCATTTAGAATACTACCTCCCTGCAAATGATGGTTGCTGTCTACAAAAGTTTCTATCTAACACTCTTCTGGATTTCTAGCCACAGGGGGCAGTATTATTGTCGTTTTTATTAGCAAATAATAGATTCCAAGCTCAATTTTTCAAGCTGACAGGTTTTAAAAAGGGACAAATGAAAAAAAAAAAAAAGAGATCAGGTATGACTTCAGTCCCCGAAGGTCATACAAAACAGCATTGAGCAAAAGACAAATAAAGTTTCTCCCACGTAAAAACAGTTTGAACGCTGTGACCCATGAAAGAGAACAGCGGGGACATTCTATAAAGTCTATTTTTACAAAGACTCTTTACTATAACACTGCTCACTTAACATTGCAGAACCAATAGCTTGGCGCACTACTACTCTGAATTATTAGGTATCTTTAAGCAAGTCTCAAACTTACAACTTGAGTAGTTTGCCGGGCCAATTCCAAGACCACCAAAGAAGAAATTATCTGAGATGGAAAAAGAAAAAAGTTAGTTCTGTGCTAAAACCTTTGGTTCTCTAACATAAAGTTTACATAGTGGGGAATGGAATTTCCGCTGTCCCGATCACATGGCAGGTTCTCTGCTGCAGAATTTTCACTATGGAAATTCTACATTCCGGATTCTGCAAAAACATTTAACCTGTCTTTAAATTTAGAAAAATCTGCAGCAATGTCCTATTGAAGTCTGATTTCTGTTCAGAATCATTGGGGGAGATTTATCAAAGCTGTCTATGTCCCGCATCAATATAGACCAAACTACAGAGGGTTAGGCCGGACTATTGTGCGCCTACCGTATTTTTCGCCATATAAGACGCACTTTTTCTTCCCCAAAACTGGGGGGGAAAAGTCGGTGCGTCTTATACGGCGAATACACCCCTATCGCGGCGGTCCCTGCGGCCATCAACGGCCGGGACCCGCGGCTAATACAGGACATCACCGATCGCGGTGATGCCCTGTATTAACCCTTCAGATGCGGCGATCAAAGCTGACCGCCGCGTCTGAAGGGAAAGTGACACTAACCCGGCTGTTCAGTCGGGCTGTTCGGGACTGGCGCGATTTCACCGCGGTGGTCCCGAACAGCCTGACTGAATAGCCGGGTTAGTGCTTACAGGACACTGGGGGGGACCTTACCTGCCTCCTCGGTGTCTTCTCCGTTTACGGATCCCCTGTATGGCCGGCGCTCTCCTTCCTCGTCATCACGTCGTCGCGAACGTGCGTCAGAGTGCGTAACGACGTGATGGCGGCGACGGAGAGCAAGGATACCCGGCCGGCAGCAGAGACGTTCCGGAGCGACGGCGACAGCGATGGAGCGACATCCAGGGCAGCGGTGACGGGTCCGGAGCGGCGGGGACACGTGAGTATTACCTCCTCCTGCAGTGGTCTTCAATCTGCGGACCTCCAGATGTTGCAAAACTACAACTCCCAGCATGCCCGGACAGCCAACGGCTGTCCGGGCATGCTGGGAGTTGTAGTTTTGCAACATCTGGAGGTCCGCAGGTTGAAGACCACTATTGGGTTCAAAATCTTAATTTTTTTTAGATTTTGCCCCTAAAAATTGGGTGCGTCTTATACGCCGGTGCGTCCTATAGGACGAAAAATACGGTAATTTATCAAAAGGCGCACGGCTCTTAATAAATTTTGTGCATGGACTTTGTGATCTATGCTTTAGACTGTATTTAAACCTGCTCCAGCATGGTCTGACATTTCGGCGTACTTTCAGCTGATGCGACTTGTCGCTGAAAAGTCGCTTTTGATAAATTCCGCACCAATGCATTTTTCTATCTAAAGTAGTCTAGAATGCATCATGTTCTAAAAATCCTCTAAAAGCAAAAGTCGCAAAAAAGTCACACATATTTAGACTGCGACTTTCTGTGCGACAAATTTAGACAGGGCAAAACTGTCTAAATCCTTTGATAAATCTCCCCCTTCTGCATAAATTCACACAAATTCTGTGCATATTCCGCAAGGAATCAGGAAAACTGCAAAAGATCCGCTGCCAGCTTGGCAGATAGGAATCTGAGCAGAAAAACAGAACTTCCACCGTGTGAACATAAAACTCAGCAAAACTGCAATAATTCCACAGCAAGCTTTGCCGTATGTATTTTGAGCAGAATCGCAGAATTGCCACCATGTGAACATAACCTAACTGTTGCAAAACTTCAACACCCATCTTAGGCTCCTTTCACACTGCCGCTGAGCTCCACTAAAGGGAGATCCGTTACATAATGACCGGCGTTGAGCGGAGAAAAAAATGACTGCATGTCCGGCATTCTTCTCTGCTCAACTCCTCCAAAATAAAGGACACCCGATGGACCACATGCAAAGTCAATGGGATCTGTCGGGACCTGTTGTACTCCAACCCGTTCAGGGTCCGTTAAGCGCAAAAAGAAAAGAGCCTAACCCTTAATGTGACCCTTAATGTGAGTGAAACGAGCCTTACATTGTGTTAGTAAATATTTGTTGCAGCTGCTGTATTTGCAGGTGTGTGAGTATAAGTATAAGGCTGCTTTCACAATATAAAATTAATTCGTTAAAAGATCCTTTATAAACGTCCGATAGAAAAGCTTTAAAAAAGCGTGTTAAACGTCTGTTACAAAATCCCATTAAAGTCTATGGGATTTTTTGATTATCCGTTATGACCCGTTATTACTTCTGAGCATGCTCAGAGGAGGTGACATCAGCAGACTCCTGCAGTGCTGAGGGACTACTACTACTCCAATCATGGAACAGACTTGTTTCCATGATGGGAGTAGTAATTCCCTGGATGCGGGAGTCTGCAGACAGCTGGGGAGGATACATTAGTGTTTGTACTACTACCCCCATCATGGAACAGAGTCTGTTCCATGATGGGGGTGGTTGTAGTACAGGGGATGAGTGATTGATCGCACCGGGTCTCACTTAGTTCATAAGGTTGAAAAAAGACCAGAGTCCATCAAGTTCAACCTATAACCCTAATGAGTCCCTACTGAGTTGATCCAGAGGAAGGCAAAAAACCCTCATACTAGAGGTAAAAATTCCTGCCCGACTCCAATTAGGCAGTCAGAATAAATCACTGAGACCTGATGCGATCCGAAGTTATTAAGCACGGGAGCGGGCGGCAAGCTCCGCAACCCTGCGATGTATCGTGTGTCCCGCAGGGAGCCTTGAATGGCCGGTACTGAGGAACCAATCAGGGCTCTCAGCGGGAGATTTAAACATGAACATTGTGACTAGCAGGGGGCCATATCTATATTAAAAGTGCTGTGGGGGCAAGATATATAGCGCTGCAGGAGGGGGGGGGGTGCAGATATATAGCCTATATATCTAGTCCCCCAGCGCATTTATAATATGCCCCCTGCAGCGCATTAATAAAGATATAACACCCGCCGGTGCATTTATAAATATAGACCCCCGCCGTCGCATTTATAAATATATACCCCCTTCAGCGCATGTATAGTATACCCTCGCAGCGCATCTATATACATATGCCACCGCAGCACTATATGTGAAAAGCATTCTAACAGCAGCATTGGCCGGCCCGATGCTGCTGATAGAAATACTTTTCATACAAAGCGCTGCGGCGGCATATGTATATAGATGCACTATGGGGGGCAGATAACGCTATATGTCTGTCACCCCAGCGCATCTATATACATATACCCCTGCAGCGCTATGAATGTAATAGAAAAAGTATTTCTATTAGCAGCACATAGTGCCAGCAGCCGGCTGCTAATAGAAATACTTGTCAGTCAAAGCGCTGCAGGGGTATATGTATATAGATGCGCTGGGGGGACAGACATATAGCGTTATCTGCCCCCCACAGCGCATCTATATACATACAGTTAATGCTGCTGCTAGAATGCTTTTCACATATAGCGCTGCAGTGGCATATGTATATAGATGCGCTGTGAGGGTATAATATACATGCACTGCGGGGGGTATATATTTATTAATGCGACGGCAGGGGGTATATATTTATAAATGCGCAGGCGGGGGTCATATCTTTATTAATGCGCTGCAGGGGGCATATTATAAATGCACTGGGGGGCTAGATATATAGGCTATATGTCTGCTCCCCCCCCTCCCTGCAGTGCTATATATCTTGCCCCTCCACAGCACCTTTAATATACATATGGCCCCCGCTGCCACTCACGATGTTCATTTTAAAAATCTCCCGCTGAGAGCCCTGATTGCCTCCTCGGTACCGGCCATTCAGGGCTCCCCACGGGGGATTTAAAAATGCAAGTTAAAACACACTGATACATCGCAGGGTTGCGGAGCATGCCGCCCGCTCCTCTGCTTAATAACTTCTAATCGCATCGGGTCTCTGAAGTGAGAACCTTTGTGATCAATCCCTCAGCTCCTGTACTACAACCCCCATCATGGAACAGAGTCTGTTCCATGATGAGGGTAGTAGTACAAACACTAATGTAGCCTCCCCAGCTGTCTGCAGACTCCCGCAGCCAGGGAATTACTACTCCCATCATGGAATCAAGTCTGTTCCATGATGGGAGTAGTAGTAGTCCCTGCTGTGGGAGTCTGTAGGCAGAGGTGTTACGGCCATACATGAGGGATGTTACAACGGGGCTTAACGGATGAATATTTATTCACCCATTAGCACCCGTTATTTCATCCGTTATTATACATCTGTTTTTACACAGAAAACGGACGTTTAATAGCGGATGAATACTCATAGTGTGAAAGGAGCCTAAGCATGAATGTCCACTTAGAATTGCACCTTGAAGAGGTTTACAGCTTTAGACCATCTTAAGCTTATCACAAATAATCCCCTTGCTTGGACTCCACATTAGTCAACTGTAAACTGTGAGGTAACCTGGCAGTAAGTGTTCATTTTCCTTGCAGCACCACCACTGGAGAAATTACAGCGTTACACAGTGCCTATTAATATCTATGGGTTGTCTGTGTATTGGTTCTCCAGAGCCCACTTAAAGGGGTACTCTGCTGCTCAGTGTTTGGAACAAATTGTTCCAAACTCTTGAGCCGGATCTCGTGATGTCATATCCCCGCCCCCTCATGACGTCACACCCCACCTCCTCAATGCAAGTCTGTGGGAGGGGGCGTGGTGGCTGTCACGCCCCCTTCCATAGACTTGCATTGAGGGGGCGGGGCGTGACATCATGAGGGGGTGGGGCTATGATGTCACGAGCTCCCGGCACTAGCTCCAGTGTTTGGAACAGCTTGTTCCAAACGCTAAGCAGCGGAGTACCCCTTTTACTCTGACAGGAGATAAAGATCCTGCATTACTATTATAGTAGAAATATTATTTTAATATATATTAGTGTCATGAACTGGTTAATAATACAGGTTACATTACATGACACTTACCATCAGTAGAATCATATTCTGCCTCTATTGGATCTGTGGTGTCTATAAATGTGAAAATAAATACAAATATTAAACTTTAGATTCTGTACAGTTTAGTAAGAATGGATTATCAGGTCTGGGACATTACATGTGTTATGAAATGACTGTGCGCGCAGGCAGAGTCATTATTGCATTCTTAGGAAACTGTACACGATATAAAGTGTTTACATATCTACTTAGCAGATTATATAGTTGTTAGCTATAAATATGCATAAACTCCCATTCTACTTCTCAAGTAATTCAAAAGATATAGGACATCCGCTACCACATGTTCTGTGCAGGGGTCATATACCTGTATACTGTACTGATGCAATGGGAAAAAAGATGTAATACTTAGTATAAGGCCATATGTGAGAGTGCGCCTGGATCTTTACTGTCAATCTCCTATCCTATTTGATATATTTTATACATAATATAACAGTAGGGGATAGATAGATAGATATGTGATAGATAGATAGATAGATAGATTGATATGTGATGGATATGAGATAGATAGATAGATAGATGTGAGATAGATAGATAGATATGAGATAGATAGATAGATAGATTGATATGTGATAGATATGAGATAGATAGATAGATGTGAGATAGATAGATAGATAGATAGATAGGAGATAGATAGATAGATAGATGTGAGATAGATAGATAGATATGAGATAGATAGATAGATAGATTGATAGATAGATTGATAGATTGATATGTGATAGATAGATAGATAGATAGATATGAGATAGATAGATATGAGATAGATAGATAGATGATAGGAGAGAGATAATTGGAAAATAAATAGATAATTAGGCAGATAGAAAATAAATAAATAGATAGAAAATACATTTTATGATGATAGATTGTGGAAGTGTTCTGTTTGCGTCAGTTTCTTATACCTATCTTTAGATGTCATAGGATAAACACACTCACCATTTGAAAGTGGAATCACATACTGCTGAAATACTGTTGATAAAAAGGAGACTAGTTAAAAATGATTTGTGACAGATCTGCATGACACAAATTCTTATTTACCGTGGTTATCAATAGAAAAAAACTGATGTAGTCAAATACTGTACCCAACCTACAAAAGGAAGCATGATTGTTTGAAGGGGGTTCAACGATTTCTAGTAGGGTATATATATATATATATATATATATATATATATATATATATATATATATATATATATCTGGGAAGGAGACATACAGTACAAAGTCATACTCACCCAATCTATTATTTGGACTTGAATCTAGGGAACAGATGGGAACAGAGGGAACAGGCAATGTTATCATTTCAGTTCTTCAAACTACCTTTTGTATAAGTGCAATATTAGATAAAGAAATAGCAGGCAGAAAGTATCTAGAGTATGAATATTGTGATATAGTGATATTGTGTATCAGCTTTTTTCAAAACAATGACATGTTTGCAGGTGCCTATAACCTTTGTTTTAACAGATGCAAATTAACAGGTTGTTAAAGGGGTACTCCACCTCTAGACATCTTTTTTCCTATCCAAAGGATAGGGGATAAGATGTCTGACCCCGGGTATCCGTGGAGGGGGCATGGCGTGACTTCACTACCACAGCCGCCTGAACCCAGCGCTCTGAACACTATGTTCAGAACGTCGGGTACCTGCATGGAGATTGCTGGGGGAGGGGGCGGATACCAGCGGCGGGACCCCTGAGATCAGACATCTTATACCCTATCCTTTGGATGGGGATAAGATGTCTGAGGGCGGAAATGCAAAAACAGTTTCTCCATAGGTTTTTATTTAACACTTCACTCTCTATACAGCCCATGTCCCTATCTACAGACTGTGCAAGCGGCCCCCAAGGATTCTCACCCTTCCTGTCCACAAATCTAGGTTTGTGAGTAAATTCCTTTCCCTCCGTGCTGCTATTTCTAACAATGAAAGAGCAGAAAGTATATCTAACAGATAAATCTTATCTTTCTGTCTGTAGCAGCTAAATAGTAGAAATTTTGGAATGTAGTCCCAAAGTTGTATACAGTTCAATGTTGAAATCAATCACACTGGTGTGTTGCTGCCGTGTCGCCATGTTTGAGGTCTGGTGCGGCCTAGAGTCTGGGGTTAGGTCGGGCAGCAATGGGGCTACTCTGCCACTGGGATATTCCCCTTATGGGCACTGGCATCGCAATGGTGGTTGTCGCTACCCAGCGCCAAACCCTGTTATGTTACGGACATTAGGGACCCTCTATACACAGGTGGCTGTGATATGGCTAGCAGGCTTACACATTATGTACATTAAAAACCTGTTATATATATATATATATTGAGAAGCACGGGGTCTTGTGCAAAATGTAGAGGTGCGACAATGTCTGGTTTTCTCCATTGATGTCTCATTGCGAAAATTATTCATTTGCACCCCAAAAAGTCTTATATTAGTCCAGGCCAATAAAGAGTATATTTCCCATATAAACCACATTTAGCTTTATCCCCAGTGGTTTTAAAAGCGTCACTCACATTTACAAACTAAAGCTGATCTTACCTGCTTTTAAGTTAGTGCCTGAAGACCTTGCAACCAGCTCATGAATTGCAGCTGTAGAAAAAAGAATAACATTTACTGTAGTTAAAACTTGTATTTTAGTTTATTAGGTAAGTAATTGAAAGCATTTCTAAAATAAGTGCCTGTTGCAGTGTTTAACTAGTATATGGCATTTTTAACCTGTTTTTTCATCTAAAGGAACAATTTCTCATTTTCATTTGTCCTTCAGTGATTGGGTAGAGACTAGTGGTTATGATGTATCCCATACACTGCACACACATAAGAAGAAAATACTGCTCCCCTATGTAGAACGTTATCAGAAGTTGCATGACAGAGAACATTATAGAGCAGAACAGAGTAGTGTAAGCTGTGGATCAAGCACCTGGTTAAGATATAGTACATATTACATGCTGCTGGAGCCTTTCTAAGTCTCTTTCTTTCCCTGCCACTGTCTTAGTCCAGTCACTCCCTCTCCTCAGATCTAACCTATCCATTGGTTTCCATAAGTAGCTGTAACCTAAAATTTCAGTAGGCTGATTTGTTTGGAGATGTATATAAGCAGAGGAAGTGGTGGGGTTGGAAAGCCTGATATATGAAAAATGAAGCATTTTCTCTAATAAGATATGGTAAACAAGTTTCTTATAGTTGCTTCTACTATGGACTTAAGAAAAGTGTATTGAAAGGTTAGAGTCCATTTTAGACTGACCTCCTAACCTCATTACAATTATGTGAGCAGAACCAAAGATATTGCTCATCATGTCTGCTGCATTGTGTCTATTACAACGTATTCTTAAAGGGGTTATCCAGGCCAAAACTTTTTTTTATATATCAACTTGCTCTGGAAAGTTAAACAGATTTGTAAATTACTTCTATTAAAAAATCTTAATCCTTCCAATAGTTATTAGCTTCTGAAGTTGAGTTGTTGTTTTCTGTCTAACTGCTCTCTGATGACTCACGTCCCGGGAGCTGTGCAATCCCTATGGGGATATTTTCCCATCATGCACAGCTCCCGGGACGTGACATCATCATTGAGCAGTTAGACAGAAAACTTCAGAAGCTAATAACTATTGGAAGGATTAAGATTTTTTAATAGAAGTAATTTACAAATCTGTTTAACTTTCCGGAGCCAGTTGATATATATAAAAAAAGGTTTTGCCTGGAATACCCCTTTAACATTCTCAGGCCTAAAGCATTGGTGCAGAAGTTCAACAGAAACCTTTCAATATATATATATGTGTAAGGAATTGAATTAATTATTTGTTCTAATATGGCTCAATATAATATTCTTTTACACCAAGTTCGTTTCATCTTCATGTTTCTTATATAAAGAAATAGCAGTGAAGAAACATCCTGTATATAAAGGAATTGCTCTGTGAATGCCATGAGGAGCTAAGAAAAGACAGGTCAGGGCACAACATTGAACAAAGGGTACTAATACGGCTAAAAAAAACATTTATGTACATAGAAGAAAAGAGACTCCATACTAGAGACACAATTTAAGCAGTATACCCACATAAAATGTATAATAAGAGTGTGATGTATAACTATGAAAATGTATTCTGAAAATAACACTGAAATAAATGTATGCAAAAAAACAACCCCCAAAATACTAACCCCCTTATCCAAACCAACAATATATACTGTTGCATGAAAAATGTTGTAGGTTAATATCAAGCTTATAACTGAGGGTATGCTGAAATATAATGGTCCATTTTATAATCCAAATGCAATATCATCCATAATCAGTGAAAATGTGTCCCCAATTTATTTTGTGGACGTATTTCTGCTGATGGGAAATGATGGAAATGAGCCAGGAAAGTAAAATAAGCCACTTCATTTTACTGTGTGAACATACCCTGAGTGTGCTTATCCATTAAAGGCTAGCTGTTCTCAACAGGTCTTATCCCCACTCATATAATGTGAATTACAGAGTGGGCTGGTGATTGTAGACGCACTGTTTCTGTTTTTTTTTTTTTATATATATTAATTTATCTCCTTTACTCTTTTGTCTGTTTTTTATGTAATAATATATTGCATAGGAACAAATATAAATAGGGGTTTGAATATTTTTCTGCTGGTTTCGAAAGCAAAACCCAACTTACTACAAAATTTAAGGGATTCCCCTTGTTCCTCTATGTATTTTAGATGACCTGATATACTTTATATAAAAGTGGTGAAACAATGCATTCCTCTCTTGCATTGTTCTCATATTCCCGAATATGAGGACCGGTAAATGTAGGTTTATAGAATTCCTGGAACTAAATATGAATGGAGGAAGTTGTTATTATTTGTTCTAATATGGCTCAATATAATATTCTTTTACACCAAGTTCATTTCATCTTCATGTTTCTTATATAAAGAAATAGCAGTGAAGAAACATCCTGTATATAAAGGAATGCAGAGCAGCCATCCATTTGTGATATCTTATGCAATATTGACATGAGCTACATTTGGAGGAAGTCGTTGGAGTTGCCATGTGCAGTTATGTGTTGTTGGTCCCAGTGAATCAGTAAATCCTAGACTTTCATGTAAGATAAAGTGCTGAAGTGGTGTTGTGTCCAGTTGTGTATGGTATCTGGCTGATGTATTTTCTGTCCATAATTGTCTTGTGCTACGTACCTGTGCTGCCCAGCAAAACGCTGAAGCAAAGAAGAAAGGGGAGGTTCATGGCCATTGCCCTTCTGTCTTTGGGTCTTTGATATGTTTCACAAAACACCCTTCCTATATGGCAGTCCCGTTGCTGCCCAAGGGTGTGTTAAAAAGCTATCATGCCAACCCTATACCTTATATATCATTTTGAAGCCCCTCCTTCAAAGCCTGGAACCTATTACTTATCCAGGATCCTGTACCTTATCAGCCTCCATCCTTACAAAAAATACATTAGTAAGTATTATCTAAATGTCTTCACAAACATCAATGAAGTGATAGGGCTAATGTGTATGTTCTACATCACTTATTTACTCTCTCTGGATCTACAAATATTTTAAAAGCTTTTGTGAAAATCTCAAGATGCAGACAGAGTCTTCCCATTGTAGAACTTTGTATTGTATAAATGTATGGTGAAAACTTTGGTGGAGCCTAACCAAGTTTGTATCTCAAGGATTTCATTATATGCCCCAAAGGGGCAAGGGGTAGAAGACCATCACAGCATATTTTATTTACATCCCCCACCCCAAAAAACAAAAACAACATTTACAAGCCCATCCAGTAGTTTTAGGACCTCCATGGACAACGTAATAGACCTACTTGTGGCTACTGCCTCTAATGGGACAATAAATCAGCAGGTAATGCTGAAATCTAAACTCAGAGATTACATCCAAGGAAAAACATTTACTGACCATTTTTCACGTTTTAGATTCTTTTATGTGCTACACATCCTCCCATAAATCCACATGAATGTCTTCTCCCATGGTTGCTGGTCATGTTATTTCTCTACCATACTAACCATGGCTTTGTATACATCAAGTTTGGAGCACCATAAATATCTTTGGTGTGGTATTGTTCCTACATGAGGATATCAAACAAACATGGACACAAAAATTAACCCCTATATTGCCAAAGCACAATACTTTCTACAAATAATATTCCTGATATGGTGTGCTCTGTATACAGCCAGACAAGTATACAAGATCCAAAGATACTTTGCATATACACAATTCTACCCATATAAGGAAATCTTATTATAAACTGAAGAAGTCCATACAATTGTAAAATTCAATACCTTAGCAAACTTGTCCTCATAGTTGGCCTTTGAAATCCATTTTTGAGAATCAAAACAAAAAGGTCCAAGCTACAAAGTATTTTACCCACTGATTAAAACTCAACGACATATTACGTGGGGAACATGCGTGTACAACACTGAAACATGGAAGGACAAACTTCTTATTGACTTCTTCTTATTGAAGTCTTTCTTTTGAATTCTATATAACATTACTAGACTAGGGTATCATTAATTAGGTTTACTTTCAAGTAGGTTTCATGCAATTCCTTTTATAGTATCCAGGCTTGTGGCATTAATTCATTAATTATGTGTACATAATGGATCCGGCCATATTGTGAACACTGTATGGGGTAAATTGTTATTGTAACCTAATGAGGCCTGAAAATGTAATTTATTTCAGTCTTTTTCTTTAGCTTATTAACACTTTGAACAGGCAACTGTGCAAAATACACAACATTAATGTCCAGTAAGAAATGGATATCACTGTGTTATTTGCATTACCAAAAAAAATAAGTTGTGCATTTTTTTGTGGGTTTACGTTGCACTTTGGAACAAGTGGAGAGCCTGGCATGAGGGAGACGTGGCTACAGTATTGTGGCAATTTTACTATTAACACCAGTCAACTGGATAAATCATAGCTGGTGTAGCTGGTGTAGATATCAAGTAGGATTTATACCAGTCGACTGGCATTAATAATAGCTGTTGGTGTTCCGGATTTATTAAGAGAGTATTCTCATCTGGAACAATTATATAATATCCACAGGATATGCCATAAATGTCTCATAGATATGGATCCCACCTCTGGGACCCACACATATCTCTAGAACGGCCTCTTTGGTGGAGGGGGCTGCACAATTTACCCAAATCCCATCAATGGTAAGAGGAAGTTATGCAAATGATGTGAAGCAGCCAGCTTGGTTATTTTAGGCTTCACATCAACCTTCCTCCACCACAGACAGGCTATAGGGACCAGAGAAATGTCGTTCTGACATAGGTGTGGGTACCAGCAGTGGGACCTGCAAATAAAGGAGATTTATGGAATATCCTGTGGATATGCTATAAATGTCTCAGATGATAATATTCCTTTAAGAGGTGTGCGCTAGTAGTACAGGGGCTAGTTTATTCATTAAACCCCCATCAGTAGTAAGGTGACAGGTGATACGCTCCCACTGTCCCAAACCCCAACTCAACAACCCTTCCCCTTCTGGCAAAGTGATGGGTTCCCCACCCATTTTTCCACAACCCTCACCCAGCCTACTTGAGTGATGGCATTCTATGTCCGACCTGTTCCCACCCCTTTATCCCCACATTAACCATTCTAAAGCATAGCAGTCTTCCACCCCCTTATTCCACATATCAGACACCCCTAAAAACACTAACCTTCACTTCAACAATGGCTTGGACATAGCTGTGATAGGAATATAACAATGAATATAGAGAGCTCCATGAGACCATGTCCTGAAGTAAATGAAACAGCTTAATGGATGGGAGTGTGTAGTGTCCATATTCTGATGAAGAAGCAAACATGTCTGAAACTCACAACTCCCCTCCCCATCTATCATCATGACTATACAGCCCATCAGTCAACACAACATTAGCAAAGAACATTACTAAAAGCCCTACATCCATGAAGGTCTGGCATTCATTTTTACACACAAATAGATTGTGGGATGGAAGATCAACCAACATAACACTGTAATATTAAAAGCTTTATTGAAGTTCAAAAAGGATGTGGGCATTTATTTTCACAGACAAATAGGATGTGGGTATTTGTCTTTATACTCTAATTCACATTAATTAGTTGTCTATTGTGTAGTCTTTGTAGCTGCTTAAAGAGCACCAACCCCTGGGAAACCTAAAAAATGGAAAACTCAAAAGAAAACATTCTTAAATATATTTATTTAGGAAAAGTTAAACTTTTACTCTCTATTTTAGTAAGAAATCACTGCCCCTTTAAGAGACAAAAGCTAGGGTGGGGAAAGTTGGCACTATCTTGAAAGTTCTGGCAGGTTTACAGATTCTAAGCTGGAGGAGTTTATTTTGTGTGGGGAGTCTGGCAACACATGGGAGATCTGTGCTGCTTTCTTACCTAATGCTCAATGATTTTATATGAGCAGCATTATAAGCTGGTGGAGAATTCCAACAGGGTATTGTTGGCTAGAGCCGTAATAGATGTGATGATTTAACTGAGGGGCCGGAGCTAATAGCATGCAGCGAATAATAATCCTTTAGATCCTGTAATCAAAGTCAATTACGGGACCTAAATCCAGTAAAATACTGTTGCTGGTGGGTTTGGAGACTAATCGGGACCACTG
Organism: Hyla sarda; assembly: GCF_029499605.1. NCBI lineage: Eukaryota > Metazoa > Chordata > Amphibia > Anura > Hylidae > Hyla > Hyla sarda. Next base: position 250,186,629 of record NC_079194.1, on the reverse strand, counting down.
TGGGGGTCCCAACCAGTTAACGTGACGGTAAGAGGTTCCCTATCTGCCTCCATGCCGTCCAATCTTTTTCCTGCTTTTCCAGGCTCACTGCCAATAAATATATAGTAAAATCTACTTTAGCGGACACCTCCCAATAGAGGACACCTCCGAATGGCGGACAGTTTTTCATTTCCTGGCAAAGTCCCATAAGACTTAATGTATTTGCACCCTCCTAATAGGGGACACTCCCAATAGTGGATGCGGACACACCCAATAGGGGACAAAACACTCCCAATTGGGGACAACCAGGCTTATGTGCCAGGCCCTACCTTGTACACAGGGCCGCCGTCAGGGGGGGGGGGGGTACTGCCAATACCCCTGTGAGGGGCCCAGGCTCCCAGGGGGCCCTGGCCCCTGCTGCACCCCCCTGCAGCCCCAACACAGAAGACAGCTGTTTGAACAGTGGTCTTCTGTTTCTGTATGTCCGCTGGCCACATTATTCGCCCCCCCCCCCGATCCCCCCCGTGCCACTTTATTTCCCCTGTGCCAAATCATCCCCCACCTTTATTACCCCCTGTGCCACATCAATTCCCACAGGGGATGGTAAAGAGGGGGGTGATGAATTTGCACAGAGGGTAATAAAATGGCACGGGGGGATCAAGGAGAAATGATGTGGCACAGGGGGTAAGGGGGGGGGGATGATTTGGCACAAGGCAAAGGGGGAATAAAGTAGCACAGGGTATAAAGGGGAGATGAAATGGTACAGGGGGTGATAAGGGATGATTAAATGGCACTGGGAGATTCAACTGTAATATTCCTTTTTATCATGTTTTAGATATATATATATATATATATATATATATATATATACTAGTTGAGTACCCGGCGTTGCCCGGTTTTTCCTTCCTAATCCTTGTTGTGGAGGAAAATCAACAGAGGAAGCTTTTAACTTCATATCCTATCCTCATACTGTTGTCATAGCCCAACTCCATATCCCGTCCTCATACCCAGACTTCCTATCCCGTCCTCCTATCCTGACCTCCTATCCCGTACTCCTATCCTGTCCTCCTATCCCGACCTCCTATCCCATCCACCTATCCCATCCTATTTTTTTATTATTCGTTTTCATTGGGTTTTTCAAGAAAAGTACAAACAAGCAAGGTATACCCGGCAACCGTTGTGAGACTGTAACAATAGTACACAATAATATAACATTAAAACAGTGAAATCAACATTGGTGAATAATCACTTATTATCTTATCATTATTATGACAAGGACTATTAGATAAACATCATACTGAAAAGTAACTTTTGCAAGGCTGTGAATGATTATAATAGTATTCTCTATAGGTACATAGATATAGTTGTTTCTGGCCTATTAGTAAGTGTTGTCGTATCACACTACAGAGTTGGATTGTGTCTTCTGGCCGTACGGAGATACCAGCCAGCAGCGCCACTTAGATAGATATTTATGGTAAGTGTCAGTCCCAAAAGAAATAATTTTCTCATACGTACATTTAAGTCCAATTGCCGCAAGTAGGTCTTCTGAGTTCGGGACTTCAGCTGATTTCCAATTTTGGAGTAATACAGTTTTAGCAATTGCACATATTATACAAGTCAATGCCCTTCCTTTTAGAGGAATATTATCAACCCCTATCCAGAGGAGTACCAATTGGGGAGACCATTAGGCTGGCCGGGGGGAATATTTCTCTCAACAGTTTCTTACAATGCAGCCAGTACCTCTGCAACCACAGCCCCTCCAGCAGTTATAAGAAATCGATGGGTATATAAGGGCCAAACGATCTGGGTGTAATACCATCTCAAAGTCATTTTCATAACAGACTCAACATGTGAAGAACATTTTAAGTATAAGCGGTACATTTTAAAGGCTCCCTGCCATTCCTCTGCAGTAAATGAGGATTGTAGGTCCCTCTCCCAGCTTCTAAGAGGGTGGGATTTTACAAAAGGAGGTATGGTGTATTAAGGCATTATAGAAGGGCTTAAGGCCCTGTGGGCCCGTGTTATATATAGGAAGGCAAGTCTATCCATCCTGAGACCCGACAATGACATCCCCTGCAATAAATGGCGTATTTGTAATCATTTAAAGAAGTCAGTAGCAGGTAGGGAGAATTTAGTACAAGTGTCCTGGAAGGGTAATAGTGTATTGTTGAGAAAAATATCTGCTATTGAAGCTATACCACTTGTTATCCAACCAGTCATGTCAGTTTGTGGTAGTAATGCTTGAATGAGGGTTAATGAAAGACATGAGATGTTGGGTATGGTACCCGAGTCAGATATATTGTGAAATGTATGCCATGCCCCAAGTGCTGCTGTCACCGTTGGACCCAGGCCTCTAAGTAAAGGTAAGTTCCAAAATGATAAGTATAGTAGATCCTTCAACACATAAGGTGATGCTAAGGACTGTTCAAGATGTATCCAAGGTATGTCACTATCAGGTTGTACCCACCCCTTAAGCATAGATACTAGTGTCGCTATGTAATAAAGTTTTAGGTCTGGCATAGCCAATCCTCCTGTGTCTCTAGTTTTTGTCATAATATGTCGTGCTATTCGTGGTTTCTTATAACCCCAGACAAACTGAGAAAGAATTGAGTGGGCCTTTGTGAAGAATTTGTCTGTCAGAGCAACAGGCAGGGTGCAATACAAATACAAAAATTTCGGGAGAACGAACATTTTAAAAGTGGCTATTCTGCCGGTCCATGAAATCTCACTTTTAGAGAAATCCTCCAACTCCTTCTGCACTTCCTCCAGGAGGGAATCATAGTTTAGTTTGTATATTAAGGATGGAGATCTCTCCAGTCAAAAGAGTATGTGGATTTAAAAAGGGCAATTTGTTGTGGGGACATATTAATTGGGAAGGCCTGGGTCTTAGATGAGTTTAAATGGTAGTAGGAGAGTCTACCATAGTTGGAGATTATTTCCATTACTGCTTCCAACGACTTCTCTGCCTATCCCGTCCTCTTATCTCTACCTCCTATCCGGACCTCCTATCTCGATCTCCTATCCCGACCATCCCGTCCTCCTATCTTAACCTCCTATCCCGACCATCCCGTCCTCATATTCCGACCTGTAATATGTGTACCAGGTATTGAAATATCTCCAGCCGTACGGAAGTTATGTGGGAACATACATTTCCCATTGATTTGCATGGGACTTTAAAAAAAAACACTGACCCTCACAAATGGGGGTAGTTAAGGGTTAGATTAACTATCTTATATTTTAAGTGGACATATAAGTAACATGTGACCAAGTATTGTCGAAATATCTCCAGCCGTTTGGAAGTTATGCAGTAACATATATTTTCCATAGACTTGTATGGGACTTTAAACAAAAGCCCCAACCCTGGCAAATGGGGGTGGGTAAGGGTTAAATCACCTATCCTATGTTTGTTGTTGACATATAAGTAACATGTGTGCCAAGTTTCATGTTAATATCTTTACCCGTTTGGATGTTATGCTGGAACATACACACATACATACACACACACATACATACATACACACACACACATTGGCCCTGGAAAGTGGAGTGTTTATTCTGGAGTGATTTCAATATAACTCTTCTTTTTTTTTTCAGGGTTATTTACTATTCTGTCACACAAGTTGGTTATTTTTCTGTTGCACGCTTTTTTGTGTCGCACTAGTCAATTGTGTCGCACAAACTCTGAGCTAAAGAAAATAGTTGTGTGAGTCAAAATGGTTTAGTTTGTTTTTCAAACATTACAACAATTCTCCTTGTTTACCAGCTTGTTGTTAAATTGATTTAAACCTAATATTGCAAATGTGTTAAAAAGAAAAAAAATATCTAAACATTAACTATCACAAAAGCATTCAATATTTTATTCATAAAAGTGTTGAACTGTACAAAATGTTTACCGGTTATAAAACAAGTTACTTTCACACAAAACACAATGGCAAACAGTCCCTTGTTAGAAATCACTCCATTTTTGGAATTTCACTCGGCCTCTTGGCTGTCGGTTATTGTGTGAGGCAAACTCACACATTTTCTCGAGTGATTTTGGAAGTATTCTGAGTATTTTTTGTTTTTTGTCGGTAAAACGCCCATTTTTGCATAAAACACGCCCATTTCAGAGGGAAAAAAAACACTCCGAGTGTTTTCTAAAGTGTCGGTTGTGCGACAAAAACTTGGTCGCATAAAGTGTCGCACAGAAAAAGAGTCGGTTGGACTTTAGTAAATGAGGGCCATTGAGTTTTATATATATAGATTACACTCTGGAGTGAGTACAATACTGTATTCGGTCATTTAGAAATATTTTTGAGCCTTTTTCCCAATAGAGGACATCTCTTAATAGCGGACACTTTTTTTTATTCCCTGTGAGTGTCCGCTATTGGGAGATTCTACTGTATTGGCTCCCCGAAGTCACATTGCAGGGGTGTCAACATGACAAGCAATGCTCCTGTCACAATCCTCCTAAAGGGGTACTCCGGTGCTTAGACATCTTATCCCCTATCCTATTTGCAATATTAGGTTTAAATCAATTTAACACCCAAGCTGGTAAACAAGGAGAATTGTTGTAATGTTTGAAAAACAAACTAAACCATTTTGACTCCCACAACTATTTTCTTTAGCTCAGAGTTTGTGCGACACAATTGACTAGTGCGACACAAAAAAAAACGTGCGACACAAAAATAACCAACTTGTGTGACAGAATAGTAAATAACCCTGAAAAAAAAAAGAAGAGTTATATTGAAATCACTCCAGAATAAACACTCCACTTTCCAGGGCCAATGTGTGTGTGTGTATGTGTGTGTGTGTGTGTGTGTGTGTGTATGTATGTATGTATGTATGTATGTATGTATGTATGGTATGTATGTATGTGTGTATGTTCTAGCATAACATCCAAACGGGTAAAGATATTAACATGAAACTTGGCACACATGTTACTTATATGTCAACAACAAACATAGGATAGGTGATTTAACCCTTACCCACCCCCATTTGCCAGGGTTGGGGTTTTTGTTTAAAGTCCCATACAAGTCTATGGAAAATATATGTTACTGCATAACTTCCAAACGGCTGGAGATATTTTGACAATACTTGGTCACATGTTACTTATATGTCCACTTAAAATATAAGATAGTTAATTTAACCCTTAACTACCCCCATTTGTGAGGGTCAGTGTTTTTTTTTTAAAGTCCCATGCAAATCAATGGGAAATGTATGTTCCCACATAACTTCCGTATGGCTGGAGATATTTCAATACCTGGTACACATATTCCCTCCCTTCCTTCTGCACTGATGTATACCGTACCTCTTCAATAAAGTCATTTAGAATTTTCGGCAACTACAAAAATGTGGCGAGTGCAACGTATGATTGTTTCTTTACTTACATATGATATAGTTGTAGTCATCAGTAGTTTAAAAAAATTGTCAGAGTTACTTTTGGTGACAGCAGCAGGTCAGTACGAATAGTATTGTGGCAAGTGTGAGCGTAACTATATACCTTGTAATTTGTAAATTTATTTATGAACAGAAATCTTTATAAAAATTCTAGAGCTAATCTTTAATTGAGTACTAGATGTTTGTTAAATCCATTGACCTATATCCCTGGGATTATATGCTGTATACATTAAGCAGCTACAAAGACTATACAATATACAACTAATTAAAGTGAATTGGAGTGTAAAGATAAATACCCACATCCTATTTGTCAGTGAAAATGTATGTCCACATCCTTTTTAAATTCCAATAAAGCTTTTAACATTTCTGCATTGTGTTGGTTTGACCTCTTATGCCCACAATCTATGTGTGTGAAAAATAAATGCCAGACCTTTATGGATGTTGGGAATTTACGCCCTAATGTTCATTACTAATATTGTCTAAAATGATGGATTGTAAAGACATGATGGGAGGTGGGGATGAAAACCGCAGTTTCTGCCATAACCGGACGGGTTTACTACTAAATCGGAATATGGGCGTTACAAAGCCCTGTCCAAAGCACAATAAGCACTTCCATTTAGGACATGGTCCAACAGGGAGCTCTCAATGCTCATTGCAATATTCCTATTACAGCTATGTCCAAGCCATTGTTGAGGTAAAGGTTAGTGTTTTAGGGGTGTCTGATATGTGGAATAAGGGGGTTGTTATTTGGAGGTGGTTAACATGAGGGATAAGTGGATTAAGACAGGTCTGAAACGGCAAGCCCTGATTGCAGGTAACACTTATGTAAATTATATCACAAGCCAATCCGTGGCCCAGTTCACCTGTTATCCTCCTTATTCTAGTGGCAGGCTTGGTATATGGACGGGGCTCCAGGAACACACTGATGTCACAGCCAGGCCACGTGAGGAAGCATGCATCTGGAGTGCCGCCTGTACACCAAGCCTGCCACCCACATAAGGAGGAAAAGGGCAGATAGGGCCACAGATCAGGCCATGGTTAATATAATTTTCCTCTGTGTCACCCACACTAATAGCCTGTACCAACAGGATAGTGTGGGTGGCACTGATGACAGACTCCCTTTAACTTTTAAAATTCCCAATGACACATATATCACATTTTGGTCTGTTGGTCCAAATACTTAAGGCTACAAACTAAACAATGGTAAAACCTTTTTATGTTTTGGTTATTAATTTTGATAGCCTAAATAATTCCTCCTCTGAAGCTCAAAATTTGATAATAGTGAAGCAGCCTCTTATTAGAATAAGAAAGACAGGTACATTAAAACTGGGTCACTGCAAAAGACACAGAAGTATATATATCACCTGATGAAGAGAACAGTTTAGTTCTTGAAACACGTAGTCCTTTTGAATAAAGCCACAGTTTAATTATTTTCTGTATCAGTCTGTTAATTATGTTTAACCTCTTAAGGACCAATGACGTTGTGGAACGTCATGGCACCCTGGGCTTTAAGGACCAATGACGTTCCACAACGTCATGGCGTTTTCCGGTCTCTGCCGCTCGCCGGGCTGAGATCGGAACTGGATGCCTGCTGAAATCCTTCAGCAAGCATCCAGGGCAAACGCCGAGGGGGGCCATGTAGGCCCCCCATGTCGGCGATCGCCGCAAATCACAAGGGAAATCGCCCTTGCGATCTGCGGCGATACCGGGCTGATCGGGTCTCTGGGACCCGACTGCCCGGTAATTTCGCATGATCCCGGCTGTCACAGACAGCCAGGACCATGCTGGAGCCTAGGAGCAAGGAGGCAAGCCTGCCACCTCCTCCGATCCCCTGCGATCCGTCGTTTAGTTAACCGACCAATCGTAGGGGGGGGGGGGGGGGGCGGTTACTTCCTCCCGCCCTGCCCGGCCCCTGAAAGTCCGGAGAGGACGGGAGGAAGACCGGAGGACGCGGCGGGGGACGGGGGAGTGCTGGGGACCGGCCCCGGTACTTACCTCGTCCCTGAAGACCCGGATCCCGGCGATGAAGACAGCGGCGGCGACAGGTGAGTTGATCTTCAGCTGCGGTCGGGCCCTTTACAGCAATGCACATCGCCGTAAAGCGACATGCATTGCTGTAATGGGACCCTGTAAACTACAACTCCCAGCATGCCCAGACAGCCCTTGGCGTCTGGGCATGCTGGGAGTTGCAGTTTTGCAACATCTGGAGGTCCAGTTTGGAGACCACTGTGCCCTTCCAGATGTTGCAAAACTACACATCCTCAGCATGCCCTTACTGTCCAGGCATGCTGGGAGTTGTAGTTCTGTAACATCTGGCCCTTCAGATGTTGCAGAACTACAACTCCCAGCATGCCTGGACAGTAAGGGCATACTGGGAGTTGTAGTTTTGCAACATCTGGAAGGGCACAGATTGGGAACCACTGTATTAGTGGTTTGCAAACTGTAGTCCTCCAGATGTTGCAAAACTACAACTCCAAGCATGCTGGGAGTTGTAGTTCGGCAACATCTGGCTCTAAAGATGTTGCCGAACTACTACTCCCAGCATGCCTGAGAATGTTTGGGAGTTGTGGTTTTGCAACATCTGGAGGCACACTGGTTGGGAAACATTGTCTGTTTCCTAACTCAGTGTTTCCCAACCCGTGTGCCTCCAGCTGTTGCAAAACTATAACTACCAGCATGCACTGATGGACTGTGCATTCTGGGAGTTGTAGTTTTGCAACAGCTGGAGGTCCCCCCCCCCCTGTGAATGTACAGGATACATTCACATGGGCAGGGGGCTTACAGTGAGTATCAGGCTGCAAGTTTGCGATGCAGCAAATTTTGCGCGGCAGCTCAAACTCGCTGTAATCCCCCGCCCATGTGACTGTAGCCTAAAAACACTACACTACACTACCACAAAATAAAATAAAAAGTAAAAAACACTACATATACACATACCCCTACACAGCCCCCCTCCCCAATAAAAATGAAAGCGTCTGGTACGCCACAGTTTCCAAAATGGAGCCTCCAGCTGTTGCAAAACAACAACTCCCAGTATTGCCGGACAGCCGTTGACTGTCCAAGCATGCTGGGAGTTTTGCAACAGCTGGAGGCACCCTGTTTGGGAATCACTGGCGTAGAATACCCCTATGTCCACCCCTATGCAAATCCCTAATTCAGGCCTCAAATGTGCATGGCGCTCTCACTTTGGAGCCCTGTCGTATTTCAAGGCAACAGTTTAGGGACACATATGGGGTATCGCCGTACTCGGGAGAAATTGCCTAACAAATTTTGGGGGTCTTTTTCTCCTTTCACCCCTTACAAGCAGAGAGCTTCAAAGTTAGAATAATGCAAAATTTTCAATTTTTTCATAAAATTTTGGAATTTTTCACTAAGAAACGATGCAAGTATCGACAAAATTTTACCAATAACATAAAGTAGAATATGTCACGATAAAACAATCTCGGAATCAGAATGATAGGTAAAAGCGTCTTAGAGTTATTAATGCTTAAAGTGACAGTGGTCAGATGTTCAAAAAACGCTCTGGTCCTAAGGTGTAAAATGGCCTGGTCCTTAAGGGGTTAAACACCCACTCCATAGCCATAGGAGCGCCCGTACGAGTCGTTAATTTTTTTTCTCTAGTCTCCAAGAAACCATCCCATCCACGGAGGATCTTTTGTGGGACTACTACTTTGGATGCATGACTATACCGCAGACTTTGATGCAAGCAGTGGCTGGATGTCCAAGCTGATCTTATGATCCTGCTGACACACCAGAAGCCCAAAAAGCAATACAAAAATATGAGCGGTAAGAATTACTACTCTTGTCCTTTGCCTATCTTTAGATATATTTTTACCAGTGGTAACAACACTTAGAGTGCCTTTTTGTATTCCTTTTTCTTTTTCCATGCTTTACACTAGTTTTCTTCTATCCCAGCTTGTCAGTTTAGGTGGATGGTCTTGTCTTGGTAGGTTTGCAGTTGTGCCATATTCTTTTTTTTTTGTTTTTACCATGAAAATGTAGATACATGCAGGGGGGGGGGGGGGGGGGAATACTTATGTAAGGCACTGTACATCACAATTACTCTGAAACAGCATAGAAGAACATTGTTGTGATGGGGAAGTTTATTAGTGTTCCATGCTGCCCACGGTTCTGGTAGAATTAAACTAGTAACAGGTTCCCTTCATTAACAGCGCTACTAGTTAGTTCCCACCTAGTATACATTACTCAGTTTACTAGTTCTAAATAAAATTATGCAAGGTTTTCCACGCCATTCTTTCCATTTTTCCAAACCTTGTAAGAGAGAGCGAGCCAAAGAGGTCATTACCATATTTACCTAGCCAATATTTACTCATGGAGATCAGGTTTCCAGTTAATATTATCAGGAACAAAGAACATACATAAACTTGATTTGGGCAGTGTATAAATGGGCATCAGCATCCGCCATGAGGAATCCACCTTACGTCCCAATACTACTATTATGTCAAAGAAATCCCAAATGTAATTTCCCATGTATGGTGAAAGAAAGTGAGATGTGTTGCCAAGCTATACCCTCAGCTGGGAGATATGAAGCTTTACATCACTATTCATCATACTGATGGCATCTAATGTAAATGTCAGATTCTTTTATTGTTTGATGAGTGAAAGTGTGCACTTTATGAGGAACTTAAGTGACATTTTATGGGACTCTCTTAGGCAATCTCTATATAATATGTGACTGACACAAAAACATTCATGTGTCATCTTGACGTGCCAGCCTAGCTTGGCTGGCTCATATTCCACCTGTTGCCTGATAGCAGGTTGTAGTACTAATACATGTTAAAGGGCATCTATATCAAAAACCCATCCAACCCTTTCAGTTTTCCCCCTACAGACCCATATGAGGGCTTGTTTAATGCACTGCCAATTGTATTTTGTAATGACATCATTCATTTTACCACAAAATCGGCAGTGAAGTCCCCTAAAATTTTTTGGGGAAAATTGAAATAAAAAAAGTAATTTTGGTACTTTTGGGGGTTTTTGTTTCTATACAGTACATACGGTCAAAATGGAACATTATATCTATTGTGTAGGTCCATACAATTACAATGATACACAACTTTTATTAATTTAACTTTTATTAACTTATAATTTTACTACTTTTTTAAAATAAATGCTAACTTTTTGTAAGAAAATCGGTATGGTTAAAATTGTTCTCTTCAGAACATATAACTCTTCTATTTTTCCGTATACAGGGATGTTTTGATGGAACATTTTGCTTTTTATAAAAAAATTTTTTTTTTATTTTTTAACCTCATGCCATTCACATTTAGCCTGTGTAACCTCCTTCTTTTTAGATTTCATTTTTGCCTTTAGGGTAGAGTCACACATGCCGTATTTTGCTGTGTATTTACTGCTACGGATTTTCTTACCCATTGAAGTCATAAGGTTGCAATATATCAATAACCCTTTGGAGGAAGAACTCTCTGAGAAAGAAAGCCCAATTGCTAGGGACTCACTAAAATATAACTTTTATTATTGTGCATAAAAAAAACAACAATAATAGAACACACATGAGGGGTTAAAAATATCAGTGATCATTCTAATATTTCTTTAACTCTATAATGGCTGTTATTACCAGCTCTTATATGTATCTAGGCAGTAAGATAATACAGTTATCGCCTAGGTGGAGGTCTCTGACACCATCCTTTGCCCTTGGCGGGCATCTGATGGTATCTCACTCCATCTCCTATTGTTAGCGCCATTTAATATTAACTACCTCCTATATATTTAATGTATTAGTAGTCACTGATAGAGAGATCACTGCCTAAAACTAATCACCAGCCTCCCCGACGTTTTGCCAGATCCCTGGCTTTGTCAAGGGTTTATGAGGCTAACATTAGCTTTGCCTAATGAAAAAAAAAATATATATAATCCTGTGTGTGAGAACCCCCCTTATACATATGTATTACTAAAACATCACACACAGCAAATTTACATTAGGCTAAGTTCACATGGCCACTGTGCTCTGACCGGTTCAGGGTCTGTTTGGTCCATTTTTCTGTGCCTAACAGATCCTAACCACAACTGTGTTTTATTACCTTTTTATTACCTTTCCTCACTCTTATCCCATATCAACAAAGCCAGATAGTTTCCAGTGACTTGAAGGGATGGGCCTTGTTTTTGGTGAAGATATGAAAGGAAATCTGTCATCAGTGTCACCTGCACAAACCTGTTTGTACACTGATAATAGATTTTGTCAGCACGGGTCAGGAAGTGGAGTGCAAGGGAGTGGAAAGGGGAATCTTTTCAGCTGCCTGGACAACCCAACACAATATTGTGTCAGAGGAAGGGTCCACCTGAGGATCCCCTTGCACTCTAGCCTATTGTCTAGGCCCATTTTGCTATGTCAAGTGCACAAACTTCCCACAGGAATCTATTCAGCGGGTAGAAATACAGCATTGGCAATAGTACACAATGGACGACTGGTCTACCTGATCAGTAATACAGTATATGTGAGTCAAAAGCCTGAAAAAAATGTTGTGTACTATACATAATAAAACATCAGATAAATGCCTTTATGTACTCCACAAATATGTTAGGAAAGCCATTGTAAAATTTGTAAGTAGCATTTGCATTGTCCTTATTGGAAACTTCTTGTAAAACTTATTTAAGTTAAGACCTTCAAAAAGGACTAGTAACTTCTTTTTTTTACTGAATAAAGTGAATACATGGCATTTGGAAAGATTTCATACCCTTTTTCATGCTTTGTTATGTTACGACTTTGTGCTAAAACATGAAATCATTATAAATCCATATACTTTATTAAATTCACAAAGTTAAAACATACATAGAAAAGTGCAGAATGCATAAAAAAAGGCACTGGATCACTATAGAAAGGCAGGTATAAGTCTGTGTAAGATATAATATACCAGAATAATCACATAAATAGATGGCAATAAGGGTTATGAATACAGGAAAACCGCAGTATAGGACTATGACAAACATATGTCAAATGAAAGAAAACAAAGCCCAATGCCCAACCAAATAATCAAGAATGCCAGACCATACCTACCAACCCCAACGGTCGTTTCGCTTCTAAAGTGCTTCCTCAGGGGGTGTGTGACACACACCACCTGGTCCTCATGTATAAGGGTAGGCAAAAAAACACAAAGGCGATTCGCCAAAACCTTAGAAAAAAGCTTCAGGTCTGAGTTGAGAAGGGTAATGGGCTTATAGCTGGGGCAATCGTGAGGATCCTTGCCAGGTTTAGGAATCAAAGTAAGCAAAGAATGTAGAAAGGACTGCGGGATACACTCTGCAGGTGGAGGGGGAGTATTTATGTTGGCGGGAGAGGACCTGACGCAGAAAGGGGATCTGAAAGGTGTTGGGGGCATAGACATTGCAAAGAAGTAGTTGTTTATCCCCCAAAGAACCCTGAACGATGACAAACCTCCCTAAAGGGTCTGCATAGGTAGAGGAGACTTGCAAGGGGCAGGACATAGATATTAAGATCGCCACTCTCGCTATGTTCCTACCAGAAGAAGCCATGTAAGCCTGGGGGTAGAGGTGATTTAGGAAGAGGAAAGAGCCCGTTGCGTCGAAGTGCCTTCAAAGCTACCAGCTCCCTCTGTTGCAGACACTGCTTAGTCGTGGAGTTAAGACCCTTTACATTCAGGGAGACATACTTAGTCATGAGAGGGCAGGGGAGGTCGTAGGTGCTAGTGTGGTCAGGGACTCACTCAGACCAGTTGGAGCACTACAGGAAGTCCGGTAAGGAGGGAAGAGCCAGGGACATCCCCATGACCGATTTATGGACCTAAAAAACAGGAGGACCGACAGGGGAGACAGGCAAGGGCAGAAACCGACAGATACAAGGAAGGGAGAAAGAGGCAAGCAACTGACAGACAGGAACAGAAGGGGGGGGGACAAAGGGGGAAACATAACTGTAAATAAACCAGTGGCTCACAAGCCAGAGAGGAGACCACATAAGAAGAGGAGAACAAAACCATATTTTTTTTTACCATGGTCTCCAAGGGAGGAAGGTGGAAGAATGCACCAAACAGAGCCACTCACACCAGTGTGAGTCCCGCACGGAGGCCAGGCAAAAGTACAGCCCTAAAACAATATCTTGAAGGAAAGAAGACCATCATGTAAACATGGCATAAGTGAAGCAGTAGACGGTATTAATGAAGAGGAATGGTAACCCGACAGTTCCAGAAACTAGCAGCGAACCCTGTATCAAGGTCCCAAGGAGTATTCTCAGGGGGGGGGGGGGGGGGAATCAGAACAAGGGCCACGAGAACCCGGAGGGGGCACAACCCGGCCAACCTGATGATGTTTCCCTCGCACTGGTTGCCAAACCTAAGGCAAGGGGGGAGGTGGAGGAGTCAGGCCCCAATCAGAGAGTTGAGGTACTGGGAGGTATAGTGTAGCACAGAACCCTGACAAGTCAGCATAGGACCGCAGAACAGCAGAGCGTCCATCACGTCGGGCTTGTAAAGCAAACAATATTCATCATTTCTAGTGACCAAGGCAGGGTTGCCAAATTTGACACCGGACACATCTGATATAAATACATTTTAGAATATCATTACAAATTAAACTTTCTGTAGCTCAAGCTGCTATAATGCAGATTTTAGGTGTAGTGTTGCACATGTTGCTACAGTGAACGTCATGCTTCCTACAGGCTGTGGACTCATTGAGCAGTCATTTGCGGACATTTGGAAGGATGTTTACAAAGCTGCATTGACTGATATTTAAAATTAGTCAAGAAAAATGTCACAGTAAGATTACAGAGCATTTATAGATTGTACGGACGTCATTGTTCTTCATACTGTTGGCACCCAATCATCACACGTTCTGCCCTGATCCTGGAACATTTTCTTTCCTGTATACAGCAGAGAACAGCTTATATGGGATGAACAAATATTCTTTATAGCAGGGCTGGACCAAGGGAGAGGACATACTGACAGCTGCTTAATTTACAGTACTTCGTATACAGCATTACCACAGATCATACATTTGTAGCACTTATCGCCTGATGTAGAGAAGTGTGAATAATACATCTCTTTCCTTCTAAAGTCATGGACAATTAAAGGGGTATTCCGGAACATTTAAACTGTTTTGAAATCAGTTGATCCAGGAACATTATACAGCTTTGTTCAATTTTGCTGCCCCCTCTGTCTCTGTCAGTAACTGTATAGAGCAGGTACAATCCCCAAGAGCAAACCTCTCCTGGTTTGGACAGTTTCCAACACAGACAGAAGTGGCATTACGGAACTCTATGTTGGACTAGAAAGAACTACATAAATGACCTCCTTCAGGGCATAATTAACCAGTTGTTTACCAACTCTTTTTTCTTCAGAGTACCACTTTACCTGTGGTGACCTATGTATTGACTGGGTATTGCTGAAAATAGCATTAGAGACACACAACACAGACACAGTTAGAATTTTTATAATGTAATGTACTGTAGAAGATTTGGCGAGGACCATGGGAATAAAGTCAATGTCCGGCAGGAGGCCTGTTTGACTACAATATTAATTACATCTTGTTCAGTTGAAAGCTTCTTGGCTAAAATAACTGGGACCCTGACTGTGTGGATAACCAGCACACAAAGCAATATACAAAAAAAGTTCCAAGCCGATATTGACATTCACTTATATTCATTGAAGGTAGGGATTTTTAGACTTTTTGTGGCAATTTTTTTTTTACAGCAAGAAAAGATTCTGATTTCTTACTCATTTCCAAATTCCTGTTCACATGATGACTTTATATATAATTACATTTGTCTGAATTCAGGAGGCTTGCACACCTGTGCTTTAAAAACCACAGAAACCTGACCAAAATGTGTTCCCTTATGCTCTCCAGCAGCATAATACTGGGACATTCTCACCCTTGTGAGCTAGCAGGACAAAAGGAATGTTTAATAGGACAAGTCCATTTGACAACAAGTTAAGACCTCCCTTACATGTTATATATGTCCAACTAACCTTAGGTAAGTCATTTTTGTTCTTGAGATAGTGTCATATTAGATAGGGAGCAGTGAAAATCTAAGCTAACCCCAAACCACTGTCCCTACCTATGACCATCTGTCTGTCTTAAATAACAGCCCCCAACTGGGCGACGGTCCCTACACTTAGCTACGTGCACAGGCGTCAAGGTAAGTCCCACAGGCAAGGTCAACAACACACATGTAGAAAAGGTACAAAATCAGCAGACAGGGCTTTAGCTAGGGACCAGTCAGTCAAAACCAAGAGGGCATCACAGTACAAAACAGAACCTGAATTAGAGAAAGCAAAGGTCAAGTAGGAGGTTAGCGCAGTACAAAATCAACAGGTTAGGGCAAGATAAGGTCACAGGGCATAGCATAAGGTAACAGGGACAGGAACGCTAGTTGAGGAATAAATCCATAATTACAGGCAGCAAAGAACAGCAAACCCCTGTTTAAAACTTCAGCCCCTGGGAGGTGTGAGCACCGATGTTTTAGCTCTCGGGTGGCTAGACCAGTCACGCCACAGAGTGTAGAACTCTCCTGAAGAAGACAGGAGCAGCTGTCAGGGACACATGAGATGCTGTCAACGTGTCTGAGGTGGCGCTGGAATCTGGACATTCAGTACAGGCTAGCAGGACATCTGCCCTCCCCCAATTTAGTCTACACTTTTTTTTTGTCCGGTGCAGTTTCTGCACCCTTCTAGTCTGTTGGTGTTGGGCCATTCTGCTCTTTTGCGGGATGTATTTGGCAGCTCTTGACATTTTCTTTTTGTCTTCTGGGGTACGGAGGCCAGCGGCAAGGGATCACTCTGCTTGCCAGTTGCGTGCCTTTATTTTTACCTTTACACTTGTTAGAAGAGCATTTGTGAGGCAAGCCTCTGATGTTGGATAAGAGGGCTGGGCTTACAATCGTTGTTCCAGTTCATCCCAAAGTGGTTAGTGAGATTAAGGTCAGGACTCTGTGTGGGCCAGTCAGGTTTTCATGGACCTTGCTTTGTGCCCTGGGGCACAGTTATGCTGGAACAGAAAAGGGCCGAACCCAACTGTATTTTCCAAAATGGTATGCCGATACATTAAGATTTCACTCCATTGGAACTGTGAGCTTATACCAACTCCTAAAAAATAACCCAATGGCATTATTCCTTCCACCAAACATTACCGCTGACTGTTTGGCCATCTATATTGATAGGGACTGGATTTTATACACCAGTGGTAATGGGATCAAATGAAACACATTAAAGCCAATAATTAAAGGCTTGATTCCAATATTTTTCTCTATACAGTGTTTAAGAACAATTTGTGAATGGGAAAGTTGGGTATGAGTAATTTTGGTGATCAGGCGATACACATGGTTTCCTGCCTTGATGGCATCTACAGTATGTCAGTAAAATCATACTATAGATGCCATCCAGGCAGGAAACCATGTGTATCACCTGATCACCGAATTGCTCATACTCAACTTTCCCATTCACAAATTGTTCTTAAACATTGGAACTGAAGGCTTATGCCAACTCCTAAAAAATAATCCAATGGCATTATCCCTTCCACCAAACATTACCGCTGAATGTTTGGCCATCTATATTGATAGGGACTGGATTTTAGTAACAAACGTATACATTTTATTATGAAATCAAAAGATTGCATAAAAAGGAAACAGTTCGGGACGCAAGCTGAATAAAATACAAAGCAATAAAACAAGGTAACAAACAGTGAGCGTGTAATGTCATCTTACATATATAGCAGCATATATTCAAGAGAACAAAATTGTCAGCGTGTAGAGAACTAATACAGAGTCGAGGTATACCTAACGTCAGGAAAATAGGATGTAGACATCCAGGGGGACCACAAACAATCAAAATGAACAACCACATCGTCTCTCATAGCGTTGAGCTTCTCAGACAGCATGATAAAATTGACACGTTCGACTACCCTGTCGAGAGACAGGGAAGCAGATTTCCGATTCCCTGCCACATGAATTTTAGCTGCCATAAGAATAAATTGAGCTAAGCGGAACAATCTATGGGGCATATGGTGAAACTTCCGACTAAGAAGGCAGAAGGTTGGATGTAGCGGGCAAGCAAATCCAGTGATCTCTCTGAGAAGAGAGATCACGGATGACCAAAATCTCCTAATCAATGGACATGACCACCAGATATGGCGCATAGTACCCAGATGGGAGCAGCCTCGGAAGCAAAGTGGTGAGGAAGTGGGAAAGATCCTGTTCAGTCTTGTAGAGACATAATAGGCTCTATGTAAAATGTTGAGAGAGGTCTCTGTAAAAGAGACCTGCCAACTACCCCTACTGAGGGAGGTACAGCACGAGTGCCATACATTGAGCATCAGGGATGTGCAGAACTCAGCCTCCCATTGTAACATAAATGGCAACTTAGCATCAGACGGAGGTGCATTCATGTGGTTATAGAACACCGAGAGCAACCCTTTACGGGTGGGAGAGTAGAGCACTAAGCATTCAAATCTAGAAAGGGGAGAGGAGGGTGCGGAGAGGGTAAGGAGTGAAGAAAAGAGAAAACCTGGTGTATCCTAAGGCATTCTGAATACGGAGGATGTTAATGAGACCGAAATTCCTCCAGCGTCAGAAAGCGCCCTCTGAGGAGGAAGGCATAATAAGTCAATCGTTTCTGAAAAGACCACCAGGAAAAGTTACACGAGCTAAGCGCAGAAGAGAAGTTCGGGTTCCCCAATAAAGGAGTTAAAGGCGAAGAGGGAGACTGCAGATGAAAGCGGAAACGGACCAACCGCCACAGAGAAATAGAATACAGAGTGAGAAGAGCAGAGGAGGCAACATAGTGGGAGACAGGGAGAGAGGACCACAGGAGAGTAGGGCAGTTATGAGACATGAGCAGAGTGGATTCCAGGTGAACCCCTATCGGAGCATCAGCGGGTGCAAAAAAACAGGCTAGCTGGCTCAACCGGGCAGCTTAGTAATATTTAAGAAAATTAGGGACAGAAAGACCCCCTAGGCTCTTGTGATAATGCATAATAGTGGAAGTAATCCTCAGACATTTCTGACGCCAGATGAAAGAGAAGACTTCAGATTCCAGTTTCCTGAGGTCGGCAGATGGGACCAGGATTGGCATGGTCCGAAACAGATAAAGGAGTTTCGGCAGAATAACCATTTTCACCGAAGCCACCCTGCCAATCCAGGACAGATAAGGGACATCCCAGGAGTGCATATCCGAACGGAGAGAACGGTAGATTGGGATATAGTTAGCAGAATAGAGTTGGGAGACAGAAGGAGTAAGAGACAGTCCAAGATAAGAAAGGGTGGGGGCAGGGGCAGGGAAGTCAAACTTGAGACAGATTAGCTTCTGAGTGTGTAGAGGAATGTTGCAGAAAAGGGCTTCAGATTGTGAGGCATTGACCGTCAGTCCAGAAAAGTGAGAAAAATCAGAGAGTAAATGGAGAAGGTTAGGGAAGGAGGTTAGAGAGCGCGTAAGAGAGAGAAGGATGTCATCGGCAAAGAGGCAAGCTTTGTAGCTCGAGGAGCCAATCAAAGCTCTGGAAATATCAGGGGAATAGCGGATGAGAGTCGCCAGGGGCTCCATGGCTAAAGCAAATATAGCAGGTGACAATGGACACTCCTTGGGAGTCCCCCTAGAAATAGGGATGGGGCGGGGATTAGTGGTAGTCAGTTTAAGGTGAGCGGAAGGGCGAGAATATAGCAGGTGAATAAGTTGAACAAATGAGCCCCCAAAACCAAACCTATTAAGAACCTGTGTAGGAATGTCCAAGAGACATTGTCAAAAGCCTTGTTAATGTCTAGCATTAGTAGCATAAGGGGTGTGGAGGAAGAATTAGCCCAGTGGACTACATCAAGGACCCTTCTGACGTTATCAGATGCCTGATGCTCAGGAATGAACCCTACCTGTTCAGCATGGATCAGCCTAGGAAGAAGTGTGTTCAATCTACCGGCCAAAATGGAGGTGAGGATTTTAGTGTCCAAGTTTATAAGAGAAATGGGGTGGTAATTGGAGACAATGGAAGGGTTTTGGCGGGGCTTGGGGACAACTGTAATAAGGGTTTCCAGGAAGTCAGAGGGAAGGGTAGAGGCATGAGACAGACGGATGAATAAAGATACTAAGTGGGGGACGAGAATGGCAGAAAACTTTTTATAATATTGGGAAGAGAGCCCATTAGGTCCCGGGGCTTTCCCCAGTTTCAGGGCAGCAACTGTGGAGGAAACCTCCTCGTGGGTGATGGGAGCATTAAGGAAATCTCTGTCAGTAGGAGTAAGAGAGGGGAGTAGTACAGACCTAAGGAAGGTAGAGAGGTTAGAGGGAAAGTGAGGCGGTTGGTCCGGAGCAGAATAAAGAGAGGAGAAAAAGCAATGAAAGGCATTATAGATATGATCAGGGTGGGAAGTGCGGGAGCCAGGGTGCAGCCAGACACTGTGTACATAATTCAGATGTTGCTTTTGCTTGAGCATGTTCGCCAAAAGCCTATCCAGCTTATTGGCAAAGCGGTAATGTGTGGCTTTAGTCCACCTCACTGCCTTTTCCACCCTTAGGGAGAGAATAGCATCCAACTGCACCCTAGTGTCCCGCAAAGCCCTGTACAGATAAAGGAAAGGATTATGCTGATGTGCAGTGGAAAGGTGCTCCAGGTTGTGTTCACGCATAACCAGTCCCGTTTAAGACCGGCAGCCAGTAAGATAAGGCGGCCCCTGATGTAGGCCTTGTGAGCGGACCATACCCAAAAAGGGTAAGAAGAGGGAGTAACGTTACAGACAAAATAGGACTGAAGGTCAGCAGTAACTGCAATCTTGACCACCGGATTAGATAACAAAGACTCATTTAGTCTCCATCGAAATGGAGAGGACGGTCCGCCCACAAGGTCCAGCTCAGCTATTACCATATCATGATCCGACCATGCTGATAAAGCATGGTGAGCATACAATAACATAGGAAGGGCAGTAGAGTTAACAAGTAACCAATTTATGTGAGAATAATGATTCTGCGAGGGGGAAAAGTAGGTATAGCCCCGTGCGAACCCATTATGCTCGCGCCACAAATCAGCTAACTGTAAATTAGAGAAATCAGAGAGTAACCTCTGTTGCAAAGAACGGGATCTTCCCAAGGGAATGGAGGAGGATCTATCTAAAGTGGTATTAAAGACAAAATAAAAGTCTCCTGTCCACAATAAGATATCATAAGGGAGAGAAGAAATACGGAGACACATTGCATGAAAAAAAGGACATAGATGCGGTATTAGGGGCATAAGAATTAACTAGACATATCTTACGACCATACAGAGAACCCAATAATATGACATAATGGCCATCCTCATCAATGTGAGAATGGTCAATTTCAAATGGCAAGGTATTACTAATACATATAACCACTCCCCTACATTTAGACTGAAAAGTGGACTCAAACACTCTAGAGTACCAGGAATGTATAGTCCTGGGGAAGGACGAGGGTGTAAAGTGGGATTCCTGGATGCAGAGGAGGTCCGGACGATGTTTCAGATAGTCCCTGAAGGCCTTCTTTCGTTTCACCGGGGAATTAAATCCCCTAACATTGTGAGAGAGAATCTTACACATCTACAACATAAAGAGACAGCATTCAAGATGGGCACTGACAAACAGTACTAACATAGGAAACAGAAGGGGAGGGAAGACATGACTGCCCACAAACAGGAAAACCAAGCAAAAGAAAAACAAAATAAAACAGTGAAGAGAAAACAAAGACAATATAACCAAAAAACAAATAAAGTACTGGAAAGCCAGAACAGATATTACAACCATCTGGCATACTTCCATACCCAAATACCAGTTAGGGGGTACAATAATCCGATCCCACTCAGCTTCAATGAAGAATGGTGGACTCAGTTACGGTAATGTCCGCCAGAGAAGCCATGATGAGGGAACAGTTCCCTGGAGGTGCTCACTTGTCAGGAGGTAGGCGACGATGAGATGAAGGTACCCGGGTCCAAGCACGGGTAGGGCAAAATCCCGTTTAGTGGTACAGAAATGGTGGTACATGCAATGTTCTCCTTAGAGAGGGTCTCCAGTGCTTCAGAAAGCGACCTGACTATATAACAATGTCCGTTCACTTGAAAGGCCAAGGAAAAGGGGAAACCCCATCTGTATTTGATATTGTCCTGGATGAGGGCCAGGGTGACAGGGCGAAGCTGGCGCCTCCGTTCAAGGGTGGAGGGGGCAAGGTCAGCAAACAATCTAACCTCGGGCGGCATACCCGGGAGAGTGGGCAGCAAAGAGAAGCTGATCTCTCACCTCTGAATAATGGAGCTTGAGAACAATGTCCCAAGGCAGGTCAGGAGAGCGAGGACAGACCAAAGCCCTGTGCACCCATCCATGCGTAGTAGGTCCGGTTCCAGCTTTGGCATGAGGGCCTGGAACATAGAATCGACAACAGCTCGGAGGTTGGTTTCACCCTCCAAGAGGCCTCTAATACGAATGTTCGCACGTCGTGATCGATTCTCGAGGTCTTCCAACTTGAGCTCCAGGGCTTCCAGCTTAGTCGAGTGTGAATCAATATCTCTGCGATCCGTTTCCACAGCGTCTGCTAAATCATCAAGCTTGTGATTCGTTCTCCGAGACACGCTGACCCAACTCTTGTATCTACGTGGTAAAGTCCGCTACAGCCTTCTGCAATTCAGCTCTAAATAGCTGTTGAATGTTGCGGTACATGGCCGCCGGGGACATGTGCTCCTGTCCCGCCCCGTCCTTCTCATCCAAAACCATCTCAGAGCATTGTGGGGAAGCGGCCGCCATATTGGGCCCAGGGGAGGCCCTGAAAAAGTCCGGAATGGACTGTGAAAGAGTGGAGGAGAGCTTCTTATTCTTCTTCCTGGCGGATCTGGACATCATTAGGAAGCGTTCAGGTAAGTTCCACAGCTGGTGGAGCCGATTAGGCGCTGAGAGAAGCTAGGAAGAGCGAGACCAGCACGGAGCTCACATCACCTGCGTCCGATCACGTGAGCTGCTCTAGGGACTGGATTTCATACATCATGTCACGATTCGGCTGGCTGGAGGTGGATCCTCTGTGCCAGAGAGGGATTGGCGTGGACCGTGTCGGTGGACCGGTTTTAAGTTGCTACTGGTTTTCACCAGAGCCCGCCGCAAAGCGGGATGGTCTTACAGCGGCGGTAGCAACCAGGTCGTATCCACCGGCAACGGCTCAACCTCTCTGACTGCTGAGATAAGCGCGGTACAAGGGAGTAGACAAGAGCAAGGTCGGACGTAGCAGAAAATCAGGGCAGGCAGCAAGGATCGTAGTCAGGGGCAACGGCAGGAGGTCTGGAACACAGGCTAGCAACACACAAGGAAACACTTTCACTGGCACAATGGCAACCAGATCCGGCAAGGAAGTGCAGGGGAAGTGAGGTATAAATAGGGAAGTGCACAGGTGAAGATACTGATTAAAACCCATGCGCCAATCAGTGGCGCACAGGCCCTTTAAATCGCAAAGACCCGGCGCGCGCGCCGAGACAGCACAGGCGGGGAACGAGTCTGGTAAGCGGGTCGGTATGTGCATCGCGAGCGGGCGCGTCCCGCATCGCGAATCGCATCCCGGCTGGGGACATTATCGCAGCGCATCCGGTCAGCAGGTCTGACCGGGGCGCTGCGAACAGGAGAACGCTGCCAGCGCTCCGGGGAGGAGCGGGGACTCGGAGCGCTCGGCGTAACAGTACCCCCCCTTGGGTTTCCCCCTCTTTTTAGAACCCGAGAATTTGTGGATAAGGTCCTTGTCAAGGATGTTATCCTCGGGTTCCCATGACCTCTCCTCTGGGCCGCAATTCTCCCAATCTACAAGAAATTTTTTTTTACCTCTGACCGTCTTGGATGCCAGAATTTCTTTAACCGAGAAGATGTCAGAGGACCCGGAAACAGGAGTAGGAGCAACAACCTTGGGAGAGAAGCGGTTAAGGATGAGTGGTTTAAGGAGAGAGACATGAAAAGCATTAGGAATACGGAGAGAAGGAGGAAGAAGGAGTTTGTAGGAGACAGGGTTGATTTGGCATTTGATTTTAAAAGGACCAAGATAACGTGGTTCCAGTTTATAACTGGGGACACGAAAGCGGACATACTTGGCGGAGAGCCATACTTTGTCTCCGGGAGAAAAAACAGGGGGAGTTCTTCTTTTTTTGTCGGCATGTTCCTTCATCCGGGATGAGGCCTGTAGGAGAGATTTTTGAGTCTCTTTCCAGTCGGTGGAGAAGTCCCGAGTCACCTCATCAACAGCGGGCAAACCAGAAGGCATGGGAGTGGGAAGGGGGGGAAGAGGGTGACGGCCGTACACCACAAAAAATGGGGATTTAGCGGAAGACTCAGAGACTCTGAAATTGTACGAGAATTCGGCCCATGGTAGAAGATCGGCCCAGTCATCCTGGCGGGAGGAAACAAAATGTCGCAAATAGTCACCAAGAACCTGATTAATTTTTTCCACTTGCCCATTGGATTGGGGATGATAAGAAGACGAGAAGTTTAATTCGATTTTAAGTTGATTACAGAGGGCCCTCCAGAATTTCGACACAAATTGAACCCCTCTATCCGAGACGATATGCGTAGGAAGCCCGTGAAGGCGAAAAATGTGCACAAAATATTGTTTTGCCAACTGAGGCGCAGAAGGAAGACCTGGAAGAGGGATAAAATGTGCCATCTTGGAGAACCGATCAACGACCACCCAAATAACTGTGTTGCCATGGGATAAAGGTAAATCAGTAATAAAGTCCATACCAATCTGAGACCATGGTCGCTCAGGAACAGGCAGAGGATGGAGGAGACCGGCAGGCTTCTGGCGAGGGGTCTTTTCCCGGGCACAGACTGTACAAGCCCGAACAAAATCAGCAACATCAGCTTCCAGGGCAGGCCACCAATAAAAACGAGAGATGAGCTGGACGGATTATTTGATGCCAGCATGGCCTGCGAGGTGTGAGGAGTGTCCCCACCTGAGAATCCTGAGGCGCTGGCGTGGAGAGACGAAGGCCTTCCCTGGAGGAGTTTGTCTGATGGAAGCTGGAGAAGTGGAGATCAGAAAGTTCGGAGGAATAATGTGTTGCGGGGAAGCTTCCATTTCAGAGGCATCCGATGAACGAGAGAGAGCGTCAGCCCTAATGTTCTTGTCAGCGGGGCGAAAATGAATTTCAAAGTTAAAACGGGCAAAGAACAAAGACCACCTAGCCTGGCGGGGGTTCAGCCGTTGGGCAGACTGAAGATAAGAGAGATTCTTGTGATCAGTGTATATAATAACTGCGTATTTGGATCCCTCCAGCAGGTGCCTCCATTCCTCAAGCGCCAATTTTATGGCCAGTAGTTCTCGATCACCAGTGGAGTAGTTTTTCTCCGCCGGAGAGAAGGTCCTAGAAAAGAAACCACAAGTAACCGCATGTCCGGAAGAATTTCTCTGTAGGAGTACAGCTCCAGCTCCCACCGAGGAGGCGTCTACCTCCAGTGAGAAGGGCTTAGATGGATCAGGTCTGGAGAGTCTGGGAGCAGAAGAAAAGGCAGTTTTCAGATGGTTGAAGGCCTCTTCTGCTTGAGGAGGCCAGGACTTCGGGTTGGCGTTTTTCTTGGTTAGGGCCACAATTGGGGCCACAATAGTGGAAAAATGTGGAATAAATTGTCTGTAATAATTAGCAAACCCCAAGAAACGTTGGATAGCACGGAGTCCGGAGGGGCGTGGCCAATCCAATACGGCTAATAGTTTGTCCGGGTCCATTTGGAGTCCCTGGCCAGAGACTAAGTATCCTAGGAAGGGAAGAGATTGACATTCAAAGAGACATTTTTCCATTTTGGCATATAATTGATTGTCCCGAAGTCTCTGAAGAACCATGCGGACATGCCGGCGGTGTTCTTCAAGGTTAGAAGAAAAAATCAAAATATCGTCCAGGTAGACCACAACACAGGTATATAGAAGATCACGAAAAATGTCATTTACAAAGTCTTGGAAGACGGCAGGGGCGTTGCAAAGCCCAAAAGGCATAACCAGATATTCAAAGTGTCCATCCCTGGTGTTAAACGCGGTCTTCCACTCGTCCCCTTCCCTGATGCGGATGAGATTATATGTACCTCTTAAATCCAATTTCGTAAAGACATTGGCGCCACGAAGGCGGTCAAAGAGTTCCGAGATAAGAGGTAGGGGATAGCGTTTTTTTATAGTGATTTTATTAAGGCCGCGGTAATCAATGCAAGGTCGTAAGGAGTCGTCTTTTTTGGAGACAAAGAAAAATCCAGCTCCGGCAGGGGAGGAAGACTTGCGGATAAATCCCCTTTTTAAATTCTCTTGGATGTACTCCGACATGGCTTGTGTTTCCGGAGCGGAAAGAGGATAGATTCTGCCCCGGGGTGTAGTAGTACCAGGGAGGAGGTCAATAGGGCAGTCATAAGGCCTGTGAGGAGGCAAAGTCTCTGCTTGTTTTTTGCAAAAAACATCAGCATTGTCCAGATAGGCCTTGGGGAGACCTGGTATCGGAGGAGCCATAGGGTTTTGACTGACAGTACTGGGAGCAAACATAAGACAGTTCTTGTGGCAAGTAGTACCCCAGTTCTTGATCTCCCCGGTGGTCCAATCGAGGGTTGGGGAATGGCGTTGAAGCCAAGGTAGTTGTTACGCCTAGCGCTCCGGGTCCCCGCTCCTCCCCGGAGCGCTCACGGCGTCTTTCTCCCTGCAGCGCCCCGGTCAGTCCCGCTGACCGGGAGCGCTGCACTGTCATGGCCGTTGGGGATGCGATTCGCACAGCGGGACGCGCCCGCTCGCGAATCGCATCCCAGGTCACTTACCCGTCCCGGTCCCCTGCTGTCATGTGCTGGCGCGCGCGGCTCCGCTCTCTAGGGCGCGCGCGCGCCAGCTCTCTGAGACTTAAAGGGCCAGTGCACCAATGATTGGTGCCTGGCCCAATTAGCCTAATTGGCTTCCACCTGGTCCCTGACTATATCTGACCTCCTCCCATGCACTCCCTTGCCGGATCTTGTTGCCTTGTGCCAGTGAAAGCGTTTAGTGTGTCCAAAGCCTGTGTACCTGAACTTCTGCTACCCATCCTGACTACGAACCTTGCCGCCTGCCCCCGACCTTCTGCTACGTCTGACCTTGCCTCTGCCTAGTCCTTCTGTCCCACGCCTTCTCAGCAGTCAGCAAGGTAGAGCCGTTGCTAGTGGATACGACCTGGTTGCTACTGCCGCAGCAAGACCATCCCGCTTTGCGGCGGGCTCTGGTGAAAACCAGTAGCCTCTTAGAACCGGTCCACTAGCACGGTCCACGCCAATCCCTCGCTGACACAGAGGATCCACTACCTGGAAGCCGAATCGTGACAGTAGATCCGGCCATGGATCCCGCTGAGGTGCCGCTGCCAAGTCTCGCTGATCTTCCCACGGTGGTCGCTCAGCAATCGCAGCAGATTGCCCAACAAGGACAGCAGCTGTCGCAGTTGACCGCCATGTTACAGCAACTTCTGCCTCTGCTACAGCAGCAACCATCTCCTCCGCCAGCTCCTGCACCTCCTCCGCAGCGAGTGGCCGCTCCTAACCTCCGCTTGTCCCTGCCGGACAAATTTGATGGGGACTCTAAACTCTGCCGTGGATTTTTGTCTCAGTGTTCCCTGCATATGGAGATGTTGTCGGACTTGTTTCCTACAGAACGGTCTAAGGTGGCGTTTGTAGTAAGCCTTCTTTCAGGAAAGGCCTTGTCTTGGGCCACACCGCTCTGGGACCGCAATGATCCTGCCACAGCCACAGTCCAGTCCTTCTTCGCTGAAGTCCGAAGTGTCTTCGAGGAACCTGCCCGAGCCTCTTCTGCTGAGACTGCCTTGCTCAACCTGATCCAGGGTAATTCTTCCGTTGGCGAGTACGCCATACAATTCCGTACTCTTGCTTCTGAACTATCCTGGAATAATGAGGCTCTCTGCGCGACCTTTAAAAAAGGCCTATCCAGTCGCATCAAGGATGTGCTGGCCGCACGAGAGATTCCTGCCAACCTCCAAGAACTCATCCATTTGGCTACCCGCATTGACATGCGTTTTTCTGAGCGACACCAAGAGCACCGCCAGGAAAAAGACTTAGATCTCTGGGCACCTCTCCCACAGCATCCTTTGCAGTCTTCGCCTGGGCCTCCCGCCGAGGAGGCCATGCAAGTGGATCGGTCTCGCCTGACCCAGGAAGAGAGGAATCGCCGTAGAGAAGAAAATCTCTGTCTGTACTGTGCCAGTACTGAGCATTTCTTGGTGGATTGCCCTATCCGTCCTCCACGCCTGGGAAACGCACGCACGCACCCAGCTCACGTGGGTGTTGCATCTTTTGGTTCTAAGTCTTCTTCTCCACGTCTCACGGTGCCCGTGCGGATTTCTTCTACAGCCAACTCCTCCCTCTCAGCCGTGGCCTGCTTGGACTCTGGTGCCTCTGGAAATTTTATTTTGGAGTCGTTTGTTAATAAATTCAGCATCCCGGTGACCCGTCTCGTCAAGCCGCTCTACATTTCCGCGGTCAACGGAGCCAGATTGGACTGCACCGTGCGTTACCGCACAGAGCCCCTCCTCATGTCTATTGGACCCCACCTTGAGAGGATTGAGTTCTTCATTCTCCCCAACTGTACCTCTGAGGTCCTCCTCGGTCTGCCTTGGCTCCGGCTTCATTCCCCCACCATTGATTGGACCACCGGGGAGATCAGGAACTGGGACTCTGCCTGCCACAGGAAGTGCCTCTCCCCCCCTCCCAGTCCCGTCAGGCAAGCCTATGTGCCTCCCCATGGCCCCCGTCCTGGTGTCACACTGCCCCGTGCCAGGCCTCGCCCTCTGCCCTCCCTCCCCATTCCCACTCCTGCTGTACTGCCTGCCGTTGAGGAAACCCTCCATTCTTTCCCGGTGTCCTCATCCCAGGGGAGGCAGTTACCGGACAAAGAGAAGGGGAGACCTAAGGGGGGGGGTACTGTTACGCCTAGCGCTCCGGGTCCCCGCTCCTCCCCGGAGCGCTCACGGCGTCTTTCTCCCTGCAGCGCCCCGGTCAGTCCCGCTGACCGGGAGCGCTGCACTGTCATGGCCGTTGGGGATGCGATTCGCACAGCGGGACGCGCCCGCTCGCGAATCGCATCCCAGGTCACTTACCCGTCCCGGTCCCCTGCTGTCATGTGCTGGCGCGCGCGGCTCCGCTCTCTAGGGCGCGCGCGCGCCAGCTCTCTGAGACTTAAAGGGCCAGTGCACCAATGATTGGTGCCTGGCCCAATTAGCCTAATTGGCTTCCACCTGGTCCCTGACTATATCTGACCTCCTCCCATGCACTCCCTTGCCGGATCTTGTTGCCTTGTGCCAGTGAAAGCGTTTAGTGTGTCCAAAGCCTGTGTACCTGAACTTCTGCTACCCATCCTGACTACGAACCTTGCCGCCTGCCCCCGACCTTCTGCTACGTCTGACCTTGCCTCTGCCTAGTCCTTCTGTCCCACGCCTTCTCAGCAGTCAGCAAGGTAGAGCCGTTGCTAGTGGATACGACCTGGTTGCTACTGCCGCAGCAAGACCATCCCGCTTTGCGGCGGGCTCTGGTGAAAACCAGTAGCCTCTTAGAACCGGTCCACTAGCACGGTCCACGCCAATCCCTCGCTGACACAGAGGATCCACTACCTGGAAGCCGAATCGTGACAGTAGTCCAAGAAGAATTTCCGAAGTGCAGTTAGAGAGGACCAGAAATTCAATCTTTTCGTGATGGGGTCCAATGCACATTAAGAGGGGTTCCGTGCGGTAACGCACAGTACAGTCCAATCTTTCATCATTAACAGAGGCGATGTAGAGGGGTCTGGCGAGACTGGTCACTGGGATGTTGAACCTGTTAACGAAAGAGCCAAAATAAAATTTCCTGCAGATCCGGAATCCAAGAAGGCCACGGCTGAGAAGGAGATGGTAGAAGAAGAAATCCGCACAGGCACAGTAAGACGTGGAGAAGCAGAGTTCACACCTAGAGCTGTCTTACCTTTGTGCGGAGTCGGAGTGCGTCTTTCCTGACGTGGAGGTCAGATAGGACAGTCCTTCAAGAAGTGTTCGGTACTGGCACAGTACAGGCAAAGGTTCTCAATGCGGCGGAGTGTCCTCTCTTGAGGTGTCAAGCGAGACCGGTCAACTTGCATAGCCTCCACGGTGGAAGGCACAGGAACGAATTGCAGCGGACCAGAGGATAGAGGAGCCGGGGAGAGAAACCGCCTCGTGCGAACAAAGTCCATATCCTGGCGGAGCTCCTGACTCCTTTCGGAAAAACGCATGTCAATGCGGGTGGCCAGATGAATAAGTTCATGCAGGTTAGCAGGGATTTCTCGTGCGGCCAGCACATCTTTGATGTTACTGGATAGGCCTTTTTTGAAGGTCGCGCAGAGGGCCTCGTTATTCCAGGACAATTCGGAGGTGAGAGTACAGAATTGGATGGCTTACTCGCCAACAGAAGAATTACCCTGGACCAGGTTCAGCAGGGCAGTCTCGGTAGAAGAGGCTCGGGCTGGTTCCTCGAAGACACTTCGAATCTCCGTGAAGAAAGAGTGTACAGAGGCAGTGACAGGATCATTGCGGTCCCAGAGCGGTGTGGCCCATGAGAGGGCTTTCCCAGACAGAAGGCTGACCACGAAAGCCACCTTTGACCTTTCAGTAGGAAATTGGTCCGACATCATCTCCAAGTGCAGGGAACATTGTGAGAGAAAACCACGGCAAAATTTAGAGTCCCCATCAAATTTGTCCGGCAATGACAAACAGAAGTTGGATGCGGCCACTCGCTGCGGAGGAGGTGCAGGAGCTGGCGGAGGAGATGGTTGCTGAAGCTGTGGTAGAAGCTGCTGTAGCATCACGGTCAGTTGAGACAGCTGGTGGCCTTGTTGCGCTGTTGCGACTGCTGGGCGACCACCGTGGTGAGGTCAGCGATAAATGGCAGCGGGACCTCAGCGGGATCCATGGCCGGATCTACTGTCACGATTCGGCTGGCTGGAGGTGGATCCTCTGTGCCAGAGAGGGATTGGCATGGACCGTGTCGGTGGACTGGTTCTAAGTTGCTACTGGTTTTCACCAGAGCCCGCCTCAAAGCGGGATGGTCTTGCAGCGGCGGCAGCAACCAGGTCGTACCACCGGCAATGGCTCAACCTCTCTGACTGCTGAGATAAGCGCGGTACAAGGGAGTAGACAAGAGCAAGGTCGGACGTAGCAGAAGGTCAGGGCAGGCAGCAATGATCGTAGTCAGGGGCAACGGCAGGAGGTCTGGAACACAGGCTAGGAACACACAAGGAAACGCTTTCACTGGCACAATGGCAACAAGATCCGGCAAGGAAGTGCAGGGGAAGTGAGGTATAAATAGGGAAGTGCACAGGTGAAGATACTGATTAAAACCCATGAGCCAATCAGTGGCGCACCGGCCCTTTAAATCGCAAAGACCCGGTGCGTGCGTGCGAGCGGGGCCGCGCGCGCCGGGACAGCACAGACGGGGAACGAGTCTGGTAAGCGGGTCGGGATGCGCATCGCGAGCGGGCGTGTCCCGCATCGCGAATCGCATCCCGGCCGGGGACATTATCGCAGCGCATCCGGTCAGCAGGTCTGACCAGGGCGCTGCGAACAGGAGAACGCTGCAAGCGCTCCGGGGAGGAGGAGTGGGGACCCGGAGCGCTCGGCGTAACACGCCAGTTGTAATGGGACCAAATGAAACACAAACTCAATAATTAAAAGCTTGAGTCCAGTACTTTTGTCTATATAGCGTTTAAAAACTATTTGTGAATGGGAAAGTTGAGTATGAGCAATTCAGTGATCAGGTGACACATGGTTTCCTGCCTGGATGGCATCTACAGTATGTCAGTAAATTCTCCTTAAAATGTTTATGTACCTAAGGCTTTATGAGTAAATATCTAATGAGGTGAGTAAAAGCGTATGAACACTGGGTAGTTATCGTCATATTGCTTTTGTTAGTTTTGGCTTTGACGTTTTCTTTATGAATAATGGCAAGTTGCCCACTGGTTACTGGGAGCTGTAAATTCACACGGTAAAGACCTGTGAACTGTGTTAACCTGACTTGGCAACTGGTATATTTGATTATTAGAGAAGAAATAACATTCTACAGTGCGCTACAGTAAGGGCAATTGTCACGCCAAATATAGAATATGTTGCTACAAATTTAAATACCACTTCTCAATTTACTAGTTGTCCTCCCTTGGATGACTTTTGGTAGGTACTAACCACTACATACCAGGCACTCCCAGAATCCCTGCCGTTTTGCAGATGCTCTGACCCATAGCCCAGCCCCCCTCTTCAGTTTGTGCTTTGACAGGGAAACAGAGAAGCTATGATAATTCAGAAATAACAAATTTCTGTAAAACAACAGATTAACTATGTACAAACACTTACGAATGAAAACTGTATATCTCCTTATATCCCTGTTTAGTTGTAGGTAGTTAAGCGCTCAGCTATCTCTGGCAGCTCCTATAGACAATGAATAAAGTGGCAGTGTGCACATGTGACCACTGCTCCAGTCCAACAGGAGATTCGGGACCCATTCAGATGGTGGGCGTGCCAGCAGTTGGGCTGCTCATATTCATACACTTATCAACTATGCTGTCATACCTAGGGATGGCCCAAAACATAAAAGGTCCTAAAACAGCTATAGTGCTTATGTCCAACTTCCTCCCTCAGTCTCTCTCTCTTGATATATTTGTCTTTCCATTCTCTACTTCTGTTCTTCTTTTCATGTTAGGAATATGATAATCCCTAGGATATAATATGGATTCTCCACAGCTTAGCCTAAAGAGAGCACCTACTCTCTCCTAAGTGGAAGCAACACAGAAAGTAAGCAAATCTTCTCACTTGGAGATGCTACTCTAAACTGACTAACTTCTCTCTCCGGTCAGTAGAGGGGGTGGTTTACAACTAACTTATGCAGCCTAGAATTAGGGCCGGAACCACTTATAGGCATTGTAGGCGCTGGCCTTGAGCGCCCAGGGAATTAGGGCGCCGCTTGGGTATCCAGGACTCCTGGACATCCTGGACGCCCAAGCGAGCACCGCTTTAACCGATTTAACATGTACACAAAGTTCAAAGCATGCGCCTGCATTAACAGGAGAGAGCCGTATGGCTCTGCCCTGTCACTGCAGACTATACTTCCTGTGCGGGCTGTGTTTGTATGATGCTGTGTGCACAAGATTAATAGTTTTTTATCTGACTAAAATTTTCCTAATGCAAGGGAATTGGCCAATGTGTAATGTATGAGTTAACCCCTTACTCACAGCCAAGAACCTGGTGAAAACATAACAGCATAGAAATAAAACAGTGGTGTAGCTGCTATAAAGGCAGGTTACACAGTTGTTATGGGGCTTGGTAGACAGAGGGACCTGGTCAAGGACTAAGTAAAGCTGGCCCTCGATCCATTGAATGTATCATAGTGTTGGCAGTTTGGGCAGCTGCCTGGGGCAAGGAGGAGGGGGCGCCAGGCTGCTGCTCTGTGTGTGAGAGGAAACGAGTATGATTTTGTTCCCTTATTTTATCACAAAGGAAGGGCTGAAGGGACTACCTGCCTAATAAGGGAACTCCCTGCATACTAGGGCTACTACCAGTCTACTGGGGAAACAATTTGCATGCCACATATGCATACCACATAAGGCACTAAGAACAGAACATGACACCCAACCAATAGACCCTGCAGGATTCCCAATGGAATTAGAACTATGGACATTTCTTAATGGAAATATTGGGTGAATTCCACCTCCAGAATTGGTGCTTAATGTACATGCCAGCCTGCTGCAGACAGTAAGTGCAGTCCCATTCACTACAGTGTATTGTTGACACTTCAGTGTTCAATTTTGAGGCATAGTTCAATTGTGTAGGAAAGTCCGCTATGTGCACTGAGCTGTATAATCCTATTGAAAATCAATGGGAGTCTGCTACAGGCAGAATCTGAGGAAACCTGCAGAAAAAACTGCTGACAAAATTCCATACTATCAATGGACTAAAAGACAGTTTTAGTAAATTTGCCCCAATATTTAACATTTTTAACCCCTTAACGACAATTGATGTAAAAGTACGTCATGGTAGCACCGTCCTAGCCACCATCAGGAGAAAGTGCGCCAATTTTTTAGCTGGGGATCTCCTTGCACTAGAGAGAATCGTCAGCAAAAGTACTTTTGGGTAATTGGGGTAGGTTATTCCAGTGATGGTTAGTACACGGGACAACATCACTGACCAGAAATGACTAAGAGAAGGGCAAGACCACCAAACATGCGCCATTGTGCCTCTGCTTCTCCCACACCGCCAACAAAGATCTGAGACCTGCGAGAACATTCTATTTAGAACCACTGGAACCCTATACCATCTGGTCAGGATCTTATAATTAGTTTCCTGGGCCCGACAAGAGATGGATAATTTATGGCACATCTGGAAGGCTGTAGACCAGTCGGACCGGGCAAAGGACCTACCCAATTCCCCCTTCCAAGCCCCCACAAATCTCGGAGGACTGAGTTCGGGCTCATCAAAGCGGATGCCATATATCTGGGAGACCGCTCTGGCGACCTGGGAGGAGGAAGTGCACAGGATCTCAAAGGGGAGAAGGGGTCTGTCTAATTTCAAGTTTCAACCCTCAGACGCCACAAAGTGGTGGAGTTGCAGATATTGAGAGTACTTGGACGGCGTGCGGAGGTTCTCTGGAACTAGGTCCTTGTACGGGCGAAGGAGGGAGCCTTTCATAAGATCTCTAAGGGATAGGGTTGGACAGTGGAGCATGCCCAGAAAGGAGGGGCAGTCAACACCAGGTGGGAATAGGGGGTTGTTCAAGATAGGCACAAGCGGCCCATCTGGTGTCAAAATCTTTGTGCCCGTCAAGAATTTACGAAGGGTCATGTACAGTTCTCTGGAAACCTATGGTAAGGTGATGTATGTCGTCGCAGAGAGGGAACCTGAGGGCAGCCAGGGGAAGGTGAGAATTTCAGATTTGGTGTCAGCTAGTTCAAGTCCCACCCATCGCTTGGCGGAGCAGCCGTGGAGGAAGTCCAGTAACCTAGCCAATGTGGCCGCTAAATAATAGGCCCTGCAATTTGGGACCGCCAAACCACCTGCTCGTTTGGTCTAAACAGTACCTCCTTGGAAAATCTCGGCGGCCTCCCCGCCCAGACGAATCTCCCAAACAGTTTCACTAGTCTGTGGAAGTAGGAGGTGGGGATGGACATGGGGACCGTCAGGAAGAGGAATAAAAGCCGGGGAAGAGCGTTCATTTTAAGAATATTGGCCCTGCCGAACCAAGAAAACATGCTGTTGGACCATTTCACTAAGTCCTTCTCTAGAGCTGCCAGGTTGGGAAGAAAATTGAGGGAGTAAGCTATGGATGGGTCAGACAGAGCTTGTATACCCAGGTACTTTATAGACTTTGACGCCCACTGAAAGGGGTGTTCTCTTTTCAGTTGATGGACCACCGACCCAGGGAGAGTAATATTTAAGTGGATAGATATAGCTGATAAATCAATTAAAGGACCAGTCCTCAAGGTGTATATATATAGGGGAGAAATTGAGGATAGTACAAGATAATAGATGATCCAGGTGGTAGTAATAAAAATATTATATTTATTAAATATATATGTTAGTAGCTACTGTTCGCTGTCTGAATTTAATAAATAGTAACAGTTTTTTGATGCAGTGTATCCAGTGTTAGTGGTACAGTTTATGCAGGATAGTCTTTATGCACAATGTATTGATTGTGGTAGCACAATGTTACAAATTGTATTGGCAAGATCAGGGTCCGGTGCACAGCACCACTCACCACTCCTGGGATCGTTCTTGGAGCCGACTCGGCGGTGTGGCACGGAGGTGTCAGGTCTCTGGCAGTAGCTGGTAACGGTCCCCAGTAGCTTGTTAGCGCTGCAAGTCTCCTCCTTCCGAGGTCCGCGGCTGGCACGGATGGCGCCGGCCTAGCAGGTATGCCGTGGGTCTGTGGGTGATGTATAGAGACAGCGGTGACGCAGCGGTGCAAGTAGGAGCGGTGTCCCTCGTGTGAACTGAGTGCTAATGCACGCGTGGAGCAGCAGTAGATAGTAGTGGTCCCGAAACTGGGGACTTCCAGCAGTTGCAAACAGAGTTCTGAATGGAGCTGGATTATTAATTATTGAGGTAGGTAAGGATAAATGCAAGTATGGAATTGGCTTCTAGATGCGTTTCAAGGCCCCGGACCTTTTCTTCAGTTGAAATATAGGTGTATACTATGGGTCAGGAGCGTTCTTTATAGTGTGAACAGTGATTAAGGAAACTTGGAAAATCTGGAAAATCCAGGTAATAGGTAAAATAAGGTACTGGATCATATGAGACAAAGGAGGATATAGAGTAAAAAATAAATGGATGGGGAAGATAAGAGGAGAAAAGAATATAGGTAGTATATATTGAAAATAAATTAGGGAAATAAATTTATGTAGAAGGTTGAGAAAACAGTATAATCGCCCCATTGGAAAAATTAATTAATACCTATGGTTTGATGATATATGATGCATATATTATAGAAATTGACCATAAAAAGAAATTAAAAATAAATGAATATAAAAAATTTAAAAATATAGGGTATTCATAGAATAAAATGTACATAAGAAATAATTGGATAAATATAAAAAAAAAGGTAATAAATATAAGAAATATGAGATATAAAATATAATATATGATAAATAACACATAATGTGTGAAAAATCTGGAATCAATTTGTGAAAATATATTTTAAAAAATATTTTAAAAGATTATAATGGAAAAATTTAATAATTGATAAAAAATTGATGTTGATACCTAGACTGAGTGAAGTAATAGGAGGACATGTCATAAAACTGGAACAGAAAACATATTGGAAAAAGAAACATATTAGTGACAAGGAAGCAGACTGGGACATTGGTAGGAAGATGTCTATTCTTGGATGGGCTGGACCGCAGGAACCGTCGCCGAGTCGATATGCGACCAGTCGGCGACGGGTCATGCGGAAGAGCCCAATCTCAAATGTCACAGAAATCCGAAAATCTCCAGCTCCGCATTGAGTCCCTTGGGAATCAATGTATCGAACTCAAAGATCTTGCGGGATTCGGCCTTGGACATACGAGTGATGAAGTTGCCACCTCTCCAGCAATGTTTAACTTTTGAGAGCTGTGAAAAAAAGTTGGGAAGGGTCTTGAGCGTGATATTCAGTGAAGTGGAGGGACAGTGGGTGTGTTTGGTTACCCTTTTTAATGTTATAAATGTGCTCAGAAATGCGGATTTATAGTTGCCTTTTGGTTCTTCCAATGTATTGTTTACCACAAGTACATTGTATTAAATATATGATCCCTTTGCTGTGGCAGGTTAGACAGTCTGTGATTTTATGAGTGTATTGACTGGTTTTTGGTTTAGGAATGAAAAATGATGATCTATCCAAGATCCTGGTATCATTCAGTGCTTTGTCTTATTCACATTTTATTCTATGAATACCCTATATTTTTAAATTTTTTATATTCATTTATTTTTTAATTTCTTTTTATGGTCAATTTCTATAATATATGCATCATATATCATCAAACCATAGGTATTAATACATTTTTCCTATGGGGCGATTATACTCTGTCACGACAGCTGTTTTCTCAACCTTCTACATAAATTTATTTCCTTAATTTATTTTCCATATATACTACCCATATTCTTTTCTCCTCTTATCTTCTCCATCCATTTATTTTTTACTCTATATCCTCCTTTGTCTCATATGATCCAGTACCTTATTTTACCTATTACCTGGATTTTCCAGATTTTCCAAGTTTCCTTAATCACTGTTCACACTATAAAGATCGCTCCTGACCCATAGTATACACCTATATTTCTACTGAAGAAAAGGCCCGGGGCCTTGAAATGCGTCTAGAAGCCAATTCCATACTTGCATTTATCCTTACCTACCTCAATTATTAATAATCCAGCTCCATTCAGAACTCTGTTTGCAACTATCTTCTGCTGCTCCAAGCGCGCATTAGCGCTCAGTTCACACGAGGGACGCCGCTCCTACTTGCACTGCTGCATCACCGCTGTTTCTATACATCACCCACAGACCCACGGCATACCTGCTAGGCCGGCGCCATCCGTGCCAGCGGCAGACCTCGGAAGGAGGAGACTTGCAGCGCTAACAAGCTACTGGGGACCGTTACCAGCTACTGCTGGAGACCTGAAACCTCCGTGCCACACCGCCGAGCCGGCTCCAAGAACGATCCCAGGAGTGGTGAGTGGTGCTGTGCACCGGACCCTGATCTTGCCAATACAATTTGTAACATTGTGCTACCACAATCAATACATTGTGCAGAAAGACTATCCTGCATAAACTGTACCACTAACACTGGATACACTGCATCAAAAAACTGTTACTATTTATTAAATTCAGATCGGCAGCATATAGAAAAGCTGACATCACATCCAGCCATTGAAATGCTTTGATATTGAGAGACATTGATTTCTTTGACCTCCTATTTACTCAGTATTATTATTTGAGCAGCTTACTATAATAAGGACTAAGCATTCTATTATTTTAGATGCAAGTTGTTGATTCAATATTTGATCTTATCATTTGATTTTACTATTCGCCTCATTAAGTGCTTATTTTATGTACATCTATTTGCTGTGATTTATGTCCCATGCAAGGGCCCTGCAAGGACAGCGAACAGTCGCTACTAACATATATATTTAATAAATATTATATTTTTATTACTACCACCTGGATCATCTATTATCTTGTACTATCCTCAATTTGTCCCCTATATATATACCTTGAGGACTGGTCCTTTAGTTGATTTCTCAGCTATATCTATCCACTATAATCCATTAGACCTTTGGGTGAAGGTAACACCAGTTAACCTCAGGTATATATTCCACTGAGTGAGCTACACTAATTTCTATAGAGTAATATTTAAGGCCACACTTTTTGTCGTATTTATTTTATGGTTACTAAAATATGAGTAAAATTGGAGTGAGCGGGTCACTGCGGGGAGGGAGGTAAGATAAGTACAGGAGTAAGTCGTCTGCGAATGCCGAACACAAATGAATATCGTCATGCACAGAGAACCCCTCTATTGTTGGGTCGATACTAAGAGCATTAAGGAGGTGCTCCATGCAGAGTACATAGAGGAGGGGGGAAAGCGGGCAGCCCTGGCGAGTGCCGTTGCGGATGTGTATAGGGGCGGAAAGGGAGCCATTCATTTCCACTCGGACCTGAGGGTTGCGGTAGGGTGCAGTGATACATCCCAGCATTGAAGGACCTAACCCGATCTGTATCAGGGAGGCTTCCCTGAATATCCAGTTCACCTGATCGAAAGCCTTCTCAGCGTCAAGCGAGAGAAGCATAAGAGGGACGCGGTTAGTAGTGGCCTTGTGTATCACAGGCCTTGTGTATGCACGTATTGTATTATCGCTTGTGATAGTTTTAAATTAGAGGGACAAAGGTTTAAAAGTAATATCAGGAAGTATTATTTTACTGAGAGAGTAGTGGATGCATGGAATAGCCTTCCTGCAGAAGTGGTCTCTGCAAATACAGTGAAGGAGTTTAAACATGCATGGGATAAGCATAAGGCTATCCTTCATATAAGATAGGGCCAGGGACTATTCATAGTATTCAGATTATTGGGCAGACTAGATGGGCCAAATGGTTCTTATCTGCTGACACTTTCTATGGTTCTATATGCCTCACGAGAGCGGAGGAAACCAGACTGATCGGGGTGGACCAGAGGCCCAAGGACAGCCGCCAGGCGATCCGCCAGGAGCTTAGCGAACAGCTTCCTGTCTGTGTTAAGCAGAGAGATGGTACGATAACTGGCACATAGATTCGGATCCCGCCCTTCCTTAGGAATCACCGCAATGTAGGCACTAAGTGCCGCTGTGGGAAAGCCTACCTCTGATGATATACTGTTAAATGCTTGGCTTAATATAGGAAGAAGTTCCGGCTTCAGGGATTTATAAAATTTGGCAGTGTAGCCGTCGGGTCCTGGGCTCTTGCCCAAAGGTAGGTCCGTGATGACAAGGGCTATTTCCTCTTCCGTAAAGGGGGCTTCTAGTGTGTCTGTGTCACTGTCCGGGAGGCGGGGAAATGCAGTCTGTGCGATATAGTCCATCAGGGAGATGGTAGGTAAGGGGGTAGTGGAGGTCGGGGTGGGGGGGAGGTTATAAAGGTCAGTATAATAGCGTTTGAATGCTGCCAAAATGTCTGAGGTTAAGTAGGATTTCCCTCCTCCTGGGGTGCAGATGGAGGGGATATATTGGGACGTCCGCTGCTCCCGCAGGGCCCTAGCTAGGTGTTTGCCTGGCTTGTTACTCCACTTGTAAAAGTTTCTAGAACACCTCTGTCAGAATTGCCTGTACTTGTCATCAAGGCGTGCACAGATATCGTGGCGTACTTTAATGAGATCTCTCAAAGTGGACTCTTGCTGGGACCGCTTGTACTGAGCCTCTAAGGCATTCAATTGCTCAAGGAGCCTCCGCAACGACACCACCTTAGCCTTTTTGAGACGTGTGCCATGGCTGATCAGTACCCCCCTCAATACACACTTGAGGGCAGTGGAGTCGGGTCTTGTGCATGATCGGACTGGAAGTCAGTAATAGTGGACCTCAAATCCGCCATGCAGAGTGAGTCCCGCAAAAGAGTCTCATTGAGCCGCCACGAGAACTGAGGCGCGTTGAGAGAGGGGATGTGGATAGTGCAATGTATCAGGGTATGGTCCGAAAGGAAGATGTTACCTATCTGCGTGGAACAGAGACAGGGTATATGGTAGTGGGGAAGAAAAATATAATCTATTCTGGAATAGGTGCCGTGTGGGCTAGAGTAGTAGGGGAAGTCCCGATCCCCCGAATGCTGGAGGCACCACATGTCGCACAACTGAAGAGAGTGGAGCGTGCTCCTGAGCTGTCAATAAGAGATCGTTGTGCGCTGTGTGGAGGCGTCCAGCAATGAGTGCGAACAAGGAAGGGGACCTGACCACTGTTTGGTGCGTAAATGGTCACTATGGCCACCACCTGATCCAATATCGTGCCTCGCATGAAAATATATCATGCCCCAGGGTCCACCCGAGCCTCTTGTACACAAAAGAGGAGTTCCTTATGGAAGCCAATGGAGACCCCCTTCGAGCGAGAATCAGCGTTAGGGCTATGGAACTAGGTGGTGAAGTAGCGACTAAGACTGTTCGGAATATGGCCCTCTTTAAAGTGTGTTTCTTGGAGACATAAAATCCTGACCTTCAATTTGTGCATGTGGTATAGAATCTTAGACCTCTTCTCTGGAGTGTTGAAGCCTTGGACGTTCAGGGATGTCAGTTTAACCTCCGTCATGACAGAGGGTGGACAAGATGAGCAGGAGTGGTAAAGAATACGACAGTAAGGCAGATGAGCATCCAGGCAGTGACAGGACCTGTGGAGAACACCAAAAGAACCGGAGAATCCAAAAACCAACAAGAACACAAACAACAAGAAACCAACTAGAGAAGTAAGCAAAAATAATTTGCAAGGGGTCTCTAGCGGCAGTAATCATACTACTGCCAAGCAGGTGTGCAGAACGCATACCCAACCTATGTGGTATGAAAGGTAACCAAAACAATCAATCACAGGGGGTGAAACAATATGGTCAGAAGATTAAGTCTGGCCATGGCCATATGAGGTGCGTAGGGGGATCCTAGGGGGAAGTGCCATCGGGGGGGATAGAGCAAACTCGTAAGGCTATGGGGGTCCCATAGAGAATGGAGCCCGGAGGGACACCTAGAAATAGGGGAGTGGTAGGGGGAAATCGGTCCTAGAGAGGGAGGCTGGAGGGGGGGGGGTGAGGGGGGCTGTCAGGACGGGATTGGGAGGGGGGGGGGGAGAGGAAAAAGGGGGGGTGAGGGTCAGGGGGGGCACAGTCACCAGTCCTCCAGGGTCTGCACAGGACAAGAAACAGGCAACTGTGCCACCAACACAGCCGGGTCTCCCAAGGCAGCAGCTGGTGTATCCAGGCATCTAGGTGAGAGAAGTGTCCTCAGGTAAAAGTTGTTCATACTCAGTAAGTAACAGTGGCAATAGAAACTTGGTCTCCAGGAGGATCAAGCGGGGTGCACAGAGATCAGGACTCCATCGAAGGACCCCCTGAACTGGGATGAGGCCGCCTCTGTCTCTGTGGAAGCGAGCCCATCGGGTTCATGCTGGGTCTGAGAGGCCCGGAGAGGGGCATAAGGGTCCAAAAGTCTAGCCATACTGGTATCAATAGTGGAGGAATTTGTAGAGCGTCCAGGAAGGACGGCAAGTCCTCAGGAGTGTGCAGGGATGCAGACAAGGTATCAGCGGAGACATGTAAAGCGAAGGGAAATACCCATCTGTATGGCATGTGACATTCCTGTAGAAGGCGTTAGGAGCGGTTTCAAGAGAGCACGCTGATGAAGGGTCCGTCTGCACAGATCTGGGTAAAGCTGAAGGGTGGCCCGGTCAAAGTCTATGTCCCCCCGCTGCCTCACAGACCGCATTATCTGTTCTTTTAAGGTATAACGATGTTTGCGGCATATAACGTCTCTCGGGTGGGCTGGATCTGAATTCTGCGCCCTCAAGGCGCGATGCACCCGGTTCGGAGATCTATTCCCGTGACTGTTGGCAGTAGATCTGGGGTGCAGGTTGCTTCTGGG
The DNA here is from genome assembly GCF_029499605.1 of Hyla sarda. Taxonomy (NCBI): domain Eukaryota; kingdom Metazoa; phylum Chordata; class Amphibia; order Anura; family Hylidae; genus Hyla; species Hyla sarda. The sequence continues at coordinate 250,144,744 of NC_079194.1, read as the reverse complement.
AGCCCGTGGATGCGAATATTGTTCCGGCGACTCCTGTTTTCCACGTCGTCCAAGTGATTTGCCAGGGCTTGACTCTTGGATTCTTGAGCACACAATGTCTCTTGGAGCTCTCGCACAGAGGACTGCACCGACTCCCTTAAACCCTCCAGCGCTCCCACCCACTCCCTGAGTTCAGAGACATGTTGTTTGACTGGCTGTAAGTCTTGCCTCCAAGCGTACTTTAAATCAGGAGCTAACGCTGACATGTCTGTTTTAGTGGGGAGGATGGCTAGGGGCGCCTGCAGTTCAGGATGTCCCTTTAGAAGTGCCACTGCCTGTGCCGGTTGAGGTAGGGGGGAGGACAGCATGTCAGTCCCTGTAAACTGAGGCACTTGGGCGGCAGCAATTGAAGGGGGACAGGCAAGATGGAGGAGTGCAGCAGTGCAGGCCCCTACAGTCGGGTATCCGGGGTCCCTATGTTCTACAGGGGCAAAACAGCTGTGAGAGGGTAGTGATAGTTCTGGTCTCCTCTCAATTAAACAACCGCTCCCCTGGGTCAGGCAGTCTATATGTTCAGGGAGGGCATCTTCAGAGGCATGCATCCCCTTTGGTGAAATGAAAGGCTGTGCCTTCGAGGGGGAGCCCACAGGACTCCTGAAAATGGAGGGGATACTTTGGGAGGGGGAGGCAGCCCGGTCAGGGAAGTCATCCTGAGAGGAGTGAGGCTGAAAACTAGCTGGGGTCCCCTGTGCACATACCTCCGGCCCTGAACCCAGCTGAGCTGGCGGTGTGGCGCTCCTGGTTGCTGCATAGGCGGCACCCTGCTCCGTGCTCACGGATGTGGCAGCTGCTGAAGAACGCTGCTCTGTGGGGCCTCCTTCCGGAACTGTAGGCGAGCGGTGAAGCGGCACCGTTGCTCCAGCGGCCCCTCCACTGAAAGGGTAAGATGAGGGGGCTCACCTGGAGAGCGTACCTGACAGGGTAAGTCCATGAGTGCCTGCAATTTGGCCCCTTGAGGGGAGGCTGCATTGTCCAGTCCACTTCTTCTCCCTGCTGTCAGGGCAGAGGCGGGAGCCGCAGAGAGCCCCGGCATGTTCCCCGCAGTCTCTGGCAGCTCCTGCAGAGGGGGGAAAAAGTTGGAGATGGGGACCGCTTCTTGCTGGGATGCTTACTGCGACTTGCGGTTCCTTCCCGATCACCTGGCTCCCATCTGGACCGTGAATTTTCCCTCTAATGTCGGCCATGGGTCTGGAGCCTAAGCAGCCTGCGACCGTCGTCTCACATAGTTAGCCTCGCCCCACCCCACATGTCATTTTTACCGTAAATTGTACGGTGTGAAAACGAAACCTTCCTAAATTTGCTAAATTGCGGTTTTCTTTTTAATTTCCCCATGCAAATAGTATTTTTTTGATTGCGCCATACATTTTATGGTAAAATGAGTGATGTCATTATGCAGGACAACTGGTTGCGCAAAAAACAAGCCCTGATACTAGTCTGTGGATGAAAATTTGAGATGAGAATTTTTAGAAGACGAGGAGGAAAAAACCAAAATGCAAAAATAAAATCAGCCTGGTCCTTAAGGGGTTAATACATGATAGGATGAGTGTTCACAAGTTCAGGTTGCAGGCGGCTAGAGCTCTTTCAGCTCTCCAGAATAATTTGCTTGTGTAAGTGACAGTGGCTAGTCACCACAAATGTAATTGGCAAGATACAAGAAAACAACTGTAATGGTTTTCTTTTTTTTTCCTAATTTCAACAAGTTTTTTTATTTTGTTTATTTGTTTATAAAAGGAATGTCAAACATATACAAACAGAGAATAAAGTACAAGTACAAAGTGTACAAGTAAAACTATAAATCCACAAAGAAAAAAAGTACAGTGCTAGGACCACATAGACATTGCTACTCCCACAGACAGCAATGTTTTCAATGCAGATTTCATCTTAAGAATGCAAGAGATCAATCTTTTGGCAGCAGAATTCATACTGAAATTCTGTGGTAATACTGGAGGAAATATCAATAGACAGAGAGTCAGGTCCGGAATTAGTATTACATAATATCAAGGGGGAACTAATTAGAAGGACATAATAGGTGAAGGAAGAATGTGAGTGGTAATATTCCCAGAGTCCAGATGAAGGCAAATACTGTAGTACTATACAGTGGCCCCTCAAGTTACAATATTAATTGGTTCTAGGATGACCATTGTATGTTGAAACTATTGTATGTTGAGACCATAACTCTATGGAAACCTGGTAATTGATTCTGAAGCCACAAAATGTCATCCAAAAATAGAACAAAAGTGAGGATTAAAGAAAAATAAGTAGATAACTAATATAGATAAAGCAAGTCCTTACATATAAAAGTAAGAAAGATCTGCTGGGAGCTGTAATCACTGTCTATGTAGAGGACAGAAGCTTCTCCAGGGTCCTGTACAGTACACACAGTGTTCTAAAAAAGTAAAATGGAGCCGCCCTCTCCGGGTGTCCAAAGGAGCAGCTAACCCTTGAAACTGTTGAAACTATTGTATGTTGTATATGTATTGTATATTTTGTAGGTATAGGAATCACTGTATTGATCTGTAGAAAGAAATACTGAAAAGGAAAAAGATAGAGTAACTTGGCAGGGTAGCATCTTGAATGCCGCTAGCCGACCAAACCAAGAGAGGATATGCTTAGAGTATTATGGCACAAGCTGTGAAATTTCTTGGATAAGAGGAGGGACATTAGATTGGAATACTTAGGAGGAAGAGTAGGATAGGGCTTTACCTAGATAGGGTAAAAAGGTGGTTATCAATTAAGGGGGATCAGGACTTTAAGAAGGCAAGCAACTAAGGAAATAGGTGTATAGGAAAAATTGTTGAGAGGATCTAGATAAATCTAATTGCTTGAGAAAGGGGTTTAATGGAAAGTATGAAGAACAATGGGGAAAGGTGCATGCTTGGTTCATGTACCATTGGAGCGGGTGAACTGGCAAGAAAAACTCCATTAACCCCTTAAGGACGCAGGGTTTTTCAGTTTTTGCATTTTCGTTTTTTTCCTCCTTACCTTTTAAAAATCATAACCCTTTCAATTTTCCACCTAAAAATCCATATTATGGCTTATTTTTTGCCTCACCAATTCTACTTTGCAGTGACATTAGTCATTTTACCCAAAAGTCCACGGCGAAACGGAAAAAAAAAATAATTGTGCGACAAAATCGAAGAAAAAACACAATTTTGTAAGTTTTGGGGGCTTTCGTTTCTACGCAGTGCATATTTCTGTAAAAATGACACCTTATCATTATTCTGTAGATCCCTACAGTTAAAATGATACCCTACTTATATAGGTTTGATTTTGTCGTAAAAAAAATCATAACTACATGCAGGAAAATGTATACGTTCAAAAATGTCATCTTCTGACCCCTATAACTTTTTTATTTTTCCATTTACAGGGCGGTATGTGGGCTAAATTTTTTTTTACATGTACGCCATTGACCATGCGGTTTAATTATATATTTTTATAGTTCAAACATTTACGCACGCGGCAATACCACATATGTTTATTTTTATTTACACTGTTATTTTTTTCATGGGAAAAAGGGGGTGATTCCAACTTTTATTAGGGAAGGGGTTAAATGATCTTTATTAACACTTTTTTTTTACTATTTTTTTGCAATTTTATAGCTCCCATAGGGACCTATAACATTACATACACTGATCTTTTACACAGATCACTGGCATGTATTAACATGCCTGTGATCAGTGTTATCGGCGCTTGACTGCTCCTGCCTGGATCTCAGGCACGGAGCAGTCATTCGCCGATCGGACACAGAGGAGGCAGGTAGGGTCCCTCCCGGTGTCCTGTAAGCTGTTCGGGATGCCGCGATTTCACCTCGGCGGTCCTGAACAGCCCGACTGAGCAGCCACAGTGGTCAGCTTTGATTGCCGCGTCTGAAGGGTTAATACAGGGCATCACTGCGTTCGGTGATGTCCTGTATTAGCCGTGGGTCCCGGCCGGTGATGGCCACCAGGACCGACCCGATATGACGCGGGGTCACCGCGTGACCCCACGGCATATCGCGGTAGCCGGCGCAGGGCGTAAATATACATCCTTCGTCATTAAGGAGTTAACAAAGACTCATGCAGCATTTTTTAAATAAAATAATGTAATAAAAATAAACATATATCGTATCGCGGCATGCGTAACTGTCTGAACGAATAAAATATAAGGGTAGCTAAACCGCACAGTCGATGGCGCACACGTAAAAAAACACCAAAGTCCAAACAAAAAAATTGCCCTCATTTAGCCCTGTCGGTGGAATGTATTTATAAAAATGTTTAAGTAGTAAAATAAAATGAAAACCTACATATCCCTGTAACCGTATGGACCTACAGAATAAAGATAAGGTGTCGTTTTAACAAAAAAAACTGCATAGAAACGGAAGCTCAAAAGATTTGCAAAATGGCTTTTTTTTTATTTCACCCCAAAGAAATTTTTTTTTTGTTTCGCCGCATATTATGTTTGTCATTACAAAGTGCAATTGGTGACACAAAAAACAAGCCCTTATATGGGTCTGTAGGTGAAAAATTATACGCGGTATGATTTGTAGAAGGGGAGGAGGAAAAAATTTAAGTGCAAAAAACGAAAATTGTTTAAGGTGAAAATGGGTCCTTAACCCCTTAAGGACTCAGACAATTAAATTTTTACGTTTTCATTTTTTCCTCCTTGCCTTCTAAAAATCATGACTCTTTTATATTTTCATCCACAGACTAGTATGAGGGCTTGTTTTTTGCGCGACCAGTTGTCCTTTGTAATGACATCACTCATTATATCATAAAATGTATGGCGCAACCAAAAAACACTATTTTTGTGGGGATATTAAAACGAAAAACGCAATTTTGCTAATTTTGGAAGGTTTCATTTTCACGCCGTACAATTTATGGTAAAAATGACATGTGTTCTTTATTCTGAGGGTCAATACGATTAAAATGATACCCCTTATTATATACTTTTATATTATTGTTGCGCTTAAAAAAAATTGCCGGCGGGTCCCTGGCTGCGATCAGCAGCCGGGATCAGCCGCGCATGACACGGGCATCGCTCCGATGCCCGCGGTTATGCACAGGACGTAAATGTACGTCCTGGTGCGTTAAGTACCACCTCACCAGGACGTACATTTACGTCCTGCGTCCTTAAGGGGTTAAAAGGGTTGAGTCCTTAAGGGGTTAAGTCCCACCAAGGACAACATCTGCAAAGAGTTTGTATGTTCTCTCCGTGTTTGCGTGGGTTTCCTCCCAGTACTCTGTTTCCTTCCACACTTCAAAACATACTGATAGGTTTAGATTGTGTCTCCAATGGGGACAGGGACCAATTAGAGTGTACAGTGCTGTGGAGTCTGTGTGCACTATATATAAAATAAAGAATTATTATTATTGGTATCAATCATTACTTGCAAACCCTGATGGGCAAGGGACATAGCAATAGCCACAGCTACTCCCCTGGACTTGGTCATAGGGTTATTGGCACAAAACCACACAGGGTATTATTTGGAAAGTAACCCAAAATGAAGACAGGTCCAGAGTAAACCGTAGAGGTAACGGGAACAGTCTCCAGCTGAATGCCAAGCCGTTGGGTAGCTAAACCGCCTCTAGGAAGAAGCCCTGAATGTGCAGATTTGGAAGACTTCAGAAGAGAGCACTGCAGGGACCATCTGGGTGCAAGAGAGGACAGAATAGGACAATCTGGAAGAGTCATATTTGGGATGTCCATGTCTTGCAAGAATCTGGGCAGATCATCAGGGGAGCGTAGGCTGCAGTGACGGATCCCGGGGGGGGGGGGGGGGGGGGGAAGGGGAGAGCAACGGGGCAAATGCCCCACCCCCTAGCATGGTGGAGCCAAAGCTGTAAGCTCCTGCTCCAACATTCGCTAACCTTTTACACACGCTGTGAGTACACAGCGTGTGGGCTGCGGGGAAGCGATCCACTGAAGGCCGGTGCGATGACGTCACATCATCGCTCCGGTGCCTGGAGATCCCGTGCCGGCGCCTGGAGATCCCGTCCCCTTGGCCCGCATACTGTAAGTAAGAAGAGTATGCTCAGGGCCCAGGGGATTAGGGGTACAGAATATGTGCCACTGTTAGGGGCACTATATCGTACAAGAGGAGGGGGATTTAAAAACTTGGGGGGGTCAGAGAAAAGGGAATATTTAATGAGGGGCTGCAGGGCAAAGCACAGGGCGCATTATATGTGAAGAGCACATGACAGGGGAGCCCCCTGTGCTGTGCCCCTCACATATAATGTCATCGGTGCTGTCCCCCTCACATATTATGCCCCCTTGCTGTGCCCCACACATATACATTTTATGTGTGGGGCACAGCACAGGGGACATTATATGCGAAGGGCACAGCACAGGGGGCATTATATGTGAGGGGCACATGAGAGGAGCATTATATGTGAGGGGCACAGCACAGAGGGCATTATTATATGGGGGGAACAGGACGGGTCATAATTATTATATGTAGGGCACAAGATGTGGCATAATTACTATATGTGAAGGCACAGAGTGTTTTGCATTTCAGAAGTATAGTGTATATTATGAGGAATTTCTGGGGTGGTACATTTTTTAGGGGCCACAATACATTACGGTATTTTACTTAGAGGGTGCACTGCACAGCAAGTTATATTCGGAGAGTGCAGTGTGTGGTAGTATTAAATTTAGAGGGCACAGTGTGTGATAGTATTACATTTAGAGGGCACAGTGTGTGATAGTATTATATTTAGAGGGCACAGTGTGGGGTAGTATATTCAGTGTGTACGGTGTGTGATAGTATCATATTTAGAGGGCGCAGTGTGTGGTAGTATTATATTCAGAGGGTATGTTGTGTGGCGGTATTATATGCAGATGGTACAGTGTGTTGTATATTCAGAGTGTTTACAGTGTGTCAGAATTATATTCAGAGGGTGCAGTGTGTTATAGTCTTACATTTAGAGGGTGCCGTGTGTGATTGTATTATATTTAGAGGGTGCAGTGTGTGATAGTATTATATTTAGAGGGTGCAGTGTGTGATCCGAATCCGCTGACATAGTGAGGAGCCATCTGGGCATCAAGTTCTGCAGAGAGAAGATTTAGCTGGAACAAATCCTGGCGGTATGTGCCAGCTGAATTACATAAGGAAAGACTATAGAGAAGACATCACCTGTAATCACTGATATAATTGTGTATTCTCCTCACTGTAGAGAAGATGTCACCTGTAGTCACTGATATGATTGTGTATTCTCCTCACTATAGAGAAGACATCATCTGTAATCACTGATATCATTGTATATTCTCCTCACTATAGAGAAGACGTCACCTGTAGCCACTGATATTATTGTGTATTCTCCTTACTATAGAGGAGACGTCACCTGTAATCACTGATATCATTGTGTATTCTCCTCACTATAGTGACGATGTCACCTGTAGTCACCGATATTATTGTGTATTCTCCTCACTATAGGGGAGACGTCACCTGTAGTCACTGATATCATTGTGTATTCTCTTCACTATAGAGTAGATGTAACCTGTAGTAACCGATATTATTGTGTATTCTCCTCACTATAGAGAAGACGTCACCTGTAGTCACTGATATCATTGTGTATTTTCCTCACTATAGAGAAGACGTCATCTGTAGTCACTGATATCATTGTGTATTCTCCTCACTATAGAGGAGACGTCACCTGTAATCACTGATATCATTGTGTATTCTCCTCACTATAGAGAAAACGTCACCTGTAATCACTAATATCATTGTGTATTCTCCTCACTATAGTAAAGATGTCACCTGAAGTAACCGATATTATTGTGTATTCTAGTCACTATAGAGGAGACATCACCTGTAGTCACTGATATCATTGTGTATTCTCCTCACTATAGAGAAGACGTCACCTGTATTCACTGATATCATTGTGTATTCTCCTCATTATAGAGGAGACATCACCTGTAATCACTGATATCATTGTGTATTCTCCTCACTATAGAGAAGACGTCATCTGTAGTCACTGATATCATTGTGTATTCTCCTCACTATAGAGGAGACGTCACCTGTAATCACTGATATCATTGTGTATTCTCCTCACTATAGAGAAGACGTCATCTGTAGTCACTGATATCATTGTGTATTCTCCTCACTATAGAGAAGACGTCATCTGTAGTCACTGATCATTGTGTATTCTCCTCACTATAGTAAAGATGTCACCTGAAGTAACCGATATTATTGTGTATTCTAGTCACTATAGAGGAGACATCACCTGTAGTCACTGATATCATTGTGTATTCTCCTCACTATAGAGAAGACGTCACCTGTATTCACTGATATCATTGTGTATTCTCCTCATTATAGAGGAGACATCACCTGTAATCACTGATATCATTGTGTATTCTCCTCACTATAGAGAAGACGTCATCTGTAGTCACTGATATCATTGTGTATTCTCCTCACTATAGAGGAGACGTCACCTGTAATCACTGATATCATTGTGTATTCTCCTCACTATAGAGAAGACGTCATCTGTAGTCACTGATATCATTGTGTATTCTCCTCACTATAGAGAAGACGTCATCTGTAGTCACTGATCATTGTGTATTCTCCTCACTATAGAGAAAACATCACCTGTCATCACTGATATCATTGTGTATTCTCCTCACTATAGTAAAGATGTCACCTCTAGTCATGATATTATTGTGTATTCTCCTCATTATAGGGGAGACGTCACCTGTAGTCACTGATATCATTGTGTATTCTCCTCACTATAGAGTAGATGTCACCTGTAGTCTCCGATATTATTGTGTATGCCTGACAGCATGGCCAAGGGGTAAGGGCAAAGGGGAAGCCCCAGCAGTAACATATTTCCAGTCTTTGGGCCAAGGTGTGCCTTGACAAAGCCAGAAATAGTGGATTGAAAACATTTTTCTAGAGGATTTGCTGGCGGGTACAGGCTTGTCGCAAAATGTCATCATAATAGCATATAAGTGCACCCTATAGCTGACATACCGAGGGATTGGAAGGGTGGAGAGTAGATCAGTAGGAGATCATTGAAAAAGGTCAGCAAGGCAGAGTGAAGTTCATCAGGACCTACAGATTCTGGCAGGCCACGCAAACAAATATTTTTTTGTCTTTAGATGTTTCTGAAGAGTAAATAGCTAGTCAGTGTGCTGCTGCACCATTTTCTGCAAAGCTTGGATAGAGAGGAAGAATTAATTTTAAACCGCCTGCACAACATTAACAGCAGATAGGCTTGTGTGAATTTAAACAAATTCCTGCTTACAGTCAACAATCATTTGTTCAGCCAAAACTCTAGGTCATCTTTTGTGGACAAGAATGGGATTAGAGAATGCAGGTCTGCATAGAGTTACCAGGCGATTCTCATTAGAGAGGTTAAAACTGCCTCAGATAGAAGCAGGAGGGTCACCACACGGAGTAATGGAAAGAGTACGTGGAGTGTGGGCCGATGACTGGGGTCTGAAGGAGTCCCGTCCAAGCTAGGTGGCGGACCCAGGTATGATGAAGAGAGAACCACAGGACGAAGTTCTGGAGCCACCCACTCACTGGGAAGGGAGCATGAAGGTGCGCTGGTGAACATCATGGCACGGCACCGCTGGGACCGCGTATAATAAGGATGAGGGTCTCTTGTGGAGATGGAGGGAGAGTGAAACCTTTCCCTTTGCTTTCTCGCTAGATCTCCCCATAATAGGCACCAAAAAGACAGGAATAAGGATGTTCAGGCCTCAGTCCCCAATGTCAAGCCTTTACCCCCCTGGTTTTCTTTATATAACTGGATACCAGAGCTCCTTAGACTATGCTATTTATGTTGTAAGAAAAAAAGCCAACAACCGAATAGAGAACTACAGATATAGACCAATACAGCTTACACCTTATAGGTCAATTCTAACTGCCCTTTACTTTCAGTGTTTACTTCTTTAAATTATCTTCATTTGAGTCTAGAGAGCTCCCTCCAGTGTAATATTGCAGGAATGGTTATATGCTGACACACACAAGCCTTCCAGCTACAGAAATATTAGTTAGTAGTCATCGTATCACAATATAGGTGTGGATTAACAGATACAGTGTACTATACCTGACAGATCCCTTCAGAATGTTGTCATAAAACGTATTTTGTATTAGTTTTTCCCCCCATTATATTATACTATACTGTAGACATCATCATGGCTCACACACCAGGGGCACACATATTTGCAACTTGTCAGTCTGCATTGGGCCTAAAAGGAGAAGAGGCCACTCTGACTATAAGGTGGCATTGCTGTCTATTTCCATTAGTATCCTGCTTTTCTTGTTTCTTCCCATAGCTCAAACTCTTCACAGGATTCTCGTAATGCCTCTATATGACAATATCATATAAAATAGTGTAAAATCAGTACGTAAATCTATTATAGATACCGTGAGCACTGCACTAATGAGAATGAAGGGAAATGAGTTCTGGTTGTCACTACATACCCTTCTAAATTTTTCTGACACACCTGTCCCTGCCATCATGCTTTTAGGTAACGGCAGCCAACCCTATTCACTTGAATGGGACTATACTATAGACCCCTGCATAGTGGGGACTAGTGTTGCTCACGAATATTTGAAATTCGAATTTTAATCGCGAATATCGCATATTTGCGAATTCGCGAATATTGTGAATATAGCACTATATATTCGGAATTACGAATATTCGCTTATTTTTTTTCTGTGTTCACAGTACACATCACAGTGATGTCTAGTGGTTTGCCCCCCGCACCTGAGAGCTTTGGCTCTCGCTCCCCGCACCTCCAGCTATTGACTTGCCGTCTGCTGTATGGACACGTGGAATAAAGCATCGTTTGGCAAATACTCCTCAGTGGGTGAGTGCAGTTTTTTTCAAGTCTTCTGCTTTTCATGTTTTACACATCACAGTTATCACTGCATCCCTCTCTGCTCTTCCCATAAGCGCATATTCGCGAATATTGAGCCCTCCCTTCTTTAATGGTATAGGGAACTAATGGGCTAGTGTAGTGGACTCCAACCTGCGGACCTCCAGATGTTGCAAAACTACAACTCCAGCATGCACAGACAGCCAACGGGACCCCCACATTATTGCATGCGGCACCCACCTGGTTTTTCACCGGAACCGCTGGAGGGTCTGAGTCGCGACTCCGGGAACGGAAGCCTGTAATGTCAGGACTGTCCCCTCAATGAAAGTATATGGGAGGGGGCGTGACGGCGATTTGTGCGATTCCGGGTCATACAGGTCTATGGTGACCAGGTGACCCAGAAAATAAGGGGGATCGCGGTTGTCCAAGACCCCCACGATCCCCCTGAAGGGATAGGAGTGAGGTGGCAGCGATGACCAATAGCAGATTGGGGGCAGTTGGGGGGGTTAACTTTCGGTTTTCCCGTTCTGCCCACCCACAATAGGCGGGGCAGAACGGGGAAACCGAGGAGGGCCGGCACCGAAGCCCACTTACCCGTTGGCGGCGGAGGCGACGATCGGCGGTGGGGTTTTGTGGCAGCAGAGGACGGCGATGCGGCTCCCTGGATCCTATGGAAGCCGGTGAGTTGCCTAGCAACATCTGGAGGGCTACAGTTTGAGACCACTATACAGATGTTGCAAAACTACAACTCCCAACATGCCCAGTAAGCTGTTTGCAGTGTGGGCATGCTAGGATTTGCAGTTTTGCAACAGCTGGAGGGCTACAGTTTGGAGATCACTGTGCAGTGATCTCTAAACTGTGGCACTCTAGATCTTGCAAAAATACAACTCCTAGCATGCCCACACAGCAGTTTGCTCTCCGAGCATGCTGGGATTTGTAGTTTTGAAACATCTGGAGGGCCACAGTTTGGAGATCATTGTGCAGGGGTCTCTAAACTGCAGCCCTCCAGATGTTGCAAAACTGCAATTCCCAACATGCCCAAACAGCAAACAGTTGTCTCGGCATGCTGAGATTTGTAGTTGCATACCTCCAGCTGTTGCATAACTACGTCTCCCAGCATGCTGTTCAGTGATCAGTACATGCTGGGAGTTGTAGTTTTGCAACAGCTGGAGGAACACTGGTTGGAAAATACTGAGTTGGAAAACCTTCAGTTAGGTTCTTTTACCTAACTCACTATTTTCCAACCAGTGTGTCTCCAGCTGTTGTAAAAGTACAACTCCCAGCATGCACGCTCTGTCAGTACATGCTGGGAGTAATAGTTTTGAAACAGCTGGAGGTTTGCCCCCCAATATGAATGTATAGGGTACATTCACACGGGCGGGTTTACTGTAAGTTTCCTACTTCAAGAATGAGCTGCGGCAAATTTTTCGCCGCAGGCAAACTCCTAGCAAGAAACTCACTGTAACCCGCCAGTGTGAATGTACCCTAAAAACACTACACCTCACTAACACAAATTAAAGGGTAAAACACTACATATACACCCCCTTACACTGTCCCCCCCAATAAAAATGAAAATTTATTGTACGGCAGTGTTTCCAAAACTGAGCCTCCAGCTGTTGCAAAACAACAACTCCCAGCATTTCGGGACAGCCACTGACTGTCCAGGCATGCTGGGAGTTTAGCAACAGCTGGAGGCACCCTGTTTGGGAATCACTGGCGTAGAATACCCCTATGTCCACCCCTATGCAATCCCTAATTTAGTCCTCAAATGCGCATGGCGCTCTCTCACTTCGTAGCCCTGTCATATTTCAAGGAAACAGTTTAGGGCCACATATGGGGTATTTCCATACTCGGGAGAAATTGCACTACAAATGTTGGGGGCTTTTTCTCCTTTTACCCCTTATGCAAAGGAAAAGTTGGGGGATACACCAGCCTGTTAGTGTACAAAAAAAAAAAAATCTACTAACTTGCTGGTGTGGCCCCATACTTTTTATTTTCACAAGCGGTAAAAGGACAAAAAAAAAAAAATAATATACGGAAATACCCCATATGTGGGCGTAAAATGCTCTGCGGGCGCACAACAAGGCTCAGGAGTGAGAGCGCACTATGTGCATTTGAGGTCTAAATTGGTGATTTGCACAGGGGTGGCTGATTTTACAGTGGTTCTGACATAAACGCAAAAAAAAAAAATACCCACATGTGACCCCATTTTGGAAACCACACCCCTCACGGAACGTAACAAGGGGTATAGTGACCTGAACACCCCACAGGTGTTTGACGAATTTTCTTAAAGTTGGATGGGAAAATGAAAAAAATTTCTTTTTTTCACTAAAAGGCTGGTGTTACCCTAAAGTTTTCATTTTCACAAGGCAAAATAGGAAAAAAGACCCCCAAAATTTGTAACCCCAAATTTGGATTAATACCCCATATGTGGATACAAAGTTCTCTGCGGTTGCACTACAATGCTCAGAAGAGAAGGAGTGCCATTGGGCTTTTGAAGAGAAAATTTGTCCAGAATTGAAGGCCACGTGTGTTTAAAAAGCCCCATAGTGCCAGAACAATGGACCCCCCCCATGTGACCCCATTTTGGAAACTACACCCCTCATGTAATGTAATAAGGGGTACAGTGAGCATTTACACCCCACAAATGTAATTTTTCATTTGCTTAGCACACTGTTCCAAAGATCTGTCAAACGCCAGTGTGGTGTAAATGCTCACTGCACCCCTTATTAAATTCTGTGAGGGGTGTAGTTTCCAAAATTGGGTCACATGTGGGGGGGTCCACTGTGCTGGCACCACGGGGGGCTTTGTAAACGCACATGACCCCTGACTTCCCTTCCAAACAAATTCTCTTTCCAAAAGCTCAATAGTGCTCCTCCTCTTCTGAGCATTGTAGTGCGCCAGCAGAGCACTTGATGTCCACACATGGGGTATTTCCATACTCAGAAGAAATGGGGTTACAAATTTTGGAGGTAATTTTCTCCTATTACCCCTTGTAAAAATAAAAAAATTGGGGAAAAACCAGCATTTTTGTGCAATTTTTTTTTTATTATTTACACATCCAACTTTAACAAAAAGTCATCAAACACCTGTGAGGTGTTAAGGCTCACTGTACAACCTTGTTACGTTCCTTGAGGGGTGTATTTTCCAAAATAGTATGCCATGTGGTTTCTTTTGCTATTCTGGCACCATAGGGGCTTCCTAAATGTGACATGCCCCCAAAAATCATTTCAGCAAAATTTGCTTTCCAAAAGCCTAATGTGCATTGTAGTTCACCCGCAGAAAATTTTACGTCCTAACATGGGGTGTTTTCATACTCAGGAGAGATGGGGTTACAAATTTTGGGGTGCATTTTCTCCCATTACCCTTTGTAAAAATGATAAATTTGGGGTAAAAAACTGCATTTACACATCCGACTTTAACGAAAAGTCGTCAAACACCTGTGGAGAGTTAAGGCTCACTGGATCCCTTGTTATGTGCCTTGAGGGGTGTAGTTTCCAAAATGGCATGCCATGTAGGGGGTTTTCTGCTGTTCTGGCACCGTAGGGGCTTCCTAAATGCGACATGCCCCCAAAAAAACATTTCAGAAAAACTCACTCTCCAAAATCCCATTGTCGCTCCTTCGCATCTGAGCCCTCTACTGCACTTGCCGGACACTTGACATACATATATGAGGTATTTCCTTACTCGAGAGAAATTGGGTTACAAATTTTGAGAGGATTCTTCTCCTTTTACCCCTTTTAAAACTGGGTCTACAAGAGCATGCAAGTGTAAAAAATGAAGATTTAGAATTTTCTCCTTCACTTTGCTGCTATTCCTGTGAAACACCTAAAGGGTTAACACACTTAGTGAATGTCATTTTGAATACTTTGAGGGGAGCAGTTTTTATAATGGGGTCATTTGTGGGGTATTTCTAATATGAAGACCCCTCAAATACACTTCAAAACTGAACTGGTCCATGAAAAATTCAGATTTTGAAAATTTTGAGAAAAATTGGAAAATTGCTGCTGAACTTTGAAGCCCTCTGGTGTCTTCCAAAAATAAAAACATAGCAACTTTATGATGCAAACATAAAGTAGACATATTGTATTTGTGAATAAAAATATAATTTATTTGGAATGTCTATTTTCCTTACAAGCAGAGAGCTTCAAAGATATAAAAATGCTAAATTTAAAAAAAAATTCACAAATTTTTGAATTTTTCACCAAGAAATGATGCAAGTATCAACAAAATTTTACCACTAATATAAAGTAGAATGTGTCATGAAAAAAACCATCTCAGAATCAGAATGAAAGGTAAAATCATCCCAGAGTTATTAATGCTTAAAGTAACTGTGGTCAGATGTGCAAAAAACGCTCTGGTCCTACAGTGAAAATTGGCCTGGCTCTTAAGAGGTTAATATATCATTGTCCGTGTATTTCTAGACCTAGAGCTCCAAATTCCTTTATGTTTATTATTCAATGTTTAATATAAATTATTTACAAGACATATGCTATCTTTAACCCTTCATGACAATTCTTAATTCTAGCCTTCTAAAAGCCACAACTCTTAAAATTTTCCATCTATAAGGCCATACAAAAGCTCATTTTATGCTGGACCAATTTTACTTTCCAAGGACTCAATTCATTGTACTTCAAAATTTAAGGTGAAACTGAAAAATGAATAGTGGGGTGAAATTGAAAACGTAACACAATTTAGCAATTTTTTTTTGTTGGTAACTTTCAACGCAGTGCATTTTACATGTAATCTTTATTCTGAGTCAGTATAAAAACCATATTTTGACTTCTAAAACTTATACTTTCACGCCTGCAAGGCCTGCAATATTAACTTATTGGCACCGAACAATCATGCTGCGGGGGTGCTGATTAGACCCTCGACAACAGTCATTTTGTGATCTACTTCCCATTATATTGTTAGGTCTTTGTTATTAAAGGAGTAGTCCAGTGGTGGCCCAGTGGTGAACAACTTATCCCCTATCCTAAGGATAGGGGAGAAGTTTGAGATCGCGGGGGCTCCGACCTCTGGGGCCCCCTGCGATCTCCTGTACAGAGCCCCGACAGCCCACGGGAAGGGGGCGTGTCAACCTCCGCACGAAGCGGCGGACGACACTCACCCTCAATACAACTCTATGGCAGAGCCGAAGCGCTGCTTTCGGCAATCTCCGGCTCTGCCATAGAGATGTATTGAGGGGGCGTGTCGGCCGCCGCTTCGTGCGAGGGTCGACACCCGCTATCTGGCCAGAGAGCCTGGCCCCCGTACAGAGAGATCGCAAGGGGCCCCAGCGGTCGGACCCCCCGCGATCTCAAACTTATCCCCTATCCTTAGGATAGGGGATACGTTTTTCACCACTGGACTACCCCTTTAATGGCATCACAATATAAGTTAAGTTTTAGGGGTGAGTTTTTCAATTCAGTTAATGGTTTTTACTGGAGGTTGGGCTGAAGGTTTGATGTTGTGAGAAAACAGGGAAATTGCAGAAAAAAATAAACATTAACCCCTTAAGGACCCAGGCCGTACAGACCCCAACGACTGGGACTTAGGGACCCAGGGCATATCAGTACGCCCGTGGGAATTCCGGTCCCCGCCGTGCGTCGAGCGGGGACCAAACCAGGATGCCTGCTGAAATCATTCAGCAGGCACCCCGTGCAAACCCCAGGGGGGTCTTGAGACCCCACCATGTCGGCTCGGCTCAATTCAGATCGTCAATTTGCGGCGATTCCGGGTCAGTCAGGTCCCCGGTGACCCGGAAAAAAAGGGTGACAGTGCCGTCCGAGACGGCAACTATCACCCTTTAGCAGCAGGAGTGAGGTGGCATGGCCGATGAATCAGGGCTCCTGCTGTGGGGGTGTCCCTAAAGGCACCCGCTCCACCCCTCTTCCGGAGGGAGAGAGCGGTTGCTGGGAGTCCTCACCTGGACCTGGGGCACCCGATCCCGAAATCAGCAGCGGGATCAGGGCCCAAAGAGCGGCGACGGTCGGACAGAGCAGAAGCAGGAGGTAAGGCCCTGCCTCCTGCTGTTGCCTAGCAACAACTCCCAGTATGCACAAAAGGGCATATTGGGAGTTGATGTTATGCAACAGCAGAAGGCACAACTACAACTCCCAGCATGCCCTTTGGTAGTTTGTGCATGCTGGGGGTTGTAGTTATGCAACAGCTGGAGACATATTTTTTCTATGAAAAAGTGTGCCTCCAGCTGTTGCATAACTACAACCCCCAGCATTCACTGACAGCCAAAGGGCATGCCAGTAGTTGCAATAGTGTGCCTCCAGCTGTTACATAACTACAAGTCCCAGGATGCCCTTCGGCTGTAAGTGCATGCTCAGTTGTAGTTAGTAGGTAGCTGGGTAGGTAAAGTAGCCAAGAAGCTATGTAGCTATACAGCCACCTCAATGTTTCCTCAAAACGAGGAATAAAAAATAAACAACAACTCATGTTTACCTCTGTCCAACACAGCGATCTCCAGAAAAGTCAGGCCTCATCTTTTCCTCCACTGTGCAGGTGCCGATGAGTGACTTCATCACACCTGCACCGCATATATGCGGAGGTCATGGTTCCCCACCCTCCCCACCCTGGTGAGGGCTGGATTCACCAAAGTGTACGTACGCCACTGGAGAGATTCATAGTCCCAGTGCAGCAAAGTCAGATGGGATGTAAGCAGTGGTAGAGTAGTCTGCAAGTCTAAAGACAGTGCTTCAGTGAACCACAATTCAAAAGACAGTGCCAGTGAATTGCAAGTGACAGGTCAACACCTGAGTGAGTCACAAATCCCGAAGCAGCGCCAAAATAGGTAGCAAGTAACATGTTATTCCCAAAAGTCACAAGTCCTGAGTCAGTGCCCTGGAGAATTGCAAATAAAGGAACTTGGCATGAGTGTACCCCCTTCCTTGGAAATGTTCAGAAAGGGTGAAACTAAATTCATAGACATGCCTAGAGCTGGGCCACATTAGTCATCCTTATTAAAAGTAAGATTGCTATAGGTTATAACAATGAAAGAAGTCTACTTGTTGAAAGGATTCCCTAATAATTAGCATAACACAAGGTGCCCTCTTGCTAGGCCCCTAAGTGATTGTCTGTAATCTGTGAGGAAACCTGGCATTGAATGTTTTTCCCTCCATCTCAGGGTTAAATATTACATAGGGTTTATTACGGGGCAGGAATTATACACTGCTCAAAAAAATAAAGGGAACACCAAGATAACACATCCCAGATCTGAACGAATGAACTAATCATATGAAATAACTTAGTCTTTACATAGGTGAATGTGCTGACAACAAAATCACACAAAAATTATCAATTGAAATCAAATTTATCAACCCATGGAGGTCTGGATATGGAGTCACACTCAAAATCAGTGGAAAACCACACTACAGGCTGACCCAACTTTGATGTAATGTCCTTAAAACAAGTCAAATGAGGCTCAGTAGTGTGTGTGGCCTCCACTTGCCCGTATGACCTCCCTACAATACCTGTGCATGCTTCTGATGACTGGACTAAAGCATCCGCCAACTCCTGGACAGTCTGTGGTGCAACATGGCATTGGTGGATGGAGCGAGACATGATGTCCCAGATGTGCTCAATCGGATTCAGGTCTGGGGAACGGGCGGGCCAGTCCATAGCATCAATGATTTCCTCTTGCAGGAACTGCTGACACACTCCAGCCACATGTGGTCTAGCATTGTCTTGAATTAGGAGGAACCCAGGGCCAACCGCACCCGCATATGGTCTCACAAAGGGTCTGAGGATCTCATCTTGGTACCTAATGGCAGTCAGGCTACCTCTGGCAAGCACATGGAGGGCTGTGCGGCCCCCCAAAGTAATGCCACTCCACACCATTACTGACCCACCGCCAAACCGGTCATGCTGGAGGATGTTGCAGGCAGCAGAACATTCTCTACGGTGTCTCCAGACTCGTGTGACTCGTATGTACTTCGTGTGAACCTGCTTTCCTCTGTGACAGTGGTGAATTTGCCAATCTTGGTGTTCTCTGGCAAATGCCAAACATCCTGCACGGTGTTGGGCTGTAACCACAACTCCCACCTGTGGATGTCGGGCCTTCATACCACCCTCATGGAGTCTGTTTCTGAGTCCGTTTGAGTGGACACATGCACATTTGTGGCCTGCTGGAGGTCATTTTGCAGGGCTCTGGCAGTGCTCCTCCTTGCACAAAGGCGGAGGTAGCGGTCCTGTTGCTGGGTTGTTGCCCTCCTCCACGTCTCCTGATGTACTGGCCTGTCTCCTGGTAGCGCCTCCATGTTCTGGACACTACGCTGACAGACACAGCAAACCTACTTGCCACAGTTGGCATTGATCTGCCATTCTTGATGAGCTGCTCTACCTGAGCCACTTGTATGGGTTGTAGACTCCGTCTCATGCTACCACTAGAGTGAAAGCACCGCCAGCATTCAAAAGTGACCAAAACATTAGCCAGGAAGCATAGGAACTGAGAAGTGGTCTGTGGTCACCACGTGCAGAACCACTCCTTTATTGGCGTGTATTGCTAATTGCCATCATTTCTACCTGTTGTCTGTTCCATTTGCACAACAGCATGTGAAATTGATTGTCAATCAGTCTTGCTTCCTGAGTGGACAGTGTGATTTCACAGAAGTGTCATTGACTTGGAGTTACATTGTGTTGTTTGAGTGTTCCCTTTATTTTTTTGAGCAGTGTATTATTGTTTCTGAAGCCGACATGTTCATGTTAAGTATGATTATAATTTACTTCATATTTCTAATTTACAGTTCCTGATAATCTTGTGTAACGTGAAATGCTAGTTTACACGTGCCATATTAAGAGATTAGACATTATGTTTATAGCATTTATATGATATGTACTTTATGTATATCATTGTAAGTATGCCAACTTTTCACTATGCCTAGGTCCCTTTGTTGTAGTGATTCCATTTTAGGTCTAATAAGTAACTTTAGTTGTGTTACTAATTTAATGCATTTAACTCGACTTGCACTATAAACATGCACTATGACTAAGGGTGTTTAACCCAAAATGCATCAGTTGCTACTGATTGTTCTGTATTTTTACTGAAACCACTGGACTGGTACTCTAAATATTTCAAATCAACTGGTGCCAAAAAGTTACAACAGATTTGTAAATTATTTCTAGTTAAAAATATCTTAAGCCTGCCAGTTCTTATTAGCTACTGTATGCTCCAGAGGAAGTTGTATAGTACTTTACAGTTACAGTTATGGCGTGGAATTGGTGGGTGTCTTATGGGACTATTGGCTATAATGTCTTGTTTTACAAGATGGGTTTTCTTCACAGGTGTAAAAAATGTGCTGAAGTCTGGTTTACGCAACAAAGTTCTACATTGTTATGGCAACTTTACAAATTGTAACAAAGTGAACACTGCCCGTGGATCTTGCCCACAAAGTAATCAGGTCTGGGATCAGCCGGACATTATATTTATTGATGAAACCATCAAGAATTACTCTAACCACAGTGGACTCTTTGTGAACAGCTGAGTAGTTTTCCTTTCAGCGGCCATGTCCTGGATTAATAAGTAACCACTATATCACAGGCAATGTGTGTGAAGATCAAACTAACAAATATGAAAAGTCATTTTTCACTGACGGCTTCAAATACAGACCAAAGGGCTCCAACCATTCCATCAGTGTCATCTCTATCGCAGTCACACCCATATACATGATGTTACAGGCTGCAACACCCGGATATTGACATAAAGAGAACATCATCCAGCCAAACACAGCCTCGCAGAGCAGCTGTCAGGAGCATGCTCCAGGAAATGCAATTACTTTGAGTAACTAGGTGGTAACTTTTTGTGCTGATCTATAGCATGTATATGTTATATGTATATATATACATGTCGAGACTAGTGTTGAGCGGCATAGGCCATATTCGAATTCGCGAATATTCGCGAATATATGGACGAATATTCGTCATATATTCGCGAATATTCGCATATTCGTTATATCCTCGTTTTATTTTCGCATATGCGAAGTCGTGTATGCGAAAATTAACATATGTGAAAATTAGCATATACAAAATTAACGTACGCGAAATTCGCATATGCGAAAATTAGCATATGTTAATTTTCGCATATGCGAATTTTCGCACGCCAGTCTCACACAGTAGTATTAGCGCCTTCTTTACACCACACAAGCTGGAAGCAGAGAGGGGTGATCACTGTGATGTGTACTGTGAAGGAAAAAAAAAAAAAAAAATAACGAATATTCGTAATTACGAATATATAGCGCTATATTCGCAAAATTCGCGAATTCGCGAATATGCGATATTCGCGAATAATATTCGAATTGCGAATATTCGCGAGCAACACTAGTCGAGACCAGTATATGGAGAGTTGATTCAATGTATGTCCTATAGATTCCCCTAGGGGTAATCCAAATAAACCCTATTTTCTCATAAAATCCCATAAGCTTTATTAGTATTTGAAAACTACACACTCTTTAAAAACAATAGCGCTGAGTATCCCTTGTCACTTTTCTTTTGTTAATGGGTAGACAGCTCTCTAGCCTCAAATTGAGTTATAGTATCTAGTGTACTGTCTGAGTATGCCTGCAGGTCATACTCACTCACTGTACTGGGCTCGGCACTAGGTGTGTTTAAAACCTACTTCTCTGCCCCCCTCGACATGTTTCGCTACATCAGTAGCTTTATCAAGAGGTAGCGGGCATCCCTGCTACCTCTTGATAAAACTGGTAGCATTAAAGTTGCAGTGCCACCACAGGAAGAAAAAAAACATTACGAAGGGCCGGTATAAGTCACTGAGATTTTTTGGTTTGGTAACTAGATCCCTAGGGCTGCATTCATATATCCTTGCAGTGGAGCAGCATGCAGCTGTAATACTATCCTCCTTTAGCTAACTGTGGTAAAAAAATAAAAATAAAAAAAAACACATCACATGTTAATGGAATCCACAATAATTTTTCCCTTGCACAATTTCCCCCCTTATTGTCTAATAATACACTACAGTGTGCCCTAACATGGCCCTATTAAATAATGTGAATATGTGAATATTAATTACGTTGGTGTGATATTAAGTTCCCTCTATGGCTACAGGACCCTAAAATAATCCTTTACTCTCCAATTTAGTTGTAATGTAGCGAGGACAGGTAAGTACAGCCCTAAATTCCACACACACACCACTGTCATTACCTACTTGGAGTTCCCGCCCTTAGTAGTGGTGGCCCTGAGTGATGCTCCCTTCCTGACCTAAAGGAGTACTCCAGTGGAAAACTTTATTTTTTATTTTTTAATCAGCTAGTGGCAGTAAGTTAAACAGATTTGTAAATTACTTCAATTAAAAAATATGAATCCTTCCAGCTGCTGTATACTACAGAGGACATTCTTTTCTTTTTGGATTTCCTTTCTGTCTGACCACAGTGCTTTCTGCTGACACCTCTGTCCATTTTAGGAACTGTCCAGAGCAGCATATGTTTGCTATGGGAATTTTCTCCTGCTCTGGACAGTTCCTGACATGGACAGAGGTGTCCGCAGACAGGACTGTGCTCAGACAGAAAAGAAATTCAAAAAGAAACAAACTTTCTCTGTAGTATGCAGCTGCTAATAAGTACTGGAAGGATTAAGATTTTTTAATAGAAATTATTTACAAATCTGAAATTGTATGAAAAAATAGCCCAAACCTCAAGTAAAGTAGAATACTAAATATACTTTTAGAACCAAATATCTCTAAGACCGTGCTTCAGATAAACATGTTTTTTATTTGAATAAAATTACATATATAATGCACAAATTCCCCTATACTGCTGTTACTCTCTACCGGCTGACATCAGATGCCGCCGCCACGAGGACCTGCTACAGTGCGACATCCAACGGGTCCAGCGCAGCCTGGACCAGCCGCACTTAGCGCTTGCCAGTGCCTATTGACCAGCCAGAGCTCTGCACGGGAATAAGTACTACAGCGTAGGAGTCGGTATCAGGAACAGGTAACAAGTTACATTATATCAAGATACCATTGCAATATTATATACGGACATTAAACCAACATTATATCATCATTATCCACTGCTCAAAAAAATAAAGGGAACACTTAAACAACACAATGTAACACTTCACACTTCTGTGAAATCACACTGTCCACTCAGGAAGCAACACTGACAATCAATTTCACATGCTGTTGTGCAAATGGAACAGGCAACATGTGGAAATTATAGGCAATTAGCAAGACACCCCCGATAAAGGATTGGTTCTGCAGGGGGTGACCACAGACCACTTCTCAGTTCCTATGCTTCCTGGCTGATGTTTTGGTCACTTTTGAATGCTGGCGGTGCTTTCACTCTTGTGGTAGCATGAGACGGAGTCTACAACCCACACAAGGGGCTCAGGTAGTGCAGCTCATCCAGGATGGCACATCAATGCGAGCTGTGGCAAGAAGGTTTGCTGTGTCTGTCAGTGTAGTGTAGTGTCCAGAGCATGGAGGCACTACCAGGCGACAGACCAGTACATCAGGAGAGGTAGAGGAGGCCGTAGGAGGGCAACACAGGAGACGTAGAGGAGGCCGTAGGAGGGCAACAACCCAGCAGCAGGACCGCTACCTCCGCATTTGTGCAAGGAGGAGCACTGCCAAAGCCCTGCAAAATGTGCATGTGTCCACTCAAACAGTCAGAAAAAGACTCCATGAGGGTGGTATGAGGGCCCGACATCCACAGGTGGGGGTTGTGCTTACAGCTCAACACCGTGCAGGATGTTTGGCATTTGCCAGAGAACACCAAGATTGGCAAATTCGCCACTGGGGCCCTGTGCTCTTCACAGATGAAAGCAAGTTCACACTGAGCACATGTGACAGACGTGACAGAGTCTGGAGACGCCGTGGAGAATGTTCTGATGCCTGCAACATCCACAAGCATGACTGGTTTAGCGGTGGGTCAGTAATGGTGAGGAGTGGCATTTCTCTGGGGGCCCTCATGTGCTTGCCAGAGGTAGCCTGACTGCCATTAGGTACCGAGATGAGATCCTCAGACCCCTTGTGAGGCCATATGCTGGTGTGGTTGGCCCTGGGTTCCTCCTAATGCAAGACAATGCTAGACCTCATATGGCTGGGGTGTGTCAGCAGTTCCTGCAAGGAGAAGGCATTGATGCTATGGACTGGCCCGCCCATTCCCCAGACCTGAATCCTATTGAGCACATCTGGGACATCATGTCTCGCTCCATCCACCAATGCCATGTTGCACCACAGACTGTCCAGCAGTTGGCGGATTCTTTAGTCTAGGTCTTGGAGCACATCCCAAAGGAGACCATCCGCCACCTCATCAGGTGCCTGCCCAAGCGTTGTAGGGAGGTCATACGGGCACGTGGAGGCCACACACACTAATGAGCCTCATTATAACTTGTTTTAAGGACATTTCATCAAAGTTGGATCAGCCTGTAGTGGGGTTTTCCACTTTGATTTTGAGTGTGACTCCATATCCAGACCTCCATGGGTTGATAAATTTGATTTCCATTGATAATTGTGTGATTTTGTTGTCAGCACATTCAACTATGTAAAGACGAAAGTATTTAATACGATTAGTTCATTCATTCAGATCTAGGATGTGTTATCTTAGTGTTCCCTTTATTTTTTTGAGCAGTGTACATAGACTGATTATTATCCGGACGTCCAGAGGCTAAATAAGCAGTACATCCTATATTCCCTGAGATTTGCTGAGATTTTATGAATATTCTATTAACATTTATAGATTTTATATCACTTTGTATGTTATATGCTCTCCAATTTATATGCAAATTATTTCATTCCTCCCACAAGGGCCCAGTGTGTTATTAAAATAAAAAACATGTTTATCTGAAGCAAGGTCTTAGAGATATATGATTCTAAAAGTATATTTAGTATTCTACTTTCCTTGAGGTTTGGGCTATTTTTTCATACAATTTCAGAATTTTTTATCCACCTTGGATATAGGTGTTTGCCCGGCTTTACCTTGGATAGTAGTTAATTGTGAGCTTCACCAATCTTTTTCATTTTAGTAATTTACAAATCTGTTTAACTTTTTGGCATCAGTTGATTTAAAAAAAAGTTTTCCACCAGAGTACCCCTTTAATGCAGAGGATCTAGACTGATAGGAAGAAGTATATAGTCAGAAGAAGAGAGGCAGGGCTTGCTGCTGGAGCATGGCAAGTTAAGTACATGACAACAGTGTTCTGTTTGCCATTTCCTATGAAGTTCCATTTATTAGTATATAAATGGGTACTTTTACTTTTTTAATCCCAAGAGAAAACCCGTCATACAGCACCGCAGCCTACTACTTGGGCACATCTCTGAAGGCAGGCTGTACAAGAAGACCACTGATAGTACTGATCAGCACTATGTTTTTACATAGTACTGAACAGTACATATAATCTAATGACTCCATATAATAGTCCCCTTTGGAGACTTAAAAAGTGTAAAATAAATAATAAAACAAAGTTTTAAAAAAATATATAAAAGGGCCTTATGTAATAAAAATTGTAATCATCCCCTTTTCCCATAAAAAAGACAACATATTTAATATCCATATTTGTGGAAATGTCTGAACTATTAAAATAGAGGCCCATTTTTTTACACCTTTTTTTTGTGTGCTGATAATGTGTAGGATCACCAAATTTATTAAATGTTCACAGAGCATTTGATAAATTTTGTGCAGGTAAACATTTTCTAAAATTTCTCTCTTCACATACACTAAAAAGCTACACCAGGTCTGGGATGGTGTCGTGTTAGAGACTTTTCAGTGGCTTTGCCCTTTTTACATAAGGCGCAGTTCATAAATCCCTTCTATATCATGTGTATTGCCAAAATCAGTGGATCGCAAATCAAAATCATTGGATTGCAACTCAAAATCAGCAGAAATGTGTAAACAAAAAGGCGCAAAAAAGGTGCAAATAAACCCTGCTTGCGCCTTTTTGTGCCTCTTGTAGACACAAAAAACAGTCTAAAGACAATGAGAAATGTTTTCATGAACTGCATAAAAGTAAAAAAATACAAAGCACCATTGATGATTTTTGGTCTCATCATATATCACACACACACACAAAAAAATGGTTTAAAAAGTACCATCTAATACAAAATGACATGAATTAAGACTACAGATTATAGTGCAAAAATTTGAGCATTTAAGCATACATTTTTTTTCTATAGATAATAGTACAATAATAATAATAATAAAAAAATGTTAAAATGGTACTTATCATATTGACCCACAAATTAGACACGGTGTCAGTTTTACCATGAAGTGCACTGGTTAAAACAAACCCCCTTGACATTTGCTAAACTGTATTTGTGTTTCTAATTTCCCTCCATAAAAAATCTTGCTTTGCTGTACATTTTATGACAAAAAGAAGAAAATCAATGCAAAGTACAATTGGGCCCGTTAAAAAATAAATAACAACATCCGCTAAGATGTGTCTATGGATGAAAAAATAAAAGTTATGGCTCTTCTAATATTCTTCTAATATTTTAATTGTTAAAACACGTAAGATTCCTTCCTGTAGACTCCATATTTAATATATATATAAACTAACTGAGTACCCGGCATGCCTGGTTTTTCCTTCCTAATCCTTGTTGGGGAGGAAAATAAACAAAGGAGGAAGCTTTTGACTTCATATCCCAACCCCATATCCCGTCCTCATATCTCAACCTCATATCCCGACCTCCTATCTTGTCCTCATATCCCGTCCCCATAGCCCGACCCCATATCATGTCCTTATGTCGACCTCATATCCCGACCACCTATCCCGTCCTCATATCTCGACCACATATCCCATCCTCATAGCTCGACCCCATATCTAATCCTCATATCCCGTCCTTATGTTCCATCCTCATATCCTGTTCTCAGGTGCGACTGATTTGTGATAAAGATATTGTTAGCTGAAAATAGAAGGGGACATAACTTTGTGGGACTGGGCGTGATTTGCAAGCCAGACCGATGCACAAAAAGGGTAGATAATATCAGTGGCGTTGCGACCCGGGTGACACCAACCTAATGGGGTGACACCAAGACGCTCCGCAGCACCCCCCCACCCTCCCCTCCCCCTCCCCAGCTACACAGACACCCCCCTCATCTGTGCCCGACCGGCCTCCCATCCGTCAGCACCCCCCCCTGCGCTCTGTGTGCGGTGCGCCCGTCCATCAGCAAACCCCCTCTTTCACCTTCACTGTGCGCCCGACCGTCATCACACCCCCCTCACCTTCACCAGCACTGTGCCCGTCCTCCGCTCCCACGTCTGCGCCGGCCTGACGTCACACCGCATGGCCGCGCAGGAGGACGTGAGTTACGTCACTCGCACGGCGCCCGGTGAGAAGGAGCGCTGCGCTGGATGGGTGAGTTTGTATGTCTGTCTCTCTGTCTCTATCTATGCTTGTCTGTGACTGTGTGTATGTGACTGTGTGTGTTTGTGTGACTCTCTGAGTGTGTGTGACTCTGTGTGTGTGTGTTTGTGCGACTCTGTGTGTTTGTGTGACTGTGTGTGTGACTGTGTGACTCTGTGTGTGTGTCTGTCTGTCTGTGAGTGTGTGTCTCTCTGACTGTGTGTGTGTGTGTTTGTCTCTCTGTGTTGTATGTGTTTTTTTTTTGTGTGTGTGTGTGTGTGGGGGGGGGGGGGGGGAGGGGGTATAACCAGCGATCTATTGTGGGGAAACTTTGACCCATTGTGGGGAACCTGCAAGGGAACCTGCGGCCTAATGTGGGGAAACTACTACCAAATGTGGGGAGTCTATGCTACCTAATGTGGGGAATCTGTGCTACCAAATGTGGGGAGTCTATGCTACCTTATGTGGGGAATCTGTGCTACCTAATGTGGGGAAATTGCTACCTAATGTGGGGTAACTGGTACCTACCTAATGTGGGGGAACTGGTACCAAATGTGGGGAATCTATGCTACCTAATGTGGGGAAACTGCGACCTACCTAATGTGGGGGCACTGCTGCCTACCTAATGCTCCCCCCCTGGCAGTAGCACCCTCATCATCCACCAGCAACACCCCCCCCCCCAGCAGCACCTCCATCAACATATCCTGATGGTGGATGATGGAGGTGCTCCTGCCAGGAGGATGATCCTGCCAATGGATGATGGGGGTGATACTGCCAGGGGGGATGGCCAGTAGCACCCTCATCATCCTCCAGCAACACCTCCCCAGTAGTAGCACCCCCATCATCCACTAGCAACACCACCAATACCCCCCTCCCGTGGTAATAGCATCAGCTAACGGATGTTGAGGGGTGTTACTTTGGTTGTGGTATTATATTCAGACGGTGCACTGTATGGCAACGTTATATTCAGAGGGCGCAGTGGGTGGTAGTATTATATTCAGAGGGTGCACTGTATGGCAACGTTATATTCAGAGGGCGCAGTTTGTGGTAGTATTATATTCAGAGGGCGCAGTTTGTGGTAGTATTATTAGAGATGAGCGAACTTACAGTAAATTCGATTCGTCACGAACTTCTCGGCTCGGCAGTTGATGATTTATCCTGCGTAAATTAGTTCAGCCTTCAGGTGCTCCGGTGGGCTGAAAAAGGTGGATACATTCCTAGGAAAGAGTCTCCTAGGTCTGTATCCACCTTTTCCAGCCCACGGGAGCACCTGAAAGCTGAACTAATTTATGCAGGAAAAGTTATCAACTGCCGAGCAGAGAAGTTTGTGACGAGTTGAATTTACTGTAGTTTGCTCATCTCTAAGTATTATATTCAGAGGGTGCAGTGGGTGGTAGTATTATATTCAGAGGGTACAGTATGTGGCAGATTTATATTCAGGGGTACAGTATGTGGCAGATTTATATTCAGAGGGTACAGTATGTGGCAAATTTATATTCAGAGGGTACAGTATGTGGCAGATTTATATACAGAGGGTACAGTATGTGGCAGATTTATTTTCAGAGGGCGCAGTTTGTGGTAGTATTATATTCAGAGGGTATAGTGTGTGGCGGTATTATATTCAGGGGTACAGTATGTGGCAGATTTATATTCAGAGGGTACAGTATGTGTTGGTATTATATTCAGAATGTACAGTGTGTGGTAGTATTATATTCAGTGGGTACAGTGTGTGGTGGTATTATATTCAGGGGTACAGTATGTGGCAGATTTATATTCAGAGTGTACAGTATGTGTTGGTATTATATTCAGAATGAACAGATGTGTGGTAGTATTATATTCAGTGGGTATGGTGTATGGAAGGTTTATAATCAAAGAGTATAGTGTATAGTAGTATTATATTTAGAGGATACAGTGTCTGGCAGGTTTATAATAATAATAATTGTTTTCATATAGAGGATGAGAATGCGCTGACATAGTGAGGAGACGTCTGGGCGTCACATTCTGCAGACAGAAGTTTTAGCTGGAACAAGTCCTGGCGGTATGTACCATCTGAATTAGATAAGGAAAGACTATATAGAGAAGACATCACCTGTAGTCACTGATATCATTGTACATTCTCCTCTCTGTGTCCTATCAGAGCTGTAGTCACTTGTCCGTTCTACAGTTAGGTCAGTGAAACTACAACTCCCAGCATAACCTCACCACTGCTCAAAGGGGTACTCTACTGGAAAAAAAAAATTTTAATCAGCTGGTGCTACAAAGTTAAACAGATTTGTAAATTACTTCTATTCAAAAATCTTAATCCTTCCAGTACTTATTAGCTGCTGTATAAGCGATTCACAGGAAGTTATTTTCTTTTTTAATTTATTTTCTGTCTGACCACAGTGCTCTGTGCTGACACCTCTGTCCATGTCAAGAACTGTCCATAGTAGGAGCAAATCCCCATAGCAAACCTATCCTGCTCTGGACAGTTCCTGACATGGACAGAGGTGTCAGCAAATAGCGCTGTGGTCAGACTGGAAAGAACTACACAACTTCCTGTGGAGCATACACCAGCTTATAAGTACTGTAAGTATTAAGATTTTAAATAGAAGTAATTTAAAAATCTGCTTAACTTTCTGGCACCAGTTGATATAAAAGTAAATGTTTTCCAGTGGAGTACCCCTTTAAGTAATTCTGGGAGCTGTATATTTCAATGGTGAAAACTTCTTTAACACTTTCCTATTCTGTGGCAACTGGTATATCTGATTATTATACTGGAATTTCTCACAATGCGCTACAACAGTGGTGTTTGTCACAACAGGCTAAAAACTTTCTGGGGGGAGGGGATAGGTATGGGGGTGACACCATTTTCTACCGCACCGGGTGACACCAACCCTAGCAACGCCACTGGATAATATAAGGGGTGGGGCTTAAACAGTGGGCATGTCTTTGTGAGATGGTGTGTGGCTTGCAAGCCAGACAGACACATTCACCAGGAGATGCAGAGCGGAGCTTGTGGAGTAAGGTACTGGAAGTCCCATTTACTTGCATGGAACTTGAAACAAAAACCCATCTTTTATATTAGGGTGTAGGTAAGAGTTAATTTATATTTTTATTTGTCATATAAGTAACATGTGAACCAGGTATTACTAAAATATCTCCAGCCGTACGGACATTATATGGGAACATACCTTTCCCATAGATTTGCATGGGACTTTAAACAAAAACCCTGACGCTCACAAATGGGTGTAGTTAAGGGTTAAATTAATTATCCTTTATTTTAAGTGGACACATAAGTAACATGTGACCAAGTATTATCAACAACATGTGACCAAGTATTATCAAAATATCTTCAGCCGTTTGGAAATTATGCAGTAACATATATTTCCCATAGACTTGTATGCAAGCTGGAGGCAGGTTACGGGTGTCCCTGGCAAGGGATGAAACCCCAAAATCTGACTTCTTCTTTAGCGCTTCACCGGGGTGAAAAAGACATGTTCCGTAGATGTGCTGTAATAACTTTTTATTTTCCAATGTACAAGGTATACATGGACAATATCAGTTATACATTTTTTTGGTGCACAGGACAACGTGTTTCCTGAGGGGATTCCTCTCTTCATCAGGTCCATTATATTGCTGTATGGTGTGTGTATTTATACAGTGGAGGGGCTTCAAATTTTCAAAGATGGTGGGTAACTGAGGTCACTGGGGGCTGGTCTATGAGGTCAGTTCTTGTGACCTAGGGTAAAAAAAAAACAGGAAAATCCCCCCGGCAGACCTATCATTTCTGGAATCAATAGTCACACCTCACAAATTTCTCATTACACGGACCTAATTTTTCAAGATTACGTTCAATCCCTCCCCAGCCATCTAAAAAGTTCAGAGAATCTAATCCAATTACTCTGTCCGGTAAAATGGCAAGAAGACCTTACATTTGTAACCATGGATGTCACAGCATTATATGCAAATATAAAGCACGAAATAGGCCTGAACTGCATCAAACTCATCCTGGAAGAAGATCTCACCATCCCACAAAAACAGAACTGCTTGGAGATAATTCTCAAACACAATTATTTCACATACGATGGTGCCACTTACCACCAGACACGGGGCACAGCGATGGGCACACAGGTGGCACTGTCATATGCAAATCTGGTAATGGGGATTTAAAAAAAAAACTTTCATCACTTCTCAACCGTTATTCCAACATGTCTTACTATACTGCCGTTACATAGATGATTTGTTCCTGTTATGGAACAGACCTTCACATTTAATCGAAGAACTCATCACCACCATAAACAACAACGACTGGGGTATCACACTCACTTCCAACAAATCCAACAAGAAAGTCGACTTTCTGGACCTGGAGTTTTACCAAAAAACGACATCATTACCGCTACCCATTTCAAAAAAGTTGATTCAAACAGTTACTTGTCATTTAATATATTCAACCAATATAAACGCATCTGGAAAAATTGCACATCCAACAGTTCTTTTTGACCCAAGCCAAAACAGTTTTTTAGCCAAAGGCTACCCCGCAAACATCTTAAACGAAGCTTACAACAAAACCAAATCACTAAGAAAGTCTGCTTGAAACAAAAAAGAAAACAAAGAAAACCACCAAAAGCAAACAATCAAACTCAACTTCATCACAACCTATATTTCCTCCCACAACTCAATCTGATCCGTCCTCCAGAAACACTGGCACATAGTCCAATCTGATCCAATCCTAAAAAACGCACTTCCAAACAAACCGGGCATCACATTCAGGCGAACTCCCACACTAAAAAACATACTGGCCCCCAGCAGGCTAAGATGCTACACAACCAGTCACAACACCATCAAAAATAAAAAATAAAACAAAAAGGATCATACAGATGTGAAACAAAGAGATGTCTATGCTGCACCACCATAAATGACAAACAGAAAACATTCTCCAACAATTCAACAAATGAAATGTTCAACATCAAATTCCTAATTGTATAAAGAGACGTAGTTGTTGGTCAACGGGGTCCACGTCTTCCCCAATATGTAACTTATTCATCCAGCATAATCACAAATATATAGGGCAAATACTATGTGCCAGGGATGTGCTTATATAAAACTTAGCTTTTAATTTATCAAAAATGCTAAAAAAAAAAATTTTTTTTGTGTGTGTTTAGTGATGTATAAATGATATTTGTTAGATCACTAGTATCATTGGTCTACACTGGCCTCTGCAGGGCCCAGCCAGTCCAGTGCAACCAATCACCCTAGGCGGCACATGCACACCACAAGGTGATAATAGTTTTAAACCACAACGCGTTTCTACCTGCTGGTACTGAGCAGGTGTCCTCAGGAGGTATAGAAAGTGATCATATAAATAATTTGCTAGAGGATTGTTATATCCCTACTAGCTCCACAATTACAGCTAAAAGAAAATTCTAGCTCCAAGATCAGACCGCTATCGTGATAGACAATAATACCACATAAGTTGACATGGGTGCCTGTAAAAAAGAATATTTCTTCTATCCCTACAGTATTTGCTCATTCGGAGCTTATACAGCTTAGGAACCTGTGGGGAGAAATAATATAGGCTTTCCCTAGTAGTCACACGTGGTGTATAGTTGCAGTCTGGGGCAATCTGCCTCCGTGATCTCCACCTGCAAAAAAAAATGAGGGTATCGATGTTGAACATATTCCCTGTGGAGAGATAGACCAGTACTGTGTTGTAACAGACTGTATGCAACTCACGGTTAGTTGTAAGCAGAGTGCTTAGACGCGTCCCCTGCTCTCCACTGGGTGCCGGAAGTGTCCGGACACTCTCACCTGATGCGGTGAGATGTGGCGTCTGTCGTCACTTCCGCCGGCAGAGCTGCTTTATTCAGCGAGGCGCGCACCGCCCTCTGTGACGCAACCAGATGGGCGTGCGTAACTATTGTAAACAAACACACGCCGCGCTGACACCAGTGAAAGCAGATGCTGGGAGTGACAGTTAAATTAGCAAGTGATATTAGTAAATCCCAATCGTCGGATCCCACCATTGGTATAACACTATATTAGATCAGGTATGCTGCATAGTAGGGACTTGAATCATTAGATTAAGGGCAAGTTGATAATTAATGGCTCACTATTTGTACCTGTATGTGCTAGAGAGCTCATTATATTCCAATGAGATGTATCAAAAGAGTAATGTTTAATTATGTTGTTAGATAAAATATTAGGGATCAGCCAGACCACGCACCAAAACTGTTTTTGTATTTATTTTGTTCAAAGTGTAATTGTATGAGCGACATGGGGGGGATGGATAGCCCTATGGGGATGTTGACAGTGGTTAATGGGGCCCTAGGGAACCTATCCTTACCCTATTATACCCTATAGAGTCGACCCTAGGCCTAGGCGGGGGGGCCGCCCTAAAAAGGGCGGTCCCGCACAGGAACCTCCTACTCTGTATCTATAATAGCCTCTCTAGGGGGAGGAGGTGAATAAATTACTCCTGTCCGACCTACTAAGGTCGTCCCTGACTGCCTAGTGGTCACCTCAACAGGAACACCCATGTCGCACTATAAGAAACAAGCAAATTGTAATTGTTCATTTAACCCCCATGGTGAGATGGAATTCAAATTGTAGATCCATCTACACTCTTTTTGTAAGAGCAACCTATCAAGGTTGCCCTTTCTTTCTGAAGGGATTATTCTCTCAATGCCCACAAATTTGATGTCACCAACTGCTCCTCCGTGTACTGTGTTGACATGGACTGCTACTGGTGTATCACGTGAGTGCCGTATGTCACCTATATGCTCCAATATTCGTTTTTTGAAAGGGCGGATGGTTTTACCAACATAAAGCATAGGGCATGTGCATATAGCTACATAGATCACAGACACGGTGGAGCAGTTGATGAACTGTTTGATCCCATAGGTAGATGTGGGGACCATCGCTGTCTTACAGATATGTTGACAAGCGCGACAATGGCCACACTGAAAACAGCCTTGTGGTGGTTTCTGTTTATTTAGCCACGTCTGACCCTGTAAATTCAGATTATCTAGATGGCTATGTACCAGTAAATCACCCAGACTTTTTCCTCTTCTGTAGGTGATCTCTGGCTTTGTTCCCACTATTTCGTGCAAGTCAGGGTCCAATCTCAGAATTTCCCAATAATGATTGATGATTTCCCGTATTGGTGTTGCTAATTTATCATATGTGGCAATAATTCTAGCTGGTTGCATTGTAGTTTCTGTAGGTGGTTTGGGGCTAAGGAGCTCGGTGCGTGATCTGGCAGATGCCTCTCTATATGCCTGAGTGAGGATGTGTTGGGGATAACCCCTCTCCCGAAATCGTGCCGTCATGTCTCGGGCCTCTCTCTTATAGTCTTTTGTCCTCGAACAATTCCTCCTGAGGCGTAAGAACTGCCCCTTCGGGATCCCCCTTTTGAGGGGGCCCGGGTGGCAGCTCTCCCACCTCAGGAGGCTGTTCGTAGATGTTAATTTACGATGTATAGTACTTTGTAAAGTGTGGTCAGAATCAATGAAAATTTTTATATCTAGGAAGGCTAATTCCTTGGTCTGAGTTTCATACGTGAAGAAGAGCCCTATATCATTGTTGTTAATAGATTGTACCAATAGGCCAAATTCTTCAGAGGTCCCATTCCACAGTACGAACACATCATCGATAAATCTAAGCCAAATCATGGCTGATTCACTGAAGTGTTCCTGTTCGTCGTGGAACAGGGTGGTCCCTTCCCACCAGCCCAGGGTGAGGTTTGCATAGCTGGGGGCACAAGGGCTCCCCATGGCAGTCCCCCTGAGCTGGTGATGGAAGCGACCTTGGAACAGAAAGTAGTTTCTGGTTAGTGTAAACTGTAATAATTGTAATACCAATTGGTTGTGTTCCTGGAACTGCGATCCACGTGCACTCAAAAAGTACTCCACGGCTCGCAAACCCACTGTATGGTGTATGGATGAGTACAACGCCTCGACGTCAATGCCTGCCAGGATAGTAGAGTTATTTACTGTTATTCCCTCAATCCTTTTTAGGAGGTCCATCGTATCCCTAAGGTATGAGGGAAGACTGAAGACAAATTGTCTTAAGATTCTTTCTATATAGATCCCCACGTTCTGCGTTATACTCCCCACTCCAGATACAATCGGGCGGCCTTTTAATGGAATTAGGCCCTTATGGATTTTGGGGAGTGCGTAGAACGTGGGGATCGTTGGTGACGTGGGAGACAGAAAATCAAATTCTTTTTTGTCAATCAATTTTTTCTGAAGTGCTGTATTAAGAATCACCATTAGTTCCCTACAGTATTGTGAAGTGGGATCAGAGGGGAGAATCTCGTAAGTGTCCTTGTCGTCTAGTAATCTCTTTACCATTCTTACGTATTTGGGTTTGTCCATAAGGACAACATTTCCACCCTTATCAGACGCTTTAATGACCACTTGGTCATTTCTTTGTAGTTCAGTCAGAGCGCATCTTTCAGGGTACGAAAGGTTATCCCTATGTCCCGTTTTGACAGAGATTCCCTTTAAATCCCTTAACACCAGTTCAAGGAATACATCAATACATGAGGTGTCGGAGATGGGAGGAAAGAGTTTACTTTTCGGTCTTAAGGTAGTGAAGGGACCTTCACCCTCCGGATGATCACTTTCATCCAGAAGTCCAGTTAGTTGTCTAGCAACTATTAAATCCTCTTCGGAAAGACCATGATCCTGACAAGTGCGTCGATCTTTTAGTTTAAAGAACTTATGCCCTTGTGCCCCCAGCTATGCAAACCTCACCCTGGGCTGGTGGGAAGCGACCACCCTGTTCCACGACGAACAGGAACACTTCAGTGAATCAGCCATGATTTGGCTTAGATTTATCGATGATGTGTTCGTACTGTGGAATGGGACCTCTGAAGAATTTGGCCTATTGGTACAATCTATTAACAACAATGATATAGGGCTCTTCTTCACGTATGAAACTCAGACCAAGGAATTAGCCTTCCTAGATATAAAAATTTTCATTGATTCTGACCACACTTTACAAAGTACTATACATCGTAAATTAACATCTACGAACAGCCTCCTGAGGTGGGAGAGCTGCCACCCGGGCCCCCTCAAAAGGGGGATCCCGAAGGGGCAGTTCTTACGCCTCAGGAGGAATTGTTCGAGGACAAAAGACTATAAGAGAGAGGCCCGAGACATGACGGCACGATTTCGGGAGAGGGGTTATCCCCAACACATCCTCACTCAGGCATATAGAGAGGCATCTGCCAGATCACGCACCGAGCTCCTTAGCCCCAAACCACCTACAGAAACTACAATACAACCAGCTAGAATTATTGCCACATATGATAAATTAGCAACACCAATACGGGAAATCATCAATCATTATTGGGAAATTCTGAGAATGGACCCTGACTTGCACGAAATAGTGGGAACAAAGCCAGAGATCACCTACAGAAGAGGAAAAAGTCTGGGTGATTTACTGGTACATAGCCATCTAGATAATCTGAATTTACAGTGTCAGACGTGGCTAAATAAACAGAAACCACCACAAGGCTGTTTTCAGTGTGGCCATTGTCGCGCTTGTCAACATATCTGTAAGACAGCGATGGTCCCCACATCTACCTAGGGGATCAAACAGTTCATCAACTGCTCCACCGTGTCTGTGATCTATGTAGCTATATGCACATGCCCTATGCTTTATGTTGGTAAAACCATCCGCCCTTTCAAAAAACGAATATTGGAGCATATAGGTGACATACGGCACTCACGTGATACACCAGTAGCAGTCCATGTCAACACAGTACACGGAGGAGCAGTTGGTGACATCAAATTTGTGGGCATTGAGAGAATAATCTCTCAGAAAGAAAGGGCAACCTTGATAGGTTGCTCTTACAAAAAGAGTGTAGATGGATCTACAATTTGAATTCCATCTCACCATGGGGGTTAAATGAACAATTACAATTTGCTTGTTTCTTATAGTGCGACATGGGTGTTCCTGTTGAGGTGACCACTAGGCAGTCAGGGACGACCTTAGTAGGTCGGACAGGAGTAATTTATTCACCTCCTCCCCCTAGAGAGGCTATTATAGATACAGAGTAGGAGGTTCCTGTGCGGGACCGCCCTTTTTAGGGCGGCCCCCCCGCCTAGGCCTAGGGTCGACTCTATATGGTATAATAGGGTAAGGATAGGTTCCCTAGGGCCCCATTAACCACTGTCAACATCCCCATAGGGCTATCCATCCCCCCCATGTCGCTCATACAATTACACTTTGAACAAAATAAATACAAAAACAGTTTTGGTGCGTGGTCTGGCTGATCCCTAATATTTTATCTAACAACATAATTAAACATTACTCTTTTGATACATCTCATTGGAATATAATGAGCTCTCTAGCACATACAGGTACAAATAGTGAGCCATTAATTATCAACTTGCCCTTAATCTAATGATTCAAGTCCCTACTATGCAGCATACCTGATCTAATATAGTGTTATACCAATGGTGGGATCCGACGATTGGGATTTACTAATATCACTTGCTAATTTAACTGTCACTCCCGGCATCTGCTTTCACTGGTGTCAGCGCGGCTTGTGTTTGTTTACAATAGTTACGCACGCCCATCTGGTTGCGTCACAGAGGGCGGTGCGCGCTGCGCTGAATAAAGCAGCTCTGCCGGCGGAAGTGACGACAGACGCCACATCTCACCGCATCAGGTGAGAGTGTCCGGACACTTCCGGCACCCAGCGGAGAGCGGGGACGCGTCTAAGCACTCTGCTTACAACTAACCGTGAGTTGCATACAGTCTGTTACAACACAGTACTGGTCTATCTCTCCACAGGGAATATGTTCAACATCGATACCCTCATTCTTTTTTGCAGGTGGAGATCACTGAGGCAGATTGCCCCAGACTGCAACTATATACCACGTGTGACTACTAGGGAAAGCCTATATTATTTCTCCCCACAGGTTCCTAAGCTGTATAAGCTCCGAATGAGCAAATACTGTAGGGATAGAAGAAATATTCTTTTTTACAGGCACCCATGTCAACTTATGTGGTATTATTGTCTATCACGATAGCGGTCTGATCTTGGAGC
The DNA here is from genome assembly GCF_029499605.1 of Hyla sarda. Taxonomy (NCBI): domain Eukaryota; kingdom Metazoa; phylum Chordata; class Amphibia; order Anura; family Hylidae; genus Hyla; species Hyla sarda. Next base: position 250,106,567 of record NC_079194.1, on the reverse strand, counting down.
TAGAATTTTCTTTTAGCTGTAATTGTGGAGCTAGTAGGGATATAACAATCCTCTAGCAAATTATTTATATGATCACTTTCTATACCTCCTGAGGACACCTGCTCAGTACCAGCAGGTAGAAACGCGTTGTGGTTTAAAACTATTATCACCTTGTGGTGTGCATGTGCCGCCTAGGGTGATTGGTTGCACTGGACTGGCTGGGCCCTGCAGAGGCCAGTGTAGACCAATGATACTAGTGATCTAACAAATATCATTTATACATCACTAAACACACAAAAAAATTTTTTTTTTTTTTAGCATTTTTGATAAATTAAAAGCTAAGTTTTATATAAGCACATCCCTGGCACATAGTATTTGCCCTATATATTCAACATCAAATTCCCCCTCAAATTGTAAATCCAGCTATCCCCTCAACTATTTATCCAACATCCCTACCTAATCACATGCATCTGCAACCAACAGTACATTGGTAGAACAACCCAAGAACTACACTGACATCATAGACCAGCCCCAAGTGACCTCAGTTACCCACCATCTTTGAAAATTTGAAGCCCCTCCACTGTATAAATACACACAACATACAGCAATATAATGCACCTGATGAAGAGGGGAATCCCCTCTGGAAACGCGTTGTCCTGTGCACCAAACAATGGTATAACTGATATTGTCCATGTATACCTTGTACATTGGAAAATAAAAAGTTATTACTGCACATCTGCAAAACTTGTCTTTGTCACCCTGGTGAAGTGCTAAAGAAGAAGTCGGATTTTGGGGTTTCATCCCTTGCCAGGGACACCCGCAACCTGCCTCCAGCTTGCATATCTGACCGCTGCCAGCAGTACCGACAAACGGCGGTTCCTGGAACCTTGCTGCAAGACATCCATAGCGGATCTCAGAGTTGTTCCTGAATCCGCACAACTCTAAAAGGTGAGCATTTTCTCTTATTTTTCGCGACATACACGCAATTGTAAAAAGGTAATGGCACAATCAGGGCGCCATCTCTGTTCCCTCTTTTTTTTCACATACTCCCTGTACCATAGACTTGTATGGGACTTTAAACAAAAACACTGACCCTGGCAAATGGGGGTGAGTAAGGGTTAAATCACCTATCCTATGTTTGTTGTTGACATATAAGTAACGTGTGCCAAGTTTCAGGTTAAAGCGCAACTGTCATGGAAATTATACCCCCCAGACTAATAACATGATAGTATAGATGATGATATGTGTAATGCAGCTGTACTTTTGGCTGCTGTTTATCACTCTTTATCAGCAGGAAAATAGTTTAATCGTGCGGTCAGCAACAGTCGGATAGGCATGGCTGGGGATCGTAATGCCCCACCTCCACCACGCCTATCCCCTGTAAGTGAGCGCTGGACCACTGGTACCCATCCCCTGATGTCCATGATGTGCGAGCCTCCACTGAGCCTATACATATAATGTGCACCTTTATGTTATATGAAATACAGTGCCCGTACTCCTCTTCTTTCTTCTCATGGTGCCAGAGACGCGCTGCTTCTGCTTTCACTATAAGCAGAAGCAGCACGTGAATTTTTCTTCACCAAAACCCGACAGCTCTGAGCTATCGTGAAATGACTCAAAACTGACTAAATCCTACCCCAATCATGGAACAGGGTCTGTTCCATGTTGGGGGTAGTAGTACAGGGGCAAAGGGATTGATCGTATTGGGTCTTACTTCTGAGACTGGATCCGATCAAAAGTTATTAAGCAGGGGAGCGGGCGGCATGGTCCGCTACCCCAGCGATGTACGATGTATTTTACTTTCATTTTCAAATTCCCCGCCGGGATCCCTGAATGGCCGGTACTGAGGAGCCATTCAGGGATCCCCGCAGGGTTCTCAAATAGAAGAGCTGCGGTGGGGAAAGATATATAGAGTCACTGGGGGGAATGTATATGCCCCCCGCAGAGCATGTTGTATATGCCCCCCGCACAGCGCATGTTATATATGCCCCCCGCACAGGGCATGTTATATATGCCCCCCGCACAGCGCATGTTATATATGCCCCCCGCAAAGCACATGTTATATATGCCCCCCGCACAGCACATGTTATATATGCCCCCCGCACAGCGCATGTTATATATGCCCCCCGCACAGCGCATGTTATATGTGTCCCCCGCAGAGCGCATGTTATATGTGTCCCCCGCACAGTGCATGTTATATATGTCCCCCGCACAGCGCATGTTATATATGTCCCCCGCACAGCGCATGTTATATATGTCCCCCGCACATCGCATGTTGTGTCCCCCGCACAGCGCATGTTATATATGTCCCCCGCAGAGCGCATGTTATATGTGTCCCCCGCACAGCACATGTTATATATGTCCCCCGCACAGCGCATGTTATATATGTCCCCCGCACAGCACATGTTATATGTGTCCCCCGCAGAGCGCATGTTATATGTGTCCCCCACACAGCGCATGTTATATATGTCCCCCGCACAGCGCATGTCATATGTGTCCCCCGCACAGCGCTTGTCATATGTGTCCCCCCGCACAGCGCATGTTATATGTGTCCCCCGCACAGCGCATGTTATATATGTCCCCCGCACAGCGCATGTTATATATGTCCCCCGCACAGCGCATGTTATATATGTCCCCCGCACAGCGCATGTTATATATGTCCCCCGCACAGCGCATGTTATATATGTCCCCCGCACAGCGCATGTTATATGTGTCCCCCGCACAGCGCATGTTATATGTGTCCCCCGCACAGCGCATGTTATATGTGTCCCCCGCACAGCGCATGTTATATCTGCCCCCGCACAGCGCATGTTATATATGTCCCCCGCACCGCGCATGTTATATATGTCCCCCGCACAGCACATGTTATATATGCCCCCCGCACAGCGCATGTTATATGTGTCCCCCGCACAGCACATGTTATATGTGTCCCCCGCACAGCACTTGTTATATGTGTCCCCCGCACAGCGCATGTTATATATGTCCCCCGCACAGCGCATGTTATATATGTCCCCCGCACACCGCATGTTATATGTGCCCCCCGCACAGCGCATGTTATATGTGTCCCCCGCACAGCGCTTGTTATATGTATCCCCCGCACAGCGCATGTTATATATGCCCCCCGCACAGCGCATGTTATATATGTCCCCCACACAGCGCATGTTATATGTGTCCCCCGCACAGCGCATGTTATATATGTCCCCCGCACAGTGCATGTTATATATGTCCCCCGCACAGCGCATGTTATATATGTCCCCCGCACAGCGCATGTTATATGTGTCCCCCGCACAGCGCATGTTATATATGTCCCCCGCACAGCGCATGTTATATATGTCCCCCGCACGGCGCATGTTATATATGTCCCCCGCACAGCGCATGTTTTATATGTCCCCCGCACAGCGCAATCATAAGCTCCCGGTAGCGCTATCATTGACAAGCATTTTATTAGCAGAGCATCTCTCCGGGAAGCCGCTGCCCGATGCTCTGCTAATGCTTCGCTTGTGAGTGATAGCGCTTCAGAGGCATATGTGTATAGAAGCGAAGTGGGGACCAGACATATAGCGTTATCTGGTCCCCACTTCGCTTCTATACACAGTCCTCCTCAGTACAAACACCACAGCTGCCCCATCGCCTCCCCCATCCCCGGTGTTATAATTACCTGTTTTTTTTCCATGCGACACATTAGTAAATCAGGGAGAAAAACACACAGAGTAAATGAAGAAACACTCAGAGATAAACCCGACACACTTAGTAAATGAGGGCCATTGAGTTATATAGATAATTATATATACATATATATATATATGCTCTAAACTATGATATATTTCTCCATAAGCTGTGAGCTACAATGTTAAAGGGGTATTCCAGCTTTATACATCTTACCCCCTATCCAAAGGATAGGGGATAAAATGTATTATTGCAGTGCTGGGCGCTGCCTCCGAGACGGGGACGTGCTCGCTTGTGACGTCACACCACGCCCCCTCCCTAGGATGGGCCATGGCCCTGGCGCCACGTACCCATCTCAGAGGCAGCGCCCGGCACAGAATGCCAGGGGCTGCACCGAGATCGCAGGGGTTGAAGTGAAACTTTAAAGGGCCTTAGATTGTGTTTCCACTTGCAAGTTTTTTGGAATACTGCCACTGCAGTTTTTAAAGGGGTATTCCGGGAATTTTTTTTATTTGACTATGCTATAGAGGCTGTAAAGTTAGTGTAGTTCATAATATAGTGTCTGTACCTGTATGTGACTGTTTTCTCACAACTCTTATGTGATTTTCACCCCAATATTTATTTTTAACAGCATACAAAATGACTGTTGTCTCGGATTTTTCCCAGCTTGCAATGCGGTTGAGACCTGACTCACTAGTCAGCTGATGACAGGGATCCTGTCTGCTTCAATGGGTGGAGGGATCAATCTGCAACTAATGCAACAGCTGGAGGCACCCTGATTGAAGACCACAGGTCTGCAGCTCATTTATGTTTCAATGGGTGGGGTGGCTGATGTGTGGGAGGGAGGAAAATGGTATCATGGGATTTGTAGGCAAACAAGAAAACTGAAAACAGGAAATACAAGTTCAGAGAAAGCTAGCCACAGTGTTATGGTAATCTCACAGCATAGCCATTTAGCCCAAGACAAGCGCAGATCCTTCCTAAGCATGTCCATTACTATCTGCCAGGTACGTACTAAAATCCCCTTATGCTGGATAACCCCTTTAAGTCAGAATTGTATCTAGTAGGAAGGAGAAGTACAAGTCTCTTTTTATATTTCCTATTCCTTTGAATATACCTCTGACTTTGCTTCACTGCCAAGTGGAAAAGCAGCCATAGTGTATTACCCCCTTCCCAAGGCAGCAATTTTTGAAGGTGTTTTAGTTAGTTTCTTATTTTTTTCTTCCTAGTCTTCTTAAAAGCTGTTACATTTTTTTCCATCGTTGTATGAGGACTTATTTTTGGCCAGATAAGTTTTATTATTTTAAAGGTACTACTTAATTTACTAAATAAAGGTACTGAGAAAAGGAGAAAAAAAAAAACATACAAACAAAAATACATTTGTAGGCTGGAATAAATAAAAAATAAAACATTAAAACAAAATGGCCTCATTGTTTTTTGGATTTCATTTTATGGTGTTTACCTTGCGGCATAAATGACATGTTAAAGGGGTACTCCGTTGGAAAACTTTTTTTTTTCAATCAACTGGTGGCAGAAAGTTAAACAGATTTGTAAATTACTTCTATTAAAAAATCTTAATACTTCCAGTACTTCTTAGCTGCTGAATACTACAGAGGAAATTATTTTCTTTTTGAAACACCGAGCTCTCTGCTGACATCACGAGCACAGTGCTCTCTGCTGACATCTCTGTCCATTTTAAGAACTGTCCAGAGTAGGAGAAAATCCCCATAGCAAACATATGCTGCTCTGGACAGTTCCTAAAATGGAAAGAGATGTCAGCAGAGAGCACTGTGCTCGTGATGTCTGCAGAGAGCACTGTGTTCCAAAAAGAAAATAATTTCCTCTGTAGTATTCAGCAGCAAATAAGTACTGGAAGGGTTAAGATTTTTTAATAGAAGTAATATACAAATCTGTTTAACTTTCTGGCACCATTGATTAAAAAAAAAAAAAAATCCCCCAGAGTACCCCTTTAACTTCTTCAGATCAGTACAATAACAGTAATACAAATGTATGTAGTTTTTGTTATGCATAACTAAATTTTACAAAAACTAAATGGAAATAATGGGATTTGGAATTTTAATATTTATTTCTATGTTTAAAACATCTTACTTTTAGTCAATAAGGGAACCCGAATAAGTTATCACTGGATTGTTTGTGCAATATGCTACACCATGGCTTTTAAGTTGTTGAATGGCCAGGTTTAGAATTACAGTATCTCACATAGGTATATATACCCCTCACTTTTTTTGTAAATATTTTATTATATGTTTTCATGTGAAAACACTGAACAAATGACTCTCTGCTACAATGTAAAGTATTGAGTGCACAGCTTGTATACAGCATTTATTGTTGTGTCCCCTGAAAATAACTCAACACACAGCCATAAATATATCCTTAAAGAAGTGTGAAAGAGCAGAGCAACTCACCATCAGGCTGTATATTTTCATATATATATCTCCAGATTGGGTCTGACAAAAAGCATATTGGGTGATACAGACTGACAGACTGATCCCCCGCCCCACCCCCCACCCATTCAACCTCTGCAGCATTGTTTTCAGCATACGTTTTTTTCCCCCCAAAAGATAACCTCTGGATATGACGCTGAGCACGTGAACTCAACTTCTTTGGTCGACTGTGTCAAGACCTGTTTTGAGCTTAGCAATCTTCCTATAGCCTAGGCCATCTTTATGTAGAGTAACAATTCTTTTTTTTTTTTTCGATAATCGAAAAGGTCTTTGCCATAAGGCACCATGTTGAATTTCCAGTGAGCTCTCCATTCACACTTAAGAACTTGTAACACTAACTACTCACAATGTGTTACTCACACAAGGTCAATGTCCTCTTTTTGAGGTTGCCTACCTTGGGACTACAAATCTCATCAGACTTTCCACAAATCTTCTTACTGCTGACCTGGTTATACCTTTTGTAAGACTAGTATTAATGTGCTGACCAACCTGAAAATCTGGGGCCAACCTGAAAATCTGGACTAACACAGGAATCAAATTTTCTAACAAGCTAAGTTCACCATAAATTTTAACAATTTTCTGAATTTCCCATATCTGGATTTCCCATATCTTACCTAGCTTTGCCTGGATTATACATGCTTCCTGAAACAACAGGTACCTTGGGGAAATAGAGCAATCCCCAACGAACCTGTCATGAGATTTTATCATATACATCGCATGGAAACACCTTAAGTATGGTAAAATCTTATTTCTCACCATACCCAAAGGACATTCCTGCTTGCAGGGATGGTGAGAATATGCGTTCCCTGCTGGCCCTGTAAATAGTCCCCTGGGCAGGGAGCTATAGTCACCTAGTCCTGTCTTCTCCGTCTAATCACATCCCCTCAGCGTGATTGACAGCCTGGCTGGTAATAATGCTGAGGGGAAGTGATTACAGCCGGGAACAGTGGGACCAGAGGAGTATAGCTTCCCGTCCAGGGGACTACTTACGGGGCTGGCGGGGTACACTTTCTAAAATCTCCTGACAGGTTTCCTCTAACATTGAAGTACAGTGGTCCCTCAACATACGATGGTAATCTGTTCCAAATGGACCATCGTTTGTTGAAACCATCGTATGTTGAGGGATCCGTGCAATGTAAAGCATAGGACAGTGGTCTACAACCTGCGGACCTCTAGATGTTGCAAAACTACAACACCCAGCATGCCCGGTCCGCAGGTTGAAGACCACTGGTATTGGAGGTTATACTCACGTGTCCCCGCCGCTCCGGACTGTCACCGCTCGTCACCACTGCCCTGGATGTCGTCTTCCTTTGCTGTCGCCGCGTCTCCGATGCTCCGGCAAGGCCTCTGCTTCCCCGGTATCCTCGCTCTCACGTTGCCACCATCACGTCACTAGGCACGCCGCTCCTATTGGATGATGGGACGGCATGCGCAGCGACGTGATGACGACGATGGAGAGCTCCGACGATGCAGAAGATCCCGAAGAGGACGCGCCGGAGCCCCAAGGACAGGTGAGTGACCATCACCGGAGCTCACGGGGCACCGTAAACGGCTATCCGGTGGCAGATGAAGCAGTCTGCACTGCCGGATAGCCGTTTATGCGATGGCCCCGACATACAAAAGCATCGTATGTTGATGCTGCCATCGTATGTTGAAATGATCGTATGTCGGGGCCATCGTAGGTCGGGGGGGGGGGGGGGGGGGGTCACTGTAGTTTCATTTGATAAAGCTACATATCAGAATCATCCAGATATACACCATGAGATTTCCTAACTACAGGTAAAACACAGTCAATGCTTCCAGCTCTGAACACTGCATTCTTTCATACACTGAATGTATACCTGTGTGCTTATTTTATGCTTCACTGCTCTCGTTTACTTATTTCTGCGAAAAGATTAATCTACAAATCTGGGTGACTATAAAAGGTTTATGTGATCATGTATCCAAAACACTTCACTGAAGTGCTACTAATATCTAGATCTAATGTGTCTGAAGGATCTTACATTTCATTTTTACTCAAAGCAAATTAATACTTTATGACATGAAAACCTTAATAGACAGGTTGTTATATAGCAGCAGAAGCTGCACAAGTCTGGTCGTTTGCTACAATGTACCATGTCGGGGCTGATGAGCTGACATAGCAGTGTCTAGACTGCATCCAGAATCTACTTCCCACCTTAGAGCAGAACCATGTACAGGGGGCATCAATCTCAGGTTCATAGGGGGTCCCAGCAGTAGGACCTCTCACAACCATACACTCCTCTGAATAGGGGATAAGTCATAATAGTGGCTACTACTTTTATTTACTGACAGTAAACTAACATCTTCAATATATTGAGAATTTGTGTATAAGAAAGTAATAGAACATTTCATGGTGCAACAACAAAGCTTATAGAACTGGAAACCCCCTTAAGCTTTTACTTATTAAATTATGTAACCCCCTTTTTAAGCTTTTAAACTGAAAAATTAAGAATCCAAATAAAATTGTAGTCATATGTGGATATATCTTATAATAAAGTACCGTGTGCTGTGTCCACATGTCTCCCCTTCTGACCTCTCTTTTTCTACTTCTTACAGTTGATAGTCGACCTCAATTTTTTAAGGGAACCTTATAATGGATTTTCAATAAGTATGAACATTGTATGCCAATTACAGTTATAGAGTCAAGATAAAGGTATCCTGGGGAGTCCGGCCCGGGGTATGCTATGCTTTGGGGAAGCAATGTCTCTTTCCAACTCTGTCTTTCCCACACTCCCCTCCCAAAAGACACAGTAAATGCGCTGTCAATGAGAGGTTGTGTCCCCGAGCCCCATCTCCCGGACTGTTCAGGACGATTTCTGAAGGGTTTACTAAAGCATTTTTTATAGCTATACAGTACCCTAAATTATCATTAAATGTGTGAAGCCTTCCTTCACTGTGTGTGCAGCTATACAAGCCTATTATATTTGATAGATGCTCTTTAATGCTTAATTGACATCTCCGTGTCACCACCATATTTCATAGGTGTGCATAGTCCAATACAATGTACTTTGCCTGGCCTCATCACTACACAATGCATTTCTTGAAGTATGCCTTACTTCACTGTGTATGCCAAGAAAAGGTGGAGGAGGCTGGTAAAAGAAGGATGCAGTGATGAGTGACTGGAGGAAGCAACATCATTACCGAGAATGGACTGTGTGACATTTCAGGACAGTAGCACTGCCCCTTATTGACTAGATAATTTATAGTATAATACAGTCCCTTATTGGTCACATCCAGTCCACTTCTCTCTCAGAATAAATTACATATATACATCCATAGTGGTCCTTTCCAGTATATTTTTCTTCCCAGTAGCATTTCTCCCAGTATAATCATCTGCACAGCAAGTGTGAAGCGCCTCCTCAGCATAAAGTACACACCAGAGAACCAAGCCCTAGAATACACATGCAGAGCGGCCCCTCCACATTATAATCACATGCAGAGCCTCCCGACCAGTATAATGATATGCAGAGATGACCCCCCTACATGAATCCCATGCAATGCCTGCTACTCCACAATGTAATTCTTCCCTACATTATAACTACATTCAGAGCCTCCCCTAGTATAGTTATGCACAACTGCCCCCCTAATATAATTCCATGCAATGCCTGCCACTCCACAATGTAATTCTTCCCTACATTATAACTACATTCAGAGCCTCCCCCTAGTATAGTTATGCATAACTGACCCCCTAGTATAATTCCATGCAATGCCTGCCACTTCACAATGTTATTCCTTCCCTACATTATAATCACATTCAGAGCCTCCCCCAGTATAATTATATGCAGAACTGACCCCCCTACTATAATGACATGCAATGTCTTCTACTACACAATGTAATTCCCTCCCCACATTATAATCACATTCAGAGCCTCCCCCATTATTTTATATGGAGAACTGATCCTCTAGTAAAATAACATGCAATGCCAGTTACTTCACAGTATAATCCCCTCCCCAGATTATGATCACATGTAGAGCTGTCTCCTAGTAAACATGCATAGATCTCCTAAAGTACAGTATATTCATTGTGGAAAGAATACACATTATATATGTGGTGTCCCGGTACAGGACATGGTCCTTTACCATCTCTAGGTCCCCTCCGGAAGAGTCCCTGCAGTCCATAGGGCTCTCCTGCAGGGCTCACCCCTTGCTCAACGTCTGTTAATGCATTGTAAATGTGTTATGTACATAGTGTTCATTACACATAAAGTTGTACAAATGTATAGAGGTTAGTCATGTGAACCACTGTCATGTGACACTACCCAGAGTTCAATGGGCACAGGAACCACAGGCTTTGCAACCAATGGGCTTTAGTCCAGCCCCCTTAGTATATAAGGGTCTGTAGTCTCTCAGTTTTATTTATTTTTTTTAAATCAGAAATTTTTTATTGAACATTTTTCATTTTGCAAACAGACGACAAACAGAACTATAAACCCCATACCCCCCCACGCATACAGAACGCCCACCCCCCACCCCCAAGTCCCTGTCTTACCCTCCCATAAAAATTGAAGTAGAATTTTCTAAGTAGAAAAATAGTGCAATAGCGGTCCATAGGTTGCATAGATATAATATAATCACATGATAGAAAATGAGATCAGGTAAACTACAATAGTAGAATAAGGAGGGTCACCACCCCAGGGAGTCCATGGAAAGTGCGGATGAGCACACCCCTATTAGGTTCTGAGAAAACTCAGGCAAGGTCCCACACAGAGTCATACAACTTCAAAACACAGTAGTGAACCAGACGAACACAGGGGCACAAGACACGTATGACAAAAGTGACATAGAACCATAAAGAGAGAGGAAAAAAAGAAAGAGGGAAATTGCGCCCCTAGTGAAGAACGTTTAGAAATTGAGTTTACATGTATTCAAGGTTAAACTCCCGGAGGGCATTGCACTCAGGGCACAACACCTAAAAAGCGTGGTATGGTAACAATTCCCAGGTCCGCAGCCTCAGTCCTCTGGTAGCAGGCACGCTGTCCCAGTGTAACATAATAGCAGGTATTGGAAGAAAATGTGGACGAATTTTGGCGCTGGAACTCCAAAATCAGGAACACATCTGCATTCCTTTAAGAGGCTTTATTGTGAATACATAAGCTACGCGTTTCTGCTCCGAAACTGACCCTTCGTCAGGCTAGGTATATCTTTGTAGAGTTCCACCGCCAAAATTCTCCACATTTTCTTCCAATAGCGGCTAAAAGTGACATAGGTAAGACAACAGAAAACAAAGGCAGGCAGATTATCTCGCACCCCCCAACAATACCTCCATAGGGGTCCTGGGGTATCAATCCAGGGTCCCCAAATAAGCTCAAGTTGATGCAAAGCTTTACGTTTAAGGTAGACACCCTTCTCCAACCTAATAATATGATTTAATTTCGTGATTAGCTCAGAATTAGTAGGTGGATATGCTCTCAGCCAATGTTGTGCAATCAGCTTGCGAGCCTGATATAAAATTGTACTGGTACCAATGTATAAGCCCCTGTCCTCAGTGATAGGAAACAGAGGGTGGGGTTACTAGTGGGGTACCACAGGGGTCAGTCTTGGGTCCTGTTCTATTTAATATATTTATTAATGACCTTGTAGAGGGGTTGAATAGTAAAGTAGCAATCTTTGCAGATGATACTAAACTCTGTAAAGTGGTAAACACAATAGAGGACAGGGCACTGTTACAAATGGATCTGGATAGGTTGGAGACTTGGGCTGGGAAGTGGCAGATGATGTTCAACACTGATAAATGTAAGGTAATGCACATGGGGAGGAAAAATCCGGGCCGGGATTATGTATTAAATGGGAGCACACTTGGGACGACTGATGTGGAAAAGAACTTGGGAGTTTTAGTTAACAGTAAATTTAGCTGTAGCAACCAGTGTCGGGCAGCTGGTGCTAAAGGAAATAAAATCATGGGGTGCATCAATAGGGGCCCATGGCAAGGAAATAATTCTACCGCTGTACAAATCACTAGTCAGACCACACATAGAATACTGTGTACAGTACTGGGCCCCAGTGTACAAGAAAGATACAGTGGAGCTGGAGAGGGTTCAAAGACGGGCAACCAGGGTAATACGGGGAATGGGAGGACTACAGTACCCAGAAAGATTATCAGAATTAGGGTTATTTAGTTTAGAAAAAAGAAGGCTTAGGGGAGACCTAATAACTATGTATAAATATATCAGGGGACAGTACAGAGATCTCTCCCATGATCTATTTATAACCAGGACTGTATCTATAACAAGGCGGCATCCTGTACGTGTAGAAGAAAGAAGGTTTCTACACCAGCACAGACGGGGGTTCTTTACTGTAAGAGCAGTGAGACTGTGGAATTCTCTCCCGGAGGAGGTGGTCATGGTGAACTCTGTAAAAGAATTTAAAATGGGTCTGGATGCATTTTTGGAGTGTAAGAACATTGCTGGTTATGTATATTAGATTTATAGGGACAGAACGTTGATCCAGGGATTTATTCTGACTTCCATATTTGGAGTCGGGAAGGAATTTTTACCTCTAGTGTGAGGGTTTTTTGCCTTCCTCTTGATAAACTCAGTAGGGACTCATTAGGTATATAGGTTGAACTTGATGGACTCCAAACCCTCTAGGTATCCCAAGATACACGACAAGGCAGACAAATTAAACGGACAACCGAATACTCTCCTTAGCAACTGTCCCACATCATCCCAAAACTGCGTAAGAGAAGTACAGTCCCACATCATATGAAGCAAATGGGCATCAGACATAGAGCATCTAGGGCAACAGCAATCAGAGCGCACCCCAATTCTATGTAAAAATACTGGGGTGCAACACATCAGATGTAGCAGAAAAATTTGAAACACGGGGTGAGCCTCCGAAACAGCAAGGCGCGGGGTTATAGTCAAAATCTGTGCCCATTGTTCATCCGACAGGGGACCCACGTCCGCCTCCCATTTTTCCTTAACATGTAGGGGATACGCCACATGGCAAGAAGATAACAGTTCCCTATTTAACCCTGAAATCACTCCTTTAGTAGAAACCCGAGTAAATAAATCATTCACCACTAATGAGGAACCGACAGTCAAGTCACCCGCTGCACATCCAGTGCCTACCGCAGCTGCAGGTAACAAAAGAAAAAAAGAATGTGGTAAATCAAATTCCTCCTGCAATTGGGCAAATTACTTCAATGTCAGTCCATCACACAGGTATAATATCCCATAGGAGAGCCATAGAGCGATTTCAGGCTGGGAGTACAGTTCAGGGAGACCCGGGTTATACCATAAAGGGGAATAGGTCACAAAAACAGGATAATGTAAGAGTGTCCTAAATTTTAACCATACTTTACGGAGAAGAATAAAAGTAGGAGGGAAGTCTGGGGGCACGTCTGTGCCGCCATTTCTAACAGGTAGAGAGGTGTCATAGCGCCAATACGTTGTGAGACTAGAGCCCCTGTACGTCCCATGGTATCCAACTGTGCCCATCCCTTCAGCTGTTGGACCTGGGATGGCAAAAAATACAATCACGGGTTAGGAATAGACAAACCACCCGCCTCTTTACCACGCAGTAACGTTTCAAGGCAGATCCTAGCCGATTTACTATTCTCTATACTATTTACTGTTCTCTATATAGAGACTGAATCATATGAAAGAATTGCATGGGAATCCATATAGGAGTGTTATGCAGAATATACAAACACTGGGGCATAAGAACCATTTCAACTAAATTAGATCTGCCTATTATGGAAAGGGGAAGCCTGTACCAAGTATTTACCTTTTGGGAGCTACGATCCAACAAGGGCACCAGATTGAGAGGAATATAATCAGAGGGAGAGGCCGTAACATACACACCCAGATATTTAAATCTAGAAACCACGGGAAGCCCAACCCTAGTAATTATAGGCATCGGGGGGAGAGGGTCTAGAGGGAGCAGTGTGGACTTATCCCAATTGATAGCCAGCCCTGAATAGCAGCCAAATGATTCAATAAGAGTAATTAGAGGAGGTAACGATTGCGGGGTTGTGCCCAAAAAAAGGAGCATGTCATCCGCATAAAGGGCAATACGCTCTTCCAGGGTCCCATAGCAAAACCCCCGAATATCAGGGGAGGCTCTAACCAATGCCGCTAGTGGCTCTATTGCAATAGCAAATAAAAAGGGGGACAGAGGGCACCTCTGGTGAGTACCACGCCCCAACAGGACGGAACAGGACAACAGGCCATTAGCTCTAATTCTAGCACGAGGAGCAGCATATAACAATTGAATATTAGACTGAAGGAGACTCCAGCTCACGTGCCTGGTAGAGGTGTCAGGTTAAAACTTCACTTTTACTGGATCAATTAAATTATGGGTAGCAAAATTCATAGCTGTGGGGGTTAAAAACATTGTGCCGACGCGTTTCGGGCTACTGTACTAGCCCTTAACCATGATTAAGGGCTAGTAAAGTAGCCCAAAACGCGTCGGCGCGATGTTTTTAACCCCCACAGCTATGAATTTTGCTACCCATAATTTTAATTGATCCAGTAAAAGTGAAGTTTTAACATGACACCTCTACCAGGCATGTGAGCTTGAGTCTCCTTCAGTCTAATCTTCATTAGACTGAAGGAGAAGCGGCCCGCTATCCATGCTCCTTGCTCCATGCCGATCCACACTCTCATGTCCAGATACCACCTACCTTGCGGTGAGTGAGCTGAGTTGCCTCCCCTGGCATTCCTTCCCATATAACAATTGAACCCAATTTAAAAAACTGGACAAAATCACATATGGCGCATAACACTCCATAGGAAGTTCTATTCGACGCTGTCAAAAGCTTTGGCAGCGTCGAGGGAAAGCACAGCCCTACAGGTAGCATTCTCAGGTTGTAACTGTAGATTTAGATAAAGCCTCCTAATATTATCAGCAGTGGATTTCTCTGGTATGAATGCTGTCTGGTCCCCGTGGATCAAAGTAGTAATTACCTTCAGCAATCTGTTGGCCAAAACCTTTGCTAGCAATTTAACATCCGAGCACAACAGAGAGATTGGCCTATAGGAGCCCGCAGATGGTGGGTACTTGCCAGGTTTCAAGAGCAACACTATAATAGCTTCCAACATAGATCCGGGTAATCCCTCCGCCGCTACCCGCCACACTTCCAGTAATCTGGGCAGCAAAACCTCCCGGTACTGCTTAAGATACTCTTTGGGTAGGCCATCAACTCCTGGAGACTTCTCAGAAGACAACGCCTCCAATGCCACCCCAATTCCTCAACAGTAATAGGCTCGTCTAACATGTCTCTCTGAGTCTGCGATAGGGTCGAAAGCGAAATACCAGCTACAAACTGGTCAATATCGGCAGGGCCGTATGTCAATTTAGAGGAATAGGTCTCCTCATAAAAGGAGACTAGAGTAGTCAGAATAGACTGATCATCCTGGACCAGCACCCTGGCACCATCACAGAGACAAGGAATACATGCTGACCCTGTACTCTCACCACTCTCAAAGTAACATTGTTGTTGAAAGAAGCGCTTATTGTCCGCCATTCATAACAAATGTGAATCCAACAAGGCCTGCGTATTCTGCCAGTTCTCCCTATTGAGGTCAGAAGGGTCCTCAAGGAACCTACGCTCCTCCAGGAGTACCTGTTGCTGTAGGGAGGCCTGAATTGCTTTATTCTTCGATTTACAAGTAGAGATATCTCTAATAAAAACACCCCGGACATATGCTTTTAGAAAGTCCAAAACCATACATAAGGGAAACACTGGTGTAACATGATGTGTATGCTGAATAGGCTAGAACGGTGTTTCCCAACCAGTGTGCCTCCAGCTGTTGCAAATCTACAACTCCCAGCATGCCCAAAGTCTGTCAGGGCCTTCTGGGAGTTGTAGTTTTGCAACAGCTGGAGGCACACTGGTTTATAAACACTAGCATACACACACACAACAGGGACTACAACTCCCAGCATGTGTCATTCAGGAGTCCCCCCCCTCCCCCTTCACATTTAGAGATCATTCCCAGTATGAGATTTATTCTCCTGCAGTCCATACATCTCCAGCCTGTGCACCTTCTCATCCGCCCCTTCAGATAACACTTATCTTCTCTGTGAGGTCCTTCTCCTGTGCAGACCTGCGTCCTTAGAATACAGAGCAGGGGGGAGGGGAGGTGAGGAGTTGTGTACTCAGCTGGATGAGATGAGGGGGCATGGTTTATTTCTCATGCAGACAGAGAGAAAAAGAAAAAAAGCTGTGATATCTTGTCCACAACAGACTCAGAACTGTGGACAACAGTGAAAGAAAACCCTCTGAACTAACACATGTATATTATTTTTTTTTAAACTTACAAAGAAGAAGCCATATAGTAAAAAAAATTAACCACCGGAGTACCCCATTAACTCTCTTGCTCTCTTGTTCCTGCACTCTCTTAGTTCCTGGCTACAAAGCAAGCACAATCTCTGCATCTACCAAATTCATCTCATCTAGGCCAAAACCTAAAGAACCTGCAGCCACTTCAAAACGTGAGTTATCAAGCTCTATCTACAATTCTAGTGACTACTACTCAACTCAAGAATAATATTAGTAGCACAGTGGCCTGCATAAATCATCTCAATACTACAAGTCCCAGTAAGCCTGTGAGGTATCCTGCATCCCGGTTGCTTCTAAAGAAACTGCATATTTGTAAAGACTGTTTAATAAGAATTCCAAGTAAAAGTTCCAGTTATTTTCACAATTCCTGCTGTGGACATTCCTTTATTGCCTGCCGTTTCTGGGTTGGTTGTCGGCAGGGCCTCATGCCGAAACAACCACATCCTGGCGTCACGACTAATCAGGGGTTAATAACACCTTACCCCACAGGGTTAACACCACCAGACCCTGCTACACCATTGCAACCCCCCCCCCCCCCCCCCCCGGCACCACATATAGTATCTTGATAATTAACATTGCACCTATAATGATAGATATGCAAAGTAAAAACAGCCTTTGGGACAGTTGATGACAACTGATTTCTAATTAAATTAGTTTCAATAAAACAAAAATCTATTCCATATTTATGCCAAATCCTGTGTAGATGGACATGGCTGATACTAAGGTTAGTAGAAAGTGCTACTTGACCTTTTACAAGAATGCCCAGCAGTGATTTGGTTAAAGAAATGAATATCTTTCTGTAAATCCCTCCCAAATGGCTCAATATTAAAAAATGGAATGTTTATCTCAATTGTAGAGATTAAATACTCTGTCTCCCTGTGTGATGTCACTAAACACTGCCTAATCCTATAAAATTCATGGTGTGAATATCACTAATACAATTGAGCTTGAGCTTCACAACAGGATATGCTATGGAGTATAGGACTGCAAACTTGTGGCTGTTTTGGTTGGCTTTGGGGTCTTCAAAAGCCATTGATGTGATACCAGGCAAGTATCTGAAAGCCTTTAATACACAGGCTATATTGTACAGTACTTTGAAGTTCTCCTTTTTGTATCTGTATACAAAACTCTGCCATATAGATATGTTATTAGTGTATTATTTTCTGGTATTACATTGCCTTTCTATGTGTTTATTTCTGGAGTTTATGTGCCCTTGTTACTGACACTGCTTTATGTTATGCTAAAGAATGTTTTGTATGTCACTTATGATCTGTATCAAGGCAGTGCTGTAGTTACGAAAGGCTTAGGGTGCATTCACACCACATTTCTGAGATCCGGCTATGGAAATTTCACAACTGGGCGCTCCCGTATCCCAGCCAGACCGGTGCCGAATTTTATTCATTTAAATGTGCCGACCCGAGGCTATTTTTGCCCCGTATCCGGTTTTGTGGCTGGACTGAAAACCGTGATATGCTGCGGTTTTTAGTCCAGCCACAAAACCGAAGACGGGGCAGAAATAAGCCGACCGGAGTCACTATCTGACTCTGGTCGGCGCATTTATATCAGTGAGATTTCCCAGCCGGATCCAGCAGCTGGATCTTGGAAACATGGCATGAATGCACCCTTACCCAAGGTAAAGGTTAAAGGGGTATTCTGGTTTACATTAGGTGATGATTAAATTGGTATTCTGGCTTACCTAAGGTGAAGATTAAAGGGGTATTTTAGCACTTTCTATTTATTAGTATAGTGCTGAGACTGCAAAAAATAAAAAAGATCCTTACCTACCCCCAATCCCCTACAGCTCCCATTTCACCTGCCTCAAGTTCTCTGCTCCTACTGTCTTCTGCCAGCTCCCCAGACGAGAGCTTGGAGAAACAGATGCAGATTAAACAAAAGCTTCAGCAGAATTTGTGGGGAACTTGGGGTAGGTAAGTATCATGTTTTCCCTCTTTTCGACAGCCCCTGCAGCACTATATCAATTATTTTTGAATGCTGCAATACCTCTTTAATGCTAGCCCAACCTTTCTTCAGGGAGGAAGTCAGAGTCAGTGTGAGAAAGTCTAAGTTTGAGTGCAGGAGAGAGAAAGAGGAGTGAGGAGAGGAGTGCCTGTCTTCAGGGACAGGCAGTTGCGGTCTGTGAGGAGACATGGTACAAGGTCCTCACAGCCCTGGATTAGGCAGCAGCTTCTGGCCAGATTTAGCATGTATATGGCTTCCGGAGGGATTTTTTTTCATATATAAATAATAATGTTCAGGCTACTGGCAAATAAAAATAAAACATACACTTTCTTTCCTCATTGCTCGGCCATTACCATCATAGAGCCCTGATCCTTATGGTAAGCCCTTCCTTGTCCTGCTGCCCATCATTTCAAGGGTTGGGAAAGGTGCATTGAATTGCCTGCTTTGCCAATCAGCTGCTCAGGTGGGAGACTGTTGTAGCCACTGATTTGTTGAGCACATGGTATATTTTCAGCCAGTAAGCCAATCTGTGGCCACACCGGGGTCTCATCCCAGCCAATGATTGAGCCGGTTATTCCATGCACCAGTCTCGATCCTGGAAATACTGCTTAGCGGGACCCTGCTCATTCAGACTGGTGGAGACAGAAAAACATGGAAGGTAAGTGTATGATTTTCTTCTATTTGACAGTAGCCTGAGCATGATTATCCATAAATATTTTCCCCTAGAATACTCCCTTAAGGATTTGCACTCTGCAGCTGGGAATCACACTAATTCAGAGACAAGACAGACAGAAAAGTAAATAAAGACAGGGCTTAACAATCAAGAGCAAAGAGTGTGGGAGGTTTGGTGAAGAACTACAGCCACCAAGACCACAATGAACACTACCAGACAATGACATTTGAGGACTACACCCCTCATCATCCACTTATACATCTCACTCGTCCTAATAGTCACCATGCAATCCCCTAGGGCTCTTGGCCCCTGGGCTGTTGTCTTTTGACTGCAGATGCAGAAATGTTAACTTCAATTAATCAGACTCAACAAGCTCTTGTTGGCAGAATGCTTTGCTGACCATAAAAGATAGAAGCAGCACATCCAATAAAGGAAAAGCTTGAGCAGGCGCATGCAGAGAGGATTGTGGTAAGGCAACCCAAGTGTGATAAATTGTATGTAGATAAATGCAGCAAACCAAAAAGTCCAATAAAGTGCAGTTTATTTCATAGTGCAGAGATACAAAGTTTCAGTAGCCTCTTGCTACCTTGAAAAAGGTAGAAAGAGGCTACTGAACAGTTGTATCTCTGCACCATGGAATAAACCGCCCTTTATTGGACTTTTTTGGTGTGCTGCATTTATCTACAATCTATCTATCTATCTCATATCTATCTATCTATCTATCTATCTCACATCTATCCAGTGCCGGACTGTGACCAAAAATAGGCTCGGGCATTTTAGAATAAGCAGCCCAGCTGTTGTAAAGCTTTAAAGGGGTACTCCGGCGCTTAGACATCTTATCCCCTATCCAAAGGATAGGGGATAAGATGCCTGATCGCTGGGGGTCCTGCCGCTGGGGACCCC
This sequence comes from Hyla sarda, assembly GCF_029499605.1. Classification (NCBI taxonomy): domain Eukaryota; kingdom Metazoa; phylum Chordata; class Amphibia; order Anura; family Hylidae; genus Hyla; species Hyla sarda. The sequence continues at coordinate 250,086,613 of NC_079194.1, read as the reverse complement.
CGTGATCTTGCACGCAGCACCCCAGTTAAAATCAGTCCCCAGAGCAAGTTCGCCGGCCCCGTGGTCGCCGGTAATCAGACCCAGAGTGAACATGCTCCGGGGACTGATTTTAACTGGGGTGCTGCGTGCAAGATCACGGGGGTCCCCAGCGGCGGGACCCTCGCAATCAGGCATCTTATCCCCTATCCTTTGGATAGGGGATGAGATGTCTAAGCGCCGGAGTACCCCTTTAACTCTCATCATATTTGGAGAGCCTCAAGCATTATGGGAGTTGTAGTTTTTCTACAGCTGGAGAGCCACAGATTGGGGAATAGTTTAATCCATCATCACTGCAGAACTTACAATTGACTACAGCTCTTATGGGAAAGTCAGGAGAACACACGATGATATCAGTGACCTAAGTGACGTCTTCTCTGTTGGACTTCATCCAGGTACATCTTCTCTGCAGAATGTGACATCCGGACATCGTTGGCACCTCACTTTCTCAGCAGATCCTCATCCTCTATATGGAAAAAATTATAAATATATCACTGCCAAACACTGTGCCCCCTGAAAAGAACCCTGACACACATTGTACCCATTATAATAAAGTCACACACTGTATCCGTAATACTAATACTGCCACACACTGTACCTGTAATACTAATTCTGCTACACACTGTATTCGTAATACTAATGCTGCCACACACTGTTTCCGTAATACTAATACTGCTACACACTTTACCTGTAATACTTATACATAGTAACTGTAACGGGTCACGGCAGGTGGAGTATCCTCTGGGATGATGACGTGAGCCGTGCCAGGGAGTGGAGTCTTAGGTGCCGCTGGTTTTCCAAAGGGCCCACCGCAAAGCGGGATGGTCTTGCTGCAGCAGGCAGCACCCTGGTCGCTACCCCTGGTACAACTCGTCCACACAGGTTGCCGGGATGTGGCGTGGCACAAATGGAAACTGGCAATACGAGGTCAAGGTAGCAGTAGGTCAGGACAGGCTGCACAGGTGCAGGGTCAAGTAACGGAACAAGGATCAGGATCAGGAGCAGGATATTGTCATGTATAAAAAGAGGCATGGACTCAAGGGACAGGGACATAATACTCCCCCTTTATAAAGCATTGGTACGGCCTCACCTGGAATATGCTGTTCAGTTTTGGGCACCTGTCCATAAAAGGGACACTGCGGAGTTGGAAAGGGTGCAGAGACGCGCGACTAAACTAATATGGGGCATGGATCATCTTAGCTATGAGGAGCGATTAAAGGAGTTACAATTGTTTAGTCTTGAGAAGACACGTTTAAGGGGGGATATGATAAACGTATATAAGTATATTAATGGCCCATACAAAAAATATGGAGAAAAACTGTTCCAGGTTAAACCCCCCCAAAGGACGAGGGGGCACTCCCTCCGTCTGGAGAAGAAAAAGTTTAGTCTCAAGGGGCGACACGCCTTCTTTACCGTGAGGACTGTGAATATATGGAACAGTCTACCTCAGGAACTGATCACAGCAGAAACAATTAACAGCTTTAAAACAGGATTAGATACATTCCTGGAACAAAATAACATTAATGCTTATGAAGAAATATAAAATCCCATCCCTTCCCCAATATTGCGCCACACCCCTACCCCTTAATTCCCTGGTTGAACTTGATGGACATATGTCTTTTTTCGACGACACGGATATCAGGAACACAGTATGCTTTAAGTAAGGCACAAGGCAACAAAGATCCGGCAGGGAACATAGAGAGGAGCTGATACTTAAAGACAGGGTGCAGGTGTAGAAGCCCTTTAAATGTAAGACCTCCAGAGCGCGTACCCTAGGAGGTGGGGGCACGTGTGCCGGTGCTGCGAGAACATTATACGTTGGGCATGCTGGGAGTAGTAGTTGGTTGGGAAACATTGATCTATGTATACTCCATGGATTGATGGGGGGATTACATATATACCCAGTGTGTGTGTATGTGTGTATATTTATATATATATATATATATATATATATATATATATATATAACCATTACAATATTACAGCAGGGGGAAAACTGTGGAAAACTGTTATTCAGGTATGTTATGGCGGTATTGTTCTGGTATGGTATGGTGTTGTTATTCAGTCATTATATAGTGGTATTGTTTAGTTCTGGTATGGTGTTGTTGTCCATTCACCGTTTAGCGCTATTGTTCTGTTCTGGTATAGTGGTATTATTCTGTTCTGGTATGGCGGTGATATTAAGTCATTGTATGGGGGTATTGTTCTGTTATGGCGGCGATATTCAGTCATTGTATGGGGGTATTGTTCTGTTCTGGTATTGTTCTGTTCTGGTATGGCAGTGTTATTCAGTCATTGTATGGGGGTATTCTGTTCTGGTATGGTGGTGTTATTCAGTCATTGTATGGGGTGTTGTTCTGTTCTGGTATGGCAGTGATATTCAGTCATTGTACGGGGATATTGTTCTGTTCTGGCAGTGTTATTCAGTCATTGTATGGGGGTATTGTTCTGTTCTGGTATGGCTGTGGTATTCAGTCATTGTATGGGGGTATTGTTCTGTTCTCGTATGGTGGTGTCATTCAGTCATAGTGTGGCAGTATTGTTCTGGTATAGCGGTGTTATTCAGTCATTGTATTGGGTGTTGTTCACAAATGGGGGAAGACAGCCTAAGGGCATGTTTGCAGATCAGACAAAAATATTTTTTTTTAGATCAGACCCCCAAGGGGGAGTGGGGGGGGGGGGGGGGTGTAAATTTGGGTTTTGCCTAGAGCGGCAAAAATCCTTGCACCAGCCCTGGATTCACAACCAAATGAATATACAAACACAGTAGACCATATAGGGTATTTGCAAAATATATCAATTTCAGTACATCTCAGGGGAAACACTAAAATCATCATTAAGGCCATTCGGCCATAATGACTGTAGTTCATAGATCCAGCGGAGCTTGCAGTGCTTCAATAAAGCAATGCAATTTCCACCTTTTTTGGGGACAGGGACATGGTCAATTAACAGAAAATGCAAGTCTCGTTCAGTGTGCCCCTTATCAGCAAAGTGGCTGGATATGCGTACGTGCTGGTTTAAACGTGTATGAAAATCCAGGGTGGTTTCACCTACATAGAGTAGTTTACAAGGGCAAGATAGCACATGGATTACATATTTCAAGGTACAGGTAAGATAATGTTTGAGTTTATATTCCTTAGCTGCTGTAGGATGTTTAAAGATGGAACCTTTTGTCATTAAGTGACAGTTGATACAAGAACAATAAGGAAAACTGCCTGTCCATCGAGTAGTTAAATATTGTTGCGAATCACCTTTTTCTATGGAAACATTAGATTTCACAAGCTTGTCTCTGAGGTTTCTTGGTCTACGATACAACATGAGTGGAGGACTAGTAAACTCAGGGATCTCGTGATAGCTTCTAGAAAGAATAGATCAATGTTTACTCAAAATACAGGAAATTTGTCAGATACATTACAAAAGGTAGAAATAAAAGCCATTCAGGTATTAGTTTATGTCTCTTGGTGGATTGATGAACTAGAGTGTGTCTATCCAATGTCATGACCTGTTGTTTTCTTTCTTGCAACAACTCCATTCGATAACCACGTTTGGAAAAACCGCCAATCATACGATCTAAGGTTGGTTCTACAGACTGAGTTGAGCTATTGATGCATTTGGCACACATAATTTGGCTCTTGGGCAGGGACCTGACCATAGGCCGAGGGTGGCAGCTCTTAAAATGCAAAATAGAGTTGCTGTAAGTGGGCTTAACATACAGTGTTGTGGTAAGATGGTTATTTTCAATAGTAACAAGGGTATCCAGAAATTGAACTGAGGTAGTGGAATATGATAAAGTAAATTTAATATTGGGGTCAACTTGATTCAAAAAGCAGGTGAAGTCCAACAGTTCCATGGCACTCCCTCTCCAGACGAGGAAGACGTTGTCTATGTATTGCCACCACCCCAGCACAAGGCCGAAGTGGTCGGACACATAGATGAACGTCTCCTCAAGGGAGGCCATGAAAAGGTTGGCATAAGTTGGGCCTACAATAGTCCCCATAGCGGTACCAGACACCTGGAGAAAAAATTTGTCATTGAAAGTGAAATAGACGAGTATAAGTGAAATAGTGAACAGTTAATACAGTATGTAAAAGTGACAAAATAAAATCAGTCTTTTGTGAAGAAAAGTCATTAATAATAGTTTCTCTGACAGCATTGATAGCATTGTCTGGGAAAATCCAAGGTTTTCAATTTTCTTTAAAAAATCTGAGGTGTCTAAAAGAAATGACCGGGCTTTGGTGGTATAAGGACGCAGCACCTGGTCCAGAAAAATAGATAAATGGCTTGTTACAGAATCACGACCGGAAACAATGGGTCAGCCTGGTGGGTCAACTAGAGATTTGTGAATCTTGCGTAATAAATATAGTGTGTTATAGAGTTTTTGGATGTGTGACCCCAGGTAAGATTTAAGTGCTTTGTCGATTATACCTGAAGAAAAGGCCTCATCCACAATAGTCTTGATCTTTCGTTCTATCTCAAACCTTGGGTCCCTAGACAAAGATTGATAAGTATTCGAGTCTCCAAGTTGACACATTGCCTCCTGGATTTATTTTGAACGGTCCATGACCACAACCGCGCCACCCTTGTCAGCAGGTTTGATGACGAGATTGTGGTCGAGTTTTTCTTCCTTTAATATGTCTTCTCAACAGCAGGCATCTACTGACCAGTAAGTGCCTGATGTTGTTGAGAAGACATATTAAAGGAAGAGAAAGTCCCCTGTGAAGAGGATTTGAGTTGTTCTATATCCATCTTAACCAGTTGGCAAAACATGTCCAAAGGACTAGAGTTCACAACAGGCTGGAAGGAACTAGGTAGTTTGAGGTCATAGTCAGATAATGCAAAACAATCCATATGATGGTCAGTAGAAATATCATTTTCATTAAAGCAAATTGTTTTATTAAATTTTCTGAAAAACGGTGTCAAATAACTTTGTCAAAAAAATTTGGTTTAATGAACATGATAAAACCTATGATAGTATTTCTACTGATCATACCATTGATTGTTTTGCATTATCTGACTATGACCTCAAACTACCTAGTTCCTTCCAGCCAGTTGTCAACTCTAGTCCTTTGGACACATTTTGCCAACTGGTTAAGATGGATATAGGACAACTCAAATCCTCTTCACAGGGGACTTTTTCTTCCTTTAATATGTCTTCTCAACAGCAGGCATCTACTGACCTTGTGCACAACCTCGTCATCAAACCTGCTGACAAGGGTGGTGCGGTTGTGGTCATGGACCGTTTAAAATACATCCAGGAAGCAATGCTTCAATTTGGACACTCGAAAACTTATCAATCTTTGTCTAGGGACCCAAGGTTTGAGATAAAACGAAAGATCAAAACTATTGTCCATGAGGCCTTTTCTTCAGGTATCATCGACAAAGCACTTAACCCCTTAACGACGCCGGACGTAAATGTACGTCCTGGTGAGCTGGTACTTAACGCACCAGGACATACATTTATGTCCTATGCATAACCGCGAGCATTGGAGTGATGCTCGGGGCATGCACGGCAGGTCCCGGCTGCTGATAGCAGCCAGGGACCCGCCGGTAATGGCGGACATCTGCAATCGCGCGGATGTCTGCCATTAACCCCTCAGATGCCGTGATCAATACAGATCACGGCATCTGCAGCATCGCGGTCACTAAAATGGATGATCGGATTGCCCACATCGCTGCCGGCAATCCGATCATCCAGAAGGGCAGACGGAGGTCCCCTCACCTGCCACCACTGCCTTCCATGGGTCTTCTGCTCTGGTCTGCGATCGAGCAGACCAGAGCAGAAGATGACCGATAATACTGATCAGTGCTATGTCCTATGCATAGCACTGAACAGTATTAGCAATCGAATGATTGCTATAAATAGTCCCTTATGGGGACTATTAAAGTGTAAAAATAAAAGTAAATAAAAAGTATAAAAAAAAATTGAAAAACCCCTCCCCCCCAAAAAAAATGTAAATTGTCCCATTTTCCCTATTTCACCCCCCAAAAAGTGTAAAAAAAAAAAAAAATTGATATACATATTTGGTATCGCTGTGTGCGTAAATATCGAAAATATTAAAATAAAATGTTAATGATACCGTACCGTGAACGTGTAAAAAAAATAGCTGCTTTTTTTTTTTTATAACATTTTATTCCAAAAAAAATTATAAAAAATGTATTAAAAGTTTTATATAAGCAAATATGGTATCAATAAAAAGTACAGATCACAGCGCAAAAATGAGCCCTCATACCGCAGCTTATACAGAAAAATGAAAAAGTTATACGTCTTCAAAATAGGGGGATTTTAAACCTACTAATTTGGTTAAAAAGTTTGCGATTTTTTTTAAGCGCAACTGTAATAGAAAAGTATGTTATCATGGGTATCATTTTAATCGTATTGACCCAAAGAATAAAGAACACATGTCATTTTTACCGAAAATACGTGAAAACTAAACCCTCCAAATTTGCAAAATTTCAGTTTTCTTTTTAATTTCCCCACACAAATAGTATTTTTTGGGTTGCGCCATACATTTTATGGTAAAGTGAGTGATGGCATTACAACGGACAACTGGTCGCGCAAAAAACAAGCCCACATACTAGTCTGTGGATGAAAATATAAAAAAGTTATGATTTTTTTGAAGGCGAGGAGGAAAAAACAAAAACGTAAAAATGAAATTGTCTGAGTCCTTAAAGGGGTACTCCGGCACTTAGACATCTTATCCCCTATCCAAAGGATAGGGGATAAGATGCCTGATCACGGGGGTCCCGCCGCTGATCTTGCACGCCGCACCCAGTTATAATCAGTTCCCGGAGCGTGTTCGCTCCAGGTCTGATTACTGTCAATCATGGGGCCGGAGCATTGTGATGTCACAGCTCCGCCCCCGGGTGACATCACGTTCCACCCCCTTAATGCAAGCACCGGAGTACCCCTTGAAGGCCCAAATGCGCTGAGTCCTTAAGGGGTTAAATCTTAACTGGTGATCACACATTCAAAACCTCTGTCACTATATTTATTACCCAAGATTCAAAAATCTCTAGTTGACCCGCCAGGTCGACCCATTGTTTCCGGTCTGATTCTGTAAAAAGCCATTTATCTATTTTTCTGGACCAGGTCATTTCTTTTAGAAACCTCCGATTTTTTTTAAAGAAAATTGAAAACCTTGAAATCCCAGACAATGCTATCGTAACCTCTCTGGATGTAATGAGCTTATGCACATCCAAGCCACACGAAAACGGTATCAATGCTGTCAGAGAGACTATTATTCATGACTTTTTTCCACAAAAGACTGATTTTATTTTGTCACTTTTACATACTGTATTAACTATTCACTCTTTCACTTTCACTCAACTATTTCACTTTCAATGACTAATTGTTTCTCCAAGTGTCTCGTACCGCTATGGGGACCATTGTAGGCCTAACTTATGCAAACCTTTTCATGGCCTCCCTCGAGGCGACGTTCTCTATGTGTCCCATCACTTCGGCTTTGTGCTGGGGTGGTGGCGATACATAGACAACGTCTTCCTCGTCTGGAGAGGGAGTGCCATGGAACTGTTGGACTTCATCTGCTTTATGAATCAAGATGACCCCAGTTTTAAATTTACTTCATCATATTCCGCTACCTCAGTTCAATTTCTGGATACCCTTGTTACTATTGAAAATAACCATCTTACCACAACAATGTGGCCCTCATTTACTATTGCAAACCCGACATGTTTTGTCGGGTTGTGCGCCAGATTCTGTCGCATTGCGCTAGAAATTCTGTCTGCGCCAGATGTTGCGCCAGAATTGAAAAAACCCCGACTAACTCTCCATTTTGCTAAGAAAACCCGAAAAGGGCCGTGACCACCGGGAAAATGGGGCGTGGTCTCCAAAAAGGGGCATGTTCCCCACATTTTCACGAAAAAAACCAACATATTTACTAAGGTTTCCACATAAAATGTGGTTGATTTCAGCTGAGGAAAACCCCACAGATCAGAGCATGTGTAAAAAAAGCAAAGTGTAGGGAAAGTGGAACATATAGGGAAATCTTAGTAAATACCATGAAAAATAAATTGTAGGGAATTGAAACTCACAAAGAAACCTACATTCCACTCTTAGTAAATGAGGGCCTGTATGTTAAGCCCACTGACAGCAACTCCATTTTGCATTTTAAGAGCTGTCACCCTCGGCCTATGGTCAGGTCCCTGCCCAAGAGCCAAATTATGTGTGCCAAATGCTTCATTAGCGCAACAGAGTCTGTAGAACCAGCCTTAGATCGTATGATCGACGGTTTTTCCAAACGTGGTTATCCAATGGAATTGTTACAAGAAAGTAAACAACAGGTCATGACATTGGATACACACATTCTGGTTCATCAATCCAAGAAACATACAATGACTAATCCCAGAATGGCTTTTATTTCCATCTTTTGTAATGTATCTGACAAAATTTCCCGTATTTTGAGTAAACATTGGTCTATTCTTTCTAGAAGCTATCCCGAGATCCCTGAGTTTACTAGTCCTCCACTCATGTTGTATCGTAGACCAGGAAACCTCAGAGACAAGCTTGTGAAATCTCATGTTTCCATAGAAAAAGGTGATTCGCAACAATATTTAACTACTCGACGGACAGGCAGTTTTCCTTGTTGTTCTTGTATCAACTGTCACTTAATGACAAAAGGTTCCATCTTTAAACATCCTACAGCAGCTAAGGAATATAAACTACCCTGGATTTTAAGGCAAAACAAAACGCGAGTATTATGCTTTTAAACTTCTTTACTAAACTCAGCAGCATATAAGTAATGGAAGTATCATAGAAATTTTTTATATAAATAAAGTGTAAATAAACATCAGGATACTAGGATGCAACCTAGAATGATGATCATGGCCTCGACCAATCAGGCGACAGTACAGCAGATATCAATAACTGTCATATAGATAACTTCCTTCTTCTTTGCTGCTCAGCAAACAGTGAAGTTATGTAATATTTTTTCTCTCTCATATTGTATTACTATATCAATTTATATATATTCATTTAATGATTTCATAATTTTTCATATTTTATTTCATTCATTTATTCAAATTCTCTTAATCTATATATTATCTAGTTTTATTGTATTTCATTGTGAGTATGTGTATATATATATATGTGTGTATGTATAGATGGATATATATATATCTATATATTTTATCCCTTTTTCTCATCCTTAAATTCCGTTTTCCATAAAAATTGCCTGTATTTTCTGGTTGTTTTTCATTTTTCCTTTTTTCTCCATTATAACTTTTATGCTATTTTCCACTTATCGATATTCCCCTTTTATTACTTTCACTTCCTTATCCTATTCACATCAATTCTTTATTGTTTGTTTTTCCTACCTTCATCTTGCGCATCTTTTCTTATTTAACTGCGTCATCACTGCCATATTCAGCGCGAGCTCCGTCTTCCTCCCCCCCTGCTTCAACTGTACTTTTGATCTCGTGTCTCGAGCGCTCCGCTCGTTATCGCGAGATCTTCTGACAGCGAGGTCGTCTCCTGTCAAGCGCTCCCGGGCTTTTGACATTCTCCTCACAGCTGTCAAAGCCCGGAGGTCGCGCTCGCCTGTGTTCTGTCATAGCGTATCCTAATTCATTGCTAAAATTTGGCCTCCTGCCAAAAACAGTGTAAATCTGTATTTCTTCTCCTCCACTGCTGCCCGGTCGCTATTTTAGTCTATTTCCCTACATATTTTTTCACTATGTGAATTTCAACCATTAATATATTGATTTTAATTTATTTCCTATTTATTTATTAACTTATCTATTAATTAATTATTCTAGCTTTTAATTAATTGATTAATTCATGCTTTATTTATTTAATTCCCTTCTCATATTAAATTCATTATTCATTTATTACACTATTATCCTATATTTTATTTAACAGTATATTTAATTGATTATATATCTAATTATTTTACTTACCTCATAATTAATATTTTATTATTCATATATATATTTTATTACTGATTATCCTTAATTATATCATATACAGTATATATATATATATCTTTTTCTCCCTATTACTGATCTCCATAATTATATTCAGTATGTCTCAGGACAACATCCAAACTACCACAGAAAAAGTCAATCCAGACGCTTTGCAGTCTTTAGTGGACGCTTCAGTGTCCAAATCATTACAAAATGCAGTTTCCACTCTGCAAGAATCTTTTGAAAAATCATTAGCTAATATTATGGCTCGCTCTGGCAATATGACTCCTGGGGTTCTACCTCCTATTACCCCTTCCGACCATTACTGGTCTCCTGCCGAATCGGTATCTCATATGGCAAAAGGTTTTAAAGGTCCTGGCAAAGTTAAATCAAAAAAGCGCCATACCTCAATTGAAGAACCTTATCCCTCTAAAGGTGTACAACACACTTCAGGGACTCGCCATGAGACTAATACCGCTCATGCTCCAGGTTCCAAACCAGAACCATCTAATAGTGGTTCAAAGAAACCACTTTCCTCACCCTCCACCAGAGAGGAAGTCCAGCCTGTCAAGGCTTCTACATTTAGAGCGAAGCCAGACTCCTACCGAATTCAGTCTTCTGAGGAATCGGACGATTCCGACATTCAAGATGTTCAGGAGATTTTATATTGTTCGGAGGACAGTGACTCGGATCACGATGACCCTGCTTTGCAGGAAGACACTACAGTGACACATCCTGGGGATTCATACTTTGATCCCGCTTTAATTTGCCACCCACGCTCAGGCGAATGGCTTCCAAATTCTAGAATTGCCGAATTCTTAGCACTAAGAGCTAATAAACCTTTAGATCGTCCATCTCGTAGCAAATTGAAGGCAGAATGCCCTCGCCCTTCTTTGCCTAATAATTCCTCGGCTACTCCGGAGTTGGACCCACTCCTGGCGAAATTCTTGTTTAAAACAGGAAAAAACCCAAAGAAGGGAGTAGACCGTAGCTTTAAGTCCTGTCAGGACAAATTAATGGACCTTCTGGGTCCACTTTCTAAAATTATGGACATGGCTGATGAGGCATCCGCCTCCAATTCTACTGTTGATACCGAAACCCTTAAAGGGTGGATTCAACGAGCAATATGTCTATTCGGCAACGCTAATGCCGCTCTCTCCACTGAGAGGAAAAGGTCTATTCTCATGAAGATTGACCCACAATTGACCAATCTGGCTACTGCCGAACCGGCCAACCCCCCCAATGGCATGCTTTTTGGTGAGGATTTCATCAGAGAACTAAATAAATATGTGGGTCTTTTTTTCCTCGCTTAATAAAGCGCAAGTTTCTATGAAGAAAGTGTTCTCAAGCAGAATTTTTGGGAGGGCCGGAAAAGGTCGGGGCCGATTTTCCGGCCGGTCATCCCAGCATAGAGCTTATAGAGGCCCCTATTCCAACCCATCAGTACAATTCGCAGCTCCACCCTCTGCTCCCTCCCCATTTTTCCCTTACAGGTCCAGACCATGGCGCTCCAGAGGCCAAAGAGGTTATCCTCGCTCCAGACCTCCCACAGGTAAGTCCACCCCTGTATTCTTCCCTACATATCCCATTAGGGGGAAGACTCCTTCATTTTTTCCACAATTGGACTATGATTACGTCCGACTCTTGGATACTAAATACAGTCATGGGGTACCAAATAGAATTTGTCATCCCTCCTGTCCAAACCCATTTACCTCATCCAATCCAATTTTCCCTATTGGACAAAAAACTCATAGACCAAGAAGTCCAAGAACTGGCTTCCAAACAAGCAATTATTCCTGTAATCCCACATTCCATGGGTTTCATAAGCAATCTTTTTCTGGTAAAAAAGAAAGACGGAGGTCACAGACCTGTGATCAATTTAAGACTTTTAAACAACCTGGTTGTTTATCGTCACTTCAAGATGGAGGGCATCCATCTTCTAAGAGACATTCTTCTGAAAAACGATTGGTTAGTGAAGATAGATTTGAAGGACGCTTATTTAACAATACCAATCCATCCGTCTTCTCAACATTTTCTTCAATTTCTCTGGAACGATCAGACATGGCAATTTACTTGTCTCCCATTCGGCCTCTCATCGGCTCCGTGGTGCTTCACAAAACTACTCAAACCAGTAGTTGCCTCTCTCAGAAGCCGCGGAGTTCGTCTTATTATCTATCTAGACGACATTCTCCTTATGGCCCAATCAAAAGAGTTACTTTTGCTCCACATGAACTGGACATTACACCTCTTAACTCATCTAGGGTTTCTCATAAATCACAAGAAATCCATCTTAGTTCCAACTCAAAATCTAGAATTTTTGGGTTTCATGATAGACACTCAACTGACCACTTTGAGAATCCGACAGATTCTTCACAAAGACATTATATCTTTGAGGACAATAGCTCGAATTGTGGGTCTCCTTTCAGCATCCATTCAAGCCATATTTCCTGCTCCTCTTCACTACAGAGCTCTCCAACGCCTGAAAATTCGCCACTTAAGACAAGGCCTTGGTTATTCAGACGAAGTTCCTCTCTCCTCAGAAGCCAAAGAGGAACTTCTTTGGTGGCTCACTCACATAGAGTCTTGGAATGGAAAAGCAATTTTCCATCCGAATCCAGACATTGTCATCGAATCGGATGCGAGTCTTTCCGGATGGGGCGCTCGTTGCGGTTCCCTTTCTACAGGAGGCAAATGGTCTCCTTCAGAGTCCCTCCTTCACATCAATTGTCTGGAACTTCTAGCAGGATTCTTTGCCTTAAAAAGTTTTGCAAAGAATTCCTCCCATTGCTGTATTCTTCTACGTATGGACAACATTTCCGCTGTCCAATACATCAATCATTTGGGAGGCACAACTTCAAAAGTTCTTGCAGATTTTGTCAAAGAATTTTGGCATTTTTGTTTAGACAAGAATATTACCTTGAAAGCGGAATACCTTCCCGGAATTTCCAATTCAGTAGCGGATTGGTATTCTCGTTATTTGACCGATTCCAGCGATTGGAAACTTCATCTTCCAATCTTCCAATCGATCAATTCTCTTTGGGGTCCATTACACATAGACCTCTTTGCATCCCGTCTCAACACTCAATTACCTCTATTTTACAGTTGGCGCCCAGACCCAGAAGCTTTGGGTGTGGACGCCTTCCTGCAATTCTGGCCCCAGAAGACTCTTTACGCCTTTCCTCCCTTCAATCTCATTCCTCGGGTTCTATTTCAAACCTCAATACAGAAATCCACTCTGGTTCTCATCACTCCGCTATGGCCAACCCAGTCTTGGTTTCCCCAAATTCTTCATCTTCTGATAGATTTTCCCCATCTTCTACCTTCTTTTCAGAATCTTCTTCTGGATCCTCAAGGGAACTTCGACCCTCTGATTCTGTCGGGACAATTGACTCTAGTCGCTTGGTTGATTTCGGGTCACCAAGTTCTAACCTCCAACTTTCAAAATCGGCTCAGGACATCCTATCTGACGCATGGGCCCCAGGTACCAGATCTGCTTACAGATCAGCCTGGAAACTTTGGTCTGATTGGTGCGATAGAAGACATTTGGATCCCTTACAAGCTTCTATATACCACATCTTAAATTTTTTATCTGCCTCTTTTGATGCTGGTAAAGCATACAGAACCATTAATCTTTATCGCTCTGCCATTTCCTCTAAACACGTACCTATCGATTCCATTCATATTGGTAGACATCCTTTTGTTTGTCAACTACTTAAAGGTATTCGTTTCCGTAGACCACCTTTACCAAAATATACTTCCACATGGGACGTGAATCTAGTTCTCAATATGTTTATATCCTGGGATGATAATGACTCCCTCTCTTTAAAATTTCTTTCCTTCAAACTCACTACCCTTCTATGTCTTATCTCCGTGAAACGGGTCTCTGATGTCAAATCCCTTGATATATCTCATAGACAATTTACTCCTCAAGGTGTTATTTTTTCTATTTATCGTCGTACCAAAACTAATCTTCAATCTGTTTTCTACCCCTCTTTTCCGCATCACGTAAAACTTTGTGTTGTTCGTTGCCTTAGATCTTACGAACAAAAAACTGAATCTCTTAGGAATACTTCCCATTCCCAATTATTAATATCCTTTTGCAAACCTCATGCACCTGTATCCTCTCCTACCCTGGCCAGATGGGTTAAACAAACTTTACACCTTGCTGGTGTCGATACTTCCAAATTTACTGCCCACTCTACTAGAAGTGCTGTTTCCACTAGACTTTTCCAATCTGGTGCTTCTTTATCGGACTTACTGAAAGCTGCCAATTGGTCTTCTGATTCAACCTTTAAAACCTTCTATTTTAGACCTGAATCACATGTTTCCATGTTATTGTTATAATTTATTTTATTTTCTTTCTCTATTGTACTAATTAGAGTTTATAATCTTTATTAATAGCTTTGAACTAGCATAATACGAAGCGTTTTGTTTTGCCTTAAAATTGAGAATTTTCCTATCCTGGGTGACGGAAAATTTGGATTTTAATAAAAACAAAACGCGAGTATTATCCCTCCCAGAACCCATCCCTGTAATTATGTTTTTCTTTCTTTCAGTTCAACAATGATCCCTTCATCTTCTCCTGTTATGACGATTTTCATCGATGGAGTTCCTTATTGCATTCCGATTCACATTGTTTTTTTCTTGTTCTACGACTACCTGTTACCAATTGTTCCTGTCTACTTCGCAAAGAAGAAGGAAGTTATCTATATGACAGTTATTGATATCTGCTGTACTGTCGCCTGATTGGTCGAGGCCATGATCATCATTCTAGGTTGCATCCTAGTATCCTGATGTTTATTTACACTTTATTTATATAAAAAATTTCTATGATACTTCCATTACTTATATGCTGCTGAGTTTAGTAAAGAAGTTTAAAAGCATAATACTCGCGTTTTGTTTTTATTAAAATCCAAATTTTCCGTCACCCAGGATAGGAAAATTCTCAATTTTTGTTCATGTTTAAACCAGCACAGGTACACCATCCGGAAAAAGCTGATAGATTTACCTGTATCCAGCCTCTTTGCTGATAAGGGGCACACTGAACAAGACTTGCGTTTTACGTTAATTGACCATGACCCTGTCCCCAAAAAAGGCGGAAACCGCACCGCTTTATTGAAGCATTGCGAGCTCTGCTGGATCTATGAACTACAGTCATTATGGCCAAATGGCCTTAACATTAATTTTAGAGTTTTCTATGATAAGTACTAAAATTGATATATATTGCAATTACCCTATATGGTCTACTGTGTTTGTATATTAATTTGGTAGTGTATCTTACAATTTTCTAATGCCTACTTTTCTTTTTTTGTCTTATAGATTGCAGCACGGAGTAAAGAACACCACCACCATACTTGTTTAATATATGTTTTATTATATATAAATAAATTGTTGTTTATGTCCTGGAATTTATACATAGTGGGGCCAATACAATATTTATTTTACTTCTGTTGGGAATTGTTCACATGTCTTTATTGATTTGGCCATTATGCGTTTTTTGCTGACATAGAATCATTGTCCCCTCTATTGCACATTAGTTGTTTTCTGCACTCCTGATCCGAGAATGGTGATTGCTGTTTGCCGCTCCTGCCCCAATGTTGGATGTCTGGATCCTGACATACTGCAGTTTTCCGTGGTGGTCAGGTGAAATTGCAGACACTATGATGCGATGGTACTGCTGTGGTTCTCCAGCTACTATTACCTTGCAGGTCAATTACCACACAGTCTTTCCCTGACTTCCATTGAAAACTCCATACTTCTTTCCCTTATCTAAGATGGCCGAACACAGCCGCACACTCACAGTGCGCCTGCGCATATACTTGACATCCAGCTGCGACGCCAGCAGCCTGTCCTCTCATGCAATTGGCCCCGCTTGTATCTCCCACTTCCAGGTTATACGCCAGCACACGTGGGATACCGGTACCTGTGTTTGGTGCCGAGCGAGATGATTTGTGTGGGGAGATGAAAAGTGTGGGAACTCACCAAGATTTTCACTTAAAGGGGTACTCCACCACTAGACATCTTATCCCTTATACAAAGGATAGGGGATAAGATGTCTGATCGTGAGGGTCCCATCGCTGGGAACCCCTGCGTTCTGCCTGCTGCTCCCGGCGTCTGTTTAGAGTGTTGCACTTTGGATGGAATACATTTTCACTTTAACACATTGTTTTTAAGTGCGGCAATTTGTATTTCTCTTTGTATTTGAAGAGCCCTGGACCAAGGCTGTTTAAATAGCGGGCACCTACATCCATGCACTTTGGTTGTGCTGCTTCCCTGGATTCCTGTAGTATTTATCTATCTATCTCATATCTATCTATCTATCTCCTATCTATCCATCTCATATCTATCGTATATCTATCTATCTTGTATCTATCTCATATCTATCTTATATCTATATATCTCATATCTAGCTATCTAATATCTATCTATCTATCTATACACATGTCTCATTGAGAGTAACAAGAAATCGTTTGGTTGCAGTGACTGCCTAAAAGCTTGTGCAAAGTCAGATTTTCATCAGTTAATTTTCAGTAAATCTTTATTACTTTTGTCAGGTTCAAGTTATTTTATGGAGCATTGTGGGTTTTTCTATCTTTAAGGGAAGGGTACTAACATTTTTGTCCACATCTGTATAGATAGTATCTCACATCAGTGTGCACACTGCTCACATTTTTGTAAATCTAAGCACAAGGTCTCTAACATCCACCAGCTTTATAATATTATCATGGAGAAGTGGAAGAAGACTTCAGTGGCAACCCCTGGTGAACTTCATGCCCAAGAGGTTTAAAGGGGTACTCATCCCCTATGCTTTGGAAAGGGGATAAGATGTCTAGGGGAAAAGATGTCCGATTGCGGGGGTCCCACTGCTGGGGACCCCTGTGATCTCCTTGCTGCACCCGGCGTTCGTTTAAAGCATTGGGTGCAGCGCCGGAGGCTCGTAACGTCAGGGCCATGCCCCACTCGTGACATCACGGCCACGCCCCTCAATGCAAGTCTATGGGAGGGGCGTGACGGACATTAAGCCCCCTCCCATAGACTTGCATTGAGGGGGCGCGGCCGTGACATCACGAGCCTCCGCCCTGTATCGCCAGTCATCTGCCACGGAGCGAAGTGCGCTCTGTGCACCGGATGTCTGGGGTGCTGCAGCAGAGATCGCGGGGGTCCCCAGCGGCGGGACCCCTGCGATCAGACATCTTATCCCTAATCCTTTAGATCGGGGATACGATGTCTAGGGGTGGAGTACCCCTTTAAGGCAGTGCTGGAAAATTACGATGAGCACACATAATATTGACACTTTGGGCCCATTTTGGACATTTCCACCTAGGGTTGCACTCACTTTTTTTGTCAAGGTTTAGAAATGGCTGTCGGTAGAGTTAATTTGAGGGGACACCAAAGTTTAACACCGAAAAATATAAAGAAATATTAACAAAAATGTGCGGAGTTGACTCACTTATGTGAGATAATGGGCCTGATTTACTAAGCTGAAACCGACCAGTTTTTGTCGCAGAGTGTCTGCAACATGTCTACGCCAGTGTGTGCCATGAAAATCTGACAACCCCAACATTGTACTGTGAAAAGCCAAAAAAGGGGCATGGTCTGTCACAAAGGGGGTGGTCGGCTCAAAAAAGGGGCGTGGTTTCACAACCCGACCTATTTACTGTTGAATTCACAGAAAATCCTGTGAATAAATGGCTGGAAATTTCCACCTAGAAAAAGTCAGAAAATTCTCCTGACTTGTAAATTTGTGAATCCCCATAGTAAATAGGGAGGAATCCTGCAATTTTGAAACAATATTTCACACTAGTAAAAACCTGACACTTAGTAAATGAGTCCCAATGTGTATGTATGTATATCATATATATATATATATATATATATATATATATATATATATACACACATACATATATATATATATATATATATATATATATATATATAGTGATTTGTCTCATTATTCCTCTATATTTATGTAAGTAAGCTTAAACTGTTTTAATATTAATCTATCAACAGGTCGGATTCGGAATCATGGTCACTACGTCTGCAGCACCTGGGGGAACTATCATTTTAAAACCTTTGATGGTGCCTTTTACCAGTTTCCTGGCAGCTGTAGCTACAACATGGCCTCACATTGCCAAGACTCCTATCAAGATTTCTCTGTCCATGTTCACCGTTTACTGGCCAATGGTCACCCATTTATAGACAAGATCACCATCTCCATCAAAGATGTTATTGTTCAGATGAAAAAGAACTTAGTAGTACTGAATGGGGCCATGTGAGTTGAAGCTTATAATGTACACGTCTTTTATGTCTTTAGTTTACCACTTATTTGATGTAAAATTTTTGACTCCGTAGTTTCTTAAATTGGAAAGTCTTGGAGCTTCTCTACATATTAGAAGCCTTGAATTTATCAATGTTAGATGACTAAGTAGTCAACAGCAAAAGACAGAGGGGCTCCACCATACATCTTCTAGTGTGCATTTCCAGTTAATTGTGTCTTTCAACCACTTCTTCACAAAAAAACGATTAAAGGGTACCTTTCATAAAAAAATAACTTTTGATATATTATACATTAAAGTATGCAGAATAACTTTCCAATTACATGTTATTTAAAATATGCTTCTTCTTCTTAAATATGAATCTTCTCCTCTCTGTTTACAACTGCATGTGCAGAGAGAAGAAAGATTGGAGCTCAGATAGTAAAATGAATGAGGGCATGCAGTAAGGTAGAGTCAAGAATGTGCCCTGCTGTGCCATGAGCCCAGTGCTGGCTCTTGCCTGCCAGGAGGGGATTGACAGGAAGGGAGCAGTGCTGAGCTTGTCTGTGTCCCCGGCTGCAGTCTGAGCTTTAGGACTCCAGCATGAGTCTGGAATCTCTAAAAAGGGCTTGCGGCCAGGACTGGTATGCCTCTGTGGTCATTTTTTCAAAGTTGAAAATTAAATAGAAAGAAGGATATTTTTTAATAACATGCAATTGGAAAGTTATTCTGCATACATTAATCTATAATATATATCAGTGTTTTTTTTAATGAAAGCTACCCTTTAACCACAAACTGACATTTTAAGCTAAATTGGATTCATGCACATGGTAATGCCAACTATTCATAGGGGCCTTTATAAGGGTACACAGAGACCACATGATTTTGTCTTACAGACCTCTAGGTATCTTGTGTGCCACCATATGCTTTGGAAGCCCTCCATAATATGGCATATATTGTGCATACTAGGATGTTTTTCTCAAGGTTTTTATGGGGGCTAAAGTGGGTTGCATTATGGATTTACACTGATCTATCATTACATTAAGAACAGCTGGCACTGGTGACTGTGGCACAATCAACTCTTATATAATATGTTGACCTTTCCTCTACACAGGATAAGGCAACATTTGCAAGTCATGGGTAAATGCGGTGCCTTTAGTGTCTTCGACCAAGGGAAAGTTGTTGTAGCCCGAAGGTGTAGTGCCAGTATTACTGAAACTATATAATACAATGACAAGCCACAAGTGGTTGATACAACAGGTGTGAGTCAGGTAACACTTTTAGTATATTATCTAAAATGTTCCACAGTGGACATACTGACCCAACGGTACTACATGGGAAGTAAGATAAATTTCTACCATGCGGTTTACCTGGCACCTACTGCCAAAAATCTCTATGGGAGAGCCGAAGATAGCCGAACAGCTCTCCTATAGAGATATATGGAGGGGGCATGGCAGCTCCCACTTTGGACAGGGGATACATTTTTACCCATGAGATATCTCCTTTAAGGAGGACCTCCCGGACCACAGTGTCATCTTTCAGCAGGGCAATGCTCTACATCATTGTTTTAAGATCACTAGGGATTGATTGGAGTAAAAAATGAATTTCTACACTACCTTGTCCCCCTAACTTACTGGACTGTAATTTTATGGAATATTTTGGGAATATGTTGGAACAAGCTGTTAAATCTACTCCTGTTCCAACCTAAGATTATGCTACAGGAGGCATGGATTAAGTTGAGTATGGTGGATATTTGTCACCTTTTGTAATTTGTTCGCTATCGTCCGTAGGCCTTGACAACTCAAAAAGGTGGACCATATTAACAGGTGTTCCTAATGCAGTAATTGTCAACCTGATGTATACTTTAGTAAACCAGTGACATTCAAGAATAGTATATAAAAGAAGACATTAGGGATCTGGGTGTCTGTGCTCTGGGATCCTCCATAATTTTTTATAAAACAGGGGCCCTGAATCTCCCCGTTGCATAGAGCATGGGATCGGCACGTGTTTCATGCATTCTCTATGAAAGCACCAAAGATAAATGAGTACAGCGCTTGGCTATATCTGGTGCTTCCTTAGAGAATGCATGAGGTTTACATCTTAGCAGGGACATTTGGGGCCCCGTTCTGGAGATAAGACACTTATCCCCTATCCTGTGGATAGGGCAATATTTGTTATATGCTGGAGTACCCCTTTTTAGCCAACAATTCAAGAAAAATAAGGTTCTAAAGCGGAATATATTTTCTGAGTAGTGTAAAGAAACAGTTTTATTGGTATTGGGCCATGATATAGATCTCTGCACACATTAATGGCTAATGGTATAAGATTCTAAACTGCATCTATAGGAAATTTTTTTTTACCTGAGAACATATACCCTCATTTTCTACTGTATAGTCATGAGAACTCAGTTATGATCTACATTCCTACAAGCGTTGAGATATTAGATTTCATCATGTCTTAATTTCTCCATAAAGGTGCTGGATATGGGGCAATATTACATGTTTTTTTGGCAAAGAATGATTTAATCGGTTTTGTAGTCTTAAAATAACTATTGTTGTTCCAGGCAACCTGAGATGTTGCTGGAACTGCCCTATGCTTAGCGTCTCCCCCTTATCATCTGGATTATTTTTTCCTCGCCCTAAATAGCAGCCCTGTATTGTTCTACTCACAGAAATGATGATGATGGTTAGGACTATGATGTTATTTTGGAATCGTGCAAAACATATTGTACTCGTGTATTCAAAGAAAAGTCATCCTTAGATTTTCATCTGAACATCTTATCTATAAAACTTAAGTGATGATTAGTATTTTCTCCGAATTGTACTGTACATTGAAGGTGAGAAATAACAGCAGAGATTGGTAATATGTCACCCCAAGTCTTTGCCTGTATTTATAGGATTATGAAGCTAGGACTAAGGGAATAGAATGCTAAAATGAACACTTTTTGAATGCTTTTGGTTTAATTTTTTTCTGGAATCGGATGTGGTCAAACAACTTAATGCCTTTTTTTTTTTTATGCCATTAAGTTACGCCATTCACCATGCAGGATTTTTGCACATGGCAATACAAAACACATTTTTATTTTAGTTTTTTTTGGAGTCTTTATTTTTTATTTGAAATATAGGAAAAGGGGGGTGATTTGAATTGTTATTATGGAAGAGGGGTGTTTTTACATTTTATCCATGCAATCAATGACTGCATTGTGGCAGAGCTTCTAGGACCGTTAACCCATCAATGGCAAGACCTCTACCTGTCCAGATGCATTTATTGGCATTGACAGCAACATCTAAATCAGTGTTTCCCAAACGCAGTCCTCAAGACCCCCCAACAGGTCATGTTTTCTGGATTTCCTTAGTCTTTCACAGGTGATAGAATTATGGTCAGTGAATCAGGCATCACCACAATTATATCACCTGTGAAAGACTAAGGAAATCCAGAAAACATGACCTGTTGGGGGTGCTTGAGGACCGCGTTTGGGAAACACTGATCTAAATCGATAAATAGCCAGCATCGGCGTGAGCTGCAGCATTTGGAGAGGGCTTGGCTTCTCAGGCCTCTCCATTCCACCTTAACAGTGCTGTGACATTATGGTGTCTTAAGGGATAAAATCTATCCAGGCTAATAGCGAAAGCTTGTGAGTCTTGCTTACTCAATTATATGGTCACTTCTTGTTTCACCAAACCTTGAAAAATATATAGTAAAAGAGAATGTAGGAAATGTTGTAATATAGGTTATCAGAGTAAAATACTTTTTGTCCTTTTAAGCTCCTCTTCTGTCCAAGTCATCATGTATGCTGAAAAAAAGGATCATCTTTAAATAGGAGATTGACTCCTCAGCTCACTTAGGCATGCGTTTATATACTACCAATAAAAGTATATAGAGAGGGGAGAAGGAGTGGTTGGAGAGAGCAAGATGCAGACAAACAGACTGCAGAAAGTTTACAGCAGTTTATAGCAAGTATTAGATCTTACCCCAGTGCTGGATTCACAGCTTACATTGGTCTATACTGCTCTATACTGTTCTTCATGCTGCTACTTCTTCAGAGGGTGAAGTAGGATCCCCCATTTTATTTGTGCAGTGTATAGGAGATCCTCTCACTATCTTAGGGGCAACTGAAAAAATGATTAGAGATGGAACCTGAAGAGGGCTGACAAAATAAAAATACAAATAATATAATGGTAACAAAGAGGGCTACTCCTCATGTACCCACACGTTACAGCCTATTTTGAAAAGGTACCATAAAAGACAGGTGTTACGCCGAGCGCTCCGGGTCCCCGCTCCTCCCCGGAGCGCTCGCTACACTCTCCTCACTGCAGCGCTCCGGTCAGGTCCACTGACCCGGGGCGCTGCGATACCGTCTCCAGCCGGGATGCGATTCGCGATGCGGGTAGCGCCCGCTCGCCATGCGCACCCCGGCTCCCGTACCTGACTCGCTCTCCGTCGGTCCTGTCCCGGCGCGCGCGGCCCCGCTCCCTAGGGCGCGCGCGCGCCGGGTCTTTGCGATTTAAAGGGCCACTGCGCCGCTGATTGGCGCAGTGGTTCCTATTAGTCTGATCACCTGTGCACTTCCCTATATCACCTCACTTCCCCTGCACTTCCTTGCCGGATCTTGTTGCCATCGTGCCAGTGAAAGCGTTTCCTTGTGTGTTCCTAGCCTGTGTTCCAGACCTCCTGCCGTTGCCCCTGACTACGATCCTTGCTGCCTGCCCCGACCTTCTGCTACGTCCGACCTTGCTTCTGTCTACTCCCTTGTACCGCGCCTATCTTCAGCAGCCAGAGAGGTTGAGCCGTTGCTAGTGGATACGACCTGGTCACTACCGCCGCAGCAAGACCATCCCGCTTTGCGGCGGGCTCTGGTGAAAACCAGTAGTGACTTAGAACCGATCCACTAGCACGGTCCACGCCAATCCCTCTCTGGCACAGAGGATCCACTACCTGCCAGCCGGCATCGTGACAGTAGATCCGGCCATGGATCCCGCTGAAGTTCCTCTGCCAGTTGTCGCTGACCTCACCACGGTGGTCGCCCAGCAGTCACAACAGATAGCGCAACAAGGCCAACAGCTGTCTCAACTGACCGTTATGCTACAGCAGTTACTACCACAGCTTCAGCAATCATCTCCTCCGCCAGCTCCTGCACCTCCTCCGCAGCGAGTGGCCGCTTCTGGTCTACGCCTATCCTTGCCGGATAAATTTGATGGACACTTTGAGTATCTGGTCATGCCCTTTGGCCTGTGCAACGCCCCTGCCGTCTTCCAAGACTTTGTTAATGAAATTTTTCGTGATCTCTTATACTCCTGTGTTGTTGTATATCTGGACGATATCCTGATTTTTTCTGCCAATCTAGAAGAACACCGCCAGCATGTCCGTATGGTTCTTCAGAGACTTCGTGACAATCAACTCTATGCCAAAATAGAGAAATGTCTGTTTGAATGCCAATCTCTTCCTTTCCTAGGATACTTGGTCTCTGGCCAGGGACTACAAATGGATCCAGACAAACTCTCTGCCGTCTTAGATTGGCCACGCCCCTCCGGACTCCGTGCTATCCAACGTTTTTTGGGGTTCGCCAATTATTACAGGCAATTTATTCCACATTTTTCTACCGTTGTGGCTCCTATCGTGGCTTTAACCAAAAAAAATGCCGATCCCAAGTCTTGGCCTCCTCAAGCGGAAGACGCCTTTAAACGGCTCAAGTCTGCCTTTTCTTCGGCTCCCGTGCTCTCCAGACCTGACCCATCTAAACCCTTCCTATTGGAGGTTGATGCCTCCTCAGTGGGAGCTGGAGCTGTCCTTCTACAAAAAAATTCTTCCGGGCATGCTGTTACTTGTGGTTTTTTTTCTAGGACCTTCTCTCCGGCGGAGAGGAACTACTCCATCGGGGATCGAGAGCTTCTAGCCATTAAATTAGCACTTGAGGAATGGAGGCATCTGCTGGAGGGATCAAGATTTCCAGTTATTATTTACACCGATCATAAGAACCTCTCCTACCTCCAGTCTGCCCAACGGCTGAATCCTCGCCAGGCCAGGTGGTCTCTGTTCTTTGCCCGATTTAATTTTGAAATTCACTTTCGGCCTGCCGATAAGAACATTAGGGCCGATGCTCTCTCTCGTTCCTCGGATGCTTCTGAAGTTGAACTCTCTCCGCAACACATCATTCCTCCTGACTGCCTGATTTCCACTTCTCCAGCCTCCATCAGGCAAACTCCTCCAGGAAAGACCTTTGTTTCTCCACGCCAACGCCTCGGAATCCTCAAATGGGGTCACTCCTCCCATCTCGCAGGTCATGCGGGCATCAAGAAATCTGTGCAACTCATCTCTCGCTTCTATTGGTGGCCGACTCTGGAGACGGATGTTGTGGACTTTGTACGAGCCTGCACTATCTGTGCCCGGGATAAGACTCCTCGCCAGAAGCCCGCTGGTTTTCTTCATCCTCTGCCTGTCCCCGAACAGCCTTGGTCTCTGATTGGTATGGATTTTATTACTGACTTACCCCCTTCCCGTGGCAACACTGTTATTTGGGTGGTCGTTGATCGATTCTCCAAAATGGCACATTTCATTCCTCTTCCTGGTCTTCCTTCAGCACCTCAGTTGGCTAAACAATTTTTTGTACACATTTTTCGTCTTCACAGGTTGCCTACGCAGATCGTCTCGGATAGAGGCGTCCAATTCGTGTCTAAATTCTGGAGAGCTCTCTGTAAACAACTCAAGATTAAATTAAATTTTTCTTCTGCATATCATCCTCAATCCAATGGACAAGTAGAAAGAGTTAACCAGGTCTTGGGTGATTATTTACGACATTTTGTTTCCTCCCGCCAGGATGACTGGGCAGATCTTCTACCATGGGCCGAATTCTCGTATAACTTCAGAGTCTCTGAATCCTCCTCCAAATCCCCATTTTTCGTGGTGTACGGCCGTCACCCTCTTCCCCCCCTCCCTACCCCCTTGCCCTCTGGTCTGCCCGCTGTGGATGAAATTTCTCGTGACCTTTCCATCATATGGAGAGAGACTCAAAATTCTCTCTTACAGGCTTCATCACGCATGAAGAAGTTCGCGGATAAGAAAAGAAGAGCTCCTCCCATTTTTTCCCCTGGAGACAAGGTATGGCTCTCCGCTAAATATGTCCGCTTCCGTGTCCCTAGCTACAAGTTGGGACCACGCTATCTTGGTCCTTTCAAAATTTTGTGCCAGATTAATCCTGTCTCTTACAAACTTCTTCTTCCTCCTTCTCTTCGTATTCCTAATGCCTTTCACGTTTCTCTTCTTAAACCACTTATCATCAACCGTTTCTCTCCCAAATCTGTTCCTCCCACTCCTGTTTCCGGCTCCTCGGACATCTTCTCCGTCAAAGAGATCCTGGCATCCAAAAAGGTCAGAGGGAAAACCTTTTTTTTAGTGGATTGGGAGGGTTGTGGTCCAGAAGAGAGATCCTGGGAACCTGAGGACAATATCCTAGACAAAAGTCTGCTCCTCAGGTTCTCAGGCTCTAAGAAGAGGGGGAGACCCAAGGGGGGGGGTACTGTTACGCCGAGCGCTCCGGGTCCCCGCTCCTCCCCGGAGCGCTCGCTACACTCTCCTCACTGCAGCGCTCCGGTCAGGTCCACTGACCCGGGGCGCTGCGATACCGTCTCCAGCCGGGATGCGATTCGCGATGCGGGTAGCGCCCGCTCGCGATGCGCACCCCGGCTCCCGTACCTGACTCGCTCTCCGTCGGTCCTGTCCCGGCGCGCGCGGCCCCGCTCCCTAGGGCGCGCGCGCGCCGGGTCTTTGCGATTTAAAGGGCCACTGCGCCGCTGATTGGCGCAGTGGTTCCTATTAGTCTGATCACCTGTGCACTTCCCTATATCACCTCACTTCCCCTGCACTTCCTTGCCGGATCTTGTTGCCATCGTGCCAGTGAAAGCGTTTCCTTGTGTGTTCCTAGCCTGTGTTCCAGACCTCCTGCCGTTGCCCCTGACTACGATCCTTGCTGCCTGCCCCGACCTTCTGCTACGTCCGACCTTGCTTCTGTCTACTCCCTTGTACCGCGCCTATCTTCAGCAGCCAGAGAGGTTGAGCCGTTGCTAGTGGATACGACCTGGTCACTACCGCCGCAGCAAGACCATCCCGCTTTGCGGCGGGCTCTGGTGAAAACCAGTAGTGACTTAGAACCGATCCACTAGCACGGTCCACGCCAATCCCTCTCTGGCACAGAGGATCCACTACCTGCCAGCCGGCATCGTGACAACAGGTATGCTTTAAACAAGAACTATTATGTGTAGAAGGCCACACAGGCTTTCTATATTACCCCTGGCAACATATACACAGCTTTGTATATAAAAATAATTATTGAATAATAATTATAAAACTTAACATTTTTGAGCTCATACACTTCCCTACATTGCCCTCAGATACCAAAGACCAGACTGATGCACTTTAAGTTAACATTACATTGGATGTCTCACAAATACTATATATCTATATATCTTTTTAACTGTTTCCAACATGCTGATATTAGATACATTTCTCTAATATCGCTTTTATATATGAATGCTCTGTGATACTAGACCCATCTGACTTCATCCCATAAAATATACTACCACAGAGAAAAAGTAGCTACACTTTATCCATTTTTAGACATTGATGTATGATGTTACAAGGCAGATTGCCACATAGCAGCGCACATCTTCATTTCTCCAGTGTCAGCCATAACTCTCTAAAACAATATTGACCATAACCTTTATGCACGCAATACACTGAACTGTCTTGTTGGAGGCAGAAATGTTGCTTAAAGTCTTCCTAACTTATACCAGTTACCTTCTTTTGAGCGATTTTTTTCTAAGAGGGTCACATGATTAAAATAATTTATAAGTTAATAATATATACATTAGCTGGAGATTGAGTCACATTTTAGTTGTCTATTACACAGAGATCTGAATATTTACAGGAAAGCTTATACATAAGACATCCAGAATTCACAGGTCAATCAATGGTTGTTTTTCAGCATCAAGACACCTTATTACAGCTTTGGAATTCTTATTCATGAGAACGATGCCTATTTTAAGATGTACGCAAAGGCAGGCCTGACCCTCATGTGGAATAGAGAAGATGCTGTCATGGTGAGCTATTATTATTAGGTACTAGCTGGTTGGCTTCAATGCCCGGCGACTGTATAATAATATATATAAGAACGAAGAATCTATGAGAAAATGTGCACATTTCCTGATACAGACAGAAGTTTTGGACTTCAATGTAGCAACAAATGTACCTTTAGGCTCCAGGGTTGCCATGCTTAAAGGGGTACTCGGGTGGAATTATCATTTTTTTTATTTATTAATCAACTGGTGCCAGAAAGTTAAACAGATTTGTAGATTACTTCTATTAAAAAATCTTAAC
This sequence comes from Hyla sarda, assembly GCF_029499605.1. NCBI lineage: Eukaryota > Metazoa > Chordata > Amphibia > Anura > Hylidae > Hyla > Hyla sarda. Next base: position 250,059,029 of record NC_079194.1, on the reverse strand, counting down.
CCTTCCAGTACTTATCAGCTGTTATATAATACACAGGATGTTCATTTCTGTTTGAATTTCCTTTCTGTCTGGCCACAGTGCTCTGCTGACACCTCTGTCCATGTCAGGAACTGTCCAGAGCAGCATAGGTTTGCTATGGGGAATTGTTCTTGCTCTGGACAGTTCCTGACATGGACAGAGGTGTCAGCAGAGAGCACCGAAGACAGACAGAAAATAAATTCAAAAAGAAAAGAACTTCTGTAGTTTACAGCAGCTGATAAGTACTGGAAGGATTAAGATTTTTTTAATAGAAGTAATTTACAAATCTGTTTAACTTTCTGGCACCAGTTAATAAAAAATAAATGTTTTCCACCGGAGTACCCCTTTAATCTGGGTTTCAAGCAACATGGATGCGAAAGAACTACTACTTTTGCCCCCTATGTCTATGAAAACAGCTAGAAAAGATTCACAATGAATTTGCTTTCCAACTGTTCACCAATTCTTTTAAGACATTCACGTATAAAGTTGTTTTACAGAAGCAAATAGTTGGAATATTAATAGTAACCCTGTGTCTTTTTCATCAGTTGGAGTTGGACCCAAGGTTCAACAATCATACATGTGGCCTCTGTGGGGATTATAATGGGGACCCTAAAAATAGTGAATTCCTGTTCGAGGGTAAGTAGTGTGGAACAAAATTCTAATCTGCAATTGCAATTTTTGTTACTGCACATGTTCTGGAATGTAACAATGGTGAAACATATTGGCCCTGATTTACTAAGAGTGTTGTGTAGGTTTCTTTGTGGGTTATAATTCCCTACAATTTTTTCCCCACGGTATTTACTAAGGTTTCCCTACATTTTGCACTTTTCCCTACTTTTTTACACATGCTCTGATCTGTCTGGTTTTCCTCAGCTGAAATCCACCACATTTTCTGTGAAAACCTTAGTAAATATGTAGAATTTTTGTGAAAATGTTGGGGACACGCTCCTTTTGGTGGCTACGCCCCCTTTCAAAGATGGCTACGCCATTTTCTCCTTTTTTTAAAAAAAAATGTTGTCGCAAATTATTGTTAGTAAGCATTGGGTTACATGGACTGGATCTCCTATATGGTCTTTATTAGCGTTGGTGGTTTCTTATGTGCAAGAAAAATTGAAATTCTATATTATGCCTTTCCTTGAGTTTATGTATAATAACAGTAATATCTACCTACTTATCTATCTTTTCTAATGTTAATATTTCACCTACAGATAGAACTTTCAGCCCTATTACATTTGGAAATCAGCAGAATGTAAATGATCCAAATGAAGTGTGTTTAGACACAGAGGAAACTGAAGTCATCAACCCAGAAAACTGTTCTAAATATGTGAGTATGTGAACAAAAATGAATGTACTTAAGGTGCCTATAGCCTATATAGTCTAAGCTAAACCTGCTGCTGCCAGCTATCTAATAAGTATGGTGGCCTTACAACTTATGGGGGGGGGGGGGGGGGTGCTGTATCCTTTAGTGGTTGGGGAGAGATGATATAAGAGCTGGTCAAATTAATCTTGGTGGATTTAAGTGGATTTAAACCCTTTGACCAAGACTGATCTAGCATAGTTACCCCCCACCCCCATTTTTTTTTCTAAATAAAATCAGTGATTTGATGGCATAGGCAGCAGATAGGCCATCAATGTTTTTTTTTCTTTTTCTAAAAAGCCTGTCTAAGGGGAGGCTGTTAGTAGATTTATGTTGCCTCCTCAGCTTCTTCACTTCCAGCATGCCATTTCCCATTAAATTATGCTACTACCTTCTACCTATGAGAACAATATTAGACTCCTGACTGGATAGAAATTTAAGGTGTATCAGCATCATCGAAGAAAACCTAGGAACTCTGAAATTATGCGGATCCACCTTCTATACAGATAGGAACTGTCTCTCTCATCTGTCATTGATGGATAATAAATATTACAATAATTATAATACTAGCTGAGTACCTGGCATTGCCAGGTTTTTCCTTCCTCATCCTTCTACGGGAGGAAAATCAACAAAGGAGGAAGCTTTTGACTTCATATACCATCCCCATATATTGTTGTCATATCCCAACTCCATATCCCATCCTCCTAGCTCGACTTCCTATCCCGACCTTCTATCCCGTCCTCCTATCCCGACCTCCTATCCCGTCCTCCTATCTCGACCTCCTATCCCATCCTCCTATCCCGACCATCTATTAAGTCCTCCTATCCCGTCCTCCTATCGCGTCCTCCTATCCCGTCCTATCTCAACCTCCTATCCCGTCCTCATATCCCGTCCTCCTATCCCGACCTCCTATCTCCACCTCCTATCCTGTCCTCATATCCTGACCTCCTAACTCGACCTCCCATCCCGTCCTCATATTCCGACCCGTAATATGTGTACCAGGTATTGAAATATCTCCAGCCGTACAGAAGTTATGTGAGAACATACATTTCCCATTGATTTGCATGGGACTTTAAACAAAAGCCCTTACCCTCACAAATGGGAGTAGTTAAGGGTTAAATTAACTATCCTATATTTTAAGTGGACATATAAGTAACATGTGACCAAGTATTATCGAAATATCGCCAGCCGTTTGGAAGTTATGCAGTAACATATATTTCCCATAGGCTTGTATGGGACTTTTAAACAAAAACACTGACCCTGGCATTAATGGATTAATGCAGTCCCCTCCCTCTTTGGTTTTCTATTTGTCATTTATAAAATTCTTTTAAGAACAAGAATGCTTTTTCAATACAAAATGTGTTGCTTTATAAATTTATTAATTTCCATATTTGAGACTAGTTGACTGCATCATATGCACATCTTTCTTACGTTACAGATTTTTGTTTTCTTTTTAAATTGTTAGTGTTTTTATTGTCTTCTCTTCAGCGCTCTGCTTGTGAAGAACATCTAGGCCATGCTGCATTCTCTGACTGTATGACATTTCTGAAACTGGAACCTTACATCAAGGCTTGTATGATAGACATGTGTTCCTGTGATCACTCTCAAGACTCCTTCTGCCTGTGTAGTACCATAACAGAGTATTCCAGACAATGCTCTCATGCTGGAGGACGCCCAGGAAACTGGAGAAGCTCTAAATTTTGTCGTAAGTATTCAAATTAGATAAAATTGAGATAAACTGACAACACTTGGTACATCTAAATGATCATGAAAACAGATGAAGAGAAATGCAGGTAACAGCTAGGATGGTACTCGTGCTCCAGTGCATTCCACCGGAAAACAATTCCCGGGTTGTCCAACGCTAGCCTTAGTACGCTCCGTGCACAACCCCAAATAACGTTGTGTCTCCTCCATTCAAACTCCAGTCATACAAACCTTCCACAATTGTTATGTCTGCAGTCTGGTCTGCTTTTATTTATTCTAGACTAGAATGTAGTAGTTGAAGTTGAATTTGAATAATTTAATAACCTTGTGTATTTTCCAGCTAAACAATGTCCAGCTAATATGGTTTATCAAGAAAGTGCCTCCCCTTGCAAGAACTCCTGTTCCCACCAAGAGATACACAGCCTGTGTGAGGAGCATTACATGGATGGCTGCTTCTGTCCTGATGGTGGGTCATAGTGTGTCGCCATAACAATTTACAAAAGTAGTGTATCTAAGTTACCCCATTTAACTTGAACCCTACTATATATTAGTAACATTATGTTAGGGCTTCTCAGACTACACAAGCCGACTACACTATTACACCCATTGTGCTCTTGTAAAAGGACATATCCATTAAATGGATACCATATCAACCTTCCAGCGACATATAACAACATATGATGCACATCACAGGCATCCATTGAATAGATATGTCATGAGCTTATCACAGCTTCTTGTGATTCTGTATGGACGCTGAACAGTGTAAGGCTATCATTGCAACTACATACTTACCAAGTATCTGTAAGGCTAGGGCAACACTGCAATTTTGCCGCAACAGGTTGACCGATTTCACAGAAATGAACCCTGCGAGATAAGTATAGCATTTTTTTTTAGCTGTGATACAGCACAATTCTGCGAGCTTTGACCATGCAATGTCTGTCATGGTCGATGGCGATGAGTAGACCTAGCCTTAAATGTATCCTACCGTATATTAGTCTAAACGTTATGGATGTCACGGTTATGCATCTATCAAGACTTCTAATTGGAACAATTGTTTTTGTGAATAAATTAAAAGGAGGCAAAAATGTAATATGAATACCCCCCATGTGGTTTTACAACCAAGTTCAGATCACATTTACTACAATCACTCAGAACGCTACGCTTTAGAAATAGATCTTTTGTGTAATAACATGGATCATTTTTTCACTATATTAGATAATACTGCTTTATGGCTCTCAGCATGGCCTAGAGCTCCTTAACTCCTTCCTTTACCCCCAGTCATCTGCCTTCTTTGTGCTTCTAAGACGAGAGCTCAGTGCAGGACCTGCCAGCTCAGCCAATTACTGGTGGATACAGGACACCGCTGCAGCCACTGATTGGATCAAAGGGCAGGTCCTTCATCAAGCTCTTGGTTTAGAAGCAGGAAGGTGGCAGGAACTGTGGGGACCTGTGGTAGGTAAGTATTGCTTTCTTTCTATTTTTTTGCTCTGTCCCAGGAACAAATGATTTTTTTTTGTGTAAATGCTGGAATATCCCTTTATGAAGCAGGACATGATAACAGATTAGAATTCCTTTAATATGATTGTAAGTTACTTTAATGTAAATCACCTTAGGTACGGTGCTAGATGACTACACTGACAGGGGCTGCATACCAGTTACCAAGTGCCATTGCAAACACCAAGGAAAACTCTATGCTCCTGGAGAATCAATTAAAAAGGATTGTGATAAATGGTAAGATATGAAAACATTGCATGTACATTTACATGTCCTTTATAACTGACATTGTCATTATATTATTAAATTAACAGTATACATAATAAATCAAGTAGAACATGAGTTCTAATATGGCTTCAAGAGAATCTGACAACCAGTTCACCCACACTAAAGCCAATATACTGGGTTATAATGCAGGTAAACAGCTTAACAAAGAGGTCACTAATATGCATTGCTATCCAGTGCACACTGGAGGCGGGGAGCTGGCTCACTCAGCTCCCCTGTCTCCTCCATACTCTCTCTTAGCCCCACCCACTTCATGGATATGCTAATGAATGTCACGGGTAAGCGCTCTGCTCTCTGTACACACCTGCGACCTTCATTAGCAAAATAATGAGGCGGACGGGCAGATGTAAAGCTGTTCACAAGCAAGTTGCAGTTTTGCAACAGCTGGAGGCACACTGTTTGGAGAACACTGGCAGCAAGCATAGATCTTGGTGAATTATAAACACACATTGTATTACAAAATTGTATAAATCTGTATAACTTCAATACTATACAATGACTAATTTTAATTTACATAAAACTGAAACCCCTCTATAATGGTCATTGGTCTTTGACTGACATGTTGGAGAATCACTTGCAATTGTGTATGTTTAATATATCTTAACATTTTTTTTTATTTATTACAGTCGCTGTGTTGCTGGAAGATGGAATTGCACAGATCTCCCCTGCCCTAAAGTTTGCTCCATTGAAGGGGGAGCCCATTTTACCACTTTTGATGGGAAGACGTATACTTTTCATGGGAACTGTAACTATGTGCTGTTAAAGGCAAGGTGTAGACTAGTCACTTCATGGCACTGTTGTATTTTTGTTTTTTTAATCTTATATATGGGTTATATCATAAATTGTTTGTTACTGGCTAGTACTAGCTAAACGATACTGATAACTGATTAAAAACTGAAATACACAGATAAACAAAGCATTTAAATAAATAAGTTATCAGCCATGTCTATAAGCACCTTGAAGCTACTCAGTAAAATTGCTTTGATAGGCTATGGTAAAACATCATTTATTTTTAAAATCATAGAATACATGATTTCCTGTAGGAAAATAGGTCACAAGAAACCTTTCAGTTAAAGGGATACTCCGGTGAAAACAAATTTTTTTTGAATCAACAGGTGCTAGAAAGATATACAGATTAAATTACTTCTACAGTCATGGCCATAAATGTTGGCACCCCTGAAATTTTTCAAGAAAATAAGGTATTTCTCACAGAAAAGGATTGCAGTAACACATGTTTTGCTATACACATGTTTATTCCCTTTTTGTGTATTGGAACTAAACCAAAAAAGGGAGGAAAAAAAAGCAAATTGGACATAATGTCAGACCAACCTCCAAAAATGGTCTGGACAAAATTATTGGCACACTTTCAAAATTGTGGATAAATAAGTTTGTTTCAAGCATGTGATGTTCCTTTAAACTCACCTGGGGAAAGTAACAGGTGTGGGCAATATAAAAATCACATCTGAAAGCAGATAAACAGGAGAGAAGTTCACTTAGTCTTTACATTGTGTCTGTGGGTGCCACACTAAGCATGGACAGCAAACAGAGGAGAAGAGAACTGTCTGAGGACTTGAGAACCAAAACTGTGGAAAAATATCAACAATCTCAAGGTTACAAGTCCATCTCCAGAGATCTAGATTTGCCTTTGTCCACAGTGCGAAACATTATGAAGAAGTTTGCAACCCATGGCACTGTAGCTAATCTCCCTGGGCGTGGACGGAAGAGAAAAATTGATGAAAGGTGTCAAGGCAGGATAGTCCGGATGGTGGATAAGCAGCCCCAAACAAGTTCCAAAGATATTCAAGCTGTCCTGCAGGCTCAGGGAGCATTAGTGTCAGCACGAAATATCCGTCGACATTTAAATGAAATGAAACACTATGGCAGGAGACCCAGGAGGACCCCACTGCTGACACAGAGACATAAAAAATCAAGACTACATTTTGCCAAAATGAACCTGAGCAAGCCCAATTCCTTCTTGGAAATGTCTTGTGGATAGATGAGACCAAGATAGAGCTTTTTGGCAAAGCACATCATTTTACTGCGTTTACATGTGTATGTGTGTCACAATGTGCACAGTCCTTCTGTAGAGCTCCTCATACATACGGTAGTTTACAGTCACTGACCTCTTTAGGATCACTCTGATCACTGCAATATTTCTAGAAATTATATTGCTGTCTGCTTGATTTAATATACCTGGTATTTCAATGGTATTTCAATGCAACTGCAGCTCTATAAATGCTGCTTTTCTTAGGACTTTAGGTAAAGGTACCAGATGTGGCTTGAACATATGCGACCCATCTCCTGTTTATAAGCCAGAGTTATCCATTATGGACTATTGTTTATATAATTTATAGATTAAATAACCTTAATTTGCTGAAGCCATAATTCAGCTTTTTAGGGTACGTTCACACGTACAGGATCTGCTGCATATTTTTGCTGCTTATTTTCTTCAGCTGATTTTGCTGCCCTTTGAGGTACACAAAATATGCAGCAGATCCTGTACGTGTGAATGTACCCAAATGTACAGTATGCAAAATCCTGCGCATCAAATATGCCCAGGATTTTATGCTGCAGATTTCAATGTAAACTAAAAGACTGAACACTGCTTCAAATCCAGCGCATCAAATCTGTATGTATAATTAGACTCTATGAAGAACAAGGATGGACTTTCATTTCTACTTCTAGTTTCACCTAAATTGTATATACTGTAACGTACATTTAATTCACACATTATTTATGTCTCCAATTTGTTCTTTACCCCGTAGGAAAATAGAACAAATCTTATCCTGGGCAATCTAGTACCCTGCAGGTCCTCAGGGAAAGAGACTTGTCTCAGTTCTGTTACATTAGTCACAGACAACCAGAAAAGTGTGAGTATACAAGTGCTGAGAAGAATATGGCATCAACAAATCATATTCTGTGCAGATCTAAGATGATAGAAAATTGCTTGAGATACTTCATATGTCTTGTACTAAAGGGATCAAAATGAATGGGGTTAAGTTGAGCATTGTAATATGTTCTCTAGCTCGTAGGTGCGGTGGGTGGGAATATTTGTTTTCATAAGTTATCCAAAGGTTCTATGTACATGTATAGTCATATAGACAAAGACCTATGTAAATATACAGACCTCATTGCCATGGTGCCTAAAGTCTCTTTAGGTATAAAGAACAAAATTAGGGGAAATTCAGGTTTTTCTTTGTTCAACTTTTTTATATGACCCTTTAAAAGTCTTACATGATAAAATCCCATGATTTAGAATATGTCAAAGACTACAACAGATATAAATATTCTAGACCTACATTATTAAATCCTGCAGGTTGTGATGTTCAGAGCGGATGGAACAGTTTTCCTGAATAACCTTAAAGTTACGCTGCCGCATTTCACAGGTAAAGTCTCCAAGAGAATGTGATATTTACATATACAGTATATACAACAAGTAGTGTATGGTGCCTTAAATGGGTACTCTGCCCCCAGGCACCTTATCCCCTATTCAAATGATAGCGGGTAAGATGTCTGATTGCGGAGGTCCCACCGCTGGGGACCCCCGCGATCTCGGCTGCGGAGACATCCGGTGCACGGAGCGAGCTTCACTTCATGCCAGATGACAGGATTGAGACTTGCATTGAGGGGGCACGGGCGCGATGTCACGAGGGGCGTTGCCGATCCCCGCAGCACGAAAACAGCGTTCAGAACATTTAGTTCCGAACGCTGGCCACTGGAGTACCCCTTTGAGAAGCATATACAGATGACCTCAATAAAGTACACTGTACATAAAATAAATAAGGTAATTATGCAGATTTTTTGTTTCCCCCCCACAGACAATTTTTCAATACTGCAGCCATCTAAACACCATATTATTGTTCAAACTATCCATGGCCTCCAAATGCAAATTCAACTATTACCAAAAATGCAGCTGTACATCACCACGGAGAAAACTTCCAGAAAACCACTACAAGGTCAGTTAGATTATAAGTAAAATAGACAAGAGGGTCTTTGGGGCTGTATAAAACACCCCATTAATAAAGGAATTCAAGTGCTGATAAGACAAAAGGAGTCAACATTGCCCTGTTGTTTACAGGGGTTTTCCAGGTTAAATATCCATGAATTAAAATAGAATACGTTTATCAATATAAGATCGGTGGGGGGGGGGGGGGGGACACGATCAGATGTTTTCCAGAGCTATGGTGTCCATATATACAGATAACAGAGCCAGAAGCAGACACAGAGCGAATGCTCCTACTTATTTGTAAGGGAATAGAGCTGAGCTGGAATAATGATGCCCAACCAATACACAATGTATGGAGCTTTCTACTTTGGCTTTGTTCTCTATATGTGTGAGTGCCATGGTACCATAAATAAAGCCACAACAGCTTCTACAAGTTATGAGAGGTGACAAAGGTCTAGTTTGTTCTCTAATTTTCTCTATAGTAGTATTGCAGTGAAAAATGTGGTATATTGCACATATATCTTAGCACTAGCAGTGTGCTGCTGTAATTCTTTTATTTGTACTTGTAGTTCAGCCACAGCAGCTTGAACTTGATATGTATATATAGATAGATAGATATAATAAGTAGTTGCAGCACAGCTCAGTCCCCCCAAAAAAAATGGGTGCCAGCGTCCAAACCTGATCAGGGCCTTCTTTAGACAAAAAATTCCAATGGCGCAGCACTCCAATAAAAAAAAGTTTTATTCACACATATCTCAATATGGCAACGTTTCTGCTCCTATGGAGCCATTTTCAAGCCTGTATAATAGTTGTGTAGGATGTGCTTTTTATGCTAAATTTTTGAAGGAAGTGGCTGCCTCCATCTTGGTTCGTGCACTCCACCCATTCCCCTAGGTGTTTTTAAGTAGGGAATAGCTGTATCTTATATGCCCAGAAATTGTAGGCTTAGTGCTAGCCCCAGAGAGGTATATCTAAAGTGTTGGGCCCATCCCAAATGAGGTCACCTTATCATGGTGGGATGGTACACACTATTTAGCCAAATGGTAAGCTAAGAACCTTTATTGTTCTCTATACTGGTGTCACGTAGGGCAGGGATAGAGTGCAGCCCTGAACTCGCCCACTTCCTCTGTCCCTGCCTATTTGCCTACACGCCCTAGGCAGCGGGTCCACAATCATGGTGCCGGTAGTTTCCTATATAAGTGATGGGAATCAGTTGTCAAAATAATAAACTACAAAAACTGACAAAGGGTGGGAACAGCTGGAGGCACACAAAAAGAAAATAACCTAAACACACACACACACACACTGAATGCAAAGTCAACAAGCCGAGTCAAAATCCAGGAGGGAACGGAGTAAAATAACAGATCCAAAGAGTAGTCAAAAGCCAAGCCAAAAGTATTAGAATCAGATAGACAATAATAATACAAAGGTTGCTAGTTAGGTTACAAGTACTTTCACAGGCAAAGCCTGGATGGGAAAGGCATCTAGCAGGAGGACTCTGATAGGTAGCAACTGAACCACACACAGAAGCACAGAGGCGTAGTCCTAGCAACCAAGATAAACAAAAAACTTTCTATAGCAGATTAACTCTTCGGGTTCTTACAACCAGTGTTTCAATGAAAAAAGTGTTATATTATTATCATATCACTACACATATATCTTAATGCTAGCAGTGTGTTGCTGTAATTCTTTTGTTTTCACAAATTTGTCCCACTTAAGTGTACTGAATTGGTCTAATGGTACTGTATGACCCCTCTGTTTTACAATGGGTAGGGGGAAATCAGGGATGACCTCTCCTGTTTGGAAAATGGGGCTATGAGGTAAACTTGCACCAGGATAGAACCACAATCGTTTTGTAGCCCATATATTGTACATATAGTTGGTCTAGTTAGTCTACAAGCAGGAAATATTTGTGAAACCCAACAACATAACTCAATAGGAAAGAGTATGGAGGTGTTTGACAATACATTTTTTGCTTTTTTAATGTAAAGGTCTTTGTGGGAATTTTAACTCTAAGGAAGTAGATGACTTTACAACATCAGGAGGACTTGTAGAAGCCACAGCATCAGCCTTTGCCAACTCGTGGAAGGGCCTAGATTCTTGCCAAGACATTTCCGACCGACTGGATTCCCCTTGCAGTGTCAGCATTGAGAACAGTAAGAATAAATGTAAATGTAAATAAAGAGTTAATATAAAGGGTATTTTGTATTACTTCTAAATTTGTCCAGGAATGAATAATCTTTTTTCTTACCCAACTCGTTAGAAAATCTTAAAAAGTTAAAATATTATTTACTCACTTTCTGTCTGTTATCTCTTCCATTTAGTAATGTGGTTTGTAAGTCCTCGTGGGCGGGACCATCTCTCATTTTTTACCAGTCTGTCACTTTACATTTACATTATGGTCAGTTCCTTCGGGTTTCAGCATAGCCATCATAGCTCTTGTAAAAACAGAAGCCATGGCACCTGTGTAAACAGTGCCTAAGTTGGTATTTCTTTGAAGCAATAACTTATTTCACTGTTACTTCTTTGCCTTTCCAGAAAATTACGCAGATTATTGGTGCTCTAAGTTGGAAAACAATGAGTCTGTTTTTGCTAAATGTCATTCCGCCATAGACCCATCTGAATATGCAAAGGTTTGTATTGTTATATATCACTATGCACAGATATGTACAGCTGCCCCAGGAGGAAACGGTTATCAATCACCAAAGTGAATACATTCTTGAGAATTTTTTTAGAATTCTACATTGAATTGTTTAATTAAAAAATATTAAATACAAGCCTACTGCTACAATTCAGACTTACTATTGAGAACACACTAAAGTTCTTCAACATTTGGATTAGATCAGTGGTTCTTAACCTTGTTGGAGGTGCTGATCCCCACCAGTTTCATATGCGCATTCACTGAACCCCTCTTAATTGGAAAAATAAAATATGATTTTTTCAAATCCAAAACATAGGAGGTATAGATTTAAGTATATATTTATACATAGGTGCACAAAATGAACAAAACCATTAAAGAACAAAACCATTAAGACACATTAGGCGCAGGCAGTGTTCCCCCACACATTAGGCAGACAGAGTTCCCCCACACATTAGGCGCAGGCAGTGTTCCCCCACACATTAGGCAGGCAGAGTTCCCCCACACATTAGGTGCAGGCAGTGGTCCCCACATTAGGCGCAGGCAGTGTTCCCCCACACATTAGGCAGGCAGTATTCCCACACATTAGGCAGGCAGTGTTCCCCCACATTAGGCAGGCAGTATTCCCCCACAATAGGCAGGCAGTGTTCCCGCACATTAGGTGCAGGCAGTGTTCCCCCACACATTAGGCAGGCAGTATTCCCCCACATTAGGCAGGCAGTGTTCCCCCACATTAGGCAGGCAGTATCCCCCCACATTATGTAGGCCAGTGGTCTTCAACCTGCGGACCTCCAGATGTTGCAAAACTAGCGGCTGTCGCCAACGGCTGTCCGGGCATGCTGGGAGTTGTAGTTTTGCAACATCTGGAGGTCCACAGATTGAAAACCACTGATGTAGGCAGTGTTCCCCCACAGACATACAGCCTCCAGCCATATACAGTGTATGGCTGGAGGCTGTATGCCTGTGTATTGCCCACTTCAGTGCTCCGACCACCGCTCCGGCTATAGCAGTAGGTCTCGGGACCGGTGGTCAGAGCACCAAGCTGGCCAGCGTGCGTCTTCCTCCTTCTTTATCCTCCGGTCCTCGGCGCCTTCGTTTCCATGGGTGCACGCACAGGACGTCAGTGATGTCCTGGCGTGCCCTATGTCCCGGCGGCCCTGCGTTTTTAAACTTAACGTGGGGCCACAGGGAGTTAATAGTGATGGGGGAATTGCCCCGTCGCTACGGGACGGGCAAACACTGGCTCTGCTCGGGGCCCCAAGCAATTGCTTGGTTTGCCTGTCCTGTTGCGACCTCCCCCACCGAACCCCCGAGACTGATTCACCAAACCCCTGGGGTTCGATTGAACCCAGGTTAAGAACCACTGGATTAGATATACACTAACAACCTCAAACGTGTTACAGTAGCAGTAAAGGGTTCACAGCAGGTCATGTTTTTGAGCCTGAACGTGGTGTGAATCCAGACTTGCTTTGCTGTCACAACAGATTTGCACATGTGTATTATTTTACTTTGCTAGGAAGGGCTGACTAACTTTGTTTATTGGGCTGTTCCTCTGTTCCTCTTCTTATTAATCTATGATTAAATTGACATCTGGGCATCACCATTCCCCTTGCTAATAGGGAGGATGTGTCCTTACACACTCTGATGATCAGCGAAGAACAGTGCCAGAGTGAGTAGGCACTCACCCTGTTCACAAGGGTAATGTAAGCCTCTAGTTATCAATTTTATTATTCATTTCCAGGAGGAATAACAGAGGGACATAACTGCTTTTGAGAAAAGATGCTTCTAAACTCTTTAAGAATGCAAATATTTACAAAAAACAGACATACCAGGAGAGCTGTAATATGTAATAGACCCTTTTATGTTTAACCCTCAGAGGTGCCGCTATGATTCATGTAACTGTAAGGAGAGTGAGCAGTGCATGTGCGCAGCTCTCTCCTCCTACGTCAGAGCCTGCGCTGCTAAAGGGATCATTCTGTGGGGATGGAAGAAGGGAATTTGTGGTAAGAGCAGAAATATACTGAGGATTGCATGCATATGCACGTATAGCTTTGGTCTGGTTATTTCTTGCAATAAAGTTACTTCTCTCCCTTGGTTTATATTTTTCATTGTTTTCTTATTTTTTTTAATTCATCACAAAGAACCAATGAGATTTCTATTTAAGTAACATGTGATTGCTATACAATGTGATTTAACTATGCGAGTCAATGAATAGTATCTTCTGCTCTCACTTTATCCTGTACAGACAAGGATATCACATCCTGCCCGTCTAGCCAAATCTACCTTTATAACTTGACCACATGCCAGCTGACCTGCCGATCTCTGGCAGAGGGCGAGAAGGTTTGTTCCAGTGTGTTTACCCCAGTAGATGGCTGTGGGTGTCCAGATGGGCAGTACCTAAATGAAAAGGACCAATGTGTACCCAAGTCAAAGTGCTCCTGCCACTATCGTGACACCTACCTGAAACCTCAGGAGAGAATCACCACAAAGGATAGGCAGTGGTAAGTGTTGGGCAGGAATAAAGTTTTGCACTAAACGTTCATACTTAGTTTACTGCGTATGCATTCTAGATTATTGTACATACATCTTTTTTTGAATTTGTGAAGCATTTTATAGCATTTTTACCAATGATATAGGGTAATGACAATAATATATAAAATATGACAGATCTTATGGGTGCTCCCATTTCATTAACTGTGTTCAACCTAATATGAGTACCTCATATACCTGAGAGGGGTACTCCGCTGCCCCAGCGTTCCGGGTGTTTCGTTCCGAATGCTGGTTGCGGACGGCAAGGGGTCGTGACATCATGGCCACAACCCTCGTGACACCATGCCCCCTCAATGCAAGTCTATGAGAAGGGGCGTGACAGATGCCTGGACTCTCCCATAGACTTGCATTGAGGGGGTGGGGCGTAACATCACATGGGGCTTGGCCATGATGTCACGACTCTTTGCCTACTACACCCAGCATTCTAATTGAACGCCTGATACTGCACAGAGATAGCAGGGGTCCCAGCTGCGGGATCCTCTCAATCAGAATAAGATGTCTAGGGGCGGAGTACCCCTTTAATCTGAAGACCACTCCTTATAGTACATTCAAAGTGCTCTGCTACTGGGAATCGGTAAAGATGGCCACAGTATGGAAGGAAAGGGGAGAGCAGTGAATAGGGCCCCCATTTTCTAACCTGAGGCGGAGCATGTAACCCTTCACTGCCTTGTGCCATTAACCATTAAACCCTTTCCTATTTAAACAATACATGGCAGTATTTTTTGGGCATTAAATGGCAGTGTTGGGTGGGCACTGCATAAGACCACAATTTGGAAGTGTTAATAGTAGTATGCGGGTACAAACTTTATATATGAAAACCATTATGGAATGTAAAGGTTGTGGACACCATTGACATAGAATAGTCTGCAATATTCAATCACATTCATTCATTCCAATGTTTAACCTGCTCCTAAGTTCATGTAGGTGTGTCCTTCTTGTAATACATACTGGATGTGAGGTCTGGGTATTCAGGAGTCTGCAGTTTGCAGTGGTTACTATGCTTTCTCTCTGCATATGTACACAACCTATGTAAATCTACTGTGTAAACTACCTTTTGTGCACTTTCTCACCTATCTACAGCTTGTGTGAGCTATCCTCAATGTATGCTCATCCAAATCTCCATACTCTTATGTGCTGTGTACTCCCTCTTCATTCCTGCTGCTATCTCTAACAGCAGAAAATTGTCAAAAAGGTGCAGCTATCTGACAGATTTTCCTTACCATCTGGATGACATATGACAGAAGGACATGTAGATTTATACTACAGAAGCAAAATCATATGAAAATGTTTAATGAAGACTATTTAAAAGTTGCTTGACCTTGCATTTAGGAGTCAAATTAACAGTAGAAGAAAACATCAATGCAAAAGTGTCCATAGCCTTTAAGCTGGAAAGAATGATCATAAAAAAATGCAATTTTTTTCAGACTGCATTTTTTTTTTTTTTTAAACCATACAAATAAAAGTTATGCATATTTTACAGAGCTATAGGGGTATTCCCCACTCATAAACTGATAGCATATTACTACTGTCACTTGAGGAGTGGTGGGAGTCTGACCTCTGGGACTCCCAGTAATCCTGATTCTCAAGATTGTTGGTGGCCTTAGAGGTCAGACCCCTTACTGAGCATGACATAATATCATATCCTAGCAATAGGCCATCAGTGTATCAGAGAGTAATACCCATTATAAAACACAATATTCGCTATTATCCCATTAGTAAAATGTATGTTATTAATCATTTCTTTCTTCCTGATAGTATCTGCCAAAATGGGAATCTTGTCTGCCCCAGTCAAGTCAATAAAAGTAAGAGAGAATATATATGATCAATCCTTCTAAATGACATTTATGTTATTTTATATATGTGTCACTAAGAAGCTACTGGATTTTATTTCATAATTATCAAATCTCTTTAAAAATTTCCAAAAGCAAAAAATCAAATCGATGAGAGTTAAACCCAAATGGCTTCTGTGATGACCCAAGGGTTTCTCCTATACTGTCCAGACTGAAGTACTCTTGTAAAGCCTATATCCAGGCAAACCTTGACTGGGTTCTTAAATCTATGTGCAGAGCGGGTGCCATCTTTCTCTTTTAAAGGGGTACTCCACTGGCCAGCGTTTGGAAGTACCGTAAATGTTCCGAAAGCTGTTTTCAAGCTGCATGCCCCTTGTGACATCATGGCCAAGCCCCCTCAATGCAAGTCAAGTCCCATGCCAGACAGCAAACATTGTCAACCATATAAGCTTTAACAGGGCAATTTTTTTTTGCATATTTAGTGCTATTTTGATCTAATATAAAATAATAAGTGAATAATATATACTAGACACTTGGAAAAATAAATAATTGGTCAATGCTTTTAAACCCCTATCTAACCGTATTTACAGCTTGTTCTGGAGGAAAAGTTTACTTTGACTGTAACAAAAATCAGTCCTTGCCTTCAAGAACCACTATCCACAGAAGCTGCAAGACTTTGAGTGTTGAATACGTAAGCTGACATTATATTTTATTTATTTTTAGTGATTCCGAAATAACATATTTTGTATTCTGCTAGTACACAATGGAGTACATAGGAGAGAGAGCACCGTTCAAACATCAACATAGACCCTCCATTAAAGTACAGGGTTTTACCGTCCAGGATAGTTTGTTTGCTCCTCCAGATCCTTTATATTAGACAGAGAGAACCTGATGAAGAGGGGGTCCCACCCCTCGAAACGCGTTGTTCATTTGTATGCCTCCAATAAATCATTTTTTTTTTTTAATATCAAGTCCGCTTCCTGACGGTTATTTGATAAACAGCTCCCGAACATCCAGAGGAGAGCGCCGTTGACTACACCATTTCTAGGAGATTTTTACTACACCTTCTGCATTATATGAGACAATCCCATACTTGTTAGCAATGAGGTTCCACTGAAGAGTCCTGTGTATAGGTATTTAAAACCTAGTATCTAAGGGGACAGAAACAACCAGGCATCCATCTCCAAGTGCCTAATTGTAGACACACAATATTATTTATATATACTTTTCCTCTGGACAGGTTTTGATAAATCTCCCTCAATGTATAGTATTTTACAATTCAGTAATGCAGTGGAAAAATTGTGGACACACCATGTACTTGTGTTTCAGAACCATTGAAGTGTATATAACTGGAAAAGACAACACTATATAATAACCGCACTTTATATTATATAGGAAATAGTTTGGGATTTCCAATTTTTCTTTCATGCAGTTCCAGACAGAGTGCATCTCAGGGTGTGTTTGCCCCAATGGACTTCTAGATGATGGAGCCGGAGGTTGTGTCCCTGAAGACAGATGCCCTTGTGTCCATAATGAAGACATTTATCCTCATGGAACTCAGGTCAAAGTGGACTGCAATACATGGTAAACTCATGGCCTTTTGCAATGATGGCCAAGAAAAACAATATTAAAAGCATATTATTCACCATAGTTGATGTCCATCATCAGATTTATGAAGATTCCTATGCTGGAACATCTGGTGATACATTTAATGTTGCTGTTTGTATTCATTGACAGCTTATGTCAGAGAGGAAGATGGACATGTACAGATACTGTCTGCCATGGAACATGTACGATCTATGGGAACGGTCATTATATCACATTTGATGATAAAATTTATGACTTTGATGGGAATTGTGAGTTTGTGGCTGCCCAGGTAATTGATCCAGTATGTGATCATTTTTATCACTAATGGTTAAAGGTGAACTTCAGTACTTAACAACTTGTCCCATATATACAAGATAAAGTATAAGGTCTGATGTTGGGGGTCCAACCGCTGGGACCTCCTGCAATCTTCTGCTTGGCGCCCCAGTGCTTCCCATGCACGGAGTGTCCACTGCAACCACCGCATGGAGCAGTGACTGACTCGTCCCCTCCATGCATTTCTATGGAAAAGCCGGAGATACACGAGTGCTGTATCTCCGACTCTCCCATAGAGATGCATGGAGGGAACGTATGGACCACAGCTCCATGGGATGGTAGACATAGCTCCATGCACCGAGTGGTGGAGCCAGAGCACCAAGAAGGAAAACACAAGGGGGTCCCACCAGTGGGAACCCCGCAATCAAACACTTAACTTGTCCCTTATCTTGTGGATAAGAAATAAATACCAGAGTTCCCCTTTAACATTTTCATGGTATATTACATTTTTCTTGACCTAAACAAAGTTCTCTATATTTACTGCCTATCATACTAAATTATCTACTTGCCTGCCCTGCACTTCTAATTTTAGAAATGAAATATAAATTCAGAAGTGTTAAAATGTAGTTAAGATATAAACACAAGAAATATAGTGTAAAATACTCATTATTTGGTTAAAAAGTAGGTAGAGAAACAGTAAGAGTGATCAGGAGGATATAAAGAGGTTAAAGGGGCTGTAGCAACTGGACAAAACCTTCTGAAAATGAAGCTGCCCCAAAGATCAGCTGATCACCATGTGATCGGTAGAAGAAGCTTCATGTGCCCACAAAAATATGTTCCCTATTACAGCAATTGCTTTTTCCTGGAATTCCCAAGAAGTAGGAGACTTACTAAAAAATCCATATAAGCACGACTAAGGACCATGATGCAGACATCTGAAATGCGTGGGCGGTCTGGGAAATCTTGATTTTATGATTTTGCAATAGTTATTTAGATATGAAAAAAAGTTTTTGTTTTTATGAATGACAACCACTGGCGATACTATATAAATAGAAGAAAGTCCAAATGCAGTAACGGGTCCCTATTTATCTGTTGTTATGAGGGCTGTCCTGTACTCTCCGAGGCGCAGAGAGGCTGCCTGAGTGAGCTGGATTTTGTTGTTCATTTCACTTCACCAAAATCCATAGGGCCGTATTTGATAACCCAGTTTGAAAACATGGCAGTCATAACCAATTGTAACAAAATACCTACTAATAGTTTGCCTATGGATTACTGTTGAGAAACTATGTCTTAAAATAGCTGGACATCTCCAGATCATTGTGCTTTCCAATCATGGACTGAAATATCTATGTAGTCAAATTACTATGTATGTGGTGAAATGTCTAACGTACTATTATACAGTCTATAATATGAAACTTTGTCTATATTTAAAATGCATTCTAGGACTACTGTGAGACTGAGAGTTCTGGTGGCAGCTTCAGTGTCCTCACAGAGAACATCCCATGTGGTACCACTGGAGTTACATGTTCAAAGTCTGTCAAAGTCTTTCTGGGGGTATGTATGAGTAAGAGAGTGTTAAGGAAGACATGAATGAGTATATAACAACTACTTTTAAACGAGTATTGTATGTCAACATATTTCAGAATACCATGCTGAAATTATCAGAAAAACATGTAGTGAAGACTGTCGGAGAAGGAGGAAAACACATCGATTATCTAACTCGAGAGGTGGGAATTTATTTGGTCATTGAGGCAAGTAATGGAATTCTGCTGATTTGGGACAAGAAAACCACCATATTCATCAAGGTGTCACCAGCATATAAGGTAAGAGGAGGTCACAGCCCATACCCTTCACTATAATCGACACAATCTATGGGCAAACATGGTGCTGTTTCTAGATTTGTCCAGGAAACGGCACCACTCTAGTCTTGTTCCTTTCATGTAAATGGGGGAGAGACACAATTCACAGCAGCAATTCCATAAACTATCACTCCAATGCTGGACCTGATGGGGTATTCAATATTAAGCCATAATACTCTAGAGAACCATGCATATTGACATTAACCCCTATACTATGCTATTAAAGGAGTACTCCGCCCCTAGACATCTTATCCCCTATCCAAAGGATAGGGGATAATATGTCAGATCACCGGGATCCTGCCGCTGGGGACCCCCGCAATATAGCAAGCAGCACCCACCTGTAACTGCTTCCGGAAGAGCTGGAGGATCTCAAGCTAATTCCTCCCGACCACGGGGACGGAAGATTGTGACGTCACAACTCCGCCCCCCGTGTGATGTCATGGCCTGCCCCCGCAATGCAAATCTATGGGAGGAGGCGTGACGGCTGTCACGCCCCCTCCCATAGACTTGCATTGAGGGGGTGGGGCGTGATGTCACACGGGGGCGGATTTGTGACGTCACAATCTTCCGTCCCCGTGGTCGGGAGGAATTAGCTTGAGATCCTCCAGTGCTTTCGGAAGCAGTTACAGGATGTGTAGGGGCGGAGTACCCCTTTAAAACCTAAACCACCCTTCACCATTAGGTATATGACCAGGAATGACTGATCGCTTAATAAGTCTATGTAAAAACATCTTACGTAATTCATATAAATAGTTGGTAAAGTGAGCATAATTGGGCGCACTTTACTAACAAGTATATCTTTAGGCTTTAGATAGTACACTATTTTATTAAAAATTTAGAATTTTCTAAATTATTATTTTGGTCTTTTCTAGGGAAAACTGTGTGGTTTGTGTGGAAATTTTGATGATAATTCCCAAAATGACTTTAAAACAAGACACATGATACAAGTCATTGATGTCCTGGAATTTGGAAACAGCTGGAAGGTGGACGCCACATGTCCTGATGCTACAGATGTAGTCAACCCCTGCAGTCAGAATCCTCATCGCCATTCCTGGGCTGAGAAACAATGTAGTCTAATCAAAAGCCACATTTTTAAAATCTGCCATAGCAAGGTACAGAGTTTATATGAAATATAGTAGGCAGCTGTCTATGGCAATAATCATGGGGTTCCAACCACTGAACCCTTTCACAATCTTAAAGGGGTATTCCAGGAAAAAACTTTTTTTTTATCTATCAACTGGCTCTGGAAAGTTAAACAGATTTGCAAATTACTTCTATTAAAAAATCTTCATCCTTTCAGTACTTATGAGCTTCTAAAGTTGTCTCTGAAGTGCTCTCTGATGACACGTGTCTTGGGAACCGCCCATTTTAGAAGCAAATCCCCATAGCAAACCTCTTCTACTCTGTGCAGTTCCCGAGACAAGCAGAGATGTCAGCAGAGAGCACTGTTGCCAAACAGAAAACAACAACTCAACTTCAGCAGCTGATAATTATTGAAAGGATTAAGATTTTTCAATAGAAATAATTTACAAATTTGTTTAACTTTCTGGAGCCAGTTGATATAAAGAAAATAGTTTTTTCCTGAAATACCCCTTTAATATTGGGAGTTCTGAATCTTCTGTCAGAATGGAGCAGCACTCAAACAATGCTTCTCCATTTATGTCTATGAGACCTCTGGGGATAGCAAAGCTCTGTACCCCTCTATCTTTGGCAGTCCCTTAGACAGTAAATGGACTGGAAGTATGTACATCAGATTTCCGCTCTATTCTGACAATAGACTCAGCACCTATGGATAGGGAATAAATATTGCTGGAGTCTTAACATTTCTGAGTGGCTGATAATTCTCTATGGCACAACAGTACACACATATATGAATGTTACATGCACAGACATCACTTACAGATGTATAGCTATAGTGTCTGCAGATGTAGTATATACCAGTATTATAAATGGCACATAGTATGTAATGGACCTGTTACAGGTTTTGCATTAGGGCCCAGGAACTTAAAGGGGTACTTCGGCCCTGAGACATCTTATCCCCTATCAAAGGATTGGGGATAAGATGTCTCACCGCAGGGGTCCCGCTGCTGGGGACCCCCGCAATTTTCTATTCGCCACCCACCTGTTTGAGCTGCACGCCACGGTGCCAGCTCACAAACAGCCGGGTGGTGACCATGGGGCCGGAGTATTGTGACGTCACCCCCCCCCCCCCACACGCTATACAAGTCTATGGGAGGGGGCGTGGCGGCCGTCATGCCCCCTCCCATAGACTTGCATAGCGGGGGCGGGGGTGACGTCACACGGGGGCGGAGTAATGATGTCACGATACTCCGGCCCAGTGGTCACCACCTGGCTGTTTGTGAGCCGGAACCGCGGCGTGCAGCTCAAACAGGTGGGTGGCGAATACAAGGTTTTGCGGTGGTCCCCAGCGGCAGGAGCCCCGTGAAGAGACATCTTATCCCCTATCCTTTGGATAGGAAATAAGATGTCTCAGGGCTGGAGTACCCCTTTAAAGTTACACCTATGATAAAATGCATGCTTAACGGAAACAAATGTGCATGTTAGGAGAGATTCAGGGCTGAAACTGAGGGCAAAACCATTGTAGATCCAACAGGTAAACTATATGCTTCCTGGGGGAAATGTGGTGTGTTTGGAAACCCCTGCCTTGGGCACTAAGAGGGCACATTTTATCTCTTCTTGTATGGTGCAAAGCTTTGGTTGCGCAATAGGTATTCTATGGGAAAGACAATGTAAGCAAAACAGATCGATGTGAAACACATATGGATAATACAGTACTTTACTGATCCTGAAAAATCATAATTGTGAATGAATCATAATTTCAGTGGCTGCCCTGTATATTGATAAAGATATATCAGCATTTTTCTAGGTTGATCCAAAACCATTTTATGAGGCCTGTGTAAATGATGCCTGCTCATGTGACAGCGGGGGAGACTGTGAATGCTTCTGTACTGCTGTCGCTGCCTATGCTCAGGAATGTACCAAAGCAGAAGCCTGTGTCTACTGGAGGACCCCAGACATATGCCGTGAGTACAGAACAACCGCAATTTGCTATTATAAATCATATGCCAAAAATGTATGCCTTATGCCATACTAAGTACAGGGACTAGGGTGGAGGTGGATGATACATATTCAAAGAACACGTGCACTAGGCATATGACAGGCTAAATAATTTTTACCAGACTGGGCCTATAAAGGTATGCATAGTGTTACAGGAAAACATATTCACTGCTATGATTGATTAACCCCTTAAAGGAGTAGTCCAGTAGTGAACAAGTGGTGAACAACTTATCTACTAAGGATAGGGGATAAGTTTGAGATCGCGGGGGGTCCGACCGCTGGGGCCCCCCGTGATCTCCTGTACGGGGCGCCGGCAGCCCGTGCAAAGGGGGCGTGTCGACCCCCGCACGAAGCGGCGGCCGACATGCCCCCTCAATACAACTCTATGGCAGAGCCGGAGCGCTGCCTTCGGCAATCTCCGGCTCTGCCATAGCGATGTATTGAGGGGGCGTGTCAGCCGCTGCTTCGTGCGGGGGTCGACACCCGACATCTGGCCGGAGAGCCTGGCCCCCGTACAGAGAGATCCCAGGGGGCCCCAGCGGTCGGACCCCCTGCGATCTCAAACTTATCCCCTATCCTTAGGATAGGGGATACGTTTTTCACCACTGGACTACCCATTTAAGGACATTTTTTTAATTTATTTTTATTTTTGCACTTTCGTTTTTTCCTCTTCGTCTTCATTTTTCCACTTACAGACCCATATAAGGGCTTGTTTTTGTGCCACCAACTGTACTTTGTAATGACATCACTTATTTCACCACCATATCTACAGCAAAATAAAATAAAAATATTTGTGGGAAGAAATAGAAAAAAAATTAACTTTTGGGGGCTTTTGCTTCTATGCAGTACACTTTTTGATTCAATATTCTATAGATCCATATGGTTAGAATGATACCAAACGTATATATAGGTTTTCTTTTCTTTTACTACTTAAAAAAAATTATAAATTTTTTGAATGAAAATCAGTAAGTTTAAAATTGTCTTCTTCTAACCCCCAACTTTTTTTTTTTTTTTTTGGAGTAGACTGGGACGTATGAGGGCTCATTTTTTGCACCATGGTCTAATGTTTTTAGTGATACCATTTTTGTTTTGATGGGACTTTTTGATCAGTTTTTATTTTTCTGGTATATGAAGCGACCAAAACTACACAATTCTTCACTTCACTCTATTTTTTTTTACATTTATGCCATTGACCGTGCGGTTAAATTAAAATTATATTTTATTTGTTCGGACATTTACATACGCGGCAATACCACATTTCAATTCCAAAAATTGGAAAAGAGGGTGATATAAACTTTTATTAGGGAAGGGGTTAATTTATATTTCTTATCTTTTTTTTTAACATAGGAGACTATTACCTGCAATCTTCAGATTGCATACACTGATCAATGCTGCTCCATAGGAGAGCATTAATCAGTGTTATTGGTGCTCGACTGCTACAGCCTGCAATGGCTGGCTGCAGCATAGGAGCACCGATCGGATGGCATAGAAACATAGACTGTGTCAGCAGATAAGAACCATTTGGCTCATCTAATCTGCCCAATAATCTGAATCCTATCAATAGTCCCTGGCCCTGTCTTATATGAAGGATAGCCTTATGCTTATCCCATGCATGTTTAAACTCCTTCACTGTATTTGCAGCAACTACTTCTGTAGGAAGGCTATTGCATGCATCCACTACTCTATCAGTAAAGTAATACTTCCTGGCATGTAACCCAAGCCCTATACATCAGTCAAGGGGGTCTGAGAGGTGCAGGTAATGGGGGAGGAGTGCCAGGTTGTGGCACTTTTACAGCTTGGCCACACCTCTTTGACAATTAGCTGAGAATAAAAAAAGTGATTTTATATGTTTGCCAACGACCATCAGGTTCAGGAAAGGTATAGTTTGCTTTTATACCCTAACATCTATCCAATGGTGTCTGTAGCTCTTAGCAGCAAATACTAGACATGTGCAATTCGGTTCGGCACGAATGTCTAAATTAACGAATTTTACCGTTTTCGTGCATTCGGACCGATCCGAATGCACGAAAACATATTTTGAACATTCCCGAATAGCCACGATAATACGAATAGCAAAGTAACGAATACATTCGTTATTTCCCGACAATAATGCTGTAAATAACGAATGCATTCGTTATCCGTAAACGAACGAATATAGTTTGATTTTTCGCATACATTCGGTATTCGGGTACATTCGGTAAATCTTTTTATTCTTTTTTTGGACTTTAGCGATCCTAAAAAATTATGGAGATACCTTTTTTATAAAAATTTCGTAGGGTATCATAAAAAAATCATAATAAAAAAGATACAGTGGTGATGGAAAAAATTGTATCTAATGAAATGTATCATTTTTATTATGAAATGTTTATTCATTTTTAAACAGGGATCAATTTATGTGAGCGGGTAAAGCACTAAAAATGTAGCCGACAATAATGAAAATGTAGTGTGTGCGTGTTTTTCACTTTTTTTAAAAACATTTTTTAGGTAGTACTACTACTCCCAGCATGGAACACACTGTTCCATGATGGGAGTAGTAGTTACCTGTACTAATTGACAGATCGCAGGGGTCCCTTGCGATCCTCTTGTATAATGTACAGATGCGGCGGCCGCTCTTCTATGGTCCCCTGCACTCACGTATATGTACACATATTCATATTTCCCGCAGAGCTGTGATTGGCCAGATGGTTCCAGCCAATCACAGCTCTCTGTGAGAAATAGGAATATGTGTATATATACGGCCGTGCAGGGGACCATAGGAGAGCGGCCGCTGCATTCATACATTATACTGGAGGATCGCAGCGGCTGTCAGGAGTGATACCCGCAGTGATCTTTCCTTTACTACAAGTACTAATACTCCCAACATGGAGTACACTCTGCTCCATGCTGGGAACTGTAGTACCTGTATTAATAGACAGATCGCAGCGGGTGTCAGAAGTTACACTCGCTGCCATATGTCTATTAATGCAGGTACTACAGCTCCCAGCATGGAGCAGAGTGTGCTCCATGTTGGGAGTATTAGTACCTGCAGTAAGGGACAGATCCCAGGGATGTCACTCCTCCTGACACCCCCTGCCATCCTCCTGATGTGAATGTCGGGATCAGCTGTTCTCAGGGCTACAGAGCCAGGAGAACAGCTGACGCTGAGCCGTAGGTATATATCGTATATCTACTGCCCAGCAAGAACTTACAGTGAGCTTGCAATGTGTATACAGTATACACATTGCTGGCTCACTTAACCCCTTGCTGAGCTGTGCGCTATGCGCAAGCCCAGCAAGGGAAGAGTTAACTTACACTGCTGGACAGTGTAAGTTAACCCTTTGGGCGGTATACACAATATACAGATATCTATAGATAGCTGTATACAGTGTATACAGAAGATGAAGTCCAGCTTACTTCCCTCGAGTCCCGGACGGGGTTCGTGTAGCTCCGCCCCCTAGTGATGACGTAATTAGGGGCGGAGCTACAGAAGGGAACAAGGCTAATTAATCTGAAGCTCTGTTCACATTGTACGTTTTGTATAATGTGAACAGACCCTTCTGGCAGTGTCTACCCAGACAGGGAGACTCCAGCTGTTGCTAAACTACAACTCCCAGCATGCCCAGACAGCCAAAGGCTGTCTGGGCATGCTGGGAGTTATAGTTTTGCACCAATTGGTGGCTCCCTGTTTGGGTAGACATTGCATCATGGGTGCTCTCCCCAGCGGACAGCGCCAAAAATGTCATAACCAATTTTTTGTGTTTTTTTCTTCTCGTTTCAGATCCGTGTATGCAGAGGATTACTGCGGATTCGATGGATTACGGCGGATTATTTATTTTTTCCTTTAATAAAATGGTTAACGAGGGCTGTGGGGGAGTGTTTTTTTAAATAAAATAATTTTTCCAATGTGTTGTGTTTTTTTTTTTTTTTTTTTTTGAATTTTCAAGGTTGGTAGTGGACGCTGTCTTATTGACGGAATCCATTACTAGGCCAGGGCTTAGTGCTAGCCCCAAAAACAGCTAGCGCTAACCCCCAATTATTACCCCGGTACCCACCGCCACAGGGGTGCTGGGAAGAGCCGGTACCAACAGGCCCGGAGCGTCAAAATGGCGCTCCTGGGCCTAGGCGGTAACAGGCTGGCGTTATTTAGGCTGGGGAGGGCCAGTAACAATGGTCCTCGCCCACCCTGGTAACGTCAGGCTGTTGCTGTTTGGTTGGTATCTGGCTGAGAATGAAAATACGGGGAACCCTATGCGTTTTTTTTTTTTTATTTTTTTATTTTAATTAAAAAAAAAAAACGCATAGGGTTCCCCGTATTTTCATTCTCAGCCAGATACCAACCAAACAGCAACAGCCTGACGTTACCAGGGTGGGCGAGGACCATTGTTACTGGCCCTCCCCAGCCTAAATAACGCCAGCCTGTTACCGCCTAGGTCCAGGAGCGCCATTTTTGACGCTCCGGGCCTGTTGGTACCGGCTCTTCCCGGCACCCCTGTGGCGGTGGGTACCGGGGTAATAATTGGGGGTTAGCGCTAGCTGTTTTTGGGGCTAGCACTAAGCCCTGGCCTAGTAATGGATTCCGTCAATAAGACAGCTTCCGCTACTAACCCTGAAAATTTTATAAAAATTAAAAAAAAACACAACACATTGGAAAAATTATTTTATTTAAAAAAACACTCCCCCACAGCCCTCGTTAACCATTTTATTAAAGGGAAAAATAATAATCTGCCGTAATCCATCGAATCCGCAGTAATCCTCTGCATACACGGATCTGAAACGAGAAGAGAAAAAAACACAAAAAATTGGTTATGACATTTTTGGCGCTGTCCGCTGGGGAGAGCACCCATGATGCAATGTCTACCCAAACAGGGAGCCACCAATTGGTGCAAAACTACAACTCCCAGCATGCCCAGACAGCCTTTGGCTGTCTGGGCATTCTGGGAGTTGTAGTTTAGCAACAGCTGGAGTCTCCCTGTCTGGGTAGACACTGCCAGAAGGGTCTATTCACATTATACAAAACGTACAATGTGAACAGAGCTTCAGATAAACTAGCCTTGTTCCCTTCTGTAGCTCCGCCCCCTAATGACGTCATCACTAGGGGGCGGAGCTACACGAACCCGGCCCGGGACTCGAGGGAAGTAAGCTGGACTTCGTCTTCTGTATACACTGTATACAGCTATCTATAGATAGCTGTATATAGTGTATACCGCCCAAAGGGTTAACCTACACTGTCCAGCAGTGTAAGTTAACTCTTCCCTTGCTGGGCTTGCGCATAGCGCACAGCTCAGCAAGGGGTTAAGTGAGCCAGCAATGTGTATACTGTATACACATTGCAGGCTCACTGTAAGTTCTTGCTGGGCAGTAGATATACGATATATACCTACGGCTCAGCGTCAGCTGTTCTCCCGGCTCTGTAGCCCTGAGAACAGCTGATCCCGACATTCACATAAGGAGGATCGCAGCGGGTGTCAGGAGGAGTGACATCCCTGGGATCTGTCCCTTACTGCAGGTACTAATACTCCCAACATGGAGCACACTCTGCTCCATGCTGGGAGCTGTAGTACCTGCATTAATAGACATATGGCAGCGAGTGTAACTTCTGACACCCGCTGCGATCTGTCTATTAATGCAGGTACTACAGCTCCCAGCATGGAGCAGAGTGTACTCCATTTTGGGAGTATTAGTACTTGTAGTAAAGGAAAGATCACTGCGGGTATCACTCCTGACAGCCGCTGCGATCCTCCAGTATAATGTATGAATGCAGCGGCAGCTCTCCTATGGTCCCCTGCACGGCCGTATATATACACATATTCCTATTTCTCACAGAGAGCTGTGATTGGCTGGAACCATCTGGCCAATCACAGCTCTGCGGGAAATATGAATATGTGTACATATACGTGAGTGCAGGGGACCATAGAAGAACAGCCGGCGCATCTATACATTATACAAGAGGATCGCAAGGGACCCCTGCAATCTGTCAATTAGTACAGGTAACTACTACTCCCATCATGGAAGAGTGTGTTCCATGCTGGGAGTAGTAGTACTACCTAAAAAATGTTTAAAAAAAAAGTGAAAAACACGCACACACTACATTTTCATTATTGTCGGCTACATTTTTAGTGCTTTACCCGCTCACATAAATTGATCCCTGTTTAAAAATGAATAAACATTTCATAATAAAAAAGATACATTTCGTTAGATACAATTTTTTTCATCACCACTGTATCTTTTTTATTATGATTTTTTTATGATACCCTGCGAAATTTTAATAAAAATGGTATCTCCATTATTTATTAGGATCGCTAAAGTCCAAAAAAAGACTAAAAAGATTTACCGAATGTACCCGAATACCGAATGTATCCGAAAAAACAACACACGAATACCCGAATATCGAATGTATCCGAAAAATCTAAAGCGAAAATATTGCCGAACCGAAAATTTTTTCCAAAACGAAAAAACGAAACGAAATTAAACGAAAATTTTTCTAGTGCACAAGTCTAGCAAATACAGCTGACAGATTCCCTGTCTGTTAAATCTGTTGTTAAATCTCCAGCCTTTACACTCGTTTTGAGAAAAAAAAAAACCTTTGAAAATTTCCTGCAAAACCATGCAAATCCTAATACACTTTTCTGTTAAAATCAGGAACCATTTCAATGGTTTACTTCAATATTTTGTAAAAAAATATAAAAAAAATTATAGTTTTGATAAAAATGGAGCTACACTAATATTGCAGTATAACATATTATTGTATGTAAGAGATTAGTAAATATATATTTTTTGTATTTTATAGCCATATTTTGTGACTACTACAACCCTATGGGTGAATGTGAGTGGCACTATCACCCATGTGGAAACCACAGTGTACAAACATGCCGGTCTATTAACCACATTTACACTAATGTTACCATTACCTATCTGGAAGGTAAGTGCCCCTTCAACAGTTATAATTTAGATTGTGTCCAGTATGTCTTACAGATCATTACAGCTGTAACAGTAAATGTATTTTGCTGAAAATACTTCATTTGTAATGTTAGCAAATTTTTAGCTAATTTTCCAGTCTACAAACTTTCCAGTGCAAAAATAAAATTTTCACAGGAAAACTTAAATAAAAAAAAAAACAATGATACAAAACAACAATAAAAAAAAAAAAAAAAAAAAAAAAAATATATATATATATATTGAAAACTTCGGCTGCAGTTTATTGTGTCATTAGGGACAATGGGACTCATTAGGGTTTAAGATTGCACTTGATGGACTCTGGTCTTTTTTCAACATTATGAACTATGGGGGACATTTATCAATGTTTGCTTATGTATTCCTTTTTTTACTAATTTTTTCCTTTCAATTTTTTTTGCTCATGTGCCACTTATTTATCAACTGGTTTCAGCCTGTTGATACATTTCTTTCACATAAGCAATTTTTTTATTTTATTTGCTTTGGTAGTGGCTTTTTCTGCTCCAGTAAATTTAGTAGTTTTTTTTTTCATGCCATGCAACTTTTTTGCGACTTTCGCACTTGATAAATCTCTGACCACTGCAAGTAAAAAAATCACTTTTTGCTTTGGTAATCAAGATTTTAATTTTTTTGCTTAGGACACTGCACAATAAAAAAGTAGAGAAAAGAAAGTAGTCTCACGTGCGACTTTTTTGCGACAATTTCAAGCAAACAAAATCTACTAAACGCTTTGATAAATGTCCCCCTATGTTACAATGTTACACAATGCATGATAAAGTATATTTTTAACTTGCTAATTTTGAAAAAAAATTTTTTTAAAAGGATACTAAATACAAATGTAGGTGTAGAATAGCTAGCACCTCGACATCTAAAATAATGGAACAGGTATATAGAAAGCCATAAAGAAAACTCAAATCAAACAAAGATTGAGAAACCCCTTCTTAGTAAACAAGTACAGTAGATCAGTTCTAAAAGGATGACAAACAAACATGGATAGAAATGGATAGAAATGGCAAAACACTTACTTTACTAAAAAGGAAACACATTGATATATACCTGTGGGTGGATTTAGGGACATCCAATACTTGGCAACCCAGAAGGGCTTTCAAGGATGGCAGGTTTGTTCGGGGTGTTCCTGGCAGGAAATTTCCCCTTGGACTCCGACTTTGGCCCGTAGCGCTTCACCAGAAGAGGATGACACAATGCATCAGGATGTAGATAATGGCGGTATTTTATTCATACAAATATATACTGGTAGACGCATTCAGTACATGATGTTTCCAAAGTAAAACTCCTTTCGTCATCAGGTCCAAGTCACTTGGATCTGATGGAGAAAGGAGTTTTCCCTTGGAAATGCGTGGTCCTTCATGCACTGAATGCGTTTCCGAAAATTTGGAAAAATTTAGGTTTCGGACAAAGTTTATATTTTAATTGCCCTTTTTATGTCTTTAAGGCTGCTACCCAACTTGCCCAAAGAATAAGCCTATTTTTGATGAGGTAAACAAGAAATGTGTGACCAGGGATGAGTGTGGTTGCTATATTAATGATGTTCATCACAAATCTGGAGCAGAAGTTCCTTATTATAAGAAATGTTATAAATGGTAAGAAATATAACTTTTACAGGGCTTTCAATAAGGGCAGATAAGGCACAATTTTCTTTTTAAAGGATGTGGTGTACAGTGGTTTACATGGTGAAGAATGGGCCCCATAACAAAGACCGATATTGGTATTATTGTTGAAGAGGCAACCACATATTTCTCTTCCAACTGCAGTCTGTGGTATACAGCCAAAGGTAGAGACTCTCTTAGGCTTCAAAAAGAATATGAAGTTTAAAGAAAAAAGAAAAAAAAAAAGAAAGAGAGGTTGAGTCCTAGAAGAGAGCAGTGTATTTGAAACTTATATAGTGACTATTTGAGGTTTATCTAGGAAATGCAAGGCAGGGTGGATGAGCTGGCACGGGCAGAAAGCATTCTTCATAAAGGTATCCTAGAAGATTGCTTATCAGAGTTGACACTTAAAGGGGTACTCTGCAAAGGATAGGGGATAAGATGTCTGATCGCGGGGGTCCCGTCACTGGGGACCCCTATGATCTCTCCCGCAGTACCCCCGTTCTTCAGCTGCATGATGGGGATACAGGTGTCGGAGTAACGTGACGTCACGGCCCCGACCCTCGTGACATCATGCCCCCCCCCCCAATGCGAGATACTCCGGCCCCTGTATCGCCCATCATCAGCCACGGAGCGATCTTCGTTCCGTGCAGCTGAAGAACGGAGGTGCTGCAGGAGAGATCAGACATCTTATTCCTATCCTTTGGATAGGGGATAAGATGTCTAGGGGCAGAGTACCAGGGCTGTGGAGTCGGAGTCGGCAAACAATGCACTGACTCCTACTAAATTTAGATTGGAATGTCCCAATTCACAAAAAGTTATAATTAATGACTTCTCTACTGTAAGAATAAAGACCAATGCATGCAGTGCCTCATGTAACCGCAAAACGAACACGTTAAGTGACCGTGAAGAAGCATTCTTTTCATGTGCTTCACTATATGGCACGCAACGCAAAATTAGGAGTGGCAATACTTATGCTTTCCATAGGGTTGTGTTCTGCTGTTACAGGGAACCCATGGGTAACCTAGCCTCTCACCGATAAGGGATTAAGTAAATATGTTTTTTGCAGGACTAGAGACACTTGTATAAGTGAAGGAAATAGAGGGTCAATAGTTCAAGACTGAAGCTGTAAACCATTGGAAAAACTGCTGCCATTCAGCTAAGGCTATAAAAACTTCTAAACTCCGATTGTTAGCTTAAACTTTAAACATGACTATGGGATTCTACTAGGGAAATCATGTTTTATAATAAATGCCCCTTCCTGGATCCTCCCACTGCCCTATCTTCAGCAGCAGATCAGCACACAAAAAGGAGAAGGCAGCAGCTTCTGCCCAACTACCTCTCTCTGCTAGAAGAGCTTAGAAGAACTTGGTGGGCTTAAACTGTTCAATACAGTAGACTGTTGGCTTCCCTGCCAGTAGTCCTGTGGTAATGACATGTTGCCTTTCTTTCCTTCAAGGAATGTATAAAATACATTTGCATATTAATACAGAGGAGTCGGAGTCGGGGAGTCGAAGTCGAAGTACAAAAAACTGCGGAGTCGGAACATTTATCTACCAACTCCACAGCCCTGCAGAGTAAGAAATGAACATTGGCCTTAAAGTGTTTCCTTAAAGGGGCTTTAAGGAAACACTTTAAGGCCAATGTTCATTTTTGCACTTTCGTTTGTTCCTCCTACCCTTCTAAAAATCATAATGCTTTCATTTTTCCACCTACAGATCCATACAAGGGCTTGTTGTTTGCGTCACCAATTGTACTTTATAATGACATCAGTCATTTCATTACAAAATCTACGGCAAAAAAAAAAAGAAAATATTTGTGGGGTGAAATTGAAAGACAAAACAAAACGCCATTTTGTAACTTTTGGGGGCTTCCGTTTCTACTCAGTCTACTTTTCGGTAACAATGACACCTTATCCTTATTCTGTAGGTCCACACTGTACAAGGATACCCAATGTATGTAGGTTTTATTTTATTTTACTACATGCGCCAAAATCAATATGTTTAAAACTGTCATCTTCTGAACCCTATAACTTTTTTATTTTTCAGTATACAGGCTATATGAGGGCAAATTTTTGTGTTGTGATCAAAAATGCACAGATTTGAACTTTGGCGTTTTTTTCAATGTACGCCATCAACCTTGCGGTTTAACTAACCTTATATTTTAATAGTTTGGACATTTACGCATGCGGCGGTACCACATATGATTATGTTTATTTTTTATCACATTAATTATTTAAAATATAGGAAAAAGGGGTGGGGGGAATTCAAACTTTTATTAAGAAGGGGTTAATGCCCTTTTATTAACTTTTTTTTTTACACTTTCTTTTTGGTCTACATAGGGAGCTATACCATGCAAAAAAAATCCACTGCGTAGAAACTGGAGCCCCCAAAAGTTACAAAATGGCATTTCTTTTTTATTTCACCCCACAAATAATTTTTTTGGGGTTTCGCTGCAGGTTATATTATAAAATAAGTGATGGCATTAAAAAGTACAATTGGTGACGCAAAAAGAAGTCCTTATATGGGTCTGTAGGTGCAAAATTGAAAGCGTTACGATTTTTAGAAAGGAAGGAGGAAAAAAAGAAAAGCGACTTCCTTGAAGGGGTAGTCCAGTGGTGAAAAACGTTTCCCCTATCCTAAGGTTTGGGGATAAGTTTCAGATCGCGGGGGGTCCGACTGCTGGGGGTCTCCAGTACAGGGCCCCGGCTCGCTGGCCAGAAGCGACGGCCGACATGCGCCCTCAATACAACTCTATGGCAGAGCCAGAGATTGCCAAAGGCAATAGCGTTGTATTGAGGGGGCGTGTCAGCCGCCTCTTTGTGCGGTGGTCAACACGCCCCCTTCCTGCGGGCTGTTGGGGCCCCGTACAGGAGATCGCGGGGGACCCCAGGGGTCGGACTCCCCGCGATCTGAAACTTATCCCCTATCCTTAGGATAGGGGATACGTTTTTCACCACTGGATATCTCTTTAAGGTAAAAATAGGGTGAGTCCCTAAGGGGTTAAGTCTATGGACAAACCCTTTAGGTATTCTAGTACTTATATATTATAACATACACTTATGTTTCTATCTGTTTTAGTGTCTGCGCATCTAATGGAAACATTTCCTGTAAAAAACTAGGTAGGTATCTTTTATTTTGATTTATAAAAAATAAAGCAATATACAGTATAGTTGCACAAACCTATATTATACTTAGAATTGAAATGAGCATCATGCATGAGAATATAATAGACACATGTATTAAAGTGTAGCTCTTTTAGGGCCCATTCACACGTCAGAATATCCGCTTGGAGAAATTCCAGGCAGACATACCGTGCGCAGCAGGTACAGACTGTGTCAGTCGATGCTAGAACCACTCGGACATGTGCAGTCTTTATTGAAGGCTCTGCATATCTGAGCGGATTCTGCTAAAAGAATAAACATTTATTCTTTCTTCGGATTTCAGAATTTGACCTTACAACGCAAAAATTCTGCAGTGTGAGAAGGTGAAAGGTATCGTGCTGGATGGGTGATGTGTGTCACCAAGGCTCCTGGCTTTGGTGAAGTAAGAGCTGGTATTCATTCAGTGTCTGTGCTGTGATGCAGTCTGACACTATGGCCGTTGTTACTGGAAGGCCAATCCAGGACAGCTCTTACTGCGAATGAACAAGTGCAGGGTCGGGGTCATTCCCTACAATCCAGATCACCTTTTGTTGGCCTTAAAGGCACCGTTTCATCAGCTGAGGGGGATTTGCTAGTTGCAGCTCACACTGCCAGAGAGAGCTGCATGTGCAGTTCATCCCCGCGTTTGCTCCAAGCTTGGAAGCTGGTGAACAGCCTGCCTGGAGGCTTGGAAAAGACTTGCTTGATGCTGCTTGGCATGGACTCAGGTGGACTTTTGTTACGTTTTCCTTTTGTTCTGCATTTAAAGACTTTTTGCTGTGTGCCAAGTGTGAACTTTGATTTGAAAAGTACTATTTCCTTGCCTCTATACTGCAACCACACCTATTTGCAAGAGCGAGTCATCACAGCAGGTTCAGCTGAATCTCATTGAAAACAATGGAAGGCTGCTGCACAAGAATTTCCGATTCAGAATTTTTAAGGGTCTATTCACACGTACAGTATTCTGTGCAGATTTAGTGCAAAGATTTGATGCGCAGGATTTTCTGCTGCGGATTTCAATGTAAACTGAATGACTTGAAATCCTGCGCATTAAATCTGCGCAGAATATTGTACGTGTGAATAGACCCTAAAGCCGGATCCTGCCATGTGAATGGACTCTTAAATGGGTAGCCAACAAAGGTTTGGACAAAGACAGTTGAGTGTTATGTAATTTGCACAACTCCGATTGATGTAAAGCCCCATAACCTATGCTATTGAACAGCATAGCTCCTGGTGGCACTGCTTTTGCGCACCTCCAATTTATGTTATGTAATTTACTTTAGAAAGAAGGTGATTTGCTGATAGTGCCTCACTTAAGATCTAAGGTGATAAAAATAAATAGGCATGAGAACAAAAACTTATCAATGGTTAAATTGCTGCTCTCAACATTTCTTTCCTCTTAATATGTTTTTTTTTATTTTATTTTTTATAGATGACTCTTCTTGTTCCAGTACAACACCCCTCACAACCACATCTATTACCCCTGCCACCATCTCTCCAACTGCAGCCACAGAGGGTAAAATTACCATGGATTATTCTTGCTTTTAGGCTAGAGCTACATGGTGACACAACAAAACATCATATGGTCAAAATTTGCATTGCTGCTATTATTGGCATAACACTCAAACTGACCATGGATCTGTCATACCCCTTCTTTAGCCTATAAACCCCCTAGCAGATCAAATATAGTATAGTAATACTTTTATTTAAAAATTTAGTTTTCAGTCTACATCCACTAATCTTCAACAAGTAAGTATATTTTTTATTGAGTGATACAGTTTAACACATGAGGACACTAAGTAAGACACACTTAATACATAAGAGGACTGAGGAGGTGAACCTTTACTATTTATTGAAGGTAACTATAGTTATGAGGCCACTGAGGAAAGCAGCATGCACAGGATGGTACTGTTAGATGGGCAGCATGATGGGAAGTGTGTACGGAGAGTGAAGGTCGGGAGGGTGCTGGAAAAGCAAGATAAATTTGAAGACACATGTCATGGCTGTCTGAGCTGGATGGAGAAGAAAATGGTAAAGCAATCATCTCCAAATAGAAGTTACTGAATGTAACTGCAATGTTATTACTTACAATACTTTGAAAAAGTTTTAGGCAGATGTGTAAAAGTAAAAATGCTACTAAGTAAAAACAGTGGGACCCAGCTTCACCCATCTTCTGTTGGACGAAGTCTGAGCAGAAATCGTATTCATGAAAGAATTGCAGTTCTTGCTACTCCCAAAAAAAAGAGATAATTTTTGACATGCTGGGATACAGACAGAAATTTTCAAGTTTGCTCAACTCCACTGCCAATTGTCTAACAGCCAGGCCTCTTCCATAGGCAGCACATTTTCCAGATTTGCCTTATCTGTGTTGTGCCCTACTCCTCCCCGATCCTGTCAGTTATCCATTGGAGAATCCATCTCCTTCAGACAACAGTATTCTCCCAGTCCCTCTGTTGTAGCATGCCTCAATTCCTACTTGGCCAAATTGTTGGTGGCACAGGCCCTCCCATACCATCTTATGGACTCCACGGCCTTCAGGCAACTAATGGGGTGTGCCCAGCCAAGGTGGTGCGTACCTAGTCACCATTACTTTGCTTAGACAGCCGTACCATGCATACCACGGTTAATACGTGGAGTAGCACCTATGGCCAGGGGAAATAAGTGGCCGAAAAAAAGCTTTGCTCCATTTATGTTGTCTCAGTGGG
Source organism: Hyla sarda (assembly GCF_029499605.1). Taxonomy (NCBI): domain Eukaryota; kingdom Metazoa; phylum Chordata; class Amphibia; order Anura; family Hylidae; genus Hyla; species Hyla sarda. The sequence continues at coordinate 250,022,066 of NC_079194.1, read as the reverse complement.
TTTCCCCAGCCAGGCCCAGGCCACCTGGCAGGTGGAAAATTCAAATTGATTGCGTTTTCTTTTGCAACGACCCTGCGGCCAGCCAGGCCTGCTGGCTAAATTCTAATTTGTTGTGTTTACTTTTGCAACCACCCTGCAGCCAGCCAGGGCTGCTGTACAAAATGAGTACCAGTCGCCATTATTTTGCTGAGACAGCCATTCCTTGCATGCCACAGTTAATACATGTAATTGTATTTACAGTCAGAGGCAATACATGTCCAAAAAATAGTTTTACACCATTCATTGCTGCTAATTCCAATCAGGCCTGGGCCGTCTGGCTGGGGCGAAATTTAACACATTTATAGCGGTTGCTTTTGCAACCAACCTGGGGCCAGACAGGGCTGCTGGCCAAAATGAAATTGACTTTTTTGGCAAACCTGCTACTTCCAGCTAGACCCCATGGACTTCTGGCTCACCAGATTAGATTATTGGCCAGATCTTGCCCAGTTTGCCATGAGTTTTCTGTTTTGTTCAGCCTCTTGTAAAAGGGATGATTTTTTCGGCTTTTCATAGAAGAGCTATTTCTTCTTCAGTCTTCACTATTTTAAAATGCCAATTCTGTTACTACTCCGAAAAATGGGATCATTTTTGGCACACTGGGATAAAGCCACGGCGTCTTCCCATGCCTCCATGTGCATATTAACACTGGCAGGCATCTACAAAAAAACAGGGATACTTTCTGCAGCTTTATTTAGGTGTGAATAGGCCTAAAAATGGGTGAGCTGGAATAGTTACCATGGGTTTCCGCATGTCGCTATAACTGAGCCATAAAAAACACTATAAATCTACTTGAATACATTCCTAACAGTGTAAGGAAGGAGTTAAGAGCTGTTAGGTAGTGTTTTAAATGTGTTTAGGGGCTTATCTTATTGCCAGTTTGAGTTGAACCAAGCCGAACCGAACTTGCGATTTTCGAAGAGTCCGGCGAACCAAACTTTTCAAAAGTTTGCTCAACTCTATTCATAAGGTTAAGAAAAAGACAAACGTTCAAGCCATATCCTTACTGTGTCCCTATTGTGTTAATTCAGAGGAAGGCAAAAAAAAAACTTATGATGCTGATGCCAATTCCCCCATAACAGGGGAAAAAACTCCTCCTGACTCTAAATATGGAAATGAGAATAAATCAATGTTCTGTTCCCATAACCTTTACTATTATCTCTCTCCATAAATTCATCCAGGCCCCTTTTGAACCCTTTTTGATTATCCTTCTGGGTACTGTAGTCCTCCAATTCCATAGTCTGGTTAGCTTTAAGCAGTAGTCGTGAATTTATCCTGTGCGACTTGTCACACAATTTGTCCCAATGCCCTCAATTTGTTGCAAATCTAAACTAGCGCAGACCTGGCTTACAAAACTGTCTGTGGACAGCAATGTGCATAAAGTCACATATTTTGACGCAAAAGGTTAAAATGTTGCAGAAAAAAATTGGCAAAGAAGGAACCATACAAACTGGTGTACTGAAGTAATATGCAATTATCACTTGCTATGCAACCATTTAAATATATGGTGAAAGCACACATTAACACCACACACATTAAAGGTGTAGAAAAATGGTTCACCTACATCACCCTTGATAAGTCCCCCCCATCTCTGAAGGGCTCTAGCTGCAGTAATAGAAGACAAGTATCTATTACAATGTAATCTCTTGCTGTTTCCTCTTAAAATGATCCGGGTCCTTACAGTGATATGATCATTCACAGTGCTCCCACGCCAATACCACCATGTCAGGATCTACTTGGAGCTTCATGGATTGCACAGGTGTACCTATAGTGATTAAGATAATGTTGATCAAAATAACGAGAAAAAAAACATCCTTGTGTGGCATCGTTTAAAAACTCCACAGGGTGTATTTTATTGCACTCACAGGAACAATCTAATGCATTAATCCTCATAGTCACTGCGTCCAACCAGCTTTGTCATGTACATACTGGGCCTCATTTACTAAGCTGAAACCTACCAGTTTTTGTCTGGTTATTTTGGCGCAGAGTGTCTGAGACATGTCTGCACCAGTGTGCGACAGTGTGCGCCTGGAAAATCCAACAAACCCGACATTGCACTGTGAAAAGCCGAAAAAGGGGCGTGGTCTGCTGCAAAGGGGGCGTGGTTGGCCCGAAAAGGAGCGTGGTTTCACAACCCAACCGATTTACTATTGAATTCACAGAAAATCCTGTGGGTAAATGGCTGGAAATATCAACCTAGAAAAAGCTGGTCTGAAAATGTTCCCGACTTTTCCCAATAGTAAATAGAGAGAAATCCTGCAAGTCTGAAACTAGTAAAAATCCGATACTCTTAGTAAGTGAGGCCCACTGACTTCATCATCAGGACTATAGAAGCTACCATAACTGCTACTTTTGCTTAAAAAAGGCTTTTGCACATTTATCTCTTGGTGGAATAAAGATATAAGCTATACTTTCCGCTTCTACTGACTGTGACCTTGTAGCATATTGCAGATTTTCAGCAAAACTGGCATCCAGATGGATCGCTTGCAGGGTGGTTGGCATCATGTAACTTTCCTCTACTTTGATGCTACTATTACAGTTACACCCATGGGAGGCATTGATTCAATCATCTCATAGGTCAGGGACAGTGTATTCCCTTCTCTTGTAAACTATCACTAAATTTAACCACTGCTCTCTACTAGTGTTGCTGGCGAATATTCGCAATTCGAATATTATTCGCGAATATCGCATATTCGCGAATTCGCGAATTTCGCGAATATAGCGCTATATATTCGTAATTACGAATATTGTTTTTTTTTTTTTTTTTTTTTCTTCACAGTACACATCACAGTGATCATCCCTCTCTGCTTCCAGCTTGTGTGGTGTAAAGAAGACTGTAATACTACTATGTGAGACAGGCCTGCGTAAATTCGCATATGCGAAAATTAGCATATCTAATTTTCGCATATGCGAATTTTCGCACATATTAATTTTGCATATGCCAATATTCACTTATGTTAATTTTCGCATTCGCGAATTTTCGCATACACGAATATTCGCATATGCGAAAATAAAACTAGGACATAACGAATATGCGAATATTCGCGAATGTATGACGAATATTCGTCCATATATTCGCGAATATTCGCGAATTCGAATATGGCCTATGCCGCTCAACACTACTCTCTACACAGAATTTGTCAATCCAGTTTGCACATATGACAGTCTGATAGTTATTACCATTTTTATTCATGAAATAAGGTGCCTGTCTCTTTAGTAGTCTATCAATAAAGACTTGTTTTCATACCACATATTTCCGGTGGTAGGTAATTTTATTGAAGTTGGCCGTAATATCTATCAGTGGGATCAGTAACATTTCAGATTAAGATGATGTGTTATTTCTGTTGTTCTAGATTGTACACCTGTCTGCTCCTGGTCTAAATGGCTTAGCTCCAGCATTCCTTCATTTGCATCTAGAGGGGATTATGAAACATATGACAACATCAGGAAGGCTGGATATGATGTGTGTGGAAGTCCACAGAAAATTTCCTGCAGAGCAAAGCATAGGCCAAATAAGAACTTATACAGTCTGGGGCAAATCGTGGTATGTGACATCTCTTATGGGCTTATCTGTTACAACAAAGAACAGCGCCCTCTGCCTATTTGTTATGACTATGAGATTAGAGTGTACTGCTGTACAGTATCTAATACTTGTTCATCTACTACTGGTCCAAATGGAACTACCACTCCAGCAAGTATCATCACTACCATCAATATAAGTGGGACAACCGCACCAACAATTCTGATGTCGAAAAGCCCACCGACCACCAAGTCTTTAACAGTGACCAGGCCAACCTCTAGCATTTCACAGTATGAGACTTCTACACCTACACCTGGTCCAACGGTCGTGAACGAAACCTCTACTAGCAGTAAGTGGAAATTAGAATATAGCAATTTATGTTGGGGTTTGCATACCGTATAAAGTCGAATATAAGCTGACCCGAATGTAAGCCGAGGCCCCTAATGTCACCCCAAAAACCCAGGAAAAGTTATTGACTCTACTATAAGCCTAGGGTGGGAAATACATCATCCCCCCCTGTAATCATCCAGACCCCCGTCATTAACACCCCCTCATCATCACCCTGTCATCATCACCCCCGTCATCATTTCCCCCCCTTCATCATCACCGCGTGTCAATCCCTTCATCAGTGGTCTTCAACCTGCGGACCTCCAGATGTTGCAAAACCACAACTCCCAGCATGTCCGGATAGCCATCGGCTGTCCAGCATGCTGGGAGTTGTAGTTTTGGAACATCTGGAGGTCCCAGGTTGAAGACCATTGCGGCCTTCGTCATCATCCAGACCCCCCCCCCTTTAGTTTTCTACTCACCTTCCCTCGGTGCTAAAACGCCCCCTCGGCTTATACTCGAGTGAACTCTCCGCCTGTCAATCCTTTCAGTGGTCTTCAACTTGTGGACCTCCAGATGTTTTAAAACTACAACTCCCAGCATGCCCGGACAGCCTTTGACTGTCCGACCATGATGGGAGTTGTAGTTTTGAAACATCTGGAGGTCCGCAGGTTGAAGACCACTGCGGCCTTCGTCATCATCCAGACGCCCCTTTAGTTCTCTACTCACCTCCCCTTGGTGGGAAGGAAAGGTGAGCTGGTCCAGGCCATCTATGCTGCAGGGACCGTCCAGTGGGGAGGGTTAGTCATTCCGGGCTGTCCATTTTCACCGGGAGGCCCTCTTCTCGGCTCCAGGCCCGGCCCCGGACTAGTGGCGTTGCCTTGACGACGACGCAAAGGGACGTTCATGCGCAGGTACGTCTGCTGCGCACGGACGTCCCAGTGCGTCGTCGTCAAGGCAACGTCACTAGTCCGGGGCCGGCTGGTGAAAATGGACAGCCCGGAATGACTAACCCTCCCCACCGGATGGTCCCTGCAGCATAGATGGCCCGGACCAGCTCACCCTTCCTTCCCACCGAGGGGAGGTGAGTAGAGAACTAAAGGGGCGTCTGGATGATGATGAAGGCCGCAGTGGTCTTCAACCTGCGGACCTCCAGATGTTTCAAAACTATAACTCCCAGCATGGTCGGACAGCCAAAGGCTGTCCGGGCATGCTGGGAGTTGTAGTTTTAAAACATCTGGAGGTCCGCAGGTTGAAGACCACTGAAAGGATTGACAGGCGGAGAGTTCACTCGAGTATAAGCCGAGGGGGCGTTTTAGCACGAAAAATTGTGCTGAAAAACTAGGCTTATACTCGAGTATATACGGTAGATTATTCGCTACTAGTAGCTTTGTCTTAAATGTCATTGTTCTCTTTTGAACTCTGTTTCATCTTGTAAAGTCAACTTCTGGTTCATTTGCAAATGAATTTTATAGTGCTTGACTTGAGACATTTTATTGTTGTTGTTCAAATGTCCTGCATACCCATGAGGTTAAGTTATTAGATTCTGACTACCTCCAGCTTACTGCATACTGCAATGTATAACATTGAATTCCATGAATAAATGGTATGCATAAAGCTCCTAAGCTCCCCCTAGTGGCAGCTGTAGACAGCCAGAATGTAAAATATAACTCAATGCAGGAATGGTCCTTCCCGCTTCCCAGTTCTGGTGCTGGCTTATGTCTCCTAAAACTAAAAACTCTTCTCTCCACCACATCATCCTTTCTGAGGAGAGTTGTGAGACCACCATACACTTTAAACAGTTGGCCAACTTTAGTCTGAGGTGAATGGGCACCTTTACCGGCAATATCGGCCACTGCTTCTCGTTGCAATTTTATCCACATACAGCAGTTGTATTGTAGATATATATCAAAATCAGGACAGTAGAGGATATTATACTTTTTATAGCTCAGTATTTTTTTCATCCTAAATCATATCTGCAACTCCAATATAGTTAGATATAAAAATCTCTCTCATGTATGCATATAATGTTCTTTCTACTCCAAATTCTAAAAGTATTATAAGTCCCCAAGTGAAATTCTACAGATTACAGTACTGTATGACAGGGTATATTATTCATTATAATACACACTGTCCTTCTTCCTGTCTTCTACTGAATAAAATGAAACCTGCTCCATTTCATAAATAAGTTCTGCATCCGGTGCAGTAGTGAGCAGTACAGTACAGGTGAATGTGAATGTGGCGCCACGTATCTCTCAGGATTGTCATTTTCAATCATGTCCATCAATATTTGACATTCTTTATTAGTAGCCACAATTTCACATCCTCAATTTCCTGGTAAACATTTGCTGTGTTTTAAAATTCCATAAAAAAAAACAATATTTTTCCCTCCTCTTGCAGCACAAGATTGTACACCTATCTGTTCATGGTCGCAGTGGTTTAGTGTGAGTTATCCTACATATGAATCTGGAGGGGATTATGAAACGTACCATAATATCAGGCAGGCTGGATATGATGTCTGTGAGACACCATTGCATATTTCCTGCAGAGCCAAACGCCATCCAAACACTGCACTACATGAACTGAGGCAGAAGGTGACCTGTGATGTCTCCTATGGTCTGATCTGTATTAACAAAGAGCAGGACATCGTGCCTATGTGTGAAGATTATGAGATTTCCGTCTACTGCTGCAAAGTGCCGGATATGTGCTTACATACTACCCCTCGAAGCTTGGAATATAAGTCCAGCATTCCAGTTATTATCAGTACTAGCAGTGCTGGGACAAACGCAACCACAACATGGACATTAACAAGGACCACAAAGATCAGTAAAACAAGTTCTCATACATCAAGCTCCACATCACATGTCACCTCTTCTCCAACTAAAAGTAAGTAAAGTTCTAAAATATAGGAGCTGGACAAATGACTCAGAACACACCTGCCATCATCAGTAACACTGATTTTCTCAGTCCTGTAGCTTTTATCGCTGTTGATCAACTTGTATTGTTCCAAAATCAGTTCATTTGTTTTAGTGGTGTGATATGTCAGACTTAACAGAGTTCCAAAGGGAAATGGTTGTTGGTGTGGGCCTTTTGATCCAAGTTGCTAAGTTAATGAGTGTGTTGAGGTCTACTGTTTCCTTGATCTCATCTCAGTATGCAAAGACCGGAAACATATCTGCAGACAGAAGTAGCTGTGGTTGAATGTCAGAGCTTGAAAGAACAGAACTGCATTTGTGCAGTGCACACCTGACATTTTTCAAGAAAATGAAGTATTTCTCACAGAAAATGATTGCAGGTAAACATGTTTCTTCCCTTTGTGTGTGTTGGAACTAAACCAAAAAAGGGAGGAAAAAAAAATGGTCTGGACAAAATTATTGTCACCCTTAACTTAATATTTGGTTGCACACCCTTTGGAAAAAATTACTGAAATCAGTGGCTTCCTATAACCATCAATAAGCTTCTTACACCTCTCTGGAATGTTGGACCACTGTTCCTTTGCAAACTGCTTCAGGTCTCTCTTATTGGCAGGGCGCCTTTTCCCAACAGCAATTTTTAAGATCTCTCCACAGATGTTCAATGGGATTTAGATCTGGACTCATTGCTGCCACTTCAGAACTCTCCAGCGCTTTGTTGCCATCCATTTCTGGGGGCTTTTTGACATATGTTTGGGGTCACTGTCCTGCTGGAAGACCCAAGATCTCGGACACAAACCCAGCTTTCTGACACTGGGCTGTACAGTGCGACCCAAAATCCTTTGGTAATCCTCAGATTTCATGATGCCTTGCACACAATCAAGGCACCCAGTGCCAGAGGCAGCAAAACAACCCCAAAACATCATTGAACCTCCACCATATTTCACTGTAGGTACGGTGTTCTTTTCTTTGTAGGCCTCATTACGTTTTCAGTAAACAGCAGAATGATGTGCTTTACCAAAAAGCTCTATCTTGGTCTCATCTGTCCACAAGATGTTTTCCCAGAAGGATTTTGGCTTAATCAAGTTCATTTTGGCAAAATGTAGTCTTGCTTTTTATGTCTCTGTGTCAGCAGTGGGGTCCTCCTGGGTCTCCTGCCATAGCGTTTCATTTCATCTAAATGTCAACGGATAGTTTGTGCTGACACTGATGCTCCTTGAGCCTGCAGGACAGCTTGAATATCTTTGGAACTTGTTTGGGGCTGCTTATTCACCATCCGGACTATCCTGAATTCAATGCCCAGGGAGATTAGCTACAGTGCCTTGGGTTGCAAACTTCTTGATAATGTTGCGCACTGTGGACAAAGGCAAATCTAGATCTCTGGAGATGGTTGATAGAGATTGTTGATATTTTTTCACAATTGTGGTCATCATTCCTCTGACAGTTCTCTTCTCCTCTTTCTGTTGCCCATGCTTAGTGTGGCCCACACAATGCAAAGACTAAGTGACCTTGTCTCCTTTTTATCTGCTTTAAGGTGTGATTTTTAGATTTCCCACACCCATTACTTACCCCAGGTGAGTTTAAAGGAGCATCACATGCTTGAAACAATCTTATTTATCCACAATTTTAAAAGGGTGCAAATAATTTTGACCAGCCCATTTTTGGAGTTTGGTGGAACATTATGTTCAATTTGCTTTTTTAACTCCCTTTTTTGGTTTACACACAAAGGGAATAAACATGTGTTTAGCAAAACATGTGTTACTGCAATCATTTTCTGTGAGAAATACTTTATTTTCTAGAAAAATTTCAGTGGTGCTAAACTAAAAAAAATTATATGAGGAAAATCTGTATAAACTATTACCGTATTTATCGGGGTATACCACGCACCGGCCTATAACACGCACCCTCATTTTACCAAGGATATTTGGGTAAAAAAAGTTTTTTACCCAAATATCCATGGTAAAATGAGGGTGCGTGTGTGCGCATGTATACCCCGATACACCCCTAGGAAAGGCAGGGGGAGAGAGGCCGTCGCTGCCGGCTTCTCTCCCCCTGCCTTTCCTGGGGTCTAGAGCCCTGCTGCCGGCCCTTCTCTCCCCCTGGCTATCGGCGCCGCTGCCCGTCCTGTCCCACTGACTATCGGTGCCAGCGCCCCATTGCCGGCGCTGATAGCCAGGGGGAGAGAAGCGGCGCCGACAGCCAGGGGGAGAGAAGGGGCAGCGGCACCCATTGCGGGCGCCGCTGCCCCGTTGCCTCCCCCCATCCCCGGTTGCATAATTACCCGTTGCCAGGGTCGGGTCCGCGCTGCTTCAGGCCTCCGGCGTGCGTCCCCTGCGTCGTTGCTATGCGCTGCACGGCGCGGCGCATGACGTCAGTGCGCCGTGCAGTGCATAGCAACGACGCAGGGGACGCACACCGTAGGCCTGAAGCAGCACGGACCCAACCCCGGCAACAGGTAATTATGCAACCGGGGATGGGGGGAGGCAATGGGGCAGCGGCGCCGGCAATGGATGCCGCTGCCCCTTCTCTCCCCCTGGCTGTCGGTGCAGCTTCTCTCCCCCTGGCTATCGGCGCCGGCAATGGGGCGCCGGCACCGATAGTCAGGGGGACAGAACGGGCAGCGGCGCCGATAGCCAGGGGAGAGAAGGGCCGGCAGCAGGGCTCTAGACCCCAGGAAAGGCAGGGGGAGAGAAGCGGGCAGCGACGGCCTCTCTCCCCCTGCCTTTCCTGGGGGTTTATCGGCGTATAACACGCACATAGACTTTAGGCTAAAAATTTTAGCCTAAAAAGTGTGTGTTATACGACGATAAATACGGTAATTCAAACCTATAAAACCTATATGGCAACATCTAAGCCTTTCAAGAAATACAACAAAGCACAGATGTTTGTAAGGACATCTTTTTTGCAAGACGCGGCCTTTTCAGTGCTGTCACAGAGATTATTTGAGAAAAAAGCATTGTTCTCTTTTTTTCTTCCATATAGCATTTGGTATAGGCATCAAGACGCCGCAAGTTACATCTAAAACAACTTTGCATTTACCACAAGGTAGGTGTTAAGGAAGTGTATTAAGAAAATATATTTTTGATAAAGAAAAATATGAAATGTTTCTATGAAATGCTTTGGAAAATTGTCATGTGCATTAGGGTGGTATAAGATCAGCCCATGGCTGCCCCAAGCGAGCACCGATCAAGCCTGTTGGTGCTCCTCTAACAAGCCTATTACACTGGTCAGGGTTGCATGAACGATCACCAAATGGTTTTAGCAGCCCTTTACTTTCATTATTTGCCGGCCTCATATTTCCTATTACACAGGGTGATTTGTACAGATGATTAACAATTATTTTATTTAACTCATCGAAGCAAAACAATCAGACAAGGCACAAGCATCTGCTTGTTCAAAAGCTGATAACTGGGCCGGTTAAAGGGGTATTCCAGGAATTTTTTTTATATCATCTGAAAGTCAGCTCCAGAAAGTTGAACAGATTTGTAAATTAATTTTATTAAAAAAATCTTAATCCTTCCAGTAGTCAGCTGCTTAAGTTGAGTTATTCTTTTCTGTCTGACAACAGTGCTCTCTGCTGACACCTCTGCTTGTCTCAGGAACTGTCCAGAGTAGGAGCATATCCCCATAGCAAACCTCTAATGCTTCGGACAGTTCCTGAAATAAGCAGAGGTGTCAGTAGAGAGCACTGTTGTCAAAAGAAAAGAACAACTCAACTTCAGCAGCTGATAACTACTAGAAGGATTAAGATTTTTTTTAATAGAAGTAATTTACAAATCTGTTTAACTTTCTGGAGCCAGTTGAAAATACCCTGGAATACCCCTTTAAGCAGGGTGATATCAGCCAAACAGGTGATATTCCCTGTGTAATAGGGTCCTTAGAGATGTAGTTTTTGTTACATCTCCTTTTGTTTGTGATACATAGCTAATTGATGTATTCTACTGTTACAGTTCACACTACTAAAACAAGAACAAAGGCAACCACCATAACATCTCCTGCTCGTACAAGTAAAGGACCTGAATCCACACCAGCCTCCACTACTAAAACTCCATTCACTACCATCAAACCATCTCCTACTACTATATCTGTCCCAATCTTATCAACTTCTCCTCCTACTAATACCTCTTTTATACCGTCTACCACTTCCACCATAACATTTCCTAATGCTACTTCAAGTGCAAGTACCATTGAAAATAAATTGACTAGCAGCACCACATCTACTCCTAAAACAAGGAAATATACCTCTTCCAAATCTGTGGTAACATCAGTCTCTACTAGTTCAGCAACTATACCTATCACAAATATAACTAGAGAATTATTCACAACCAATAAAACCCCTTTGACTACTGATGCTAATATAGTTACCTCTACAAAATTGATACCAACCACAAATATGGAAGTTACCACTGCTGCGTCAATGAGTTTCTCAACGTCAAGTCAGGGTTCATATACACCTACCAAACCTATGCCAATCACAACAGCACCTACTGCTACTCGTGCCGCCAGCACATTTCCTACAGACAAAGTTACAAAAACTAGACAACATACCGAAATGACTACTATTAGTTCCACTACATCAACTACTGTCACAAGTAAAATCCCAACAATTTCTACCCAAAATGAACTGATGCAAACATCAGCCACTCAAGTTTTTACTGCGACCAGCAATAGATCCCCTACTATTACCACCTCCTCTACTAGTAACACTACAAAAAAACATACACCTGAACCTACTACAGCCTCAGCTGCTTCTATCACTTCTAGTACTAGAACAGTAGTCACATCTATACCAGCC